>NC_141685.1:931292607-931897294 GCF_964263255.1 Lissotriton vulgaris
CACACACAGAGAGCCACGCGCGCACACACACACACACACAGAGAGCCACGCACACACACACACAGAGAGCCACGCACACACACACAGAGAGCCACGCACACACACACACAGAGAGCCACGCACACACACACACACAGAGAGCCACGCACACACGCACAGAGAGCCACGCGCACACACACACACAGAGAGGCGCGCACACACACACACACACAGAGAGGCGCGCACACACACACACACACACAGAGAGCCGCGCACACACACACAGAGCCGCGCACACACACACAGCCGCGCACACACACACAGAGCCGCGCACACACACACACAGAGCCGCGCACACAAACAGAGCCGCGCACACACACACACACACACAGAGAGCCGCGCGCACACACACACACACACACAGAGAGCCGCGCACACACACACACACACACAGAGAGCCGCGCACACACACACACACACAGAGCCGCGCACACACACACACACACAGAGCCACACACAGAGCCACTAGCGCGCGCGCGCACACACACAGAGCCGCGCACACACACACACACACACACACAGAGAGCCGCGCACACACACACACAGAGCCGCGCACACACACACACAGAGCCGCGCGCGCACACACACAGAGCCACACACACACACACAGAGCCACACACACAGAGCCACACACACACACACAGAGCCACACACACACACACAGAGCCACACACACAGAGCCACACACACACACACACAGAGCCACACACACACACAGAGCCACACACACAGAGCCACACACACAGAGCCACACACACACACACACAGAGCCGCGCACACACACAGAGCCGCGCGCGCACACACACACACAGAGCCGCGCGCACACACACACACAGAGCCGCGCGCACACACACACACAGAGCCGCGCGCACACACACAGAGCCGCGCGCACACACACACACAGAGCCGCGCGCACACACACACACACAGAGCCACGCGCGCGCACACACACACAGAGCCACGCGCGCGCGCACACACACACAGAGCCACGCGCGCGCACACACACACAGAGCCACGCGCGCGCACACACACACACAGAGCCACGCGCGCGCACACACACACACAGAGCCGCACACACACACACAGAGCCACGCGCGCGCGCGCACACACACACAGAGCCGCACACACACACACAGAGCCACGCGCACAGAGCCACGCGCACACACACACACACACACAGAGCGCCACACAGAGCCCCACACACACACACACACACACACACACACAGAGCCCCACACACACACACACACACACACAGAGCCGCGCACACGCACACACACACACACACACACAGAGCCGCGCACACGCACACACACACACACACACACAGAGCCACGCGCACACACACACACACACACACACACACACAGAGCCACGCGCACACACACACACACACACACACACACACAGAGAGAGAGCCACGCGCGCGCACACACACACACAGAGAGGCGCACACACACACACACACACACAGAGAGGCGCACACACACACACACACACAGAGAGGCGCACACACACACACAGAGCCACGCACACACACAGAGCCACGCACACACACACAGAGCCGCGCACACACACACAGAGCCACGCACACACAGAGCCACGCACACACACAGAGCCACGCACACACACAGAGCCACGCACACACACAGAGCCACGCACACACACAGAGCCACGCACACACACAGAGCCACGCACACACACAGAGCCACGCACACACACAGAGCCACGCACACACACAGAGCCACGCACACACACAGAGCCACGCACACACACAGAGCCACGCACACACACAGAGCCACGCACACACACAGAGCCACGCACACACACAGAGCCACGCACACACACAGAGCCACGCACACACACAGAGCCACGCACACACACAGAGCCACGCACACACACAGAGCCACGCACACACACAGAGCCACGCACACACACAGAGCCACGCACACACACAGAGCCACGCACACACACAGAGCCACGCACACACACAGAGCCACGCACACACACAGAGCCACGCACACACAGAGCCACGCACACACACAGAGCCACGCACACACACAGAGCCACGCACACACACAGAGCCACGCACACACACAGAGCCAAGCACACACACAGAGCCACGCACACACACAGAGCCACGCACACACACAGAGCCACGCACACACACAGAGCCACGCACACACACAGAGCCACGCACACACAGAGCCACGCACACACACAGAGCCACGCACACACACAGAGCCACGCACACACACAGAGCCACACAGCCTGAGTGTTTAATGGGACAGCGTGTTGTGCAACATTCTAGGGGAATCCAATATTATATAATGAATGAACAGCGTTTTATAATGCGCCAGTTAGCCCAATGGGCGTCAAGGTGCCTAATCCAAATACCCGTCTTATGCCCGGTGAAAGCTTACTAATAGGTCTCTTTGAAATACCAAGTTTTTAAAGCCTTTTTAAAGAGGGACAACGACGGTTGCGCCTTAATCTCCGCAGGCAGTGAATTCCACAATCGAGGAGCCACAGTAACAAAAGCCCTTCCTCCCCATCTGACCTTCCTAATACAAGGTATGCACAGAAGATTCATCTTGGAGGAGCGGAGGTTCCTGCTGGGAATATAACATGTTAGCAAGGAGCCTAAGGCATCCGAGGGGCCCGCAAATAAGGCTCCGAAAACCAGACATAGGATTTTAAACGAAATTCTAAACTGGATCGGAAGCCAATGAAGGTCCTTCCTGGCTAGCGTGGCAGAGGAAGAGATGGGAATGTCCAGAACAAATCTGGCAGCCGCGTTCTGAACACTCTGAAGGCATTGGATCAGGGCCTTATTGATATTTGGATACTAAGCGTTGCAATAACCTAGCTGGGAAGAGACCAGCGTGACCACGGACTGTTCGAGCCTGGGGAGACAGATAGTGAGCGATTCTTCTAAGAATCCGAATGACTCCCCAGCATGTGGCCACAGTTCTATCTACCTGAAGGTTCATAGACAAAAAAGTGTCTATAAGAACACCAAGGTTCCTGGCTGAGTGCGATGGAGTAGGACAGGCTCCGAATGAAGGGGGCCACCACTCACTAGACCACACATCCCGGTCCTTGCCGAAGATCAGCACATATATAGGTCATAAAATATTTCGTATGGTTTCTCTAAAAATACTACCTCATCTGTGTGTAGTATGCCAAAACCTAGGAGGTGAAGACAAGAAAAATTAATCTACCATGGAAGTGATGAATTGGATTAAGGTGTGGCGACTAAATCAATTAGATAGCTCAGTGGATCAATGAATCTGCGGTGAAAATGTGAGCATTTTGCAGTGAAGATTTGATTCTTTCTGAGGTAAATAAAATGAGTAACACTGAGTTAGGCAATTGTACTGCCGGATATACACAGCACTGCCAGGGCTGGACTGGCCAGGCAGGGCTGCAAGCCAGGGCAGAGTTTTGAGGGCAGCATAAGTTACCATCGTCCCCCCCAACCCTCACCACCCCTCCGTCCTTACTTATTAAGAACAAATGGAAGCTTGATGCTTACCAGGAAAGCTAGCTAGAACTAATATTTGAGCAGATTTCAAATCAATTTACAGGCCATAAGCAAACAAATATTTGGGCTCTTAAGAGCCCTCACTTTTTGGCAGACAATTGAAACCAGCTACAGGGGTATATCAGGGACTCGCCCAAGATCGCACAATGTGGGGAGGTAAGCACAGGATCAGACTTCCGATTCAGTGTTAAGTTACCTGTTTAAGTGTGTTGTCATGGATGCTCTGCACAATCCTCCTCAAAAACAACAATTACTAATGACTGCCAGGAAGCTCACCTGGTTGACTTTAGTGAGGAATGACATGTAACTCAAAATCTCATTTTATCGACCACTATATGTGTGAGTATGTATGCGCGGGTGCCCAAGTGTATGGGCACACACTTGCAAATCCTCAGTCTGTGTGCAGTGTACGTCACACGTCATCTACAGTCCTGCTCCGCTTTATTTTATTTTAATTGCAGTATAAAAACAGGTGTTGCAAAAGCTGTACAAAATAAATGTCTTGTGACTGCTGAGCAGAGTATAAATATTTGATGTGCGTGTCTGATGCAGACAAGTGCCTTTTATCTTCGGTGCTGTCTCTTCAGTGATCCAGTAGTTCAGAGATCGCTGTTGTCTGTACAAAGAAGAGCCCTGGACTAGAGAGCCCGGCTGCCTCCTTGCTGAGGGTCGGGCATTCTTCACAGGGCATTGGGCGCTATAAACAAAGCAGCAAAGGGAGGCACTGCCCACAAGACAGGAACGGTGCCCTCTGGCACCATGTGCACGCGGCGCAGGGGGCTCTGTGAATAATTACAGTACATATGCCAACACGCACTGGCACTGTACAAAGAACTGCATGCCTTGCATGGGTAAAGGGGCACTGCCCAGGATCATGCATGGCGCTGTGGCATCCTTGAGTGGAAGGGGCACCACACCCAGAGGAAAATTGCGCGACCATGGCACTGGTGTCAGGGAAGTGTACCTTTGGCAAGGACAGGTGCATTGTACAGAGGGCACTGCGCACAATTAAGCTTCTGATGCCATGCCACTGTACGTAATGCTGACACCTCGAGTAAGGTGCATCTAACAGGGACACTATACGGGGTAATGTGCGCCTAGTACGGGGCCGGGGACTGTAAACAACGCAGCCGTATCAGAGTACAGTACACAAGACACGGGCACTGGGCAAAGTGCCTGGTAATGGTACTGAGGTCGGGCAGGGTATCTAGACACTCACATGCATGGTGCAGGGCCATGTAAACATGTAAATGGCACTGTAAACGTGGCCTGGGCCAGGCACTAAACACATGACACCGGATGCACAGTAATGGCAGGAACGCCAGGCTACTCTCCTCATGACAGGGACGATTTAACGGGCAGTGCAGGAACACTGAGGGGGTCCGGGGACCCTACACAGCACAGCAGCGCTGGGGCGCAGCACACAAGACACGGCGCTAGGGACCTGGGACCGGTAATGGTACTGCGGCCGGGCGTGGCATGTTACAAATGCTACTTACCAGTATGCATCTTTTCTTGGCATGTAGGGCTGCTGACATTCATATCTGTGCATAGATCGCCGCCTAGTGTTGGGTCCGGATGATTGCACATTGTTGTCCTGGAAGAGTCTTCGAAGTATCACGAGATAGGTGGCTCCTCCCCTGGACTACAGTGCGCATGGGCATCGCCTCCATCCCCAGATTGTTTTTAGCCATTGCAGAGATGGAGTGAAGTATGTGAGTGATGACCATGCTATGAGCATATAAATATATGAATACTGCAGCTGCTACAGGCGCCGGGGAGGAGGGTGGGCGATATGAATGTCAGCAGCCCTACATGCCAAGAACAGATGCATACTGGTAAGTAGCATTTGCAGTTCGAGGCATGTGGGCTGCTGAATTCATATCTGTGCATAGAATATATAGCAGTCCCTCCATTAGCGGCGGCCGCCCGTGCCAGCTGCAGCAGTCTGAAAAAGTGTTTTGAGAACAGACTGACCAACAGCTGCCTGCTGTTTGGAGTGCACGTCTACACAGTAATGTTTAGTGAAAGTATGTGTGGTAGACCATGTGGCTGCCCTACAAATATCTTCTAAGGGAATGTTAACTAGGAAAGCCATAGAGGCCCCCAACTTCCTGGTGGAGTGGGCTCTTGGTGGGATAGTGAGAGTGCGTTTAGCTTTAGCGTAACAGATTTGAATGCATTTCACGATCCACCTAGCGATCCCAGCTTTGGAGATAGCGTTTCCCTTGTGGTGTGTGGCAAAAGCAACGAAAAGCTGCTTGGTTTTGCGAAAATCTTTTGTCCTGTCCACGTAGTACATCAAGGCTCTTTTAACGTCAAGGGTGTGGAGCATTCGCTCCGCCAGCGTTTCTGGGTTTTGGAAAAACACCGGCAACTCAATTGTCTGGTTCATATGGAATTGAGATACAACCTTGGGTAAGAATTTAGGGTTAGTGCGGAGCACAACCCTGTTAGCATGTACTTGGAAGAAAGGTTCTTGGATGGTGAGCGCCTGCAACTCGCTAACCCTCCGTAGCGATGTAATTGCTACTAAGAAAGCAACCTTCCAAGTCAGAAACTGAAGCTCACAAGAGTGCAGTGGCTCGAAGGGAGGCCCCATCAGTCTTGTAAGAACCACATTGAGGTTCCATTCTGGAGCTGGTGGGGTCCTTGGCGGAATGACTCTTGAGTCCTTCCAGAAAAGCCTTGATAGCAGGGACCTTAAAGAGGGACAGGTGTTGCCTATTCTGGAGGTATGCTGCCATAGCAGACAGGTGAATGCGGATGGAAGAGTACGCCAAATTGCATTGATACAGGTGGAACAGGTAACAAATGATGTTTTGAATGGAAGCATCTAGCGGGTCAATATCGTGGTTAACACAGTAAATGACAAACCTCTTCAATTTAGCCGCATAACAAGCTCTAGTAGTGGGCTTTCTTGCCTCCCGAATGATGTTCATGCAATCGGGAGGAAGATTGAGGTAGCCAAACTCTAGGACTTCAGGAGCCAGATCGCCAGGTTGAGCTGTTGCGGATCTGGGTGCTGAATGTCGCCATGGCTCTGCGTCAGAAGGCTGGGAGTGAGATGAAGCCTTTGATGCGGTACCACGGAGAGTTCCAGAAACGTGGTGTACCACGGTTGGCGAGCCCACGTTGGAGCAACCAGGATGAGAGTCATCGAGTGCTGCCTGAGCTTGCTTGCCACCAGCGGTATCAGAGGTGCTGGGGGAAAAGCGTACGCAAATCTGCCTGACCAGTTCATCCACATCGCATTGCCCTGTGATTGCGGGTGTGGGAACCTGGCGGCGAAGCTTTGGCATTTTGCGTTCTCCTTTGTGGCGAACAGGTCTAACTCTGGATGACCCCACCTTTGGAAGTACGGTTGGAGTACTGATGGATGTATCTCCCACTCGTGCATTTGATGGCTGTGCCTGCTGAGCAGGTCCGCCATCTGGTTGTCCTTGCCCGGGAGATGCTCTGCCATGAGGAAGATGTTCCTCTGAATGGCCCACTGCCACATGCTCTGAGCCAGATGAGACAGCTGCGGAGAGTGTGTGCCTCCCTGCTTCTGAATGTAGTACATGGCTGTCATGTTGTCCGTCCGGATCAACACGACTTTGTTGCACAGATGTACTTTGAACGCCTTCAAGGCCATGAAGATTGCCATCAGCTCCAACACCTTGATGTGCATCTTCCTTTGCTGTAGTGTCCATAGTCCCTGCACCGTGTAGTGGAGTACATGCGCTCCCCATCCCTGGAGAGAAGCGTCCGTCGTCAGGATAATCTGTGGCACGGGCTCTTGGAATGGTCGGCCCTTGCAAAGGTTTTGTGGATTCCACCAATGCAGAGAGTTGTATGCCCGACCGCTCACCAACACTAGGTCTGTCAGTTGCCCATGAGCCTGAGTCCACTGACGTGCTAGGCACTCCTGAAGCGGACGCATATGTAGTCTTGCGTGCGGGACGATGGAGATGCAGGAGGCCATCATGCCTATCAACTGCATGAACACCTTCGCTGGAAGCGAGTGCTGAGGTCTGAATCGTTGGATCAGCGTTTGGATACTGGCAATTCTCACCGAATTTGGCTGCGCATTGGCTGCCAGAGTGTTTATTGTCGCGCCCAGATACTGTCGTACATGGGCGGGCTGGAGATGGGATTTCGGGTAGTTCAGAGAGAATCCCAGATCGTGCAGGAGATGAATGGTGCGGGACACGTGGTCGGCGCACTGCTGCTCTGTTTTTGCCTGAATGAGCCAGTCGTCCAGGTAAGGGTAGACGTGGACGTTCTGGCGTCGTAGATGCGCCGCCACAGTCGCCAGGCACTTCGTAAAGACCCTTGGCGCTGTGGTGACCCCGAACGGCAGAACCCTGAACTGGTAGTGCTGGTCTTGAATTGTGAATCTGAGATACTTCCTGTGGGAAGGATGCAAGGGGATATGAAAGTATGCATCTTTTAGATCCAACGTAGCCAGGAAGTCCCCCTGTTGAAGCAGAGGGAGTACCTGCTGCAACGTGAGCATATGGAAATGCTCCGAGAGAATGTACCGGTTGAGGGGCCTGAGGTCCAGGATGGGCCGTAGGGATCCGTCCTTTTTGGGGATTAGAAAGTACAGAGAGTAAACCCCTGTTCCCCTTTCTTGTAGTGGGACGAGCTCTATTGCTCCTTTTTGCAGCATGACCTGAACTTCATGCTGCAACAAGTGCTCGCCGGACATAGGACGGCTTTTTGGAGGAATGTTTGGTGGAGTGGAAGTAAGTTCCAGACAGTAACCGTACTGGACAAGAGATTTGACCCACCTGTCCGTGGTGATGGATCTCCACACGGGCAGGAACTGCTGGAGTCTCCCCCCGACCGGTGTTGTGTGGTCGGGGGGCAGTGACAAGACGTCACTGCTTGTTGGCGGCGGTGGACCTGGAGCTGTTGTTTCCACGTCCCCTGCCCTTGACATTGTTGCCTCTGTAGCCACCTCTACCCTTGTTGGTGTATGAGGATTGGGTATTGCTCTTGTAGTACTGGGTGGATTGCGATGCCTGACCCCTTGAGGTGCCTCTGGTATTGGAGCGGCGAAAGGAACCACCCCGAAACTGCTGAGACTGGAGGGCCCCCATAGACTTAGCAGTGTCTGTATCTTTTTTCATCTTTTCAAGCGTCGCATCAACCTCGGGTCCAAACAAATGGTCAGGATTAACCGTCTGGTTCAGGATGGTTGTTTGTATATCAGGTTTAAACCCTGAGATCCTAAGCCATGCATGTCTTCTGAGCAATACACTGGTGTTGATTGCCCTGGAGGCCATATCAGCCACATCTAGCGCACATTTGATGGAAGCGTTTGTAATGAGCTTTCCCTCTTGAATTAACATTTCCCCTGCCTCCTTGTATTGGTCAGGCAAGTGCTGGAGCAGTGCTTCTAGGGTGTCGTAATGAGCCCTATCGTAGCGTGCAAGTAGGGCCTGCGTGTTTGAGATGCGCCAAATGTTAGCTGCTTGTGCAGCAATCCGTTTCCCTGAGGCCTCAAATATTTTCGACTCTTTGTCTGGGGGAGGAGCGTCACCAGTTGTCTGTGAGTTCGCCCTCTTGCGAGCGTTGGATACCACCAAAGAGTCCAGTGGCAAGTGTCCCTTGATATATGTTGGATCCGAGGGCGCTGCCTTATATTTCTTATCAATGCGTGGATTGATGACACGTGCCCGAGTGGGCTCCTTGAAGACCTCCTGCGCGTGCTTGAGCACTCCTTTGAGCATTGGCAGAGTCTTGATTGACTTTTCAGACACTGAGAAAGTGTCAAAAAAAAAGTCCACATCCACAGGATCGGAGTGCAGCTCGACATCATGGTTAGCTGCAGCTCTCTCGATCAAAGCGTTGAAGGCTGCCGAGTCCTCCGTCGGCGAAGTTTTCGCCGCAAAGAGCTGCGGTTCTTGACCCGACTGCGGGTCCTGGGGGTCGCCTCCGGCAGTCCAAGGTTCATGTTCTTCCTCCGGATCCGAGTACGCTGATAGTTGTACTCGACCTCCTCCTCATCACCATCACCCGCGGTAGAAGGAGTTGGTGAACGCGGCAGGTCTCTTGGAGACGCCGGCTCCATAGGTGCTTAAGTACCCGCAGAGTCCTTGTTTTTGAGAGGAATGCGAAAATGTTCCAACACCGGCTCCGTGGTGATTTTCCTTTTGAGGAGGGACAGTTTCCCGGTATTGGCGTCGATGATGACCTCACGACGCTCTTCCTCCGCAAGCGGCTGGAGCCGAGGCTTAGACACCACTGGAGACACTTTGGGCGTCAACACCTCCTTCGAGGGCACGCCTGCCCCATGCTTCGAATCGAAAGCCTTCGGCGTCGACTTCGGCGGCAGAGTGAAGCGGATAGGCGTTTGCGCCTTTGACGGCTTCAGTGCGGGCTTCGACACCCCCTCTTCCGGTTCGGGAAGCACAGCGACCTTCCGAATCCGTTGCAGGGACTCCTAGACCTTCTTCGATAGGGCTGGAGAGGGATTGACCGGCTCGAGCGATTTCCCCGTCTTGGGAGTGGTGTCGGCGAGAGGCCCCGTCTTTGGAGCCGACGCTGCACCGTCCTTGGCCCCGACGGCCGGAGCCGGCGAAGCCAGAGCCTTGGGATCGCCTTGACGCTTCTTCGAAGGCTTCTTCGGGTCATCGACCACGACCATCTTCGGCGCCGACGCAGCCACGTCGGTCGACTTCGCCTTCGGCATCGACCCAGAGGCCCTCGGGTCGGCCATCTTGGCGTTACTCTCCACATCGGCCATTTTGGATTTCTTAGACTTTGACGCCTCCAGAGCCTTCTGTACAGCTTTCACTTTCGGTTTTGAAACCGGAGTTGCAGAACCCGAAGGCTTCACTTTCGTTTTTGGAAACGTGAGTGGCACCTCCAAAATGTCCGTGGCCGGGCCCGGAGGCGGGGCTGCTGGACTAAGAACGAGGTCTTGGGTAAGGCCCGAAGGCGATCCCTCGACCTGGGCCGCAGGAAGGGGGTCGACCCCTGAGTCAGTCCGGGGATGCTCTTCCTCCGAGCTATCCCCCACGGTGGCAATGGCCCCATCGTCGTCCCCTACCTCGTCGCCGGCTTCGTCAAACTCCTCGTCTCCTGCTTCGTAGGCATCCCCCTCGGACGCAGGGCTAGAGTCCGAAACCTGTTGGACATCTTCGTCTCCAACGTCTTCTTCAAAGATGTCGTCCGGCGGGGGCGCAGACATCTGGGCCTGGAGTCTCGCAGCGCGACGAATCTTGAGGGTCTTTTTACACCGGAACCTGGAGCAGGCCATACACCTGGCCTCGTCATGGTCCGGCGACAGACAAGTGTTGCACACTGGGTGCACGTCGAGGTGCGAGTATTTCGAGTTGCACAACGGGCACCGTTTAAACGGAGTCCGTTCCATGTCTGGAGCGTCGTGTAGGCCCGTCCGCGCCGACAGCACGCGGAAGGGCAGCAAGAGTTCGGAGCTGAATAAACAGTAAGACCCGAACGAAAACGATACCGGCGCCAAGCCTAAAGACCTTTTGGTCTCGAGCTAAGAGAGTTAACAACTATCGGTTCCGACAGAGGGAACCGACACACATCCGAACCCAATGGCGGAAAAAAACAATCTGGGGATGGAGGCGATGCCCATGCGCACTGTAGTCCAGGGGAGGAGCCACCTATCTCGTGATACTTCGAAGACTCTTCCAGGACAACAATGTGCAATCATCCGGACCCAACACTAGGCGGCGATCTATGCACAGATATGAATTCAGCAGCCCACATGCCTCGAACACACAATCACTGGAGTAGTGCCGTATACCAGGGACACTGTACACAAGACACGGGCGCTAGGGCAATGCACCCTGTCTTTGCACTGGATCCAGGCATGTACACAATCATGGGGCACGGTACAGATGCCAAAGTACGGGCACTGAGCACATGGTACAGGCTGCACACAGACCGTCATGGCTGGGAAGTCAGGACACTGTTGCCCCTGTGGCAGGGGCGAATTAATGGCAGTTAGCGCGCGCTGAGTGGCCCGGGACTGCAAAGAAGGCAGCGGGGCTGGGGTGCAGTACAAGGGACACGGTCTCCGGAGTGCTGTGCACGCACAGGATACTAGGGTCCGAGCAATGTGCATGTCATGGTAGTGCCCCCTCGATAATGCACAAACAAGAGGATTTATAACACAAAGGGAAGAGACACCCTTACCAGCATGAGGCCCTTAACAGGAAGCAGGCCAACGCCAACAAGCACAGCGAGGGGGCAGGGGAGCAAGCGGAGTACTCAGCAGCTTCTCTACTTCTTCACGGTCAGGCAGAAATGGTTCAGAAAAGCGCCGTCATTTTCGCGATTCGGGGGCGTATTTTAAGCAGTTGAGTGACGGATGATGTCACGGCTTAAAAACTGCAAAACACACGCCCCCGAATCGCAAAAAAAGGACGGGGCTTGAACAGAGTGACACCCCTCTCCTCCAATGGCTGGCCAGGATTTACGAGGCCAGCCAATGGAGAAGAGGGGCGGGTTCAAGCCCCACTGTAGCCAAAACAACAAGCATTTACAATGCAATGGTTTCGCCTTTGGAAAAGTTAGAGCTATTGGCATTGTAAATAACAAAATTTGTATTTATGTGTTGGTTTTGAAAACAGATAAATAAATGGCATTGTCATTTACATTGCCATTAGCCTCGGCAGTCACTCAGCAGTCCCTAACACTCCATAGCACTCCCTAGTCACTCTGCACTCCCTAGTCACTCTGCAGTCACTCTGCACTCCCTAGTCACTCTGCAGTCACTCTGCACTCCCTAGTCACTCTGCAGTCACTCTGCACTCCCTAGCACTCTGCAGTCACTCTGCACTCCCTAGCATTCTGCAGTCACTCTGCATTCCCTAGAACTCTGCAGTCACTCTGCACTCCCTAGCACACCCTAGCACTCTGCACTCCCTAGTCACTCTGCACTCCCTAGCTCTCCCTAGCACTCCCTAGTCACTCTGCAATCCCTAGCACTCATTATTTGCATATTGTGTGCTTCAATATAAAAGATGGTTCCCACTCCTGGCAAAATGTTGTACCGGGCATATTGATTGGAATTCTTAGCGTATTGATGGTTCCCACCTTTGGTATTGGTGGCCATGGCATACAGGTGGAAATGCTTTGCATAATGTGAGAATCAATTTCATGATGGCAACGGCTGGCAAATGCCACCTCTGACATATTGATGTCAATTTTTGAAATATTGGTTTCCACCACTGAATGATATTGCTCAACCTAGTATAGTGGTGGCCAAGGTATAACCGTGGCAATTACTTGCTTCTTGTTGTTGGCACACATGGCATCAGGATTCCCACCCTTGGTCTAATGTTGATCCAAGCATGATGATTCTTGGCATATTGTAGACCTCCATGGCATGAGATAGTGATACATGGCATTCATGTGTGGCAGTGATGGCTGTGAGTATGTGATGAAAATGACAAATTGAAGTTTGATTGTCAAATGTGTATTTACGAAAAATGAAAAGATATTTGTGACAAAACAGGTTTCATTTTATTTTATTTTTTCTTAATAAGCTTTTGTCATTTCGTTTGCTCTTTTCAAAAAGAAAATGTGTACTTGATAGCAACATATGGCTATTTTCAAAAATTGATCAGCTGATGTTTGGGGATAACATGTCTGTTAGCCAGCTAGTTGAGTAAGAATCAGTAACACTCTGTATTGCTTGGGCCAGGGAGACACCCAATTTGGATCCCGCACCCTCCAACTCAGCTGAGTCACTGACAATACTGAATATCTCTAATTTGGATTCATCACACAGGTTGTGTTTATTCAAACATTATTATCGAAAATCAGCTCTCAGCAAACAATACAATATCTGTACAAGATTTAAACCAAAAAAAATAATATTGCATCTTAAATCCTATACCAAACACAACACTGCAGTATTTACACCTAAAGCGCCTCTACAGGAACAGAAAGTCACTAGCTCCCTCTCATTGCTGTATGCCCAAGTCTGTTCACAGCATTCTAGCCCAGCTGTGTGCAGCGCCCACGTGCACAGCTGTATCGTGTCACGGGATGCACTCCTGTCTCAGGTCCATAGGCCTTTTCTACCACAGCTGCACCTCTCCTCCCACACAGGGCCCGCCTTTTAAAACACACTGGTTGCATGCATCACTTTGTGGATGTTTGCACTGCCTGCACAACTGCATGGATTGGTTCCTGCACCTCTACTTCCTCGCAGGGCCTCAATTTAAAACGAAACACTGTTTGCATCACTTTATGGCGGCTTGCATTACCTGCACAACTGCATGCAGTGATTCCTGCATCTCTCCTGCCTCGAAGGACTGCCTTCTGAAAACAATGCCTTGGTTGCATCACTTTGTGGCGGCTTGCACTGCCTGCACAACTGCATGGATTAGTTCCTGCAGAATACCCCCCTTACTTTTCTTTCATGCGCACGTGCATCCCGCCCTCCACCCAGATGGTGCGATTTGTATGTAGGGTGGAGAAGTGTCCTGCAGAGAGGACACTGAGGCAGGAAGTGTTCCTGTAGGGAAAGAAGTCCTGGGGGAGGCATGCTGGGGAGGGGAGGCATGCTGGGGAGGGGAGGCATGCATGCTGGGGAGGGGAGGCATGCATGCTGGGGACGGGAGGCCTGCATGCTGGGGACGGGAGGCATGCATGCTGGGGACGGGAGGCATGCATGCTGGGGACGGGAGGCATGCATGCTGGGGACGGGAGGCATGCATGCTGGGGACGGGAGGCATGCATGCTGGGGACGGGAGGCATGCATGCTGGGGACGGGAGGCATGCATGCTGGGGAGAGGGGCATGCTGGGGAGAGGGGGCATGCTGGGGAGAGGGGGCATGCTGGGGAGAGGGGGCATGCTGGGGAGAGGGGGCATGCTGGGGAGAGGGGGCATGCTGGGGAGAGGGGGCGTACAGGGGAGAGGGGGCATGCTGGGGAGGGGGGGCGTACAGGGGAGAAGGGGAAATACAGTGTCTGAATGTGTGCATGGATAGGGGGGGGGGGGGGGGGGGAGTGTGTCCTGAGGGAGAGGAGGCAGAGGGAGTGTAAGAGACAAGGGGCGACACAGTGTCTGGGTGCATGCATGGATAGCGAGGTGTGCCCCGAGGGGGTGTAAGGGAGGGGGTGTCACACCACCTGAATGTTTACATTCATGGGAAGCAGTACCTGGAGGGAGAGGGGAAAGAAGGGGTGATGTGCTGTCTGAATGCGTGATGTGGGGGGTGGGGTACCCGGAGGGGCTGGGGAGATGAAAGGAGGAGGGCGAGGGCAGAGCTGCGGACAACGTGTGTGCGTCGACAGTGTGCCCCCCCAAAAGAATGTGCACCTAGCACATAGGCGTGTTGTGCGAGTACTGGGGGGAGGGGGGTGGGGTAGGACTGCGCAGGAAGTTCTCCACCGGCATAGTACTTGGGGTCAGAGGGGGGCTTTATTAGGATGTAGTAAGGGGCTGTGACGACAGAATGTGAAGGATGCACGTGCACTAACACTAACGGCACTGTGCTACCTGCGCAGACACGAAGATCGGGGGGGGGGGGGGGGGGGGAGACGGGACGTAGTCAACGAAAGGGCTGCACTGGCGGCGAATGGAAGGTGCACAGGACTGCGTAAAGTTTTGCCGGGCCAGGCTCCGCAGACAGAGGACAGACAGTGTGGGGGGGGGGGGTCTGCTGTGGGTTTGCTCAGGAGGGTGCTGCTGAGTCTGTGCAGACCGTGCATTGAAGTGCTGTGTCTGTCTCTGCAGACAGGGGCTCGGGAGGGTGCAGTGTCTGTGCACGGGAGGGGGCTGTCTGTCTACAAGACGTGTACTGGGGTGCTGTGTCTCTGCAGACCTGAAAGGCTTTAGTTCTGAAATGGTGAGACTCTGGGAGTCCCATGTCGAGTCTCTGTGAAGTTACATCAAAGGAAGTTAAGGGAAATACGGTTGCAGAGTTCAGATTCAAATTTTTTCATCCTGAGGGTGAGGGGAAATATTGGGAGCCCGATAAGGACCCATTTCAGCGCCTTCTTTATGGAACTGTCCGAGCTGCGCGAGACCCGGCCCACTTAAAGCCCTGATTGTACCCTCTGAGGATTTAAAATCTTCAAATCAGAAAGGGACATTTCCTCACTGCATTCTGGAAGTACCTCGCTTAGATTATGTCTTAAAATGAATAGCTCAGTCTCTCACGAGTTTGATAGAAGCAGACAAAGTACGTAAATGATATGGCATAGAGATCCACCCCACAAGGGCAGCCAGCAGTGATCAACTGAAAGTAGTGGAAACAGGAAATGGGAAATCTCTCTCGATCGTAAATGATAGACACAGATGCAAATCTGCGAAGTAGGAATACGCAAAATCGGAGCATCTGAATGTTGAACGTTGTTGGACAGGCCACATGACGGGCCGCTCTCCCCCGGCTCGACCAGGCCCGAGCCCAGTCACGCAAGCACCACACACCACCATTGCACGCCCTACGTCCCCTCAGGGACCCCTGCCCTCGAACATGATAACCTCGTGGGTCCGATCCACGGCCGGCCCATGCACCCAGCCCGGGCCGCCATCTTGGACGCCTCGCCACGAGGCCGCCTGGCCCCCGATCGACCTCAACCCTGGGCCTAGCCCAGCCTCAGACAATCCGGCACCACCCTCCACCCAGGAGGTGAGCGGGCTACTTGGCAAGTCAATGGGAGAGAGAGGTGCCGATGGCTCTCCCCCCGCCCAGTGCCGCTCGCCCATCGCCTCCCCGGGCGCTGGCTCCACCCCCCTGCTGGGTGTCTGGACTCCCTCATCCCGGACCTCCCGACCTCCAAGTGCGAGGGTCCGGACATCAAAGCACGCCAGCCCTATAACTGGGACAGCTCCAGAGCAGGAAGTCAGTTGTATCTTGGAGTCGAGAGACGTAAGAGGAACTCATCCTGGACGGACTACTGGCGCTGCCGTAGCTCTGTCCTGTGCACCATCGTCCTGCCTGTTGGCGCTGCCACAGCCGTCGTAACCTTCATTCTTCACCGTCGTCCGGATCTGCTGGCGAGGCCGCGGACCGTTGTAACCATCATCTTCATCGGGACCTGCTTGGCTTCTCCACGGCCCGTCGACCATCCTTCATCCATCTCGGGACCTGCTTGGCTCCTCCACGGCCCGATCAGCAACCACGCCGAGCTCGAGGATTGAGAGCTATTTAACTCATTGGTAACTAAGACTGTCCCGCTACCCTTTCTCCTCAACCAGAGATCAGAACCGAGGGGACCCCTGAGTCCAGACCTCCTTGTATCATAGCGACGTAACCTAAGAATTGCATATAAAGTCTCGTTAACCTTCAATCTTGTGTGGTGTCCGTCTGTGGGGGGGGAAGTTACTTACCTGTACAGTCGTTGGAGACGGCTCTCCCTGGAGACCTCTCCCCGTAATCTCGGCCGACCCTCCCGGTCCGTCTAACATTGGTGGCCAGCGGCGCGATCCGAATCACCGCATAACGTACAGAGAGTAGCTCACCCCACAACGAACAACAATGTCGACTAAAGAGAGCGGATCAACTGAGAAGTTCCAAATGGAAAAACTAGAGGAATACAGCCATCGTGAACTAAAGCAGTTCTGCATCGAACTAGGTATCGCTACCACCGGACTAAGTACCAAGGACGATTTTAAGCATGCCCTAGAATCTTGGGCAGAGACCGGGGATGTCGAAACCCCTGAGCAAAGCACCGCGAAAAATACCAACACGGCCCCTGAGGGGCAAAGAACCAGTCTCTCGCAAGACGAGATCCAAGAAAGAGAAAAAGCCCGACTACACGAACTCGAAATGGCCCGACTCAAGATGGACATAGAACTCAAATTGGCCGAGCAAAAAATAAACTTAGAGCACCTTCGCCTCCGAGAAGAAAGAGAGGAGAAACAGAGGCAAAGGGAGCTCGAGGAAAAAAGACTAACGTACGAGCACGAACGGAACCTAGCCGAGATCAACCTGCGCAAACAAAATAAAGAGTTAGGGGTGCCCGACAGACCGTCCACCCCAGGGACCGCGGAGAAAAAAGTGCACATCCCCAAGGATGTGGTCCGAGAATATTTTCGAGAAGACGACATCCAGCAATGGTTTAAGGCCTATGAAATCGCGATGACTGCGCACCGGATCGATAGAACCGACTGGGGAGCCGGCCTATGGGGCAAATTCCTCAATGAGGGCCGCGATACTCTGTTACAGCTCCCAGACCACCAGATGACCTCCTACGACCATATGAAAGCGGCCCTCCTCACCCGCTATGGCCTCACGCCCGAGATGTACCGTCAGAGGTTCCGAGACTGCACACGCATTCCAGGTACAACTTGGGTGGACTATGTAACGTACTTTAGCCGAGCCTTCGAAGGCTGGATCAGAGGGAACAACGTCACGACCTACGAGCAGCTGTTCAATCTGATGGTATGGGAGCATCTGTCCAACAATTGCTTCATTGAACTACGCCAACACCTCCTCGACAGCAAGTTAACCGATCCCCGGCAGCTCGCAGCCGAAGCTGACCGGTGGGAGATCACCAGAGTGGGCCGGAATGGGTCCTACGAGCAGAACAGGAACAACAATGGTCACTACCGACCCAGAGGAGGAGGAGGGGGCCAAGGACGAGGAAGAGACAATACTCCGGCCGCCCCCGCTACCAGCACCACCCCCCCGGCCAACCGGGGCAGCACCCCGGCGCGACCGGGATACAGAGCCAATGTTACATGTCACCGATGCCAACGAGTCGGCCACTATGCAAACGACCCAAGCTGCCCGCAGTATCAGAGTCCAAGACCCCGCCAGGTGGCCGCCGCGGCACTAGGGGAAGAACAGATCTCCGAGGAACAAGAAACAGGCGAGCAAGAGTATCAAGAGTGGGAGCCAGCCGCCATGACTCTCGCGTGCTTAGGGGGAAGAGACATGGTCCCGCGGGTCCCCCTACCCGCTAACACCCAGAAGTACAGCCAATGGGTGAGCATCAATGGACAACGGGCCGAAGCCCTTCGAGACACCGGGGCCAGTGTGACAGCCGTCCGCTGTCATCTGGTGACCCCAGAACAATATCTACCGAACGTTCTCTGCCCTGTGCGATCAGCCGACAACTCGGAAAGTCTGTGTCGGATGGCCTGCGTCCCCTTTGAGTGGGGAGGGGTCTCCGGCATGTTGAAGGTAACGGTCCGAGACGACGCCCCCGTGGACTGCCTCCTCGGAAATGACCTGGAAAGCTCCCCTGTAGGAAATGGGACCCCCGGCCGGCCAGGGCTTGCGCCACAGCCAGTCAGAGACCACCACTCCTATGTAAAGTCGACCCCTGCTCGCCCTCTAGGTAACGCGGCGCGGGCAGTCAGGCCTATCTCGGAGGACATGTGTGAAGCATTTGCGCACGCACCCACCAACAACAACCTCCCGGGCCCCCCCACAAAAGGAACTCCACACCAAATATATATATGAAAATAGTCTTTGTATTACGAAGGACACATAGGAACATACACCTTACAAGGGGCTCGAGGTACGGCAGGGGTTACAAGGGGAAAGAACAGGGCAGGGCCAAGGGGCCCCTGCCAGGAGTAGGCACATGATCGATCTAGCATTAGAACACATGTTCACTGGGAGCTTCCTCGGACTAGGACTAGGACACAATCACCAGGAGCTTAGCATAGAATACGTCCCGCCCCGGGGTCTCATAGAACCAGCAATAGAACTCACTCTAACCAGCATAGACATACATGAGGCACGGTTATACAGGAGGGAAGGAATGGCAAGGTACATAACACAACAGAGGCCCCCATCAGCAGGGCAACACATAATCAGTCTCAGCAACACATTGATAATAGTCAGTAGCGCCCCCTAGGCCAGATGGCCTTCCTGGGGCGAGGGCGCCTTAGAGTCTCGGAGTCCTGAGTGGGCTGCAAGGGGCCCAGGGCAAACCTAAACGTGGCAGCGGCCCACTAAGTGATGGGCCGCTGGGGGACTTGGACATAGCAGGGTCCGGGACACGTGGTGGGGCCACTCGGGGCCCAGGCAGGGCCAGGGACACGTGGTGGGGCCACTCGGGGCCCAGGCAGGGCTAGGGACAAGAACTGCAGGCAGGCGGGGCCCCCCTCGGGGGACCCGGCATCACTGGGGGCCCCAGGGGCCGTGACGGAGCCTCACGGGGCTCAGGGCAAGAACTGGGCAGGCGGGGCCCCCCCTCGGGGGACCCGGCATCAATGGGGGCCGTGACGGAGCCTCGCGGGCTCGGGATCAGAACTGGGCAGGCGGGGCCCCCCTCGGGGGACCCGGCATCACTGGGGGCCCTTCGGGCCTCGAGGCACACGCGTGCTCGCGCTGGAGGGGAGGGGCGAGCACCGACAATGTGCTCCGACGCCCCGCCTCCCCTCCGGCAGCACTCACCGTCGGCGGGCAGACGCGCCGGTCCTCCTCGCTCTCCGGGGCTCCCTCTCGCTCCTGGGGGCCCCCGGGGGGGAAGCGGCAGTGGTTCGGGTGGAACGCAGGGGCGCGGAGTAGGCTCCCGCCGACCCCTGCCTTCGTGGCTCTCTCCGGTCGTCCCCACAGCTCCCCGGGCCGCCGGCCAATCAGAGCGCGGCCCGGGGAAACGTCATCAGCTCAGCCCGGGCCGACAGCCAATCAGAGCGCGGCCCGGGGGCGGGCTTCACGCAGGGTCCCGGGCTGCGGCGGTGAAACACAGGGGAAATTGACGAGGGCCCGGCTCCCTCGATAAGGCAGCCAGGAAGGCAATAACGCGAGGTAGGCACTCGCTGGGGGCTCGGGCCCCCTCCCACGACAGGCATATGCCGGGTGGGCACCGGCTGGAGGAATAGAGCGCTCCTAGCGCTGGGGGCAGAACGGCAGCGCCTCGAGGCGCTAGGACAGCCGGATGGCACCGCCCCAAGGCGCTAAGACGACAGGAAAGCGCTCCCAAGCGCTAGAAGCGGGAATGAGCGCCACAAGGCACTAGGATAGCAGGAGAACGCTCTCAAGCGCTAGGGCCATAGAAAGCAGGGTCCATAGGAAGTCCAGGAGTTCAGGGGGGAGCACATCAGCTTGTAGAAGGGAAAAAGGGACATCAGCAGTGCAGGAGCAGGGCAGGGCCCAGGGAGGCCAGCCAACCCTGAGCCCACGCAGCAGCACGACCCTGGGAGGGTTCCAGGCAGGACGAGCAGGAAGAGAGGAAGAGAGAGAGAAGAGGGCCCACCCCCCTTTTATACAGGAGCTCCCTTTGTCTCCAAAAGGGGCAGGCAGGGAGAGAACCAGCCAGAACTGGTTATAAGGAATTTCATGCTACTGGCCAGGTCAGGGGCACTGGACGCACCCTAGGGGGTGGGGCCAGCCTGGTGGGGAAGGCCCAGGCGGCTTCAGCCAATCATACACCAGCACACCTACTGCACACATGCACCCAAGTCTAGAAGTGGCACTTCCCTTCTAGTCACACACATGATGCATACATCATCTTGTAGCATTCAACCTCACGAGCGCACACATACCAAACACGACCCGGCACGCCCCCACGCATCAGGAACTACCAGGGCCACATCCATTCCCCATGCATTCCTATGGGAGGCAGGTCTCTCTCACCACACACACACTCAGAGGGGGAATCACCATTCCCCGGACACATATACTAGCACCAAACTTCAGGGGCGGACCTGCCAGACGGGCCAAGTCCAACACATGCCCCTCCCAGCCCAAACGCAGGGCAGACCAATCACTACCGTGATGGACTTCCCTGCTGCAGGGCGATAGAATTTGGACGCGGCCCGCACCGCCGGACCGATAGACATACACAGACTAAAAATAATAAAAGTTAACAAAACAAAACAACAACAAAAAAAAAGAAAAAAAAATGAAGACATAGGCCCAACCAGGCTACCCACCTGGTACTCCTGAGTTGTCCATGACTAGGACCAGGCCCTAAGCCATCCAGATACCACTGGTCCCTGCTAATCCGAAGTGGGGGGTGGTAACCCCGGGCCCACAATAGCCCTTCTCCACTCCCTTTCTCAGGGTAGCCACGACTACCACTGTTCCTTCCACCTAGGGTCCGCACCCCCAGGCTTGCCAGAGGTCACGGGCAAGAATGCCCCACCCTACCTCTACTTCTGAGGTTCCGCGTTCTCCCAGGAGAAACACCCTCAGAACACACTTTCCTACCAGTCTTGGAACTTCCTCCCTCCACTGGTCTTCCACCTGGGAACTAAGCGTTCAGCTCTCCCCAAGGCAAGCCGCGGCCGCGCCAGCAGGTCTTCCTTGTCCGGGATACAACTTAACATACATTCAGCCAGGGCGACACCTGACGCCTAAAACACAACAGGAATACCACTTAAGATAAATTCAGCCAGGGCGACACCTGACGCCTAAAACGCAACAAGAGGAGTCTCAGTGTTCAGCTCTCCCCAAGGCAAGCCGCGGCCGCGCCAGCAGGTCTTCCTTGTCCGGGATACAACTTAACATACATTCAGCCAGGGCGACACCTGACGCCTAGAACACAACAGGGATACCACTTAAGATAAATTCAGCCAGGGCGACACCTGACGCCTAAAACGCAACAAGAGGAGTCTCAGTGTTCAGCTCTCCCCAAGGCAAGCCGCGGCCGCGCCAGCAGGTCTTCCTTGTCCGGGATACAACTTAACATACATTCAGCCAGGGCGACACCTGACGCCTAGAACACAACAGGGATACCACTTAAGATAAATTCAGCCAGGGCGACACCTGACGCCTAAAACGCATCCAGCGGGATACGGAACACATGATGCGTCAACCACATTCAACGGGGTAAGGAAGGACAGGATTATCGGTGATTCAGCAAGCTCCCCATCCCAGAGAACTTACACTCCATTACTCCGTGCACCTCAACATTCATCCACACACCGTCCCCTAGACTGGTAAGACAGTTTTCCACCGCCCCTGATTCCTCAACCCGACCCTCGGGGCACAGGTACCATTACTCTAGGGACAAGGACCCTTCACATTTGAACACAATTACACAACCACCACTGGATCCCACCCTCCTGGTGAATCCAGAAAACCAAATTACACTAGGGAGATGATTTACCCTCCCAAGCTAGGGGCACCTAACTCACAGTGCATACGCACACATTTTTCCACAGAACGGACATTTAAGTAACCTTAAAAAAACTCTCCACAGAACGGGTATTTCTATTAATCATTAAACATTTCCACAGAACAGACATTTTCAGCAACCTGACCCGACCCATGTGGCACAGGTATCATTACTCCAGGGAAGGGACAGGGACCATGCACATTGAACACAATTACGCTGCCACCACTGGATCCCACCCTTCTGGTGAATCCAGAAAAACCCATTGCACTAGGGAGTTGATCTACCCTCCCGAGCTAGGGCCACCTAACCCATAGCGTACCAGAATACATTTTTCACAGAACAGACATTTAAGTAACCTCTTAAAAGCAATAATCTCCTTTCTTTGCGACCATTTACAATGCAGAGTTTTGTAGGGAGGCCAGTTATCGTTGTGGTACTGCGCAAACACAAGTCCGGATCCCACCGCTAGCCACCAGTGTAGGAAATGGGACCCCCGGCCGGCCAGGGCTTGCGCCACAGCCAGTCAGAGACCACCACTCCTATGTAAAGTCGACCCCTGCTCGCCCTCTAGGTAACGCGGCGCGGGCAGTCAGGCCTATCTCGGAGGACATGTGTGAAGCATTTGCGCACGCACCCACCAACAACAACCTCCCGGGCCCCCCCACAAAAGGAACTCCACACCAAATATATATATGAAAATAGTCTTTGTATTACGAAGGACACATAGGAACATACACCTTACAAGGGGCTCGAGGTACGGCAGGGGTTACAAGGGGAAAGAACAGGGCAGGGCCAAGGGGCCCCTGCCAGGAGTAGGCACATGATCGATCTAGCATTAGAACACATGTTCACTGGGAGCTTCCTCGGACTAGGACTAGGACACAATCACCAGGAGCTTAGCATAGAATACGTCCCGCCCCGGGGTCTCATAGAACCAGCAATAGAACTCACTCTAACCAGCATAGACATACATGAGGCACGGTTATACAGGAGGGAAGGAATGGCAAGGTACATAACACAACAGAGGCCCCCATCAGCAGGGCAACACATAATCAGTCTCAGCAACACATTGATAATAGTCAGTAGCGCCCCCTAGGCCAGATGGCCTTCCTGGGGCGAGGGCGCCTTAGAGTCTCGGAGTCCTGAGTGGGCTGCAAGGGGCCCAGGGCAAACCTAAACGTGGCAGCGGCCCACTAAGTGATGGGCCGCTGGGGGACTTGGACATAGCAGGGTCCGGGACACGTGGTGGGGCCACTCGGGGCCCAGGCAGGGCCAGGGACACGTGGTGGGGCCACTCGGGGCCCAGGCAGGGCTAGGGACAAGAACTGCAGGCAGGCGGGGCCCCCCTCGGGGGACCCGGCATCACTGGGGGCCCCAGGGGCCGTGACGGAGCCTCACGGGGCTCAGGGCAAGAACTGGGCAGGCGGGGCCCCCCCTCGGGGGACCCGGCATCAATGGGGGCCGTGACGGAGCCTCGCGGGCTCGGGATCAGAACTGGGCAGGCGGGGCCCCCCTCGGGGGACCCGGCATCACTGGGGGCCCTTCGGGCCTCGAGGCACACGCGTGCTCGCGCTGGAGGGGAGGGGCGAGCACCGACAATGTGCTCCGACGCCCCGCCTCCCCTCCGGCAGCACTCACCGTCGGCGGGCAGACGCGCCGGTCCTCCTCGCTCTCCGGGGCTCCCTCTCGCTCCTGGGGGCCCCCGGGGGGGAAGCGGCAGTGGTTCGGGTGGAACGCAGGGGCGCGGAGTAGGCTCCCGCCGACCCCTGCCTTCGTGGCTCTCTCCGGTCGTCCCCACAGCTCCCCGGGCCGCCGGCCAATCAGAGCGCGGCCCGGGGAAACGTCATCAGCTCAGCCCGGGCCGACAGCCAATCAGAGCGCGGCCCGGGGGCGGGCTTCACGCAGGGTCCCGGGCTGCGGCGGTGAAACACAGGGGAAATTGACGAGGGCCCGGCTCCCTCGATAAGGCAGCCAGGAAGGCAATAACGCGAGGTAGGCACTCGCTGGGGGCTCGGGCCCCCTCCCACGACAGGCATATGCCGGGTGGGCACCGGCTGGAGGAATAGAGCGCTCCTAGCGCTGGGGGCAGAACGGCAGCGCCTCGAGGCGCTAGGACAGCCGGATGGCACCGCCCCAAGGCGCTAAGACGACAGGAAAGCGCTCCCAAGCGCTAGAAGCGGGAATGAGCGCCACAAGGCACTAGGATAGCAGGAGAACGCTCTCAAGCGCTAGGGCCATAGAAAGCAGGGTCCATAGGAAGTCCAGGAGTTCAGGGGGGAGCACATCAGCTTGTAGAAGGGAAAAAGGGACATCAGCAGTGCAGGAGCAGGGCAGGGCCCAGGGAGGCCAGCCAACCCTGAGCCCACGCAGCAGCACGACCCTGGGAGGGTTCCAGGCAGGACGAGCAGGAAGAGAGGAAGAGAGAGAGAAGAGGGCCCACCCCCCTTTTATACAGGAGCTCCCTTTGTCTCCAAAAGGGGCAGGCAGGGAGAGAACCAGCCAGAACTGGTTATAAGGAATTTCATGCTACTGGCCAGGTCAGGGGCACTGGACGCACCCTAGGGGGTGGGGCCAGCCTGGTGGGGAAGGCCCAGGCGGCTTCAGCCAATCATACACCAGCACACCTACTGCACACATGCACCCAAGTCTAGAAGTGGCACTTCCCTTCTAGTCACACACATGATGCATACATCATCTTGTAGCATTCAACCTCACGAGCGCACACATACCAAACACGACCCGGCACGCCCCCACGCATCAGGAACTACCAGGGCCACATCCATTCCCCATGCATTCCTATGGGAGGCAGGTCTCTCTCACCACACACACACTCAGAGGGGGAATCACCATTCCCCGGACACATATACTAGCACCAAACTTCAGGGGCGGACCTGCCAGACGGGCCAAGTCCAACATCCCCGTGGGCAGCCGTGGAGCGAAAAGAACACTTGGGGATGTTGGGCGTCCCAGACTGGGCGTGCGTCACCACCCGGTCCATGGCCGCCCGTGCCAACCATCACCCGGAAGAACCAGAATGGCCGGCGCCACCGCCTCCGGTCGCCCCCGCCGAGACCCCCGACCATGGCATCCCCCTCGAACTTGCTCAACCTTCCGACCTCGCTAATCTTGATCAGTGGGCTCAAGAAGGGGGACCCACACAAGAACAATTTCGTCAGGAACAGAAGACCTGTCCCTCCCTTGAGGGACTCCGACAACAAGCGCTCGCCCAAAGCGCCGGGGATACCTCCGGAACTCATTGGGTCTACTGGGACAATGATCTATTGTACAGCGAGCAACGAATCGCCGAGCTGGGGGCCAACCGAGTACTAGTGGTGCCCCTCCGCTTTAGAGACTTCCTGCTAAACCTGGCCCACGATGCCCCCCTGGCAGGGCACCTGGGACAGGATAAAACCTACAGCCGCCTAGTGACCCACTTCTTCTGGCCCAAAATGAGAAACGATGTGCACCAGCATTGCCGATCTTGCCCCACGTGCCAAGCCAGTGGGAAGAGCGGCCGCAAATTAAAGGCTCCCCTGCAACCCTTTCCAGTAGTCACAACCCCATTTGAGAGGGTCGGGATAGACATTGTGGGACCCCTGGACCCGCGTACAAGACAAGGCCATCGCTTCATCCTGGTACTAGTGGACCACGCCACCCGCTACCCTGAGGCTATTCCTCTCCGGACCGTGACAGCCCCAGTGGTCGGCCGGGCCCTGATGGGGATCTTCTCCCGTGTGGGGTTCCCCCGAGAAGTCGTCAGTGACAGAGGCACGAACTTCATTTCTAAATATATGAAGTCCCTCTGGCAACAGTGTGGGGTCACCTACCGCTTCACGACCCCCTATCACCCCCAAGGAAACGGACTTGTTGAGCGGTTCAATCGCACGCTAAAAGGGATGATCGGGGGATTGGAAGAGCCCCTCCGTCGCCAGTGGGACGTGCTGCTGCCGTGCCTCCTCTTCGCCTACCGGGAGGTCCCACAGAAGTCCCTAGGCTTCAGCCCCTTCGAGCTGCTCTATGGGCACCCAGTACGGGGGCCACTCAGCCTGATCAAAGAAGGCTGGGAGATGCCTCCGGCCAAGAGTCCTCCAGATGTCTTCCGGTACCTCCTCACCCTCCGCAACCAGTCCCGGCGGTTCAGAGACCTAGCAAAAGCCAACCTAGAGGCCAGTCAAGAGGACATGAAGAAATGGTATGACCAGAACGCCTCATCCATTGAATTCGAGCCGGGGCAACAGGTCTGGGTAATGTCCCCCACCGAACCGTGCGCTCTCCAAGACAAATGGACGGGACCCTTCAAGGTAATCGAGCGCAAGGGTCCTGCCACCTATCTGATCGATATGGAGTCCGCCCGGAATCCGCTCCGAGTCCTCCACACCAACAGACTGAAACCCCACTTTGCACGAACAGAACTCAGCCTCTTGATGGCCACAGACAATGGGGTTGAAGACGACTCCGAGCCTCTCCCTGACCTCTTGCGGACCCAGGAGCAAGACGGCTCCGTGGATGGGGTCCGACTCTCGGAGACCCTCACCAGAGAACAACGGCAAGAGTGCCAAGCCCTCCTATCACGGTTCGCCAGTCTGTTCTCCCTCACCCCGGGTGTCACTTCCTGGTGTGTGCACGATGTGGACACCGGAGACAGCCCTCCTATCCGCCACCGGGCCTACCGCGTACCTGATCGGGTACGGGCCTGCATCCAGGCGGAAGTAGCTAAGATGCTCACGCTCGGGGTCATCGAGCCCTCAGACAGTCCATGGGCCAGCCCGGTCGTACTGGTCCCCAAAGCAGCCGCCCCCGGGACCACACCAGAACTCCGGTTCTGTGTCGACTACCGGGGTCTGAATGAAGTCACCAGAACGGACGCACACCCCATCCCCCGGGCAGATGAACTGGTCGACCGAATGGGCGCTGCCCGCTACCTCAGCATCTTCGACCTGACGGCAGGTTATTGGCAGATCGGCCTCACACCCCGAGCACAAGAACGCTCTGCCTTCTCCACCCCCGATGGCCACTATCACTTTACGGTCATGCCCTTCGGCATGAAGAACGCCCCAGCGACGTTCCAACGGCTCGTCAATCAGGTCCTGGCGGGGCTCGAAGAGTTCAGCGCCGCCTACCTGGACGACATCGCTGTGTACAGCCACCATTGGACCGAGCACCTCCACCACCTCCAAGCAGTGCTGCAAGCCCTTCAGCGAGCTGGCCTCACGATCAAGGCCAGCAAATGCCAAATTGGACAAGGGTCGGTGACCTACCTCGGACACCAGGTGGGAAGCGGCCTAGTGGCCCCCCTACAGCTGAAAATTGCCGCCATCCAGAACTGGCAACCCCCTATCACTCAAACTGAGGTGCGAGCCTTCCTGGGCCTCACGGGCTACTACCGAAGGTTCGTGAAAGATTATGGTACCATCGTGGGGCCTCTCACCGAACTCACGTCAAAAAATCAGCCCAAGAAGGTGAACTGGACCCCAGAGTGTCAAGCGGCATTCGAACAGTTAAAGGCCGCCATGTGTTCCGCTCCTGTGCTCCAGGCCCCAAACTACAGCCGGGAGTTCGTCGTCCAGACGGACGCCTCCGACCAGGGCATTGGGGCGGTCCTGTCCCAAGTGAACACCGAAGGCCTCGATCAACCGGTGGCCTTCATCAGCCGGAGACTCCTACCCCGGGAACAACGCTGGAGCACCATAGAGAGGGAAGCCTTCGCTGTGGTATGGGCCCTCAAGAAGCTCCGGCCCTACCTTTTTGGCACCCACTTTCGGGTGCAGACTGACCACCGACCCCTGCAGTGGTTGATGCATATGCGGGGGGAAAACCCAAAATTGCTACGCTGGTCCATCTCCTTACAAGGTATGGACTTCACAGTCGAACACCGGCCTGGGTCCGACCACGCCAACGCCGATGGCCTGTCCCGGTTTTTCCGCCTCGACGAAGAGAGTCCCCAAGAGGATGGGTAACTCTCCCCGCCTTCAGCTGGGGGGGACGCATGTTGGACAGGCCACATGACGGGCCGCTCTCCCCCGGCTCGACCAGGCCCGAGCCCAGTCACGCAAGCACCACACACCACCATTGCACGCCCTACGTCCCCTCAGGGACCCCTGCCCTCGAACATGATAACCTCGTGGGTCCGATCCACGGCCGGCCCATGCACCCAGCCCGGGCCGCCATCTTGGACGCCTCGCCACGAGGCCGCCTGGCCCCCGATCGACCTCAACCCTGGGCCTAGCCCAGCCTCAGACAATCCGGCACCACCCTCCACCCAGGAGGTGAGCGGGCTACTTGGCAAGTCAATGGGAGAGAGAGGTGCCGATGGCTCTCCCCCCGCCCAGTGCCGCTCGCCCATCGCCTCCCCGGGCGCTGGCTCCACCCCCCTGCTGGGTGTCTGGACTCCCTCATCCCGGACCTCCCGACCTCCAAGTGCGAGGGTCCGGACATCAAAGCACGCCAGCCCTATAACTGGGACAGCTCCAGAGCAGGAAGTCAGTTGTATCTTGGAGTCGAGAGACGTAAGAGGAACTCATCCTGGACGGACTACTGGCGCTGCCGTAGCTCTGTCCTGTGCACCATCGTCCTGCCTGTTGGCGCTGCCACAGCCGTCGTAACCTTCATTCTTCACCGTCGTCCGGATCTGCTGGCGAGGCCGCGGACCGTTGTAACCATCATCTTCATCGGGACCTGCTTGGCTTCTCCACGGCCCGTCGACCATCCTTCATCCATCTCGGGACCTGCTTGGCTCCTCCACGGCCCGATCAGCAACCACGCCGAGCTCGAGGATTGAGAGCTATTTAACTCATTGGTAACTAAGACTGTCCCGCTACCCTTTCTCCTCAACCAGAGATCAGAACCGAGGGGACCCCTGAGTCCAGACCTCCTTGTATCATAGCGACGTAACCTAAGAATTGCATATAAAGTCTCGTTAACCTTCAATCTTGTGTGGTGTCCGTCTGTGGGGGGGGAAGTTACTTACCTGTACAGTCGTTGGAGACGGCTCTCCCTGGAGACCTCTCCCCGTAATCTCGGCCGACCCTCCCGGTCCGTCTAACAAACGTTGTACCAAATACGTAATGGTTGCACCATAGCAATTGTGAGTGCACAATTGATATGAGGTACCTACTCTCACTTCTATTTTACAGACAACCTTAGACCTCATTTTGAAACAATCTGGGAAATCACAGTCAATAAAAGAAATACTCTTCAGCTAACTACTATAACAAGCAATGGAGAGTGAAAGGGGAGGGGGCGGAACGGACACACGGGGAGGGGGCGGAACGGACACACGGGGAGGAACGGACAGCGGGGGGGGGGGGGGGTCGGGGGGGAGAACGGGGCACAGGACAGCGAGGGGGGGCGGGAACAGCACACGGTCAGCGGGAGGGGAGCGGGAAGGCAAGGAAAAGGAAAAACAAGCACTCACCCACCTGGACTTCCTCCAACGTCGGTCGGCCGCAGAATGAGAGCATCATGGCGCCGAAAAAAACAAAAACAACTCCGCCCACCGCCGCATGACTACACAGAGGGAACGCACAGCCAGGAGGGGGCGGGAACGGGCACAGGACAGCCGGGAAAGGTGGGGGGGGACATTGCGTGTGACGTTCCACCATTTCCATCTCTGGAGAGTTCTTATCGGCTGGCAGGTGTGCGTCATCAGGCGCTCACCATGTTACCGCTTTGCTCTCTTCTGGGAGGCTTCCGTTGTTTGGCACTTGTCGGCTGTAGTTCCAGAAACTTCAGTGGTGCAGCTCCCAAGTGAGGCGCCGACGCGGTCTATCCCTCGGCCTCGCTCCTACACATACAGCCTACGGGCCGTCTCCCCCATGCTTGCTCTTGCAGGTATGCCACTTCGGGAGGTGGGTGGCGTGAGAAGGTCTCTAGACTCCCTTCTTCCCTCGCTCGGGTTTGAATGCCTGCCTGTGCGCTCTCCTTCAGCGTTGCAGGAATGTGTAGAAACCCGAGACGACCGATGAGACATGGAAAACCCGGACTGGAGTCCCACTGTATCACTGCCACATACGGACGGGATCCTACGCCCACATTAAATCTGTATGCTGGGCGAGTCGGGCTTCCCTCCTCCGCTCTCGGGGGGCGGGCGGGAGAGGACGAGGGGGGCGGGAAAGGTCACGGACGTCGGGAGGGAGGCGGGAAACGTGGGGACGGCAGGAGGAGGGACACAAGGCAGGACAGCAGCAAGCACTCTCGGGGGGGCGGGCGGGAGAGGACGAGGGGGGCGGGAAAGGACACGGACGTCGGGAGGCGGGAAACGTGGGGACGGCGGGAGGAGGGACACAAGGCAGGACAGCAGCAAGCACGGCCCGGCCGGACCAGACTCGGGGGCGTTCCCGGCGTCGCGTGACGTCGCCAAAGCCAAAGAATCTCGGGAACGCCCCCGTGTCTGGTCCGGCATTGATGGACAGGCCCCTCGTCCAATGGCTAGGCTCCATTTATGGAGCTAGCCAATGGGACGGGGGGGCGTGTTCCATAGTGCTTACTGTACTCAATAGATTTCTCTGGAGGAGGAGCCTAACGGCTCCTTTCTCCAGCGAAACCTAAAAAACCTCAGACTCTGCCCACTGAGGCCGAGACCTAAAAAGTGCCTGAAAAGGGAGCAGTTAGGGACACAAGTAATGTGTCCATGCTACAGGGGAGGGACAAATCCAAGAAGAGAAAGTTAAGCCTACAAGCGCTGCCACATTAGAAGTAAGGAAATGAGTTGCAATGACAGCAAACAATGGAACGTAATAGGCGGGCTCTAAGCTGACTAAGCTAACACATCTAGACGAGACTATGCATGCGCCATCTAGCTGAGACCTAAAAAAAAACAAGCATTTGCAATGCAATAGGTCTCGCATTAGGAAAGTTTGAGCAATTGGTACTGTAAATGAAAATTTTTCAATTTGTTTTGTTTTGAAAATTGAGAAATGAATAGCTGTCATTTACAATGCCAATAGTTATAACTTTCGCAAATGTGACACCTATAGCATTTGTAATGCAATATGTGTTGTATTTATGTGACTTACATGTATTGATGAAATAACAATGGCTTTTAATTTTTCTTCAATAATTAATACTTAAATAAAAATGATTGTAATTTAGAACGGCAATAGCTTAAAGTATTGTAACTAACTTTTGTGAAGATTATGTTCAGTGTATTATATTGCGACAGTAGTGAAATATTAACATCTGTTACATTTGTAACAAAGCTTGAAACATTGATGTGCCCCCGAGTAATGCTGGGATGTGCGCGAGGGGCGGGGGGGGGGGGGATGTGCGCGAGGGGCGGGATGTGCGCGAGGGGCGGGGGGGATGTGCGCGAGGGGCGGGGGGGGATGTGCGCGAGGGGCGGGGGGGATGTGCGCGGGGGGGATGTGCGCGAGGGGCGGGGGGGATGTGCGCGAGGGGCGGGGGGGATGTGCGCGAGGGGCGGGGGGGATGAGCGCGAGGGGCGGGGGGGGATGAGCGCGAGGGGCGGGGGGGATGTGCGCGAGGGGATGTGCGCGAGGGGCGGGGGGGATGTGCGCGAGGGGCGGGGGGGGGATGTGCGCGAGGGGCGGGGGGGGGGATGTGCGCGAGGGGGGGACGTGCGCGAGGGGGGGATGTGCGCGAGGGGGGGATGTGCGCGAGGATGTGCGCAACGGGGCGGGGGGATGTGCGCGAGGATGTGCGCAACGGGGCGGGGGGTGTGCGCGAGGGGCAGGGGGATGTGCGCGAGGGGCGGGATGTGCGCGAGGGGCGGGGGGGATGTGCGCGAGGGGCGGGGGGATGTGCGCGAGGGGCGGGGGGGATGTGCGCGAGGGGCGGGGGGGATGTGCGCGAGGGGCGGGGGGGATGTGCGCGAGGGGCGGGGGGGATGTGCGCGAGGGGCGGGGGGGATGTGCGCGAGGGGCGGGGGGGGATGTGCGCGAGGGGCGGGGGGGATGTGCGCGAGGGGCGGGGGGGATGTGCGCGAGGGGCGGGGGGGGATGTGCGCGAGGGGCGGGGGGGATGTGCGCGAGGGGCGGGGGGGATGTGCGCGAGGGGCGGGGGGGATGTGCGCGAGGGGCGGGGGGGATGTGCGCGAGGGACGGGGGGCGATGTGCGCGAGGGACGGGGGGCGATGTGCGCGAGGATGTGCGCGAGGGGCGGGGGGGCGATGTGCCGGGGGGATGTGCGCGAGGATGTGCGCAACGGGGCGGGGGGATGTGCGCGAGGATGTGCGCGAGGGGCGGGGGGATGTGCGCGAGGGGCGGGGGGTGTGCGCGAGGGGCGGGGGGTGTGCGCGAGGGGCGGGGGGATGTGCGCGAGGGGCGGGGGGATGTGCGCGAGGGGCGGGGGGATGTGCGCGAGGGGCGGGGGGATGTGCGCGAGGGGCGGGGGGATGTGCGCGAGGGGCGGGGGGATGTGCGCGAGGGGCGGGGGGATGTGCGCGAGGGGCGGGGGGATGTGCGCGAGGGGCGGGGGGATGTGCGCGAGGGGCGGGGGGATGTGCGCGAGGGGCGGGGGGATGTGCGCGAGGGGCGGGGGGATGTGCGCGAGGGGCGGGGGATGTGCGCGAGGGGCGGGGGATGTGCGCGAGGGGCGGGGGATGTGCGCGAGGGGGGGGGGATGTGCGCGAGGGGCGGGGGGATGTGCGCGAGGGGCGGGGGGATGTGCGCGAGGGGCGGGGGGGATGTGCGCGAAGGGCGGGGGGATGTGCGCGAAGGGCGGGGGGAATGTGCGCGAAGGGCGGGGGGAATGTGCGCGAAGGGCGGGGGGGGATGTGCGCGAAGGGCGGGGGGGATGTGCGCGAAGGGCGGGGGGATGTGCGCGAAGGGCGGGGGGATGTGCGCGAGGGGCGGGGGGGATGTGCGCGGAGGGCGGGGGGGAATGTGCGCGAAGGGCGGGGGGGGATGTGCGCGAAGGGCGGGGGGGGATGTGCGCGAAGGGCGGGGGGGATGTGCGCGAGGGGCGGGGGGATGTGCGCGAGGGGCGGGGGGATGAGCGCGAGGGGCGGGGGGGGATGTGCGCGAGGGGCGGGGGGGATGTTCGCGAGGGGATGCTGAGAGGGCGAGGCCACTCGGGAGGGATTAGAAGCCCCCGTATTTATTAAGGAGAAGTTGGAGTTCTTTTTTGAAGCTGGGGTAGGACAGGTTACAACGGAGGTCTGTTGGGAGGGCATTCCAAATAAGTGGGGCATTGTCTGAGAAAGGAGTGTGACTGAGTGGAATTCTTTTTCTGAAGGGGGGATAAGTAGGAGGGTGTTAGAGCTTCTCAGGGATCGCGTGCAGCCTGCTTTGGTCAATTTGTTAGCAAGGTATGATGGTGTGCTTTGGTGGAGGATTTTGTGCGTAATGAAGGCGGTTTTATAAGTGGATCTGCCTTCAATAGGGAGCCATTTGAGGGTTTTGAGGGCGGGAGAGATGTGGTCAAATTGTTTGCAGTCTGTGATAAGCCTGGCCGCGTGGTTGAGCACTGATTTTAGAGGTGCCAGGTGGGTTTTGGGAATTCCGGTGAGGATGGCATTACCGTAATCAATGCGCGATAGAACAAGAGATTGAACTGCCAGTTTAAAATCATCAATTGGGATGAAGGGCTTAATTCTCCTAAGGTTACAGAGGGTAAAGAGGGCTCCTTGGGCAGAGTTTTTGATGTGTACGTTGAGAGTTAGGCGGTTTGGTAAGGGAGATGCCCAAGGATTTGACTGAGGTGGCTAGGGACAAGGGGCAGTTGAGGGCATTAAGGTCTGTGATCCAATTTTGAATGGGAGAGCTGGTTGTTTTTTGGGGAGAACAGTATAATTTCAGTTTTTTAGGGTTAAGTTTGAGGTGGTTCGAGTGGGACCAGGCTTGAATTTTGATGAGGGTGTTGTTGAGGTGGAGGATGTCAGCATGGGTTTTTATCTTATGGTAGAGTTGTGTATCGTCAGCGTAAAGATGGTAGTTGATCACGGCTTGTTTGAGAATGAGGGTGAGGGGTTCCATGAAGAGGTTAAAGAGAGGCAGAGGGTATGGATCCTTGTGGAACTCCTAGAGAAATGGGGGAGGGGTTCGATAAGCAGTTGTGGATTTTAATTTGTTAAGCACGGTGTTGCAGGTATGAGACAAACCAATTATGAGTCATACCATTAAGGTCGAATCGTTCTCCAAGGACTTTGAGTAGAACAGAATGGTTAACGGTATCGAACGCTGCGGAGAGACCGAGGAGGATCAATAGGCTAGATTCGCTATTGTCGAGGGAGTGGTGAATGTCATCTACAATGTTAAGCATGGCGGTTTCGGTGCTGCAACCTTTCCTGTAGCCTAATTGGAGGGGGTCAAGTACGTTAAAAAGTTCAATGTGTCGGTCAAGCTGAAGGACGTATTTTTCAAGGGCTTTCGAGAGAAGGGGCAGATTGGAATTAGGACGGAGGTTGTTGAGGTCACTAGGGTCGGCAGTAGGGTTGAGATTGGGGGTGATTTGGCCCAGTTGTAGGGAGGTGGGGACACAGCCGGTGGCTAGGGAAGTATTAATGATCAAGGTCCTGGAAGGGGTAATTGTGTGTTTGAGGTTTTGGACAAGTTTAGAGGGGAGGGTGTCTTTGGTGTGGGAGGAGGGTTTAAGTTTCGCAATGATGTCAAAGGCATCTCTTTCAGTAACTGGCTGGAAATTATGCCAGGCTGCGTTATTTTTAAGGAGAGTGTTAGGGGGATTGGAATCGTGGAGGGTGGAAGGAATGGAGGGGGAACGGGAGATCAGTGTTATGTAGGATCATGGAGGGAGCAGGGGGGTGGGAGGGATGCGGGTGAGTTAGGGGAGATGGCCAATATGGAGGTAGGGGGTCGGAGTCTGGAGGAAGGATTGTTCTATTCTAGCAATTTTTTTCAGAGAAAAAGAGGGCTATATCTTCGCATCTAGTGGTCGAGGCCAGAAGTATAGGAGTGGATGAGGTTTGATTGCGAACAATGTTAAACAGTTCTCTGGGTCAATTTTTGGCTCAGTCCAGTTGTGCTCGGAAAAAGGATGCTTTTTGTTTAAAGATGTGGTTTTTTGTAAGATGATCTTGCAAGTCTGAGGTGAGCTAGGTGCAAAGGGGCAGGGTGCTGTCTCCACGTTCTTTCCGTACCCCCTCCCAGAGTTCCGCACCCTCCGACCTGGAGAAGTACCCCTGGGAGTCAAATCCGGGGGGACTCGGATTACAGATGTCCCACCCGCCAGGTCAGGCAACCCCTGAACCTGGCACCCCAGCCCAGTATCTAAACCCCGCGACTGGTCAGACCCCTGAACCACTGGAGCTCAGATTACAGATACTCCGGGTTCTCCTGACACAAGAGGATCCCCTTCACTGGAAGGTACATCTGGACAGCATAGGCTCCCAACCTGGGGTTCCCTTCTGAAACTCTCCAGGCCCCGAGACTGCGGTTGGGGCACCTCAGGACACCTCCCAGTCTCACTCCTTCCTGTAGATAGGATGTGAGGCCCTACAACCCTCTCACTATCCTGGGACCTAGCTGGGCTATTGCTCACCTCTCCCGCCTCTCTGGGTCGTAAGATCCCTACACCATTCCCTTCTGGATCACTCCCCAATGCCCTCTTAGACTCTCTGGCACTTACCCAAAGGTCTGCCTCCCGTGCAAGTTCTCTGGGGCCTGAGAACCCACACTGCAACAAGCGGTGACGCAGACTTGGGAAACAACTCCTCAGCATGTGCTCTGATAACTGCATGGCACAGACCTTCCCAACCCTCGACTGCTCTACTCACCACCCAATCCTCCAATGCAGTCCAACACTCCTCCTCAAACTCTCCCCAGGACTGGTGGGACAGTTTTCCCCTGAACACTAAGCCGTCCCCCTCTTCCTAGGAATCAGGCACCGTCTCCTGGGCTCTGGGAGTGGGACTCCCTGCACTGGAACCACTTTCGCTGCCACCATTGGATCCCAGCCTCCCTGGTAAATCCAGACCACAAAAAGAATGCTCAGGGGACAACCTACCCACCTGAACTAGTCTCTCTCTGGCAAAGGCCCTCTCCGCTTCCGCCAGCCTCTCCTGCGCTAGGACCTTCTCAGTCTCTAGCCTCTCCTGTGCTAGGACCATCTCCGTCTCTAGCCTCTTCTCTTCCACCCTCAGCTGCGCTAACTCCTTGGCATGCCTGAGTTTCTCCAGCGTCAGCCGATGTGCCCTTTCTTCCCTATCTAGCCACTCTTCTGGGGACAGGGAAAGGGACGGGGCAGTGCCCCCGGGACTGGACCCAGCTCAAGACTCCCTATCTATGGTGTCCCCATCAGCTACTGGCATCTCCGCCACATCAATTTCTTCCTCCTTCTCATCAGAGTAACAACCCTCCAGGGTTATGGACTGGGAACCCTCCCTCTGGTCTCTACCAAATCCACCCTTCAAATACGCAGTAGGGTAATCAGACAGGGATCTAAGGGTTCCCTCCTCTTGAGAGCTTCGGAGAGGAACAACTTCCTTTTAATGTTGCCTACTGGGGGTATCCCTCTCTCCTTACAGAAACACAAAATTTCCTGGTCGGTGTAATCCATGAGGTCGTCCTCATTATAAACCAACCCCATCCTGACAAGGTACACCCGGGACACACCACCCACGTAAAATAAGGGGACAATTCATAAACCCTTTTCAGGAGGAAGCAAGAATAAGAAAATCTATAATCAGCAAAACAATAATAATCCCCACAAAAAGACTGATTAATCGTCAATGATCTATTTGTAATGTGTTTGCGCAGTACCACAGTGGACACGGGTTACAAGTCCTATCCCACCGCTCGCCAACAATGTTAGAAATGGCGTTGCCAAATTCTACGGGGGTAGCATGGAGCAGAGCGGGCATGCCAATAGCGGAGCAGCAAGTGCGGGGGCACGGCCAATGACGCGGCCGGGCACCCCCGTCACGTGGTGAGGGTGTCCCCAGCCTCCGAGGCCTAGCGCGGCTTCCAGGAATCCCGCAGCGGCGCTCCCCGACCTCAGGCGCAGAGAGTAGAGATACAGGTGCCCGGGCCGCTGCGGTAAAGGCGGGGACAGGAGGCTCCCAGGCGTGTGATGCAGCAGCAGCGACCCCCCGGGCTGCAGCGGTGAATTCTTCCAGTAGCGCTGCGAAGACGCAGCAGGGCTTTGAAGCAGTAACAGTTTTTCAGGGTACAGCACGTAATCGGTACACCGAGGGGACCAGGGCCGCAGCGGTGATTACAGGTAAGTCCTTCTCAATGGGGCCCTCAGGAGGCTGGGCCCAGGGACCCAGGTAAAGACCGCGATGGAGCATGATAGCACCTCAGGGGGCAGACAGCAGTTCAGGGGGCAGACAGCAGTTCAGGGGGCAGACAGCAGTTCAGGGGGCAGACAGCAGTTCAGGGGGCAGACAGCAGTTCAGGGGGCTAGCGCTAAGAAGAGAGGGCGCCAAGCAGGCAGCACAGCTCCTTCAGGCCAGGCCGCGCTTCTGCAGCAGGGGGGTGGGGGGTGGGGGGTGAGGGGGGACAGTCCCAACAGCAAGCCCCAGGGTAACACTACTCCCCTCCTGCGGGGCGGGTCCACGGTGCTCCTACCTTTCTAGGTGCTTCTCGGCGCAGCACTTGCGTGCCCCGGCAGCTTCAGGGACATGGCAGGGGCCCTCCTTCAAGGGCCCGGGGGACAGAGCAGTAGGCACTACTGGGCCAGGTCAACAGTCAGAGGTGGTTCATCAAAGCAGGGCAGTAGGCTGACACCATCCTCCACTGCAGCGTGGCCCTCCTCCTACACAGCAGCCTGAACTCCTGAAGTGGGGCTTCCACTAGCCCTGGGGACAGTAGTGGGGTTCTAGATGGGTTCAGGGTCCAGCACACTGGCCCAAGTGGCGGTATCCCCTGGCAGCAGGTCCCCTCACATTCCTGTCCCAGCTCTGTATCAGCACATGGTGGCACATCCCCCTTATTTATATTCCCCTCATCCTACCTTCCAGGTAGTGCCAGAGCCTTCAAGAATTCTCAGCTGAACTGGTTTAAACTGGCTCAGGGGGAGGAGTAGAGCACCCTGGGTGCCAGGCTTTCCCTTCAAATGCTGGGGTAGCTGGGTACCTAACATCTAGACCGCTAACCTACTGCAGTCAAGTGGCACAACGCACAGCCATGGCATCCATTTTAAATACGACATTTCATCAGGGTACATTTCTATTCTGGGGGGTTAATAACTGCACACCCTTGCATTGCATTCTCATTGAAAAGGGCATCTTCTACCACACATGGCCTATACACTTTATTTACCACGGGGGAGACGTCCTAAATTAGGGGGGCGCAAAGCGAAATATTTCGGGGGAAAGGGCCAAGTCCAAGGGGGGGTGAGGTGGGGTGAGGGAGTGGGCGAGGAGTGTGAGGGGGCGTGAGAGAAAAGCGGACATCAAAGGAAGGGTGGGAGGGAACTAGCATATGGGGTATGAGCGATAACGAAACTTAATTGTTGTAAGAGGGGGAGCAGGAAGTGAGGCCGAGCGTGCGCTGGCGAAAACAGTCTGCTGCTTTCAAATCAGATGCCAGCTTTGCACTTTAATGCCTCACATGCACTGGCCATAAACCGCATTCCAAAGGTCTTTGGGGGCATTTTCTGGTGCCCCTTACTATACCTCTCGCATAGCGATCGCTTACGCAATAGCTAGGCTCGACCTAAAAAACAATAAAATGAAAAGTTGTCCCGAACGGGGTGGGAGGCATTAGCCATATATTATACAGTGGTACAGCTGGCATGCAACGAAAATTAGGAGGAAGGCATACAGGTGAGCTAGTTGAGCACATGCCAAGTGAAAGACATTTGTGCTTTGGGAACCACACAACATCTAGAATAGACAAGCACTTTAATCGTATGCTTACCCTGCTTCCCTACAACTGCTCCATGCAGCAGAGGGTTTAGTAAGAGCTGTAATGATGCTGGGCCCCCTAGGTTGTTCAAGATCTGAAGCATGTTTGGCTCTGGGAGAAGTCCCTTCCCACGGTTGAAAGCCTGAGAATACAAAAGTGGCACAAAGATTTTACCAAATAAAATTAATCTCCAATTGTTCCAAAAATGTACAGTCAAATTCTACAGCTTTGTTTTTAAAGACACAAGTGGGTGACCTGCGTTACTCAAGTGAGGTTAGGCAATCGAAAAAGCTCCCTTTTGAATGGTTACCAGCTAACATTTTTGCTAGATGCTGGTTGCCAACTTGAAGGAGTGTGTGCTAGAATTCTGCTAACCAGGCCCTAGCACCGGTGTTCTTTCCTAAAACTGTACCTTTGTACACACAATTAGCACCCCTCTGGGCCAAAAGTCCTTTGTAAAAGGTAGCCCTGGTACCAAGGGACTTGTGACCAGAGAGGGCCTCTGAGGGCTGTAGCATGTATTATGCCACCATCACCTTCACACCTTCACCTTGCCATTGCAGACTGGGTGTATTGGTGCACACCAAACTTATGGCACACACCCCTGTGTGCTCTGCCAACCAACCAACACTCCATGGGGCATGGACAAGTCACCCCTCTAACAGGCCTTACAGCCCTAAAGGCAGGGTGCACCATACCCAGGTGAGGGCATGGCTGAATATGCCACTACTGCATCTGTGACAATCATAGACATTGTAAGTGCAGTGAAGCAGTTTTAAATGCTTGAGATGGGAGTTTATCAACACAAACCTTAAAGCTCCATGATGGCTTTACAGAAGTCTGGGAAGTTTGGTATCAAACTTCACAGCACATTAAATAATACACTGGCATTATTGTGGGTTTAATGACAAATGCACACAGAGGGCATCTTCGAGATACCCCCTGAAAAACTACCAACTCTGATGTGGCTTCTTACTGGCTCCCAGCTATCTGCCACCACCAGACACCCCTAGAGTCCCCGCCATCTTGGAGTTTGGGGGCCCCTCCAATCAGGACGAGAACTATGCCCTCCTTCAACTGGAGGGTGGCCTACTAGGGGGCGGAGACACTGCAGAGAAGGGACCCATTGGTCCCAACCTGCACACCGCTGTAACGCCCCTAAATCTAGCATTTAGGGGCACCCCTGAATCTTGCCACTTCATATTCGATGTGACAAGAAGGTTCGAAGAGCAGTGCTGTAGAGGAGGACAACGACAACAACTGCTTTGGCCCCAGCCCTACCAGCCAATCTTCTTATCTGAAATCCCTGCAAGCTGAACCCGGTGTGTCCTGCAGCCTCCAAGAACCCTGGAGACTTGCCCTGCCTTCCCATAGAACTCTGATCTCCCGTGGACACCGGATTTGCCCAACACCAACCCAAGCCAGGACTCCAGATACAGCTGGATCTGAGAGTCCGGACCACTCTGCACCTGGCCACTCCTGGTGGTGGTGTGCCAACCTGGGACCCCTTCACCCCCTTTGCCCAGACTAACACTAGGAGCTTGACATCTGATACGGAGTGGCCTGCTGTGATAAGTTCTCAACTGAGGTAACCGCTTGCCCCACTGGCTAACATTGGCACTCTGCACTCAGCCGCCCTAGTGCTGCTGGTGGTGCCCCTAGAGTGCCAACCTGAACCTCCAACACTCCAACCCCAAAAATGTTTACTTACGTGTAAACTAAACACTTTGTTTTTCTCCATAAGACTGCGTGGTAGGGTTTCTCTGAAAATTCTTTTAAGTGTTGAACTGTCTTGTATTGCAACAAAGGGAAACTTAGTGACTGGAGAAGATTTAACCTGTGCATCAATGTCCTGTGTTGCTTAAACTGTGTTAGGATGGGTTTCATGCCAAACTAGAAAAGTAATCACAAAGTAACCTAAAAGTAATCTAAAAAATAATTACAAGCATTTTTGAACACTTAAATTGTTTTCTAAACTGCAAAAGTAATCTGAATGGTCCTACAAAAATCAGTGTTCACTGCATTTTGAAAAGTAACATTGTATGAAGAGTTTAACTTACCTGCTACTGAGTATATCTTGGTTCAAGAAAAAAAAAAGAAAAACTTTTGGTACAAAACAATGGTCTGGATTCAGTCGGAATCTGATATTTCTTGCCTGAGTGGGAACAGCACTACACTCCTGATCAGTCTGGCTGCTCAACCACACTACCACAAAAGAGCAACTACTACTTCAGCCTCTGCTATACCTCTTGGGAGCCACTTTACTGTGCACACTACACATATATATCAAACACAATCCTTGTGACAAGTACATATACTTACCTTGGAAGCACAGTAACCAGGTACAGGCTCTCGGAAAGATGCTGTGTCTATCAGGAGTAGCAAAAATTGTTATGGCTTACTCTTGGAAGATGAGGTGGGGCAGAACATCTAGCTTGGGCAGCACTAACATCTCTACTAAATGTCTAAGCAGTGTTATTCTTTCAAGAAGCACGACTTTAGTTGATTAAAATAAATTTGCAACTTTGAATAATTTTATGTCAAACCATAATCCTGAATGTGTATTTATTTACAAGAGCGGTGTCCATTTAACAAGAAATGCAGTTTCAAGGTTACTAAAGGACCACAGCCAAGTGCATCCTCTGGACGTGGTCTCAATCTCACTTTGATGTCAGATTGTGTGCTGCAGACTGGATGCCAAGGCTTGGCCCATCTCAGGTCCACTAGATGGCACAGAGATTAGAAAACTTGTCAGTGTGCAGGGTAAAATCCAAAGCAGTTACAGTACAGGTATCGCGGACCAAAGTAGTGGAGGCCCTTGGGTCTTAATGCACTGGGTGTCATTTACAGACCTCAGAGCTTCAATGCTGGCGAGACAAACTCCAGGTGTCAAAATGACACCCTTGTTGTCTGAATAAAAGGGTGCACGTAATTCAGGGGTACAGGAGCCTGGGTGCCACACATTTGCAACACAGGGGCACATGATAGCACAACGCCACAGGACTTGCACAACAGACAAAATTCAAAGTCGCACCAATGGGGCTGAAGAAAAAGTCCTTTCACGCCAACAAAGTCGCTAGGATTCGGAAATCATATGAGACTTCCAGGCTCCACCGGTGGAGTCTGACCAATGCACAATAAGGCGCAGAAATGCAGGACATATGAGTCTGGGATAAATAAGGCAAACTTACACACTTATCTGTAGTTCCACTCTAGCCACATGTTGACCTGTTGAAACTGGCTTGCTCTAGAGCCAGTGAGAAGAAAAAAAGCCATTCATGGCCCAGTCACTGAATTCAGGTTCTTATCCAGATAGATGCATTTGGATTTACAACCAAGCATACAGGGCATAGGTAAAATTAGGAGAGTAGAACTGAAGTTTCTTGCGTCATAATTTGGCCCGCTTTGGCTGCATTATTGCAGTGGGCCTTCCAAGAAACATCGGAAAAGAAAGACATACTAACTAGCGCTAAGACATTTGCAAGACCATGGGAGTTACAATCCTGTGGTCCTAGGCTGTAGCTTCCACTCAGACTTGTTGGCAATAAAGTACTGCTTAATCTGTGCCTGTGGTGAGCATCTGCCTTTTCTTCGGGTGACCAAGATGATAAATTTGTTCCATAAATTACAGCCATAGAGCTGACCGATTACCCACTGCCAGTCCCGCTTTACTGCTTCTGGCAAGAAACAGCAAAGTCCAGTTTTCTGCTCACATGTACTCTGTAAACATTGATAAATAAATGAAAATAAAAAGCATAGCATAAGCTGCTTTAGAACAGCTACAGCAGCCAGTCTTCTGCTACAGTGGCCCACCATGGCCAATGATAGACCATAAGGAGGAGGCTGGGCATCTCAGTGAGTCTTCAAACTACAGCCTTTGCAGCACCGACTTTACACACTACCCTATTAGTTATAGCAGCAATGCAGCTCTGCATACCTGTGTGGTGAATAGACTCAAGTGGGCTACCCCGGCAAAAAAGCATAGTTGGTGTATTCAGCCCACCATTCGGCCTGCCGAGTGAGCCCGCCCACACCTACTGATGCAGCACATACCGCCTAGGACACAAAGTTCCTCCTTCACTGACCGAATTACACACCTGTACTAACCAATTTAGTGTTATGGTGAGGGCAGGCGCACTGATCTTTCAGTATGCAGTGGTGTTGTAACGCCAGGACATTCTCAGTTGATATGAGATGCAGAGAGCATGTGGCATACAGCTGTGCAACAATGCAGGAGCCGATTACAAGGTGGTAGGTGCTCAGGTATTTTCAGGTGCATCGGGGTATACATCTTAACTCTCCATGGAATAACAGTAGTCCAGTCTTGACACAGTAAGCATACTTTAAAACACTTCAGCAAAAGCTGGAAATAAAATGCTGGCTAGCATTTGTTATGAGTTTCCCCGTGAACGCGTTGCCATTGAAAGCAATGCAACGGGTACACGTTTTTGGGCAAAAAAGGGCACAGATAGCTAAAGGTCTTTTTCCTAAGCAGCGCATGCACACTGCGTAGGCGAGACCTAAAAAATGAAAATCCCCTTCATTACATCAGCATGAATCGGTTTGGCAGAAGTTTATGCGAGCACTTGGTGAAAATAATGTGGACTTAAAATGAAAGTGTGGTATTTCTGGACTATTTTCTTTTTTGTAGTCAGGGTTGTGGTGTCCTCCCAGTTGGTTAATCCAAAATGCTACTTTTGTACTTCATGACTAGCTGTGCATTTTCAGAAGCTCAGCTTCGGCCAAACTTGTAGGGCCTTCCAGGTTTAAGCAGGTGAAAGGTACCTTTTTAGCATGGTGGCCACTGACTTTTTGCCAGATACATGATGCCAAATTGATAGTGTGTGCCCTGGGTCCAGGCCAATCGGGTTGCCAGGGCCTGTGTTCTTTCCCAAAACTGTACCTTTTGTTTACCCAACTGGCACACCTCTGTGCCACATGCAAGTCCCATGTAAAAGGTACCCCTGGTACCAAGAGATTGGTGACCAGAGAGGGCCTGCGAAGGCTGCAGCATGCATTATGCCACCCTCAGAGACCACTCAACCTGAACACCCAGACACTTCCGTTGCAGGCTGCATGTTTTGGTGCCGACAAAATGTAAGTCAACATGGCACTCATCCCTTGTGCCATGCCCACCAACACAGCCTGTGGCATGGGTAAGTAAACCCTCTAGCAGGCCTTACAGCCATAAGGGCAGAGTGCACCAAACCACCGGTGAGAGCATGGGTGCATGAGCAACATGCCTCTACATTGTCTGTGCCATTTACAGACTTAAGTGAAGTGAAGCCATTTTGAGTATAGGGTCTGGGAGTTTGTTATTACGGACTCCAAAGCTCCCTGATGGCGCCACTAAAAAAACGTATATTTTACCTGTCGGTGTAGTTTTGCAGCTTGAAGACTTTCTGGATTCAGTATGCTGTGAATTATTCCGCCATCTATTGGTTGGGTTCAGAATTGTAGTCTTTCTTTTTTTTGCGGCCCAGGTGGGCGTCGGCATCCCACCATTTGGTGTCCTTCGTGAAGTCAACACGCTTTAGTCGCCATCTTCGGATTATTTTTTACTTGTGTTATTCTTGTTTTTCCTCTTAAATCTTAAGTCTTCTCTGGGTTTAATCCCCTTCCTCATCTTTCTTGGTGGAGGAGGGCAGGTTCGCTAGTGAATCGAGAAAGTCTTCAAGCTGCAAAACTACACCGATAGGTAAGAGACTATATGTTTTGCAGCGTGAATCTTTCTGGATTCACTATGCTGTGCATAGACTTTGTAGCGGTTTGTCCTTATTGTGGTGGCTGGGTGGAAGAGGAGCACTGGTTACTGAAAATATGTTGCAAGACATTCTGTCCCACTTGCGCTTCTTTGTTCATTTGGTTATCCACACAGTAGTGCTGAGTGAACGTGTGCACTGAAGATCATGTTGCAGCATGGCAAATGTCTTGAATGGGTGTGTTAGCGCGGCACATGTCTTGAATTAGTGTGTTAGCTAGAAACGCGATTGTAGCTCTTTTCTTCCTTGTTGAGTGACCATGAGCTGCTCCCTGTAACTGTTGCCCAGCTGGTTTGTGGCATAGTTGAGGTTTGTTTAATCCATCATGCAATGGTATTCTTGGTGATTGGTCGACCCAGTGTGAGAAAGTGCCATCTTTCTTGCATTGGTATGCCCCCACTTTTTGCTGAACTGCTGATGTGCTTTGACTGAGTGTGCCCTGGGCTCCTGCCAACCAGGAACCCAAGGCCTGTGTTCCTTCCCTAAAACGGTGTTGAAACTAAAACCCAATTACATCTCTGGCCACCTTCAGCCCCTAGTAAATGGTACCCTACGTACCCAGGGCATGGTGACCAGAGAAGCCCCCTAAGGGCTGCAGCACTTCTTGTGCGAACCTTAGGGGCCCTGTATCCTGACACCCACACACTGCCTTTGCAGGCTGAGTGTCTAAGTGCAGAACTAAACAGAGAGTCGACATGGCACACATCGCAGCGTGCCATGCCCACAAGACCCACTGCCCTGGCATACCTCACTCACCCCTCTAGCTGGGTGCCCTATGCCAGTGGTGTGGGCACAGGTGCATGAGCCCTGTCCCCCTACAGTACCCAGGGCCATTCCTGGGCAATGCAAGTGCAGTGCTGTCAGTAAGAGAACATGGTGCTGGGAGGTCGACATTACGAGCTCCACAGCACCATGGCCACACTGAAGACTGAGAAGTTTGGTATCAAACTTCGCAGCACATTAAACCTGCACTGATGCCAGTGTGAGATTTAATGTAAAATGCACCACCGAGCATCTTAGAGATGCCCCCTGAAACCTAACCTACAATCCACGTCTGAGCTGAGAGGCTGCCACCCAGCAGACATGCTGCTTGACCCCTGGGTAGAGAGCCCCCCCGCTCTCCTGGACCAGCAACAATGCACATCCTGGGCAAGGTGCTAGGTCTCCTCCCCCAGGATGGGCAGGGGGAAGCTTCAAAAGGCATGCCGCCTCTGTGAGAGTCTCCAGACCATTTGCTGTACCCAGCAACTGGCCCCCACTGGTTCTGACCCCCCACTCTGGCGGGAAGACTGGCGGGAAACCCTACGTCAGGAAGGGGGGGGGTGCCAGCCTGTGCCAACCCCACCCCTCAGGTGGGAGAAGTGAGGTGAAGCACGACCCCGGGCTCCGGCCATCTTGAGGATGAGGAGCCCTGCCCAATCACAGCTAGGCTCCTGCCCCCCTCCCACCGGAGAGGAGCAGACTAGGGGGTGTACCCACCCCAGGACAGGGACCTATTGGTCCCTGCCCTTTGCCCTACCTGTAACGCCCCTAAAGTCAGTATTTAGGGGCACCCTGAATCTTCCTTCCCCAGATCCAGATAAGAAAAGAAGAAAGAAGATCAAGAAGACCCGCTGTGCAGCTGCTAACATGACAATACCCACTGTCTTGGCCCCAGCCCTACCGGCCTGTTGATCCTGGAACCTGCTCCTGCTTAATCCCGGCGACTCCTGCGGACAGCAACCTTGGGACTCCCGGAGGACCCGCCTGCCTTCCTTGACCCTCTTGAAGACTGGGACTCCCCTAAACAGAGGCTCTGCTTCAACAACCATACCATCCAGGAGGAAACATGCCTTTGGTTTATCCTCCTCCATAAGTCTGTGCAGCCTCCTGCACAACCATGTTGTAGATCGCTATGTCATCTGGCGGCGAAGGCCTCGAAGGATAAAGGTCTATGCCCTCTTCCAGTGATTCGGCGTAGAGATCTTGCCATTCCACATCTTGTGCCTCGGAGGACGTTAAGTCCCTGTAGAATTGCAGATCTTAGTCGTCTTCACCCTCTAAATAGTAGTACTACTCTCCCAGTTCCTCGACTGGTCCGGGCATTTTTGGCAGTTCCGCGTCTTGTTGTCCCTTTCGACCTCAACCGCGGGATGGAGTAGTTACTCATCTTCGCGAAGTCCTTCTTCCGCTGTAGGATGCTCACCATTTCGGCCTCGAGCCTCCTCTTCCTCCTCTCCATCTCGGCATGTTCGGCGCAGAGGGTTGTAGTGCTTCTCTTCAAAGACGTCTATGTCGTTCCTTCTTTCCTCAGCGCCGAGGTGTCCCTCTCGAGGGCAACCTTCAACGTCCCTTCGAGGGTTTTCGGCGATTGGGAGTAATTTTCGAAGGATCTGCTCAGCCGACTGTCCCTCGAGGCTGTTGCGTTCGGCAGCAGAGCTCCTTTCGAGGACTTAGTTTAACTTCTACGAGAGCCCGTGCAGTCCTCAGGTCCTTCTGCGATGTTGTCCTCTTCTCCACTGGAGAATCCCAAGTCTCTTAGCGATGGAGGTGGCCCCTGCATGTTGTGTTTCGCCCTTCTCTGCCTTTCCCTTATTCTGAGGGTCTTGGGTGTAAACGCCGAGCAGGCGTTGCAGTCTTCGCTTCGGTGGTCAAGCGGCAGGCAGAGGTTGCAGACTGGATGCGGATCCTTCTGGGCGTACTTGTGGTGGCAATTGGTGCAAAACTTGAACAGCGTTTTGTCCCTCCCTACGCTCAGGGAGCCCCCTGCGAGCGCATTCTCCATTGAACATCGAGGTTTTGTTCTTTAAACTTCTCCCTCGTCGCTCCGGGTACCTGACATGTAGTCCGGTGTAGTTGAAAACTTGACTCTTCGTCGAATATCTTCGATTTTGCTTGAATTCCTCTTTCAAAACTTTGGAACTCCACGGCAACGATCCAGACAATGGTGGAAAAAAGAATCTGAAGATGGCGACCAAAAGGTGGGATGTCGACGCCCACCTGGGCCACAAAAAAAAAAAAAAAAAAAAAAAAAAAAAAAAAAAAAAGAATAAAGACTACAATTCCGGACCCAACCACTAGACTGTGGAATAATGCACAGCAAGGTGAATAGAGGAAGATTCACGGTGCAAAACTAGGACGTTTGGTACCAAACTTCTCAGCACATTAAACACACGGATGCCAGTGTGGGATTTAAGGTTAAATGCACTCTGAGGGCATCTTCCAGCTACCCCTTGTAGGATGAGGCTCTGTATACACTATACCAAAGTAAGGTATAGTATGCCCAGCGTCCAGTGGATCCCCAGGAGTATAGCAGATGCTAAAATAAATAATACCTTATTCTCTTTTATGATAGTGTGGTCGAGCAGTCAGGCTTATCAGAGGAAAGTGTTAAGCATTTGTTCTACAAACAACACACTATGGTACGAAATGATTTCACACATTCAAAGACTAAATCCAGACCAACTGTTTGTATAAAAAGTTATTTTGTTGTTTTAATTCTAGAATGAAGATTTACTTAGCAGCAGGTAAATTAATCTCTTCATACAATGAATGTTACTTTTCAAAATACAGTAAACACTGGCTTGGTAGGGAACTTTCAGATTACTTTTCTAGTTGAGAAAACTATTTGGATAACTTTGTGATTACTTTTCTAGTCTGGCATGAAACTCACTCCTAACACTAAGCAACACAGGACATTGATAAACAGTTTAATTATTGTAGAGGCACCAAGTTACTTTTTTTAACAGAACAAGACAGTTCAACACTGAGTTTTAAAATAAACCCCACAATTTAGTCCTATGGAGAAAAACGAAGTGTTTGGGTTACAGGCAAGTAAACTGTTTTAGGATTTGAGTTTTGGGGGGTAGAACTTAGGTTAAGGTTGGCACTCTAGGGGCACCACCAGCGGCACTATGGCAGCCAGGTGCAGAGTGGAGGGTTCCAAGGTTAGCCAAAGGAGTTAAGGGGCACCTCAGTTGCGGGCTGCTCAAGGGCAGGACACTTGGCAAAGGGGGTCCCAGGTTGGCACCAAGTCTACACCACTGGCGCAGGGGCAGCCAGGTGCAAGGTGCTCTGGAGATGTTGGGAGCCCAATGCTTTCCTCTGGATAATGTCGGTTGTGGAAAAGGACTGCAGGTTGGAGCCAGAAGACTGGATGAAGGGAACCAACGACTGAAGGATGAAAGTCAAGAGTTTCTGGACACCAGGACACTGTCGGTCAGGCACCTCAAGGGCTGCAGGGGTGTCTTTTCGTGTTAGGTTCTTCTTACGGGTTCCGGTTGGGGGGACCCTTCAGGATGAGGCTGCAGGCATCGAGGAGAAGGTCGGTGGAGATCGTCCAATGCTAGAGCACAGGTAAGAATCATCGGGGGGCATCGCTGGGATGTGGGGCCACTCAAACTCAGGCTGTGGCGTTTCAGAGTGGTGAGAACTCGCTGATCCAGCTGGATCTGGAATATAGGCTTAGGTTGAGTTGGTGTTGAATAAATCTGGTGTCCACAGGAGATCAGAGTTCTTTAGGAAGGCAGGGCAGATCCAGAGGTTCTCTGAGCTACACGCAGAGGTAAGTTTGCAGGTGGTTTCGGAACAGGAGACAGGCCGATGGGGAAGGGGCGAAAGCAGGTTGTTGGACAGGCCACATGAAGGGCCGCTCTCCCCCGGCCCAACCAGGCCCGAGTCCGGGCCCACAAGTACCACACACCACCATTGCACGTCCTCTGTCCCCTCAGGGACCCCTGCCCTCGAGCATGTCGACCTCGTGGGTCCGATCCACTGCCGGCCCACGCGCCCATCCTGGGGCGCCACCTTGGACACTCCACCACGAGGCCTCCTGGCCCCCGATCGACCTCAACCCTGGGCCTGGCCAGGCCTCAGACATCCCGGCACCACCATCCACCCAGGAGGTGAGCGGGCTACTTGGCAAGTCAATGGGAGAAAGAGGTGTCAATGGCTCTCCCCCGCCAAGTGCCGCTCGCCCATCGCCTCCCCGGGCGCCGGCTCCACCCCCCTGCTGGGTGTCTGGACTCCCTCATCCCGGACCTCCCGACCTCCAAGTGCGAGGGTCCGGACATCAAAGCACACCAGCCCTATAACTGGGGCAGCTCCAGAGCAGGAAGGCAGTTGTATCTTGGAGTCGAGAGACGCAAAGAGGAACTCATCCTAGACGGACTACTGGCGCTGCCGTAGCTCTGTCTTGTGCACCATCGTCCTGCCTGCTGGCGCTGCCGCAACCTGCGCAACCTCCATATCCTTCATCGTCGTCGGGACCTGCTGGCGTGGCCGCGGACCGTTTGTAACCGTCATCTTCACCGGGACCTGCTGGCTCCGCCGCGGACCGTCGTTTCCTTCGTCCATCTCGGGACCTGCTGGCTCCGCCGCGGCCCGATCATCTAGAACGCCGAGCTCGAGGATTGAGAGCTATATCCACCTTTTGGTAACAAGACTGTCCCGCTACCCCTTTTCCCAAACCAGAGACCAGAACCGAGGGGACCCCTGAGTCCAGACCTCCTTGTATCATTCATCGTAACTTAAAGAATTGCCTATAAAGTCTCGTTGAACTTTAACCTTGTGTGGTGTCCGTCTGTGGGGGGGAAGTTACTTGTCTGTACGATCGCTGGAGACGGTTCTCCCCGGAGACCTCTCCCCTTATTCTCGGCCGACCCTCCCGGTCCGTCTAACATTGGTGGCCAGCGGCGCGATCCGAATCACCGCATAAACGTACAGAGAGTAGCTCACCCCACGACGAAATCACAATGACAACTAAAGAAAGCGGATCAACTGAGAAGTTCCAGATGGAAAAATTGGATGAGTACAGCCATCGTGAACTAAAACAATTCTGCATCGAACTAGGACTAAGTACAAAAGACGATTTTAAGCATGCCCTAGAATCTTGGGCAGAAACCGGGGCTGCCGGAACCCCCGATCAAAGCACCACAGCAAAAACCACCACGGCCCCTGAAGAGCAAAGAACGGGTCTCTCGCAAGACGAGATCCAGGAAAGAGAAAAAACCCGACTACACGAGCTGGAAATGGCCCGACTCAAAATGGACGTTGAACTTAAGTTGGCCGAACAAAAAATTAACTTAGAGCACCTGCGTCTCCGAGAAGAAACAGAGGAGAAACAGAGACAAAGGGAGCTCGAGGAAAAGAAACTGGCGTACGAACACGAGCGGAACCTAGCGGAGATCAACCTACGCAAGCAGAATAAAGGAGTAGGGGTGCCCGAGCAAACCCACACCCCAGGGGCAACAGAGAAAAAAGGTACACATCCCCAAAGATGTCGTTCGAGAATACTTCCGAGAGGACGACATCCAACAATGGTTTAAGGCTTATGAAATCGCTATGACTGCACACCGGATCGATAGAAGCGATTGGGGAGCCGGTCTATGGGGGAGATTCCTCAATGAGGGCCGCGATGCCCTACTACAGCTCCCGGACCACCAGATGACCTCCTATGACCATATGAAAGCTGCACTCCTCACCCGCTATGGCCTCACACCCGAGATGTACCGTCAGAGGTTCCGAGACTGCACCCGCATCCCGGGTACAACTTGGGTGGACTATGTAAACTACTTTAGCCGAGCCTTCGAGGGCTGGATCAAAGGAAGCAACGTCACAACCTACGAACAACTGTTCAATCTTATGGTATGGGAGCATCTGTCGAACAATTGCTTCATTGAACTCCGCCAGCACCTCCTCGACAGCAAGTTAACGGATCCCCGGCAGCTCGCAGCCGAAGCTGACCGGTGGGAGATCACCAGAGTAGGCCGGAATGGGTCCTACGAACAGAACCGGAACAACAATGGTCAGCACCGACCCCGAGGAGGAGGAGGGGGCCAAGGACGCGGAAGAGACAACGGCCCGGTCGCCCCCGTTACCAGCACCACCCCCCCGGCCAACCGGGGCAGCACCCCAGCGCGACCGGGATACCGAGCCAATGTTACGTGCCATCGATGCCAACGAGTCGGCCACTATGCAAACGACCCAAACTGCCCGCAGTACCAGAGCCCAAGACCCCGCCAGGTGGCTGCTGCTGCCCTAGGGGAGGAACAGATCACAGAGGAACAAGAGGAATATGAACAAGAGCACCAAGAATGGGAGCCAGCCGCCATGGCTCTAGCATGCTTAGGGGGGAAAGACATGGTCCCGCGGGTCCCCCTACCCGCTAACACCCAGAAGTACAGCCAATGGGTGAGCATCAATGGACACCGGGCCGAAGCCCTTCGTGACACCGGGGCCAGTGTAACAGCCGTCCGCTGTCACCTGGTGACCCCAGAACAGTATCTACCGAACATTCTCTGCCCTGTACGTTCAGCCGATAACTCAGAAAGTCTGTGTCGGATGGCCTGCGTCCCCTTCGAATGGGGAGGGGTCTCCGGCATGTTGAAAGTAACGGTCCGAGACGATGCCCCCGTAGACTGCCTCCTGGGGAATGACCTTGAAAGCTCCCCGTGGGCAGCCGTAGAACGAAGAGAACACCTGGGGATGTTAGGCGTCCCGGACTGGGCGTGCGTCACCACCCGGTCCATGGCCGCCCGTGCCAACCACCGCCCAGAAGAGCCCGAATGGCCGGCGCCACCGCCTCCGGTCGCCCCAGCCGAAACCACCGACCGTGACGTCCCCCCCGAACCAGCTCAACCTTCCGACCTCGCTAACCTCGACCAGTGGCCTCAAGAGGGGGGGCCCACGCAAGAACAATTTCGCCACGAACAGAAGACCTGTCCCTCCCTCGAGGGACTCCGCCAGCAAGCACTCGCCCAAAGCGCAGGGGATACCTCCGGAACTCACTGGGTCTACTGGGACAATGATCTGCTATACAGTGAGCAAAGAATCGCAGAACTAGGGGCCAGCCGAGTACTAGTGGTGCCACTCCGTTTTAGAGACTTTCTGCTGAACCTGGCCCACGATGTCCCCCTGGCAGGACACCTGGGACAAGATAAAACCTACAGTCGCCTAGTGACCCACTTCTTCTGGCCCAAAATGAGGAACGATGTACACCAGCATTGCCGATCTTGCCCCACGTGCCAAGCCAGTGGAAAGAGCGGCCGCAAACTAAAGGCCCCCCTGCAACCTTTTCCCGTGGTCACCACCCCGTTCGAGAGGGTCGGGATAGACATCGTGGGGCCCCTGGACCCGCGCACAAAACAAGGCCATCGATTCATCTTGGTGCTAGTGGACCACGCCACCCGCTACCCTGAGGCTGTTCCCCTGCGGACCGTGACAGCCCCGGTAGTCGGCCGGGCTCTAATGGGGATCTTCTCCCGGGTGGGCTTCCCCCGAGAAGTCGTCAGCGACAGAGGCACGAACTTTATTTCTAAATATATGAAATCCCTCTGGCAACAGTGCGGGGTTACCTACCGATTCACGACCCCCTATCACCCTCAAGGGAACGGACTCGTTGAGCGGTTCAACCGCACGCTAAAAGGGATGATCGGGGGGTTGGAAGAGCCCCTCCGTCGCCAGTGGGATGTGCTGCTGCCGTGCCTCCTCTTCGCCTATCGGGAGGTCCCTCAGAAATCCCTGGGCTTCAGCCCGTTTGAACTGCTATATGGACACCCGGTGCGGGAACCACTCAGCCTAGTCAAAGAAGGCTGGGAGATGCCCCCGCTAAAGAACCCTCCGGATGTCTTCCGGTACCTCCTAACCCTCCGCAACCAGACCCGGCAGTTCAGGGAGCTGGCGAAAGCTAACCTAGAGGCCAGCCAAGAGGACATGAAAAAGTGGTATGACCGGAATGCCTCTTCCATTGAATTTGAACCTGGCCAACAGGTATGGGTGATGTCCCCCACCGAGCCATGCGCCCTGCAAGACAAATGGACGGGGCCCTTCAAAGTAGTCGAGCGCAAGGGCCCTGCCACCTATCTCATCGACATGGAATCGTCCCGGAACCCCCTCCGGGTCCTCCACGCTAACAGACTGAAGCCCCACTTTGTGCGTACAGAACTCAGCCTCCTGATGGCCACAGACAATGGGGCTGAAGAAGACTCCGAGCCCCTCCCTGACCTCCTCCGGACTCGGGAGCAAGACGGCTCCGTGGATGGGGTCCGACTCTCGGAGGCCCTCACCAGAGAGCAACACCAGGAGTGTCGAGTCCTCCTGTCACAGTTCGCCAGCCTGTTCTCCCTCACCCCAGGTGTCACTTCCTGGTGTGTGCACGATGTGGACACGGGGGACAGCCCCCCTATCCGCCACCGGGCCTACCGCGTGCCAGATCGGGTACGGGCCTGCATCCAGGAAGAAGTAGCCAAGATGCTCGCGCTCGGGGTCATCGAGCCCTCAGACAGCCCCTGGGCCAGCCCTGTAGTACTGGTCCCCAAAGCAGCTGCCCCCGGCACCACACCAGAACTCCGGTTCTGCGTTGACTACCGGGGCTTGAATGCGGTCACCAGAACAGACGCACATCCCATCCCCCGGGCAGATGAACTAATCGACCGCATGGGAGCTGCCCGCTACCTCAGTATCTTCGACCTGACGGCGGGCTACTGGCAAATCGGCCTCACACCCCGGGCGCAAGAACGCTCTGCCTTTTCCACCCCCGATGGCCATTACCATTTCACAGTCATGCCCTTCGGCATGAAGAATGCCCCAGCAACATTCCAACGGCTCGTCAATCAGGTCCTGGCGGGGCTCGAAGAATTCAGCGCCGCCTACCTAGACGACATCGCTGTATATAGCCACCATTGGTCCGAGCACCTCCACCACCTCCGAGCAGTGCTGCAAGCCCTTCAGCGAGCTGGCCTCACGATCAAGGCCAGCAAGTGTCAAATTGGACAAGGGTCTGTAACCTACCTCGGGCACCAGGTGGGAAGCGGCCTGGTGGCCCCTCTGCAGCTAAAAATTGCCGCCATCCAATCCTGGCAGCCCCCCATCACCCAGACCGAAGTACGAGCCTTCCTGGGCCTCACGGGCTATTACCGAAGGTTCGTGAAAGACTATGGTACGATGGTGGGGCCCCTCACAGAACTCACGTCAAAAAATCAGCCCAAGAAAGTCAACTGGACCCCAGAGTGTCAAGCTGCATTTGAACAATTGAAAGCCGCCATGTGTTCCGCCCCTGTGCTCCAGGCCCCCCGACTACAGCCGGGAGTTCGTCGTCCAGACGGATGCCTCCGACCATGGCATTGGGGCAGTCCTGTCTCAAGTGAACGCCGAAGGCCTTGATCAACCGGTGGCCTTCATCAGCCGGCGACTCCTACCACGGGAACAACGCTGGAGCACCATAGAGAGGGAGGCCTTCGCTGTAGTCTGGGCCCTCAAGAAACTCCGGCCCTACCTTTTTGGCACACACTTTCGGGTGCAGACCGACCACCGACCCCTGCAGTGGCTGATGCAGATGCGGGGGGAAAACCCAAAGTTACTACGCTGGTCCATCTCCCTGCAGGGTATGGACTTCACAGTTGAACACCGGCCTGGGCCAGATCACGCCAACGCGGATGGCCTGTCCCGATTCTTCCGCCTCGACGAGGAGAGTCCCCAAGAGGATGGGTAACTCTCCCCGCCTTCAGCTGGGGGGGACGCATGTTGGACAGGCCACATGAAGGGCCGCTCTCCCCCGGCCCAACCAGGCCCGAGTCCGGGCCCACAAGTACCACACACCACCATTGCACGTCCTCTGTCCCCTCAGGGACCCCTGCCCTCGAGCATGTCGACCTCGTGGGTCCGATCCACTGCCGGCCCACGCGCCCATCCTGGGGCGCCATCTTGGACACTCCACCACGAGGCCGCCTGGCCCCCGATCGACCTCAACCCTGGGCCTGGCCAGGCCTCAGACATCCCGGCACCACCATCCACCCAGGAGGTGAGCGGGCTACTTGGCAAGTCAATGGGAGAAAGAGGTGTCGATGGCTCTCCCCCGCCAAGTGCCGCTCGCCCATCGCCTCCCCGGGCGCCGGCTCCACCCCCCTGCTGGGTGTCTGGACTCCCTCATCCCGGACCTCCCGACCTCCAAGTGCGAGGGTCCGGACATCAAAGCACACCAGCCCTATAACTGGGGCAGCTCCAGAGCAGGAAGGCAGTTGTATCTTGGAGTCGAGAGACGCAAAGAGGAACTCAACCTAGACGGACTACTGGCGCTGCCGTAGCTCTGTCTTGTGCACCATCGTCCTGCCTGCTGGCGCTGCCGCAACCTGCGCAACCTCCATATCCTTCATCGTCGTCGGGACCTGCTGGCGTGGCCGCGGACCGTTTGTAACCGTCATCTTCACCGGGACCTGCTGGCTCCGCCGCGGACCGTCGTTTCCTTCGTCCATCTCGGGACCTGCTGGCTCCGCCGCGGCCCGATCATCTAGAACGCCGAGCTCGAGGATTGAGAGCTATATCCACCTTTTGGTAACAAGACTGTCCCGCTACCCCTTTTCCCAAACCAGAGACCAGAACCGAGGGGACCCCTGAGTCCAGACCTCCTTGTATCATTCATCGTAACTTAAAGAATTGCCTATAAAGTCTCGTTGAACTATAACCTTGTGTGGTGTCCGTCTGTGGGGGGGAAGTTACTTGTCTGTACGATCGCTGGAGACGGTTCTCCCCGGAGACCTCTCCCCTTATTCTCGGCCGACCCTCCCGGTCCGTCTAACACAGGTGTCATCCTCCTCTTCGACAGCACGGCTTGTCTGTCCTGGTCATGTTGAATCTGAAGAGGCATGGTTCAGAGGTGCCCCTAAATACTAGATTACGGGGTGAGTATTTAGGGGTGTTCCAGAGGTGTGCAGGTTGGGACCAATGGGTCCCTTCCCTGGGGTGTCTACACACCCTAGTAGGCCACCCTCAAGAGGGGCATCGGCCTTTCCTGAGTCCCCCACCATCGCCAAGATGGTGGGGACTGAGAGGTTGCCTTCAATTTGCCTCCCCCATAGGAGGGGTGGATTTGGCAAAGGTCAGCACATCTTTCCTGGCTAAGTTTTCACACCAGTTCTTGCGCCCAAAATGGGGGTCAGAACCAGTGGGAGCAAGTTGCTGATCGCGGCAAAGGGCTGGGGGCAGCTAACAAAGGTGGCAGGCCTATGAAGTTCCCTCTTCGAGGACCCTGAAGGGAGGAGGCATGACACCTCTGCCCAGGATGTGCTTGGTTTCCAGAGAGTGGAGGCGCTCTACCCAGGGGCCCAGAAAACGGTCTGGTGGTGGCAGATAGCTGGGAGCCAGTCAGGAACAACAACAGGGTTGGACGTTTTCTGAGGTCATATCTAAGATGCCCTCAGAGGGCATTTTTCTTTAACTCCAAACTGGCATCAGTGTGGATTTTACGTGCTGGGAAGTTTGGTAACAAACTTCCCAGATTTCAGTAAAGCCATCATGGAACTGTGGGGTTTGTGTTGACAAACGTCCAGCCCATGCACTCAAAATGTCTCCACTGCACTTACTAGGTCTGTGGTTGGCACAGACACTGTAGGGGCATATTACTCTTGCAGCTATGCCGTCACCGAAGTATAATGCACTCTGCCTTTAGGGCTGTAAGGCAGGCTTTGGGGGGTGACTTATCCATGCCACAGAGTGTTGGTGGGCATGGCACACAGGCATTAGATTTCAGTTTGGTCTGCAACAAACCACGCAGAATGCAATGGCAGGTTGGGGGTGTTCAGGTGAGGGGTGTCTAAGGGCAGCACAATAATTGCTGCAGCCCTCAAAGGCCCTCTCTGGTCACAAGGCCCTTGGTACCAGGGATATCTTAAAATGGACTTGAAGGTGGTCCAGAGGTGTGCCAATAGTGGGTACAAAGGTACAGTTTGGGAATTAACAGGTGCTGGGGCCTGGTTAGCAAGATCCCAGCATACACCCAGTCAAGTTGGCATTAGGTATCTGCCAAAAGGTTCGGGGTAACCATGCAAAAAGGGGCACTTTCCTACACCCCCTGAACAACAACTTAGCCCGGACGTGGTTCCCGACTGGCTATCAGCCACCTGCCAACACCAGACAGGTTTCTGGACCCCTGGGTAGAGAGCCTCTGCTCTCTGGGTCCTGAAACAAAGCTCATCTTGGGCAGAGGTGTCATGCCTCCTCCCTCAGGTTGGGCAGGGTCCACGAAGGGGAAGCTACAAAGGCCTGCCTTCTTTGATAGCTACCCCCAGCCTTTTGCTGCTTCATCATCAACTGGCCCACACCAATTCTGATCCCCCACTTTGAAAGGGCAAATCAGCGACAAAACCTAGCCAGAAAAGGGAGGTGCGCCCACCATAGCAATCCCCCACCCCTCAGGTGCGGGAGGCGAAGCATACATCTCAGTCCTCTCCATCTTGAAGAGGAGGAGACTCACCCAGTCAGGAAGAGGCCTATGCCCCCCCACAAACACTGGAGGGTGGCATATTAGGGGGTGTAAACCCCAGGGTAGGAGTCCATTGGTCCCCACCTACACAACCCTTTAACGCCACTAAATCTAGTATTTAGGGGCACCCCTGAACTTTGCCCCTTCAAAAAAAAAATAGAATAATAATTTTATTGCTCAGTTAATTAAAACCATTGCAATCAGCATATTTACATGTGAATGAACTTAAAATAAAACTTTTGTCTAGTAAAATATGACTATCAAACATTTCAGTTAAATTAATTTTAAAAATGTTCTAAGAGCTTACTTGAGCAAAAAAAAAATATATGTTGGAAAACGATTAGGCTTTCGGTTATCTAAATACTAAGTCATTTTGTGAACTGGAAGAGAATAAAGAATAAAGAATAAAAGGCAAGCTCGCAGACTCCCTGCAGCCTTTACAGATTCTTTGGGGTTCGTAATCCATCCATGATAATTGTGGCTTGAGTTTGTGGTAGCGGCTTGATGGGACGGTAGTCGGAGTTAGATGTTGTGTGGATTAGTGTCTTCCGGGCTCTCCCTTCTGTCATTCTGCTTCTTACCAGCTTTTTCCAGGAATTTTACCAGATGACTTGCTAATTGGATGTTTTTTCCATCAAAGCATGCTTTGACTGCCTGACGGCATGTCCTTATTCCCAGTTTCTTTAGGGTTGGCTTTAGATGTTGTCGGCGCTCTTTGTCCAGACCTTTACAGATGCATATTAAGTGAAGCATATCCTCTTTTGTGTCCCCACATAATCGGCAACTTGGTGGCATTTGTGGCCGTTTCCACGGGGGAAGATGGATTTGAGATGGGAGGATGCCCAGCCTTAGTTGTATGAATTTCTCCTTTGTAGACCGTGTGAAACCGGCTCCTAAGTAGCTTTGGCATGAGCTGCTGGTGTAGTTTTGGATGACGATCCAGCCGTGTGCCCTTTTCGTTAGTGCAGCTTTGTCCTCTATTAGAGACTTGGTCCTTACAGATTTATTTGCTAGTTGTTTGAACAAATGAGAGATGTTGCTCTTCCAGGCTTCTTGTAGCTCCAAAGTTTCTATGGAGTGCTTTAGGTAATTTGCGGCAGCGCTCGTGTTTCTCCCTGATAGCTCGTTCCAGAGATGATAATCCATGGATGAGGCATCGGCTCCTCGTATTTTGTGCCAACTTTTGGCATAGACCCCCATTCTTTCTGTTACTTGGTTTCTCAGGCCAAATTCGAGTCTTATCTGTGCTTGTGAAGTGTATTTGGGCAGATTGAATAACATTCGCATTGCCCTGGCTGTTGTTTTGTTCAGTATCTGTGCGTCCCTTCCTCGGAGATATTCACTTCCGTAGGTAATAGCCGGTGTTAGTTTTGCTTGGATTATTTGTAGGAGTGGAGTGAAACTGCGGCCAGATACTTTCTTTTTAAGGTTTCTCAGTGCAGCTGATATTGTGGTACCTCTCCTTGATATTGCTTCCTTCTGAGGGAGGAATGACCCTTTACTGTCAACAATTACACCCAGGTATTTGTACTCGTCCACGGTTTCCACTGTTAGGCCTCCCATTTGCCAGAGAAATTTGGATGTGGCCGGCTTCCCATTTACTCTCATGGCTTTTGTTTTGGAGAGGTTTATGCTGAGGCCGTTCGTGGCTGCGTGGGTGTATGTTGTGTTGATTAGGTGTTGTAGCCCTATCGGCGTCCGGCTAATGAGCACGATATCATCGGCGTACATCAAGTTTGAGACTGTAGGTCCTCCTAGTTTTGGGGCGTGAGGATTGCATTCGTCTAGCATTGGAGAAAGATCCGACATAAAAATATTGAAGAGGGTCGGGGCTAGAACGCACCCTTGTTTGAGGCCCTTGGTCGAACTTTGCCCCTTCAGATAAGAATACCTAAGGAGAGAACAGCCATGCAGCAGTGGCGAAAACAAAGACAACTGACAAGGCCCCAGCTCTACCGGCCTCTCCAGCAACCCCAATTACAGATACCGGCGTGGTCCACAGCCAGCCACTTCAAAAACCCCGGGGAACCTGTGCTGTTTTAACAAAGACTACTGTCTCCTGTGGACATCGGATGTGTCCATTAAAGAAAACAACCCCAGTCTCCACATTCGGGTGGATCCACAACACTCCACCACTCTGCACCAGACATCGACAGCCGGAGTTTGAGTAAGCCACTTACCCTGAGAAGTCTCCTCAGCGAGCCTGACCTTGTCTGCATCGACGGATGGCCTCTCCAAGACTCCTCATCTGTGCCTGCAGACACTGCTGAGGAATCCAGACACCTAAAGGTACCCCTACATCCTACCACCCAGACTTTGGGGTGCCCCCCAGCTTTCTAACGTACTCATCCAGCCGTTGGTCTCCCTCGTCCAACTTCCTGGTCCAAGACTGCAGGGTTTCTTACCAACTGACGTCCACCATTGGTTTGAAATGGGAGCAGACGCCTACTCCGCACCCTACCACCGGAGTGGCGCTGGAGCTGCATTTTTGGTGCCTACTTGTGGCCCCCTTCGTGCCTACCGTTAATCCCTGGGCCCCGACCCAGATACCGCAGGTACCTACCTGTGACTGGTGCTCTTCTGAGTACTCCCTGTCTCCATAGCACTGCATTGGTCCCCAACTTTTCCTTGGACCTCTGCACCCGGCCGCCTCTAGGCTGCGGAGGGTGCACTCTTTACCTAACTGACCCCTGCTGTGTGTAGTTGCTACCAGCCAAGACTAAACTACAAAACTGAGTACTTATCTGTAACTTACTAACCCCATGTTTTTCCATAGGAAAAAATTGTACTGTACCATTGCATTGCATACCTTTGTCATTGTAAAGTCTAAAACTTTATTTGATTACAGTTTCAAGAAAACTTTCTGTAATTGCCAAAGAGTTTACTTCTTTTACAAAACCATACTACATTGATAAAAACTGTTGCCAGTTTTACAAACTGTACAACTTAACTGCACTAAGGGACTCTTGGTTCTAGAAAAAAAATAAAACACATTTGTATACAATTGGTCTCGACTCAGTCGGAGTGTGTGACATTTCTTGCCAAGGGTGTTCACCCGGCTTCTCCACCCAGTAGCTCGTGAGCTACTGGTAGGTCTCTAGCTAACTGTAAGCAGATCTCCTGTGAGCAGCCCAACCTACTACATTAAAGCTTATTTCTAGTTGAAATATTATATTTATATCAAAATTGAAAAGCGTGCAACAGAGATGAAACTGTGCATTTCTAGATCTCAAACCGATGTTCGGAGAAAAATGGCTGAATATCCAAAACCTAGAAAAGGATATTTCAGTGATATATCATGATGTATTGTCAATATTATTACCCTGGTGCGAGGTGCATTGCTGTTATGGGTAATATGCACTTACCCAAATAAATGCATTACACACTGACAAAACCTTTTTACATTACTTTCGGCATCCATTCTGGATTAACTGAGGTGCTCACTACAGGTAATCTAAAATAGGATGGCCACTGATGTGTTCTTGTCTGATGTGGTCACAATAGCTTGGCATAATTTTCATTGAACATAAGTAGCACGTATTACAGAAAAAGTTGGAGACCTCTTGATAAGTCTGACTGCTCAACCATACTACCAAAAAAGAGTGCAAGATATTATCTACCTAAGCCTCTGTTATACATTTGAGTAATCACTGGACTCTGTGCACACTATACATTTACTCTGGTATAGTATATACAGAGCCAGCTTCCTACAGCGGGTAACCTGGAGAAGCAAGAGCATTGTACTGGGAGCCACTAAAGTCTGGAACTCTCGCCCGCTGCATATCTGAAAAACCTGGTTATTTAATACACTAAAGCTACATGTCTATCACTGCACGGCTAGTCATTTAAGCTAGCGTCAAGAAACCTCTGGGCATTTGTGTGCTCTCGAAAACCCCTTAACATAAAAAGATCATGTGTGACACTAATAATGCAAATCCAATTTATATTGCTGAACTGTACTTCAAGAGGATATTTGAAAGATAGGTCAAGCAGACTTCAGGAAGCCAATTGCTGATTTTGGCTGCTTGGTGTGTCTTACTGTTGAGGTTTAATATTGGATTTTTTTAGGACAAATGTTGTTTGGTAGGAAAGACTACTCTTGCTAGACTCCTTTGATCCTGTAAGTGGTTACAATTAAGCAGTAGCATTCCTTTATAAACCTGCAAAATGTAGCCACTTTTGCAGCAGGGTATTGTAAGTATGTATAACCTTTTAGCCACACAACCTCTTTTCAACAGGTTCCATGTAGTTTCACAGCAATATCAAACATGCCTTACAACATTATATCAAATAGATCAGTGCAAAGTCTCTTACTGTTGCCTGTGCTGCTATCAGAGCGGCCAACATACTGCGTCCTGCTGGTCCAGGGGCACAGAATGACACCCTTACATTATGCCCTCCAAGTGTTAGGCCATCCAGTTGGTCTTGGACCACCTCAGTTATGGAGGCCGAATCGTACTCCAGGATAGCAAAGCCCTTCAACTGGCCATCTTGCCCATAAGCCAACTGAAGAAATAAAGACAGCATTAGAAATAACAGCTCATACTCAACATTCCTCAGAAGAATGCAAGAACAAAATGATAAACTCTCAAAAACAATAAAAAAATTGGGAAACAAATTTTTTTTTAAAAAAAACACAGAATCCGGTTTGCACCCAAGATGCATAGTTCACAGCTAGCGACATGGCCTCCGGCACTTCTGCACTTCACAGGAGATCCTAGAGCTGCAGCACATGGGAAAAGAGGGACTTAGCACACAGGATGGATTGGGGGGTGGGGGGGGGGGGCATAACCATACCTGCACACAGAATGCTGCCAATTATGTACTAACACCAGGGTAGAAAGACAAGCTGCACGTCTGAACCCATTCATTTTGTAACCTATGATCATATCACACAAAGAACCACTGCTACTGTGAACAAGGCATGCACACATCAAACCAAGAGCTCTCCATCTTGAACACAATTCCCAAGGTTGCCCCTTGTCAAAGGATAATGCATCCAGGTAAAGTGTTTATAAGTTTGGTCTGCCCTGCCACAGTTTTCTGCACTAAGTAAAATGCTCTTATGAGGGACTCAAATTACACCGGAAAACAAATGTGTGTATGTGAGGTTACTGTGTTCTAGTGATTTCCTAAAATGCAACTAGTACAAGAACACATTAACCCAGTGACACAGGTTTAAAAAAAATAAAAATAATAACAGCAAACAGGAAAAAACACATTGCTGCAAACGGCAATAGGGATAGAAACCACAAACAACTTACTGTGGTCAACAAAGAACCAACTTCATTAATAAACATTTAAGGTCACACCAAACCAAGAAGATTTAATTTGTTGTCACAATTACCCATGTACCCACATAGTTTTCTTTCCCTCGCTATAAATAAATTGTGATGAAAATGCACACCCAATTATTCAACTAATATTTGGACACTAATTCACATAAATCATACATTTATCCTCAAATGTACACTGTTCAAGAAGGTTACCTGGCCCTACTTTCTACTCACGTCGTGAAAACAAAATGAGAGTATGGTGTCAAACAGAAGATTACATGGACATTTTCACCAGAAAACACAAGCACAACTTGTTCTTTAACCTAATCCTCCCCAAACAACCAGGTATCCCTAAAGGGAAAGAGCATTTTCTCTTTTCATAGTACACTCCTGAGAACTCACCTGACAGAACATGGGAGGGCAGATGGAGGAAAAAAACCGCCGCAGTTCTTCCACATCATTGTAGTCATGTGGTAGTTTATCCACACACAGGCACTTTGAGTGTAGAAGGTCATAAGTGAGCTGACTGACATCAGTCCAATGAACATACAGCGTCCGTGTTCCCAGTTGCCGGCCTAACAAATCTGACTTGGCCCGGGCAGCAGAGTCCTTTTTCATGTATTCCACAAAGCCATAACCCTTTGAGTGCCCGGTTTCCTCACTATACACCAGGAAGCACCGCTCGAGGTTGCCGAAGGGACGCACCAGCTCCTCAAACTGCTGCTGTGTGTATGACCGGGGCAAGTTAGCAATGCAGAGGAGGGCATCCGTGGGCTGAAGCTGGACAGAAATTTCCTTGCCCCGAAACTCAGTCATGTGAAATTTCTGGATGGCAGCCTCAGCCTGTTCCCCATTTAGTAAAGTTACAAAGGCTGTAAAAAGAAAAATGGGGGAGAGTACAATTTATGAATCTGCTCAGCATCAAAACATAAGAATTCGGGCTCCATTACATTCCTCAATTACTGGATAACAAGTGATAAGGGATTTAAAATCAGCACAATCTTAAGCCACTGCTAAAACTCTCAGTTCTCCCTGAACAAAGCGGGCAAGTTAAGATGTCTGATCAAATGAGACCACTGGGTGCATGGTATCAGACGCATGTTATAAAGACCTTTCAGCATTTGCACAGCGCAAACGCACAAATACATACAGGCAGGATAGCAAATAACACTGACTGTCCAGCACCAAGATAACCTAAGCCATTCCAACCCGAGTTTTAAGATCACTACTCAACAACTTGACACACGTACTGTAGATATGGATAAGGCACTCAATGTTAGTCAAAGCATAAGATCAAAGGGCAATTATTAGACACAAGAACAGACTAAACAAGTTCAGGAATCCACAATGCATCACACCAAGTAGCAGTCCCCAAAGAATTAATTAAAAAATATTCTGTACCAGAGTAGGTTGAACTTTTTCATATGGCACCATTAAAAATTAATCTCAAAGTTGCTAATAATTTCTAAAAATTAAACAACCTTATTACATTTCAGTTACTTGCACTCAACCAAAACCTAATAGAAAAGGTGCTGGCATCGTTGAATCTTTAAACCAACAACCAAAGAATAAGCCATTCTTTAGAAATACACCTCAACTACTAATGAATTCTCAAAGCGCCACAGCTGTACATTTCAATCAACCAAGGCAAAGAAAAACGTGCAATGAATTCTAATCCTTAGCCCTCCCCAAACAAATATTCAGCAGGAGCAATGTTTATGCGTGTGTGTGGTGTTTTCATTTTTTTAATACTGGACCTGTGCACAGTGAGTAAATTGCAGGATAACTAGTGTTACAAAGTTGCCCCCATGTCCCCACGGCCTATTCACACCCATTTGAGCTTTCCTTTTACTCTACAGTGTGTCAGTTCAATTTACACAATGTGAGCTGAATAATAAACCCAACAGGTCCCAAATCATATATTAACTTCCACCAAAGAGCTGTTGTAGGAATCTTGCACGCTCTTCTCCTTCCTCCCTTCCAATATACCAAATTCAGTCCTCTGGCTACGGTCAGGCATCGGCTCCTATGTTCCAAACACTGATTTGCGATGTGTGCATTTCATTGTTGGGTCTCCAACTCACCTGTGCCTTTGTACTTGTCGACAAAACAATACTTTAGCTCAAATTCACTCAGCAACTCGTGGATCTCCTGTGTGAATTAAAGGAAACAAATTGAAGTACAAATACAAGTTTTGTTATCAAGCACTCAATGCACAGCCAAGTGTTCTTAATGTGATGGGCAAAAACAAAAAACAACAAGCATTTACAATGCAATGGTTTCGCCTTTTGAGAAGTTTGAGCTATTGGCATTGTAAATGACAACATTTTTATTTATGTGTTTGTTTTGAAAATAAATAAATGGCATTGTCATTTTCAATGCCAATAGCTTCAGAAAGCTTAAAAAAGGCAAGAGTGAACGTCGTGCAGGGCCAAAACACAATTATGCTCAACAAACTCCTAAATAATTTGTTGCATGCAAATAATAATAGGAAAACTAAAACCGAATCATGCTGCACACTTACTGAAAAAAAATCTATATTGGCATTATTAAAACACTAGTTCGATTTCTGAACTCTAAAAATTATACATAAACGCAATATCAATGCACCAAAACCTATAAATAAGGCACATAAATCATGCTATGTCTTCTACTATAAAGGTCTATGTTTGGGGTAAGAAACTCAAAGTATACATTATACCAAGGGATAAATATTCATCTAGGGCACTTACTACAAATTTTAGGTAAAATCAAGGGGCATATTGAGCAATGTGGCATAATTGCATAGCTTCGGAAATTTCATAACAGGTGCAACATGAGTTTATAAAAAGTATGTCAGATTATGCCAGCAGAACAAAAATGTTCTCTGCCTTCTATAAAGCGGCCAGTGCACTCACCCTGCACTCACCCTGCACTCAGCAGTAAAGTAGAACTTCATTAATGTGATATAAAAGGTGTTCGTGCTTAGGACCATTAATGGAAAATCTGCTGTACTTTTAAACTAACTATGACAGCTCTTCCTAGCATAATTGCTGCACTTTTACAGGGGCTGTGCCAGCTTGTTTCAAATTGGTTTCATATTCCGTTTGCATTTCCAACAGCATATAGCAAGTGGCAATGGGTCTGCCCATTTCCACCACGGTCCCTCTTGCACTGTGAGTGCAAGCATGGGTACATGTACACAGCCGCCTAATAAGTACACTTCTGATTCAGGATGGATACTTAGCCAATTATGTTTTTTTCCATTTCCTTCAGGTTTCTTTAATTCTAAATCAATTGTACTTTTGCTATGCATCAATTCAAATAATTTTCCGCTGATGTGCATTAAAACTAAAAACCTGTAGGTAAGTATTCCTGCTACGAAGCACTCGCACGGTTTTATTAATTTTTTTCATTTTATTGCATGCATCTTGCCACCATGTTTACGGAGTAGCAAGCTTTTTGTTTTTTTCTACTTCTTATTTTCGTGGAATATGCTTGCAACAGAGAAATACAAGTTAACCATCACACCAGATTGCCAAGGCTGGACTTGTTGCTTTAAAAATGCTCGGAAAGTTTTAGTTTCTCGGTTGAGAAGGAGTCAAGTAATGGGGGCTTTTTTTCGCCAGTTGTTCAGCAGCTAATTGAGCTGTAATGCAGATGTACGCACTCCCTTTCTTAATCTGTGGTTACCTATGCATAATGGTCCATCTCCAGTGTATTGTATCATTCCTCTAGCGAGCTTCGAAAAGCAGACAATTATAGGTTTCTTTTTGGGATGAAACTGGAGTCTGCTTAGTGAAGCATCCGTAGGCCTTTAACGACACCCTCGAGAGGAGAACTACAAAAGCATTTGAGCTATAACCCAAATAAGCATGAAATGATTATTCATGTTAATACCAAGAAGAGCACCCGGTCATCGACATATGTTAGGAAACACCCTGATTCTGCTATGATTTGAGAAATGCTTTAAAAACTACCAGCAATTATTCTCATGCACTCGTGTATTCATACATGTGTAATGATAAAAAAAAAATAGACGAAAAAGAATAAGATTAAGGATCTCGCTCTACATCTTCCAGGGTATTAACCAGACTACATAAAAAGCGAAAAAAGTTAAAGTTATCATACATCAGTATGCTTCTGCAATTGATAGAAAATACATAGATGTACATGCAATCCTGAAATCAAAGCAGCTATTATATAAAGGAGGGTTTCTTCGAGCAAAGAAATTGAATTACTGCAACTTTTAAAAACATCTGTTTGCAACAACCAATGTAGTCAGGAAATTAAGTTTTAAAATAAGCATTTGCAATGCAACGGTCTCGCCTTTGCAAACGTTAGAGCTATTGGCATTGTAAATGACAAAATGTTTATGTATGTGTTGGTTTTGAAAACAGATAAATAAATGGCATTGTTATTTACAATGGCAATAGCTTAAACTTTTGCAAATGTGCGACCTATTGCATTGCACACCTTGAACCCTCACCGACATAACTGCCTAGAAGTGTTCAAACCGAGAGAACCTGCTTAAATACTTCACAAGTTTGCGTCTATGTCAGACTAGCGCTTTCCTTTGCTCGCTGCATTGCAGTTTATGCAGCAGCTGTGTGCAGGGTGGTAGTGCCTTCATATGCATGTCTGTTTGTTAAGTGTGCATGTATGGATGCGGGTAATTTAGAGGAAGTTACCAAAGAGACATACTTCAATCCTAACAGTGGACATATCCCGCCCTCCATGTGGCACATGACCGGGGCGATTATTTCTCTCCCCAGACATTTCGGGAAGGAGGCGGAGGTATAGTAGGCCATGGCAGTTTTGGAAAGCCCGGGTCCGCTGATGGCACCTCTGTCTCAGGGAATGGAAGGGAAGGGGCTGCTGTGCCCCGTTCAGGCCCTGCAAACACCTCCAACAGTCACACAACGAAAAAAAAGTGCTTGAAGTCAGCCTACGCTGCTGTTGAGCCCGACCAATAAAACAGAAAACAGTCTGGGGGCCGTTCTGTCCTAGAGATCAGGGAGTTAAGGTGACAAAACTAGAACAGCGCTGCAAGGCCATTCTAGCAGTCGCAGAGCGCTATTCAGATTTTTGTAACAACCATACTGTTACAGTTTCACAGAGGAGAGCGGGACGGGGGCCTGCTGCACCGTAGCGGCCCAGCTGTGTGGTATTAACTGACATAGTGCAGATGAAGACACGGTCGGGTGTCTGTCTCCTCTCATAAATCCGAGCCGGCTCCAGCACTCCCCGCCAACACCTCCTCCCCGGATTTATCTGCAGAGATCACCCGTGATACAGCTTCCCCGGAAGAGTGTGTGGGGTGGGGTGGGTGAGGGGTGGGGGATACCCTCCACAGCACACAGACAGACGCTCCTTTCACCAGGCCCAGCTGAGCAAGCTGAGGCAGACATATCCGACTATATTATTATACCAGCCTTTCGTCTGCACTGAATGGCGGTTCAACAGCGCTGACGGCTGTGGTTTTTATGGCCCCGTGAAGGCACTGGCGCCGCCTTTCAGCACCAGGAAGGGCCTGAGGCCTTTCAGGAGAGGCGCTGGGCTTGTTCAGAGAGCTCTTGAGTCGACCTGCTCGCAAGTGGAATCACTCGAGCATACGCAGAACGCTGCAGCCATCTCCAGGGTTCACCGGGGAAGCCTTCCATTGTGTTTGGCTGGGTCGAAGCACACAAATGTTGTGCTTTTCCGAGTCTCAGTAACAGGGGCCAGATTTTGAAAACCAAAAATCGGGATAGCCTATACATAAATACAGAAGCGGGACTACAATGTGGCATGTAGCAAAGGGCACAGAGTGGGTTAACTCACAGCAAACATCTCAACAAAGAAAACAAACACAATATGACACCACGAGGAAATAAGCGCTTCATTTACACACAACAAAATTTGTTTTAACAAGGTTGCTTTACAGATGAAGGCGGCTGTCACTACCCCTGCCGGACCCACCCTGCACACTCCCCTGGTAGGAAACGACAAGAGGAAGGCAGGCATTTCATTCAGCCGCCCCGGAGAGCGTGAGCGCAGCCCAGGCTTCCGGACTCGAAGGGGCAGCGGCTTACTTTTATGCGAGTGGCTTGGAGGAGACATCCGTGCTGGAACCTTTTACCGGCACGGTCAGCTTCCGGTTTATGCAAAGTTATCACGTACGAACAACTTCTCGCCGGGGATAATAAACACTGTAAAAATGCGACCGCAATACAATTAGAGCAGATTACGTAACTGTAACAGTATGTCCTGTATAAGCAGAGTACGTAAAATGCGACGGAAATGAGAACAAGCTATTCTATAGCTGTTCTCGCTTGTGTTTTGGTGGTCGACGTACAAAGTGTAAATGTGACACACGGGAGGGGGGGGGGGGGGGGGGAACGGCGCATGGACAGCAGGAGGAGGGGGGCTGGAAAGGAACGGACAGCGGGAGGGGGAGAAACGCACTCACCTGGACTTCTTCCGGCAGCCGTGGTCGGCATTAAATGAGGAAAACAAACAAAACAAAAAAACGAAACTCCGCCCACCGCCAACGACGATGCAAAAAGGGTGGAGAGGGGAAAAAATGCAGGAACGCCCACGAATCTGGTCCGTGAATGACGGACAGATCTCTTCCAATGGCTAGCCTCCATTTATGGAGCTAGCCAATGGAACAGAGGGCGTATTCAAGGCACCCATACTGAAAACGAAAGATTTCTCCTGGGGGCGGAGCTAAAGCTCCGTGCCCCAGGCGAAACCTAAAAATCCTACTGCATTCCTAACTAATGTCCACTCCTTGTACATTAGGAATTCCAACAAAAAAAAATACTTATCTAGTCTGATTTTCAAGGTCAACTGAGCTAGTCAAAACAGGTGTGGAGAATCCTTGAATACTTTGTTACAATTTCACTAGCAATTTATTAACAAGGCAGCATTCCCTTTGTTAACACCATGTCCCTTTACAAAAATTCAAGCAGTTCCAATAAGAGACTTCCCAGAATGCTTTGCGCGAGAACCCAATTATATTACCAATTGTTCTGTATGTCTCCAGAGTTTCTGCCATTAAACATTGCAAATTTGAGTAATGTTACTGAAGAAAGAATCAAGCTGTATTTAACCAAATAAATAATCAGTGCTTCTGTTTCTATTGCACCAGAACTGAAATTAAATGTATGCAAAACAAGATGTTTCATCAGCATCTGAATGATATGCCTTCTGATGAGCTTAGTTGGGAGACGACCAAAAATGTTTTAGTTTGTTAAAATAAAATGGCAACAAGCCTACAAAACACCATTTCTATAAACTTAGCTTATAACGAATATACCTGCTGGTGTGCAATAAACCATATAACTTTATTTCTCTCTCCCCCCCCCCCTCCCCCCACATTCAGAATAAAGCAAAGAACTACGAACAGTAATTTTAGATTATTTATTCCCCACCAAATAACAAAATAGGTTGCAGTGTGTGTGGGGCTGAAATGGGAATATCCTGTCTCAAAGTCTAAGCCGCTACATAATGAAAAGCAAAGGGCACCAATTAAGCAAAATATGGGCCATAGCAGAGTAAGTATGAATAAATAAAAACATTTATATAGTGCGAAAAGAACCCATAGGGCATCCCGGCGCTAGAGAGTAGACTCCACCTGAAGGATGAACAAGCCCAAACTACTCTTACTGGAACAAGCCATTTGTTTTTAGGTTCTGTTCTGAAACAGGTCAGTGAATGAGAGTTTCTCTCACTTGAAAGGGAGTTTCATAATTAGACAACTGATATACAATTTCTTTGTCTAGAATACTCCCAGTTCAACTCCATATTTAAAAAAATAAAAATAAAAAATTTTTTTAAAAAAGTGCCCGTGCAGCTTAAGCATTTAGGTCCACTCGGACTTATTAAAAGCTTGATTTACTTTCAAATGACTGGTGTGTTTGGTACGTAAAAAATATTTTGCAGGTAATTAAAAACACTTACAATAATAAATACAGTGATTCAATCAGGATTGACATAAGTGGTCAAACATATATGGGAACATTAGATTTTAAAAGAGATGCTTAGAAGGCCAGAGGTGATACTGGTTACAAACTAGAATAGAGTTATGTGCAAATTGTTGGCCAGCAGGACCATCCTCATGTACAAGGCTACATTGACAAGAAACTCATTGTGTTCAGAAAACAAAATGACACACTACCTCAAATATTTGTGGGACAGCAAATAAAGCGAACGGGTCTCAATTTGCTCCAAGAAGCCAAAAGTTATAAACCAGAGTTCTGGCAAATCTCCTTCTAACCAATAGTGACTACACTGTGCCTGGCTGGTGTCCTCGATAAACTTGAGGCTTATTTGCTAATGTAAGCCAGTGTGGTAAAAGTGGACTTCTTAATCTGTTAAAAACATTTACCTGAAATGTACACCAATCTTGTCAGTCGCAGAATCCAATCCTAACAATCACAACTGCAATTAGAGGAATTATATGCTCTTAAATATTTACAAGTCATTTAGAGTTTTATAATATGTTTTTGCAATAGATGTTGACGTTAGTTCAGACACGGAATAACTGAGACCACCGCAGGCACAAAAAAAGTACCAGCTGAGAACCAACTGATCTTCACTAGGACAAATCACGAGAACAAATGCTCAACATGCAAGACTGCTGTAGCAAAAGGGGGGCTATAGTTAAAAGTCCTTATAATGGTTAAACAATATGAATTAACTATTCCAAGAGGGAAAAAAAAACACAGCCAACTGTCAGTAGAGCATCCTCGAAGACCTTTTCGTTAGGATGATACCTAGTAAACTAAAAAACAGAAAGCAGTTTTAAGTTGTATGATAGCTGCACATTTCTAAAACTACAACTTCAGCGATAATACAATAGAGCAGTCAAATGACCGGAATGACTGAGGAACAAAGGTCAACAAGCTGAAACTTTCAGCTCATGCCGGCTCAACAGCGACAGGTGGACACAATGCAAGCCCCGTGCAACAGAATTTCCCCGCAAAATCCCATTGTGCTTTGAGTAGAATCTGAACAGTCAGCCCAAAAGCACAACTCGCCCTTGTTTGTGCCGACACACACCAAGTGAGAAAGGCTCAACCAAAACCAGCAATTGGAAAAATAAATTGTACTAATACTAGAAAACTTAACAGATGCATTCCAAAAATAGGCACAGTTTGTTAATACAGTGATGTGTTAGACCTCAAAAATGGCCATGTATCCTGGCAGCCAACATACATCTCAGACTTCCAATCAACTAATTTGAACTCTTGGTAAGCATTTCTAGAACAATGGTCGTGTGAATGACTTTCAATAGATATTTAATTTGCTTTGAAGAGTGATTGAAAAAAATGACAGTGAGAAAGCCGAGAACAAGGCAGGTCTATATAGTGGGCACCTGGAAGCTGTATGACAAGCTAGATCCAGAAATGCAGTACTGCTCAAAGAATGTTTATAGGAAGTCACAATTTGTATTATGAATGAATTGACAACCTAGGCACTATGGTATTGCAAATTGTCAAACTAAAAAAATAACAGAGAGGTGGGACTACACAGGATCAGTTTCTAACATTTAATAGTATACATATTAAAAGCAGCCAAGGCTTTAGACAGAATAATCTGAATTAAAACCTTGAAAAAATACATCACAATACATGAAAATTCAAACTTAAAATGAATCAATTAGCAAAACACTATCAAGATGATCACAATTATAATTTTCTCGCAAAAATCACAAATATAAAAAGTGGCAAAATTAAAGTATTGTTCTCTGCGCGCGTTTCGGTGACCAGCGCCTTCTTCTGGAGGAGCCACAGTATATTCTTATTCTAAAACGTAATGTAGGGCTAGTATGATTATCGATGATTTTATTTAGGAGTGCAGGCCACAGGCTCTTAGGTGTAAAATGAGCAGTTCTTTGTACTGGAAATGGTCTCGAGGACGGCAGTAGAAATCAAGATGTTTCATGGATATTAAATATGGCTGGAATTCTGATTGGCTGTTGAAATCAGCCTCACTCGATGTTTCAAGGATGTTTTATATGGCTGAAGTTCTGATAAGCTGTTGAATTCAGCCGCACTCGCAATTCGGAACGCTGACGTTGATGTTTTAAAATCTGTTATTTGTTAGTTTGACAATTTGCAATACCATAGTGCCTAGGTTGTTTTATTTCATTCATTTTTCCCTGACCTAGGACTGGTACATTCGTTCCTTCAGGGGGTCTTTGTTACTTAATAATACAATTTGTATTATGGACAGGAGCGAAGCTTAACAGGTTTGCAGACGGATCCCTCGTCCACCATTTAGTGAACAACCATACGTGTAAGTAAGATATCAACTCAACAAGTCCCCATCACTATACTGCATTAAAAAAAAAAAAACTGGATTTATTCCCAGCCACTACCTACAATCCTCTGTTTGCTCCAAATCCCCACCTCTCCTCCTAGCTGGCTCCATCAAATTGAGTGCCCGGGCTTAACTCCTATGCATAACTGCACTCCTGGTCTGTTTTCTATACCTACATGTCAACTGTCATATCCTTACCCATATTACCTTCTTTAGAAACAGATAATCATGTGCCCACAACTCTGGTAATAGTCAAATAGTGTTGAAATCCATCAATTCACAGCACAAATAATTCACAAACATACATCCTCATGCCTTAGCGATTAAATATATCTAGACCAAACAACAACATTAGGTAAGGAAAATATACCTATTAAAGTTTCTTGCAAGCATGTATTTACCCACATGTTGTCTTTACATGTTTTCTGGAATTTAAGATATTGATTTTTCTGTACGAATATCTGTTACCAATGCACTGTGCTTTGCTCATGGCAATGTCAAATCTACACGCGTTCAAAGCAATTGGCAAATACATGCGTTTTCCCACATAAGCGCCCAGTTTCTGGAAACTGGACATAGTATTCCTCTTACTGGTACAATTTTGTTACATGACTCTTTCCTTTTATAGATTTCCATTTAATGGTATGATATACAAGTCAATGATATAACCATTTTTTCATGTATCATTACTCTGGGTAAACAGTGACATGAATGTGCACAATGCGATTGTCTTTTGTTAATTGGATTTCAACGTATATGAAACTACACTAATCCTGCATTGGATATGCAATGTCTTTAACAAAGCATATTTTTGTTGGGTTTTTCTTTTTTTAGAATATATATATATATATATATATATATATATATATATATATATATATATATATATATATATATCTCCACTGATGATGGGCACAGCCCGAAATGCATTGAGATTTGATATATATTTACCAAGTAATGGAATGAAAAATGATACTAAGGATAAAAGCATTTGACTACCCAAGCTTCAGCATATGGGCTTCATTATGCAATCTATGATTCTTTCAATAAGAATTTGAGTTATAATTTAATTTATAAGTTCTAATAAACCTCGACTTAACATAAATACTAATCCCAGTTGGGACCAATTGTGGTGCGTTGAAGGAAAGAGGGGGGGGGGGTTGGATTGATGTTCCCGGGCTGGGAAAGCGCTAACGTTTTCAAATCCCAAGAGTGCCCATGACCCGCAGCAAATCACCCTGCACTTTCATCACTCATCCTTCAGGCAACCCACCAACTACAATAATAATGATATATTAACCGTGAACAGTAGACAAATTTAAATGGAATAGCATTCTTGATTTAAAGTTATTACAATTTTGAAATCAAACCTTTAATAAACCAGGACTAGGTGAGTTTGTACACAACAAATCAGGCAGTACTGCGTTGTACGACATCTGAGAAGTGTTACTTATGACACATTTTTACCTTTCTATCCTCCCGCACATGCAGCAGTGCGATGTGCCTACAAAACAAAAACTGCAAGAACAAATCTAATCATCAAATGATTTATGCAAACAGAACTTTAGGGCGGCAATAAGGCAAAAACGTAGGGAAACTCAATCTTTCCCATGGAATAGGGCCATTAAAAGCTGAAAAAAATTAATGATCAATAATAAATAACATCAAATTGTCTCAAATAAACATTAATGGACTTCTCTTCTAAATGCAATTACAACCAAAAACACAAAACGATTTTGTACCATGAGTGGCACAGGGACTGCAACATAAAGACCACCTGAAGATTATTTTGAATGTCACATGTGAGACACAAAGCAGCACTTTAGGAGTTACATTTCTATGCCAGCTACACCATGGTCCCTTATCAACAAAAGCTTATTGAGCCCCAAAGAAGAAATAATAACCAATTAAAACATTTAAGTGCAGAAACTTGCACGTAGACAGGACTAATGGGATTCAGATAGCACTGCTAAAACAAGACCCATCATTGTGGAGCAGTCTACCGAATCACTCATTTCACCAAGTACTCATTTCTAGTCAAATGCCACACTCATACAAGAAGTCAATAATATAGTCCAGTGACAAAAAAAGTGAAAAGAGACAAACCACTCAATTTCCAATTGACAGCTTTTCTTAACTAAGATTATTAATCAAGTATCTGCTGCACATCTTAACATCCCGGAGTCTATTGAGGCAAAACTAACAAACCTTACCCAAAGGCAGGACCTTGGGAGCACCAGACCGGCTCATTTGAATGCCAGGACCTTTATGTCCAGCATACAGCAATATACCCACCCACTGGAAGCTGGGAGAAAGAACGAGATCCCTGGAGCCAGACATGTTCAGCTAACTGCACCAATGAATATCAGCTTACCAGGTGCAGGGGTGCCACAATTACCAGATGCATGGGTGCCACATTGGGGCCTTTCCTGCTCGCAGCAACAGCTCCATAACCAGTAGTCACCTTGGTCAGGCTTCCGGCTGCATTTCTAGATGCGACTTCCCACCTGCTGCTGGCCCCTTTGTTAGTGTGCTTGTTGATGTGCCAACTCTAGGACCCAGTTCAGTGGAGTCTACTGAGGACTTGATTCCTAAATCCATCCTTTGGATTCATGGCAATATCTGGCACGGAGACAAGTTATTCAATGAAGTGCTTCTGGCCGGATGGGTTGGTTGGGTAGGCAAGGTGCACAAGGAATTTTTGGGTGATTGTGTAGTCACTTTGACACCAGAGAACACCTGGGAACGTGAATGGAGCCTTTGCCAAAGGACAGCATAAGGCCAGCAATGTTAAGATTTTACCCATTGACACTTTTATAGGCCTTTGACTATTCCCCCTCCCCCCCCCCCCCCCCCCTCATTCAGCAAACTCAGAGGGTGCCCATGGTGGTATACTGTTTTGGTTGGACCTGTTGACACCACCCACCAAGTAAAACTACTTTCCTGGAAAGTTGCTGGGCTAGCCAATAAAACTGATGACGACAACTGGGCTACTCTGGTCTTGAATTACAACACGATATTCCTGCAAGAGACCTGTGCTACAGAAGTTGTCCGTTTGGGTGGGTTTGCTGTCTACATGGCTCCATCAACCCCATCTCCTCTGGCAGAGCAAACGAAGGGCTAATGGCCTATTTCGGAGTTACCTTTGAGTGCAAAATGTGTATGATATGTACTGGGAGTACTGTAGTTCAAGTATTCTACTCGACCAGGCCCAATGGTTTATATATATATATTTTTTTAATGGGAACTTTTGCAACAGATGCCTGTACTAATTTAACATACTGTCAAATTTTATTTCAGGCTTTGAACATGAACTAGCCTACCTGCAAAAATGGTTTCAAATCGCGGTTGGGGAGGCTTTAATATCAAACTTGGTCATGTTCCACAGGTTAATGAGGTAACCATCCTAGATTAAGTTAGCACAGGAGGTGTAGTCCTGCAGTGAAGCCAGAAAGCATGGCTCTTTAAACCTTTATCCATACATTACATCTTATTAAAGCCTGTAAAGCAGTGGATTCTACCTTTTACACAAATGCTACCTATATTAGGGGGAATATGGGTCAATTAACTATATTTTTGTGTCCAGAGTACTAATGGCAAGGGTGCCAAGGAACGGCTCTATTGCACTAATGGACCACGACTCCCTGTGGTTGGTTCAAGTACCCACAAGGGGTAACATAGGGCCAAAGACATCTCCACGGCATCCCCAACTGTCAAGTCTCGGGGGCTTTGCTTTGAGTGGAGGAATGCTCATCTGGTGGCTTTGATTAAAAAAAAAAATCTGTGTGTTAACCATCTTGACATGCTGAATGATTGCCTATCCTGCTTGGATGACCAGCGGGCTGAGGCCAACAGTTTTGCCCAACTGGGGCAAGCTATCTGCAAATTCCTCATGAAGCCAACTAGGTCCAACACCCATGGGGCCAAATGGTTTTACTTCTGGTTGCAGAAAGGGATCAGCAAACTTGCATAGGGTTCTTAAGGAGAAACACAGAGATAGTTTGGAGATCCAAGAGCATAGAGCAGAGTATAAAGGTGCCTTGCGCAGTAGGCGCAAGGAGGTTCAAAGAGTAAGGGGGAGGCTGGCCCAGTTCTGTTGGCAGAAGGACTCCAGAGCTTTTTGTAAAGCAGTCAATGATCTCAGCACTCTGGGGTCCAGGGATAATTCAGTCATTACCATCATTAGCCCAGAGGCATGGGTGAGTCACTTTAGTGCTCTATATGAGCTCTGGTATGCCCCTGGAGAGAATGGAGACAGCAGTGGACTTCCCAATAACACTGAAATTGATCCTGGAAGAGATCAGGGAAACTATTACAAAGTTTCGATCTAGCAGGCACCAGGTCTTGAAGGGGTCCCTAGGGAGTTTTATAAATCGGTGATGGAATTCTGGGCCTCACAATTATTACATTTTAATGCATTCTCCAGTTCCCTGATTCATGGCATAGCCATCATTGTGCCCATCTTTAAGAAGGGTGACCGACAGTCCCCAAGTTGCTATCGACCAATCAGCCTGCTGGATTCTGCAGTAAAAATTGCAGGGAGGTGTTGGACTTGGCCCTTCTGGCAGGTTCACCCCTGAACTCTTTGCCTTTTAGTGTTACATAATTATAGTGATTTCTGGTCTTTGCGCACTTTAGCGCAGTGTAAAGTGCGTGCGCTCTCGGAGTGCGTGTGTGAGATTGGCCTGCCCTCCCATAGGCACGCATTGGGAATGTGTGTGTCCATGGTAATTCCTGATGCGTGGGGAGTGCAAGTGAGAGTTTGGTATGTGCGGACTCGTGTGATTAAATGCTGCGAGATGATGTGTGCGGCGGTATTGTGTCTAGTGTGGAAGTGCCACTTCTAGAAGTTGGCCTGTCTGTGCAGTGAATGTGCTGGCTTGTGATTGGCTGGGGCTGGTTGGTGTGCCAGGCTCCTGGAGTCAGGATGGGTCTGCCCCGGCGGTAAATGGGAGATCTGCATGCAGATGGCTGGGGAGGAGTGCACCTGGGAACTGAATATGGCTGGGCTTTCCCCCCACAATGCTGGCTCCACCCCCTATGGTGTGTCTGATGTCCCTGACCCATCCTGTGATTAGAGAGAGGGGCTGAGAAAAAACAAAGTGCTCAGGAACCAGTTGTATCTGGTTCGCCCCTTGCCTGCACCTTTAGACAAAGGAATTGTGTGTATAAAAGGAGGCTGTGACCTCTTGTAAAATGTTCTGGTTTTTCCTGACTAGAATCTACCAGGGGCATGCTGTTGCTGGGGCCCAGGGGAAGGCTTGCCTTCCTGGGCCCTGGCCAGCCCCTGGATGCCCCGAGGGCTGGATGACTGGGGGACTCTGCTACATTTTGGATTCCTGACAGAGGGGGCCTTGCTGATGGTGGGCCCAGGAGATACAGCCATGGGGCGGTCTCCTTGCTGGAGTGCTGGCCTCTGGGCCCTACATACCTCCCTGACCTCCAGGACCTTTCTCCTTGCTGTTGCCTTTGTTCCAGGACTTGATGCCGCATGTGGGCTCCTTTCCCCTGTGGCCCTGTGAGAGGAAATCCTGAGCGTAGGGATTCCCCCTGTGGCCTTGAGCCTTGCAGGTGCCCACCCTGCGTTATGCCTGTTTATTTAAAGCGGCAGGTGCTCACCCTGCATGAAGTCCAATTGCCCATACTTCTGATATTTTTACTGCGGGTGCCCACCCCGCTTTTGGTGTCCTTAACAGGTGCCCCCCCTATTTGCCCCCGAAATCTCCGCCGCAGGCAAAACAGGAAATGAGGCGGCATCACGCCTGATTCTGGGCGGGACATCCGGTTTGCGAAGGAAGTCCCGCCTGCCGCCGCACAGGGATTGGCCAAGCACCCATACCAGGAGAAGAGACTTGCTGCCTCGGAGCCGAAGGCTCCACACACGAAGTCCCGGTACCGAGATGGGGGACCGGGCGAAGCGGGCGCATCGAGAAGGTGGGGCTCCCATGAGCAGAGAGCCCCGCCACGCGCTACCGCCACCCACCGAGGAGGAGCCCTCGCCAGGAACCAGCCAGCGGGTCAGTGGGACCCTTGGTGTTCCGTTGCAGAGAGGGGGCATAGGGGGCCCATTGTCGGTGCCCGCCCCCCCCCCGCAGTGGTGCTAGTTTGTTTTGGGCGGCATTTGGTGGTAGAGCGGCCCCGGATGGCAGCAGGCTGCTCCCACATGGCTCAGCATGGTTTCTCGAGCCCACGAGGCTCAAAGGGAGTTGTATATTTCCACGGCCAGAGGGCTCCAAAAGTTGCCCACGCCAGAATAGCTGCACCGTCTGGGCTTAAGAGGCCTCTAGAGCCAGAGGGCCCCCCCCATTTTCGGCCCCATTACCGCCAGAGTGGCTCCTACTCATTTCTAATAGGAGGGCTGTGCTGAAGCACCTGCTATGGGTCAGGGAGACGAATGCGCTTTCGGAGGTACAGTATGGTTTTTGTGAGGGGCTAGGCACAGTGGAGCAACACCTTAACTTATGCTTGCTTATTAGCAAGTATACCAATGCGAAGCAGTGCTTCATCTGCCTGGCCTTCACGGATCTGCCTAGTGCCTTCAACAGCATAATAAGATCTAAACTGTGGTACATATTGACTGACTTGGGGGTGGACCTACGGCTTTCCCAACTCTTGCGGGCTTTGCACTATGATTGCTCAGCGTACTTCAGGTTTTGTCCTGCTGGCTAGAGCAACTTCAGCTCTACACTGGGCAAGGGTGTAAACCAGGGCTGTGTTTTGGCCTCAATCCTATTTTTTATATTCCTTTATTTGATTTTTTTTTTTTTAGAGAAGAACAAGCAATGCAAGACAACAGCACAAGTAAATATAAATGCATGGGGGAATTTAAAGCGAATAGGAATTTACAATCAGTTTGTGCAAACCAGAAAAAAATGCCACATGTAAAAGAAATAAATGGCGCCATTAAGGAGGGAATAATAATAATAGGAGAGCAAGCAATGGAAAGGAGAGCATGCAGTATAGTAGAAGATTATCCGGAAAGCAAACCCATATCGAGGGGACATTCATCATATGGGCTCTAGCCGTATATTCAGCAAAAGGACTATGCACTTACATTGCAGGATTATGGGTACTGGTCCCAGGGCGGTGTGCAACTCAGAATCCCCAATATCAGGCTAAACTGGTAATAAGTAATTTTGAAGTAGTTGCCGTATGCATCAGTGCTGGAAGTATCATAGGTATCACAACACACTAGATCTTGCATCCATCCCTTAACCTTTGGGACTGATGTCAACCTAATTTAGAGACACCTGGCGCTTCGTTAACAAGAGTGGAATAGCGGCATAATGCCTAACTCCCACATTATGGAGTTGGAACGAGTTCAGTCTCGATCATCTGTGATACAATGTGAAACAAACACTTTTTCCCAATAGGCAAATACTGAGGCACAGTTCCATGCAGGTGCAAGAAATCAGCGTGCTCCATGGCACATCTTGGCCAGCAGTGTGATTTACTGGAATCTAATTTGGGTAGCAAATGAGGGGTAGTGTATGCACGGTGTAGGTATTTAAAATGTAGTAGTTTGTGTCAATGATTATTAGAATCTAGCGGAGTCTACTCACAGCAAAAGTACCATGTTTTGTCTGGTAATGGGCTACTCAGATCTCTCTTCCACGCCGCCGGTGCTGCCCCCTCTCCACGACAGGCCTCAGCGAGAGGGCTGCATGGTATAGACGTGAAACCAAGTGAGAACCGTCTGGGGTCAAGATGCCCCAGGACAATGGCGGAAAGTCTGGAGGTTTCGACAGAGCAGTCAGAATTGTGGCGCGTACGGTATTGTACAGTCGATGCAAAATAAATCGGTCCATGTTTGATACGTTGTGTCTTTCAGTAAGCGAAGTGACAGAGCGAATTACGGCATCTGCAAAGATGTTGTACAGCCTATTCAATCACCAAGTGGATAAAGCCCGATTGGTGAGTGTTTCTGTGGTCATCGGGAGCAAGGAGCTGTCTGCAAGAGGGACATGAGGAAAGTACAAATGACCAAAACCCTGGCACTGCTCGAGTCCCATCCAAGCCCAGCATGTAGCTGGAAGAGTCTGTATTTAGGAAGAAATCCCAGGTAAGCCACATGCTTAGATTGTAGAAAGTGGGTATGGATGGGCCTATGACCACTGCAGCTTCAGGATTTGGAGGCATGCATCATAATGGAACCAGTGGTATGCGAAATGCACCTGCGCTTCTAAATAGTAAAATAAATAGTAGAAATCGAGGACACCAAACCACTGCATTCATATGGCAGGATCCAGGTTTGCCAGCTGATTCTGGGTGGTCTGCCGGCCCCCATCTAGCACATGAGACTACCACATCAAGTGTCTAAGAAGTTATTTGTCAGAACTATAGGGATGTTTAGGAATATGTATTAAAAAACATGGGGTAATACCACCATCTTTATAACTGCTAATCTACCTGTGATGAATAGTGGGTGTTTAATTCTTTGATTAATTTGGGATGGCATCTTATTGATGGCAGGAGCCATTGTTTAGGCTATAACCTCAGAACTCTATCAATGGAGGTAGATGCAGAGATATAAGGGTGTCTGTGCACCATGTTACGGGAAACACCAGGGAACAAGAGACTGTGGGAAGATTTCGGATATACTCCAGCTGATCGTGAGATCAGAGAACGTCCCAAAGCAGACAACTTCCCAGAGGGGAGAGGTTGGTCTCTGATAAATAACATTACATCATCCACGTACATAGGTGTTAAGAGGGGGCCCAATGGAAATGCAAGCCCCTTGTTAAGTGGCACTCCAGAAATTGCCATACAAAGGGGATCCATGGAGATAATAAATAGAAGAGGAGATAGGGGGTGTCCCTGCTTAGTGCCGCAGGTTAGCACAAATTGGTCAGTAAGAGTGTCATTCACTTTTAGGCAAGCCAGTAGCGTCGGGTACAGTCGGCGAACAAGCTCACGAACACACTTGGGCTTACCCAGTGTACCAAGTAGGAAAGGTCATTCCAGCTAATCTAATGCTTTTTCTGCGTCAAGTAACACTGGAGTGGCAGGGAGCTCCAGATTGACCCGATTAAGACTGGCACATATAGTCCGAAGACTGCCTTGTGTGGAACGATTCAGGACAACCCAGATATTGTAACAGGGAAATTATTTTGTCCAAAAGGAGAGAATAGCCAGGGACAAGGACCTTCGCTAGAATTGTATTGTCATGGTTCAACAAAGACAGTGGTCTGTATGAGGTGTACCCATCTGGGGGCTTGCCTGGCTTTAGTAATAAGGTGATTACAGCCTCACGCATTGCCAGGGGGGAGGCTGAAACGAGTATGGGATCCTGCATAGACCTCAAGTAGGTGAGGGATCGGTACCATTTTGTAAGTCTTATAAAATACCCCCGTAAAGTTATGCAGTTCAGTGTCATTTCCTCAGCTTCAACAATGGGTGCAGGCATTCAGAAAGGTAGGGGACTACCAGGCAATGCACATTATGTGGTCATTCCCCTGCATAAAGTAAAAAGCAAAAGTAGAATGGTAAAACATAGTAACACCCAAAACCTACCTCCCAAATCAGATAGTGAGTAATCCGCTTCCGGTGAATCCCATGAACATTTTAAAACAACCAAAAGGTAGGAGCAAACTGGTGGAGTCACCACCTCCACCTCTGCCCCCCCCCCCCCCCACCCCACAATTGGGGTAAAATCATGAAAAAAAGAGACATACCCTGGTATTGCAGTGTGCCTTTCTCGCGGGCGAGGAGCAGTATAGCATCTCGATCCGGATAGTTGATAAGCTGGATGGTGTGCCAGGTGCCTGCCGAGAGTTTTATGGGCCCTTTCGATTGCATATGTGGACGAGAAGGCTTCCCTGCCAAAGACATCCATGAATAGGTGTTCCACAAAAGAACTTATGCGACCGGTGTTGGTGGAGTTTGCAATTCGGGCTACGCGTATATTGTTTCTACACGATCTTGCTTCACATTCTCAGCTTTCGCCGCACTCTGCTTGAGAAGCTTCTTGAGTTTTTATACGTTTAGTGGTCATAGGACCAGCATCCTCGAAATCAGAAATGTGATATTCAGAGGTAGAGTTGCGGGTCTCTTACTGATAGAGTCGCTCTTGCATGTTCTCCAGCTGGGTTTCTAGTGTGTTCAGGCGGGAATTCACTGATTTGAAACCCCCTTAGTTCAGCCAATATGGTCTCCATGCCCTCACAGCGCCACAGGTCGCCCCATGGGAGATGATATCATCCCCACACCAGGGGGGGCGGGGGGGGGGGGCGGGGGATTGGCAGCATCAAAGGAGAGCGGACACTGATGGGGTCAGTTTGCCACATTGGAACATTGGAGAGGGAGCCTGTAGGGGTCCATGGGCAGCGTCAGGCGCTGAAAACCTGAAGGTAAGAAGGGCAAGCATAAGCTTCAGAGCTTAATGTGTTCAGGAATATACAGGCAGGCTAGTTGCCTATATATGGGCATGATTATGGAGTGCTCACAGTAGTGTCCAGGGTGCAACAGAGATGCCCCAACTGAACCGGCTGTCAACTGGAGCATGAAATTCGGAAGGTACAAACAGGGAACGCCAAGGGAGGGCAACTATTGGTTACAGCAACTTTCCAAGGCAACAATGAGAGCGCACCGTGAATCTGCACACTATGTATCCCTGGGAGCACTCAGGGGGCCATAGAGGCAGTGCAGTCAGTCGCACTTGGCTCGTCGGTCCAGGAACTCCTGGCGCATCCACCCCACGGCACTGCATTGCCGGAGAGGCCTGCAGGACAGAGAAAGGCCATCCGGTGTTGGCGTAGGCTCTGGAGATACAGGCTCGAGCGGCCATCTTGTTTTTTGGCCAGGCCATGTCCCCAGTCTCAATCCTAATCTTAAAATCAATGGAACCCCTTTCTGCCTGTGCTGTGGATGTCACTCAAGTGGGTCAGAATAAAGTCCCTGCATTACTTTAAGCTGATGATGCAGTCTTATTGGAAAGAACACTCAAGAGTCTAAACATCCTGTTCCAGGAGTTTGCTAGCTTCATGGGGCCCTTTTGGTCTTGCAATCAATTGTTCTAAAACGTACACCATGGCCTGTGGCCCCACATCATTGAAGAAAGAGTGTATATTTCCAGGGGCATCCTGTTGCCTCTGCTCAGGACTATACGTACTTAGGTGTAGCCTTTGACACTAGGGGGAATTGGGGACCTTGAAAGCTTAAAGCCTCCAAAAAGATTTGCTAGTGCTGCAGGTTACATTTTCAATTTAGCCTCATGCATAGGTAGAAAGCCTATGGCCCCTTTGTTGGAGGACTTTAAATGGCTCCCATCATCACCTATGGGGCTGGCATCTGGGGATACTCTTACAGCACATCCCTGCAGATTGAAGAGAATAGGCCCTACGGAGCCTTTTGGGAGTCCCCCCCCCCCCCCCTGGATTGTGCAACCTATATTGTGCATCAGTAGCTCGGGTTAAGTATGTAGACTATAGCATTAAACTGCCCCCCCTGGCGCTATGATGTGAAGTCTGTGTAAACCTGCATGCAGGCCTTAATAGGGAGGTGATCACCGAATGTCTGGCTTGTGATGGAAGCCTGGCTATATCCTAGTTCCAATATATTAAGCATGCAATGTCTAACCTTCGCAGCCCACAACTTTACTACCCCCCTCGGTTATGTTCAAGGCTAAGCTAGCCTTGGTTAAAAATGTATTTGAAACCAGAAAATGTCTGGTTAAATGGGAAGGTGAGCTCGTTAGGATTTCTGTAAGGGAGTATGTGCATCTTTAAACAAACCTAACATGGAGCTGTATCAGACATAGGTTGAAGCTACCTGGGATATATTCCTCTTAACTACATTTAGGCTCGGCAATGTGAGGTGGCACCTGGATTTCCTTTTGCGTCAATATGAACCCAGCAATGTATTAAACTGCCCATGTGATGTGTCCACCCAGAGATTTCTCCATTTCACCTTCTTCTGCAGTTGTCCACCCAGAGATTTCTCCATTTCACCTTCTTCTGCAGGTATTATCTGGCATATTCTAAAATGTTTCTAGTTCCACTAATTAGATATGGCATAAGAAGATGTGCTCACGCCTTATTGCACTTACAACAGCTAGACTGCCCCTCTAATTGCAGTAGCATTTGTTTATTTTTACAGCATACAATTGCTAAAAGAAAACAAATGGTATCTTAATTGACAGATACCGGATTATCTATCTAATTGCTATGCACAGGGAGACATCTCAGACAGCAACAGAAACCACTCAAAATGTTCAAAGAAGATGTAGTAAAACAAGGGTGTGTACTGCCATCTCTTCTGGTCTCCCTTTACATTTCAGACATATCTAACTTCAGAAAAATACATGGATTTAAGTTAATCATACCAGGCACCTTTGGCCTGCTGCCTACGGTGAAGCGCCCTTTGCCCTATCTCCTCTTCCACACGTCAGGTTCTCGCCATGCGTCCTGAACGTGACCACCGCACTGACTGCACTCTGAAGACGTTATCAACGCGCCCCTGTTATAGCCCCCCCCCCCGCGCGCACAAGTTACTACCATGATCCATCCCAGTTCCCAGCCACCGGACCTTCACTGACACTGCAACGCTACCTTCCTCTCTCTCAAGCACGTAGATGCGTCTACCCATTCATTGTCCTCCTCTTCACATACACCCTTGTTATGGTTCACGTATTTACACATATGCTGGTCCTGTTCACCGACCAGGCTTCTCATTTTTTTGTTAACAAAGACATTGTACGTGTTGCGCAAGTGACTAGACACCGTATTCCGGCCGTCATATCACCCCCCCCCCCCTTCTTTGCACCAACAAACCACGACACCATAAACGCACGGCCTGAGGGGAATGGCTGATACGTGTACTGCCCAGGGACGGACAGATCGATCCCGGTTGTGTTTTATGATACCGGCCATCGCGCTTGCACCACCGCTAATGAGGGGCGCCACATGCACAAGATCACTAAAATTAACAGCCATGGCCATGGCAGTCCTGCCGGACGCTGCCGCCAACACGTGCCTCTCATTCTTGACACAGCGAGCTATACCGACACATATCTGCTAACGCACTTGCGGTATCGCAAGGGACTGCTCTTCAATTTCTATGCCCCCCTCCCCCACGAGAGACTTACTGATACAACCACCTGCCATACTTACACCTAGGCACGGACTGCTAACCATATGGTGAAGATGCCAAGGCATTATTGTTATACTACAAAAACTGATAAAACCTTACAGGCCTGCCTACTTATTAAGGTGTGTGATACATTATATATGCGTATTTCTAAGACATTGCGCCGCCGGACCCCAGGGTTGTCGGCTGAACGGCTGTGTTAACTTGGCAATATTTTATACGGTTATTGTTCTACGCGGCTGGCCCCCAGGGGTTGTAAGCTATATGCTGTGTATAATGCATTCTGTACAATAAAGGTCTTTAAACATAAAAAACAAGCATTTGCAATGCAATAGGTCTCGCAGCATTAAAGTTTGAGTTACTGGCATTGTCTGACAATGCTTTGCATAACTTTTTTTTTTTAATTTACAATTGGTGGGGCCCTCTGTAATGTAGGCCTCAACTGCACATCAGGAGTGCATGGGCCCTGGGCCCTATGCATTCAATCAGCATTGCAGCCTTCCGATTTCAGTGCAAATTCGAGTATATGAGCCGTGCAGTGCTCTAGGTCTGTGAGGGTGTCCGTTAGCAACAGCTAACCACTCATAAACAATGTTTATATACCAATTGTAAATTAACAAAAAAGTTATGCAAAGCATTGTCAGAGACAATGCCAGTAACTCAAAATTTAATGCTGCGAGACCTATTGCATTGCAAATGCTTGTTTTAAATTACGATGCGTGCGTTTGTTGCTGTGGACTGGTACAGTACAGGGTGATAGAAATGACCTGTAGTGGTGCTGTCTTATGTGGGGCAGTGGTACAGGGTAATTATGCAGCCTGTTTCAACTTCTATCGGCTACACGAATGCTGAATGTTATAGTATTATACTAATAGTATTAGTGAGGATCAGGAAGAGTGAGTATGAATTCACATTACTATATCATACCAACGCTAGACATGTCATCCTTTCATAATTTATCTGGATATAGGGAGTTAATAGCATGTTTGTTAACATGAAGAGAGTGTGCTGGCTGGGCTGTTGCATTTGTGGACTGTTCGTTGTACTTGAAGGAGCGATTCATGTTCTAGCTCTAGTTTATGGGATCGTGTAGTTATATTGGAAACAGCAGTGTGTTCACCTCTCTTTCTGCTCTGTAAGAACTCCTGGATTCTTTGAATCCCGGCTGGTAGTTAGTGCCAGCGTTTGGCGGCTTGTACTGAGAAAGCGGTGCCTCCTTTGGATTTATTATAATAAAGTGGCATGATGATCTGCGGTGCAACAAACACACAAAAGGTGATGGAAGGATGCTTGCAGTAAGTCTAATCATTGGCAGTCACGAAGGATGTGCCCAAATGTGGGTGCCTTGCTTACTGTGCCTCTGGAACCAAGCTACCCAGACTGAAGAGACCCAATCAGGGTAAAATAGGTCTTGGGTTGCGGTTCTGAGAGGACCTGGCCCGGCAGTTCAGCCTGGACTGTTCCTATTGGAATAGGGTCGAGACTGATTTGCATATGTCTGGGTCCAAACTGAGATGGCATAGTGGTCAAAAGAACAATGGGGTGGAATGCTACCCTGAGCAATTGCCAATGGTTAGACTTATTGCAAGCATCCTCCCATCGCCTTCTGTGTGTCTGAACAGTGATGCAAGTCTGGAGCACATTGTCCTATTTTACTTGTATTTCTCGAATCTAACTTGTAGGGATAGTTGTGGCTTTCCTCAGAAGGCTCTGTAGATGAGGCAAAGTGCCTTAAATATTGCTCATCTAGCTATAGGTAGCCAGTAGAGTGCTTACAGGACTGGGGTCATGCGTTCTGTGGGTTGAATTGTGGATAGAGCCTTGCAGCAGTGTTTGGTATTAATAGTAGTTGTCATATGATGGAGGTTAGGTGCCAAGGTATAGGATTTTGATATCGTTGAGCTTGGAGATCAAGAGTGTGAGTATAGATTAGAACTTTTGCTGGTATCCAAGGTATGGGAAGATGCATTGCAGTGTTTTCAGTGTGCAGAAGGTGCTCTTTGTGGTCTCAATGATAGGTCGGAATCCATAGTTACCACCAGGTTTCTGACTCCTTATGCTGTAGTTGAAGAGCAATGAGTTCCTTGGGTCAAATGGTGGTAGGCAGGTGCTGGAACTGGTGCATTGTATAAAGACTCAGATCGGATGGAGCAACACCTTGCCATGGCACTTGAACCAATGTAGTGCTTGAATTGCTCTCAGTCTGTGATTTCACACAAAAACTAGTTACCTCTTGTCCTGACTGGTCACAGACTAGTGTGGGTTTTAACAAAGTACTCGATGCATCATGCACCCCCTTCTCTAGCATCAACCGAGGGAGATTAACTGCCTCAGTGTTGTCAGCGGGAATACTTGTATTTGAAGGCACAGTAATAGATGACACTATTGTTCGAAGTAATTGGGGACACCAGGGACATTGACTCCATACTGCTAGCTGGTGCATTACCTCTGTGTGAGGATGTCTTTTCTCTTCGTACTGCAATCAGGCAGTAGCCCACATAGTACATACTTTGTTGACGGGTGAAGAAGTGAGATTGGGGGTGCAGGTGATGGTACGCTGATTACGCAGCGTGCCTTTTAGCTTTTTGATTGAGCGACGTGGTACCCGTAAATGGAGCACCTGCTCCCCTTAATTGCATCAGCCGCACACTCCTCTCCCATGGCTGTTTTTTATCCTCCTCACTGGCCCAGGAACTCAAATTATTTTAGCTCGGGCATGGAATGTAGAGGACATAGGAAAGGGGGGTGGCCTAAACAGGGACCCTCAACTGGGAGGGACAGGCTCACTGTGTCGGCTCCTAAATACAGAAGAAGGTCTCCCTTACCTTAGCGAGGCGCCTGGTGGCTCACCACCCCACTTCGGCCATGTCGCAATCCCTGCCGGCTCTGCTGGTGTTGAGGACTTCAAGCCGGCCGTTACTTAGTGGTGAAAACCTGAGCAAGCTTGGTGCAGGGCAAATTTAAAGCAGCAGCATCCTAAATGCCCCCGGAAGCCCGCCGCGGCCGCCCCGGAAGTCAGGCACGGTCGCCTGTGACGGGGGCGGGGCCACGTCCAGACTGGAAGAGGAGGCAGGCGGAGTCGATGCGTCTCGCGGCCCGGGGCTCCTGTGAGCGGTGTAGAGCCCCGGGGCCGTGCCAGCAGGAGGTTGGGCGCCGCGTGCTGAGAGCAGAGTCCCCGACATTGGCCAGGTAAGTTCCAAAAGGCTGGGGGGGCTTGGTGCACTTGTGTGTGTGTATGCTCGTGTGTGTGTGTATGTATGTGTGCGACGATGACGGCGGGGGAGGGGGGCCTCAGTGCACTTGTGTGTGTGTGCGCGTGTGTGTGTGTGTATGCGCATGCGTGTGTGGTGCTTGAGCTTCCCAGGAGACAGCGCGCGTTCCAGTTTCAACTCGCCTCCAAGGCGATGCGCGCGGCCGGCACGGTCTCCTGGGAAGCACAGTCGGCAACAATAGATCTCTAGCGAGACACAGCGCTGAATTTTCGCTACGAGACCTAAAAAACCATACCAGGCACCTACCACATCAGCCAACTAGCCTAAGCAAAAAAAAAACGTTTTTAAAACCACACTACTTCCAATTAGACTAACGAAAAGGTGGTCTAACAATCAACATTGTTGAAACGAAACTATTGAAGGGAAAAACGTTTAACTGGAAGCTAGGACAACAACCCAAAGATGTAAAAACAAACAAATACCTAGGTTTCACACTGGGCACCAACATATCAGGCAGGGCTGAATCATCTACCAGAGTTAATCACCAAGACGCACCACATCAATATCAGTAAAAAGTTTGCTCAAGTATACGGAGAAAAAGCAATCAGGTCAACAATAACTGCTCTGAATGACGAACTCTTGCAAACACTGAAATATGCATCTAGAATACTCAAAGAAAAATAAAAAAAACGCACACACACAGGTTACAAGAACATGATACCCTCTACATAAAAAAATAATGCACAACTGCTTTTTAACCTACATTCCTCAACACCAAATTCTACATTTCGCCTGGAAGCGAATATTCCAGTAATCAAGACAATACACATCACAAACTTAACTATTTATGTGACTGCTCCATGACAAATAAACACCACAAAAAAATGAATTTTCAAAAGACAATCAATCAACTTACATATCATTACCCCCTAACATTCATACAAAAATGACTCATAGCACAACCGAATGACACTGCACCAACAAAGTCCTTATCAAACTGCATGATGACAAAAAAGGAGACTACGTGTTTCAACTAAAGCAAGAGACCTGCACAATGTGACCAGTTACACACTCATGGCACTCTAGAATCGATATATATATATATATATATATATATAAATAAAATAATAAAACAACCATAGAATGATTGTATCTTAGAAAAAGTCAGAAGAAAACTGACATTTATCCCAATGATATAGCTCTTTGATTCCTTGAAGAAAAAAAAATCTGACAACAAAAATGTAGATTATGCAATTATTGCATACTATCATTACAACACAATCTGTATCTGTATCAAGCTCTTTGACCTACATTAGAAGTACTTACTTCAACATTTAAAAAGTTAAAACTATTTACCATTACAGAAACAACAAACTTCTGCTTTACACTCTGAACAAACTCTTGCATTGAGAAATTTACACATTTTAAAAATCGTGTCTTTGGAAGGCTTGGTAAAGTACGAGCATGACCTTGACAAAATACTGGACCAGAACCTTAAAGTCGCAAGTTCACTTGTAACAAGCACTAGCAATGGCAATAGGTCTAGCTTTAAATGAATGTTGTATGGCAATGTGAAGCGTTACCAGTACAGAGCATGGGATAGGATATGCATTTGTATGGAAGAAAAGAAATGTAGAATAATATTGGTGTACGTTAAGAGGTCAAGTGACAGTTGCCCTGTCAAACCAGACTTAAACAACTATTAATGACTGCCCATCCTCCAATCTATGCTGCCGCCAGAGAGAAAAAAACATTTTCTAGTAATCCAAGACATTTTTAATAGCATTACAATGTCATGTCCGAGTCCCTGAAAGTTCAAGCTCAGGCAGCTGGATAAACAAAATTCACAGCTGTGTGGAGGGCAAGCACTGCCCACATCTTTAATGGGCTTGCTTCATTGTCCACTGTGGTTGTTTATTGGTCAAAAGGCTTAGTAGTCCCTCCTTATCTCATTTTGTAACCTTCCATGGCAACACCCAGTTACTAGTATTGTTGCTCGGTAGGCTTTAATTACAGCCTCCTAGCACTATTTTCTCAAATAGCTTTGTCCTGCCTGCTATTGAAGGCAAAACACACTCTCCTAATGCTTTTTTTAATAGCACGCATTTGCAATGCAATAGATCTCGTGTTTGCAAGAGTCTAATCTATTGGTATTGTAAATGAAATGCCTTTCATTTATCTCTTTAAAAAACGACACGTAAATAAAAAGCATTGACATTTATAATGCTAATAGCTCAAATGTGAGACCTATTGCATTGCAAATGCTCGTTTTTGTTGGAGTACATATTCTAGCCAATCAAATCATTACGCCTGGCTCCCAAAATGTGGGTGGAGCCAAAGTCCCTCTAGCGATGCTCAAATAATTGCCTGGCAACTACTGCTCTGTCAAGCCAGACCATAAAAACGTACTAAAAAAAAACATTAAAAAAAAAAACATCATTCTATAAGAACAACGGCTGATCAGCTATAATACTGCTCAAACAGTACAAAAGTCCCAGGCAATCCGGACTCACATTGAGACGCAAATGGAATACCTTGCTTACTAACAACGAGTTACAGGCCATGGCAGAAGCTGGTAAGCCCTCGATTGATAAGCTTTTTAATGATTGGATGACTTCTTTAGCTAATGCTCTGGCTCCATTCGCCTCTCCTAGGAAAAGTACCACAAAAATAAATTCTGCTCCCTAGTTCACCTCTCGTCTAAAAGAGTTACAATGCCAATGTAAACTATTGGAAAGAATATGGAGAAACAGCTACAAATCAGAAGAACTTCTACCTTTTAAAGCAGCACATAGACTATACCACCAGCAAATTAAAATAGAAAAGAAGGTCACTCTGGCAGCACACTCACTTCCACTTACCCAGACGGAAGCAAAGGTATCGCACTAGTCAATCTGGCCTCCTCTCCCTATTTAACATCGAGGGAGGTGCGGGCGCGCGCAGCGGCGCGCCAAAGGCAAGCCTGTCTTCGCCTGTCTTCGCCTGTCCGCGCCAGAACGCCGCCAGCTGCCTTGCCACTATCCTCTGTCCAATCCGGTCGTTCTACTGTACCCCTATCACTGAGAATGGCTACAACTACTCCACAATGAAGTAATTGCCTGCGTACTCCAGTAATGTATACTAAATTACTCTAGTGCTAAACTATTTCACAAAAGTGTGTGTGCTGTTTGGTTGGAAGGCAGCCAGCCTGATTGAAGAAACAACATCTAGTGGAATCACCACTAGTATCCCAAACGCACAACTTGTGCGTTTGGGATACTAGTGGCGATTCCACTAGATGTTTCTACAACTACTCCACCTCACATCAGGTATGCACGAAAACATTTGTTAGATTTAAACCGCTCCCCTTCCAAAGTATCAGAAAAACTACTAACCGATCTTCGGAAGGGCCCCTGTGCCTGCATCAAGACAGGTGATGCCCAAACTAAACTCACTAGCCCCCCACAGGGAAAATACACAGCTATATATTTTAATGCCAGATCCATCCCAAGACATGCTCTAGAGCATGGGTACTCACAAACTTTCTCTCGGGGGCCAAATTTACAGTGTGGTTTGTGTCCGAGGGCCGCATCGGTGGGGGCGGGGTCAGTGGGGAAGGGGGCGGGGCTAGAGCAAAGAAAACCTGTGACCATGAGGTTGATCACAGGTCCCTGCAGTGGACGCCTTCGTCCACTGAGCCACCAGACCCAGCATACACACAACTCTCTCTCGCTCTCCCTCCCTCCCTCTCTCTCCCTCCCTCCCTCCCTCCCTCCCTCTCTCCCTCTGTCTCCCTCTGTCTCACTCACTCTGACTCTCTCACTCCCTCTCTCCCTCTGTCTCATTCACTCTGACTGTCTCCCTCCCTCTCTTCATCTGTCTCACTCACCCTGACTGTCTCACTCTCTCTCTCTCTCTCCCTGTCTGCCTCTCTCTGTTTCCCTCTCCCTCACTCTATTTCCCTCTCCCTCACTCTATTTCCTTTTCTCCCCTATCCCTCTCTCTCCTTCCCTCTGTCTCCCTCTCTCTCCTTCCCTCTGTCTCCCTCTCTCTCCTTCCCTCTCCCTCATTCCCTCTGTCTCCCTCTCTCTCTGTTACATTCTCCCTCACTCTATTTCCCTCTCCCTCCTTCCCTCTGTCTCCCTCTCTCTCCTTCCCTCTCCCTCATTCCCTCTGCCTCCCTCTCTCTCCTTCCCTCTGCCTCCCTCTCTCTCCTTCCCTCTCCCTCACGTTGAGGTCTCCCTCATTCTGAGGTCTCCCTCTCTCTCCTTCCCTCTCCCTCACTCTGAGTTCTCCCTCTCTCTCCTCTCCTTCTCTCCCCCTCACTCTGAGCTCTCCCTCTTTGAGGTCTCCCTCTCTCTCCTTCCCTCTCCCTCACTCTGAGGTCTCCTCCCTCTGTCTCCTTCCCTCTGAGGTCTCCCTCTCTCTGAGGTCTCCCTCTCCCTCCTTCTGTCTCCCTCCTTCTGTCTCCCTCGCTCTGTCTCCCTCGCTCTCTCTCTCTCCCTCCCTCACTCTCCCTCCTTTGCTCTCCCTCCCTCCCTCGCTCTCCCTCCCTCGCTCTTCCTTGCTCCTCGCTCTCCCTCGCTCCCTCTCTCGCTTTCCCTCCCTCCCTCGCTCTCCCTCGCTCCTCGCTCTCCCTCGCTCCCTCTCGCTCCTTCTCTCGCTCCCTCTCGCTCTCCTTTGCTCCCTCACTTGCTCTCCCTCCCTCGCTCTTCCTTGCTCCTCGCTCTCCCTCGCTCCCTCTCTCGCTCTCCCTCGCTTGCTCTCCCTCCCTCGCGCTCCCTCTCCCTCGCTCCCTCTCCTTTGCTCCCTCACTTGCTCTCCCTCCCTCGCTCTCCCTCCCTTGCTCTCCCTCCCTCGCGCTCCCTCTCCCTCCCTCGCTCCCTCTCGCTCCCTCACTTGCTCTCCCTCCCTCGCTCTCCCTCCCTCCCTTTTGCTCTCCTTCGCTCATTGCTCTCCCTCCCTCCCTCGCTCTCCCTCCCTTGCTCTCCCTCCCTTGCTCTCCCTCCCTTGCTTGCTCGCCCTCCCTCCCTCGCTCCCTCTCGCTCTCCTTCGCTCTCCCACCCTCCCTCGCTCTCCCTCTCTCGCGCTCTAGCGTCCCAAACCCCAGGCACTGCCCGACCCTATGTCGCTACCCCCAGACCTCTGGTGCAGACACCAGGACGCTCGGAGAGGCTCGGCATCGTGTCTGGAGGCCTTATGGCTCGTCCACCACCTGTCTTCACTACCGGGCCGTACCCCTGAGCTGACGGACTCTTTGAGAGCCACGGCTGCCCAAAACCGGGCGCTGCGTCCCTAAAACCAGTGAAACTCACGAAGAGGGCAGGGCGCGGCAAGAGCCTCGGCTCTGTCCCTGGAGCACGCAGAGGCGGGCAGCACAGGACACTCCGCAACGCCCCTGGTGTTCCCAGACATTGTTGGACCCCGTCACCTCTGTCACTGTGCACCAGCGATGAAGGGCTGGACCTCTAAAGAGAGTCTGCTCTGTCACTGGTGCTCCCAGCACAGGGTAGAGCCGATGAGGTTCTTGGCAGCGCACCTGGTGATCACAGCGTGCGATACAGGAGTCTCTGTACCTGTGCTGTAAGCATCAGCCTGTGCCACGGACCGCCGCCCCCTGTGCCCCTCGAGGCGGGAACCTCTGTGAGCCATCACCATTTGCTGCCATGACTGGCGGGCACCACTGCCACTCGTTCGCTCAGTGACCCCAGAGAGACTCCAAAACCTGCGCGTTGACACGGAATAAGGTGCATCAAATCAATAAGCAAGTCGCTGAGGCGTTCCGGCGCTTGCAAAGTAAACACCAACTACCCAAGCAGACGCAAATGAAAAAGCCTCGCTTCATTTAGTCCTAAAAACAGTCTTGGAAACGGCGTGTCTCCTATGCTGTTCAGCTTCAAAGTGCTGCTGCCCTCCTGCGAAGAAGTGCAGCGATTTGAGAACATTTCTTTACTGGGCACAATCTCCAAACACAGCCGCACCCAAAAGCACTTGACAGCTTTTTAAACGACCATTGGCATGTTAATGAGGTTTTGTTCACCTCTCAGCGCCCCTGCAGCTCCACCCTGACTATAGTGAGAATCGCCCGGCCCCCACAGAGCAGCAGAATCTGAGTCGCGCTCTGTTTGCAGACACTCTAAAAAAAATTAAAAAAAAGCTCGGGTACGATGTCTGGAAGGTCCGCGGGCCGCCAGGGAAGGCTTGCCGGGCCTCCACTGGCCCGCGGGCCGTACTATGAGTACCCCTGCTCTAGAGATATGGAGTCTCCTTAACTTTGAAGAACCAGATCTATGTTTTATATCTGAAACATGGCTACACGAGCACGCCATCCCTGATCTTCATACAGCCTTTCCCCAGCAGTATTCTATAATTAGACGTGATAGAACAGGGGGAAAAGGTGGTGGAGTACTCATAGCAGCTAAGGAGAATATGAATGTTCAAATCATAGAAAGCCTTGTGGTAAATGATTCCGAAATCATAATTTTCAAAGTGAATAGGCTAGGAAAAGAAGAAATATGGAAAGGGGCATTATTATACCGTCCCCCTGGGAATAAAGGAGACTTTGCCAACATACTAATAGAAACCATAGCCCCTCACGCACGGACAGCAGACTATTTTTTACTATTAGGTGATTTTAACTATCACCCTGACGATCCGTCTAACACCGATACAGAAAGATTAATCTCTGCTATGAACACCCTCAATTGGACACAAAAGATTACTGGCCCTACCCATCAAGCTGGTCATACGCTTGATCTCCTAATATCTCGCTAACCACTCCTACTCCACTATTATGGACTGACCACTTTCTTGTGAAATTTTTCATAAGCAGCCACAGACCAGAAATCCTAAAAAATCAAAAATCATGTAGAAACATATAAAAAATAACTTTAGCTGCCTTTTCTGAGAATTTTGCGACAGACCAAAAATATTTAGAGGAAAATGTCAATCTTGGAGCTATGCATCTGGAGTCCGCTGTCTACAAGGCACTGGACAAGATAGCCCCTTTTCGAAAGGTGTACTGTAGGGAGAAAATTTCGCCTTGGTTTACTGACCAATTAAAACATCTCAAAACCTTAACAAGGAATGCCGAAAAAACCTGGCGAAAAAATAAAGACCCTAATAATCGTAAAATCTATCAAACCCTACATACTAAATATATGAGGGAAATAAAAACAGCGAAAAGAACACACATAGCTGAACGAATAAACAAAGCCGAGAATTAGTCTAAGGATGCTCCATCACATCCTAAAAGAATTCACTTCCTTTAAAAGTCCGCAAGAAACACCAAAAACAAATGAATGGACGGAAGATCTTTCTACGTTTCTAGACGACAAAATCATAAAAATATTCCTTTGAAACAGAGAATACATCCCTCCAATACCTGGAACAGGAGCTACATGCGAATCAAGCTGTAAATACAAAAGATTCATCCCCGAGCTGGTCCACTTTCGATCTGTTGGATACCGAAAAAACTATGCTATTAGGATGCAAAATCAAATCAGGCTCCCCCAGTGATCAGTTAACCTCAAAAATATTTGCCATTCTTGCCCCAGTGTTAGTAGACCCTTTTTCCTGCCTCTTAAGCACATCCGCTTCTGTCAGGGAATTTCCTAAAATTTGCAAGAGTTAAACCCATATTAAAAAAACCGATGCTGATGCAAACACTTTCTTAAATTACCGCCCCATCTCCCTGCTGCCCTATTCAGGGAAAGTATTGGAGGCATTTGTAAATGAACAACTGGTAAACTATCTTGAGAAGAACAACCTACTCGATTCCTCACAGTCGGGTTTCCGCGCTGCCCATAGCACGGAAACAGCCCTGATCAAGGTTGCCGACAACATCAGACTTGCTCTTGACAAACGTCAATCCTGCATTCTGGTGCTTTTGGATCAGTCGGCTGCCTTTGACACCATCTCCCACCAGATCTTGATCAGAAGACTGTGGGAGTGTGGTGTCAAAGGGCAGGTTTTAAAATGGTTTATCAGAAATTTGTCAAATCGAACAACTACACTGCAAATAGACGAGACCCTGGCCAGTACTCGGCCTGTCACAAGAGGCGTGCCTTAAGGCTCGGAATCATGCGAAGTCTACGTAAGGTCTTCAAATGGATACCAACAGAAGCACGCAGAACCTTGGTTCAGGGCCTTATAGTAAATAGGCTAGACTATGGTAAGTCTCTCCTCCTTGCCATAAATGAGTGCCATACTAGGAAACTGCAAGTTGTACAAAATACAGCTGCTCGTCTGATTCTGGATTTACCCAGACCATCCCCCTCTCTGCCATCCCTAAAAAGCTTACACTGGCTCCCTGTTAAAAAAAGAGCCATTTTTAAAACCATGTGTTTGGTTCATAAACACATGTACGGCCCAGGACCAAAATATTGGAATCAAAAAATGACATGGTACCAGCCTGGTCGACAACTGAGATCAAGTTCTAAGTCACAGCTTATGCCGCTCAGAGTTTTAACTGTTAGAAACGGCGGACGTGCCTTTTCCTTTATGGCACCATCCCTATGGAACAAACTCACCCTAAACATACGTACAACTACTGAACTCATGAGTTTCCGCAAAAAATTGAAAACATGGCTCTTCAGTTAAAATTCCATTTCCAGGATCATCCACTTCTTTCTAGGACTGTCCGCATGCGCCATGAGACTCCCTCGGGATGTGATATGTTGCGCAATACAAATATCCAGACTAGACTATTCTAAATCAATCAGGCAGTTACAAATCAGAAAAGCATTTTTAATATCATGAATTCTTATACGGATACAAACATTTTAGAACAAGAAATTCCGCCATCACAGGGAGTATGTGACCAAATTTCCAAATTCTTTTAATACAAAATTGTAGACCTAAAGAAAGATTTCATGGAAAAAATCCCCTTGTTTAGTGAAGCACAAACCTCAGGAACTAGAATGGAACTTACCTGCTTCAAGGCAATCAGTCTTGAACAGTTCAGGCAAGCTATTCTCTCTTGCAAGTCAGGTTCACCCTACGGTCCCTGCCCCCCACAAATCTTGCATGCCCTGGTGGACATTATAAACCTGACCATCAAATCACATAATTAACTCCTCCTTTAAGCTACCGAGAGTACCGGACAACTGGAAGATGGCAGCTGTAAAACCTCTATAAAAAAAAGAAAATTCCTGAACCCACCACTCTCCATCTCAGACCTATATCGAAGCTACCAGGACTGAGTAAAATAGCAGAGAAAGTGGCTAATCCACAACTTAATGATTACACCCTAAACAATCGGGTTTTAGACCTGGCAACTCAACAGAATCTGTGCGGCTCCATACAACTGAAACCCTATCGTTTGCCCTAGATCAGGGCATGGATGCGGTACTGGTTCTGCTGGACCTATCGGCCGCATTTGACACGGTCTCTCATGATATTCTGAGAGATAGGCTTGCAAATAGGGGCATCACCAAAAAGGCGCTGGCTATCATCTTTTTGGGAAAACAGATGTAATATAGTAAGACATGGGAATCTACAAATCCACAGAAAAACAGCTGTGATCAGGAGTCCAACTGGGCGCATCCCTGAGCCCAACTTTATTCAATCTAATATATATAACACCGCTGCTTACTTTGACACCGTCGACATCTAATCCATTTCATACACGGATGATACACCGTTAATGATTACCCTCGATAAAAATTCTACATCAGCGGAAGAGAAATCAACTGCAGTTATGGACTGGATGAAACTCAACCATCTCAAATGTAACAGCCAAAAAACGGAAATTATGCCGTTTGGAAAATCTAATCTTGTGATGCCTAAACAGTGATGGCTGCCAAATAAGGCTCCACCTCCGAACGCAGTAGATACTGTGACAAATTTAGGAATCAAGTTCGATCTCACACTGTCTTTCCACAAGTAAGCTCTTGCTGTGGCAGGTTTGTGTTTCCACACGATAAAGATCCTGAGAAAATTCCTCAATCTACTTCCTGTGAACGCTAGGACAGCAGTCGCTGTAGCATTGATCCTGTGCCGTCTGGATTACTGCAACAGCCTGTATGCAGGAGCTAAGAAGACTGTTCTGAAAAGGTTACATGTAGTCCAGAACGCGGCAGCTAGGTTAGTATTCTTCTTCAGCAGCAGCAATTAGAACCCTGCACTGGCAACACATTCACTAAAGGATTCCTTTCACAAGTCTAATAATCATCTACAGGGCCACCAGGGCAACAGGACCAAAATACCCGAGATCCAGAATCAGTCCATATACCACCAAACGCCTCTTCCAGTCATCCTCTGTGCTGTACTTTACAAATAAACTCAATAATTTGCAAATATTTTTGAAAAATACTTTTACCTGTGTAACACAGCAAGGACATGATGCATTCCAAGGTTATCTATTGTTATGCACAGTTTAAAACATTTTTGCAGTATCCCCCTTATCGTAGGAATTTTAATGTATACAAGAAAGCATTTACTTACATTGGCAGGACATTATCCAGATGATGATATACAGCATGTACCTGAAGTTAAAACATCCAAAACAGAATTGCTATTGCTTGCCAAGAACAATAAGCAACTAGACGGAACCTGCCTCAATGACATGAACACTGAAGGATTCGAACCACAACTTTCACCCTAAATGTAGCAGGTTAGATTTACCCTGGACACTAGCCTCACACCCAAAGAACAAATCCCCAACAAAGTCAAGACAGCCCGACAAAGTCACAACTGCAAATCACAACACAATAGTTGTAACCGAGCCCTTCGAACGTATCCTTTAACCCCTTCCATGCTGATGACGAACCCCAGCCGTCATGCACTACGGTGCTCGTGTGCTGATGACGGCTGGGGTTCGTCACGGCCCGCCCCTGTTCGTGTTTACAGCACACCAGGGGAATCGCGGCTGCATGGAAGGGGTTAAGTACTAGGTAGCACCCCCTTATCATGGGTTTTCACTGTGATGTGGCGACCGACTCTTAGTGTGCCATCCTCGCACTCCAACGTGGCTCCCAACTTTGACAATACACCAACTATTTACTTCAATGAAGGACCTACAATACTTCGCCCCTTCTCCTCTCATAATGATCCCCTCCAGCCTTCTGTCATCCCCAGCAGTGGCATTCTCACTCATCCGTTCCCACTTCCTGCAGCACACCCATCTCCCCTCAACTCATCTGAACCCTCTGACATACTTTGCCTCATTACCCTTAGACAACATTCCTGTCATCACCGCCTCACATAGTAGTTCCCCTAATAATTTGCTCGCAAAGGTGCCCCATCATCTATTGCCTACCCTGAAGTGCCCACCTTGACCCCATTGATCCACTCCCTGCACCACCCTCCCTCTCCCATCTGCAGCGCCCTTTCTCAAGAACCCCCCCCCCCCAACTTCTTCTGTCATGGCTTCTCTCAATCTCCTAGCAGTGAATTTTTCCTACCTTGTCATGTGCTCTTGCGTACTCTCAAATGCCGCACTCCATGGTTTCCGCCAATATAAGGTGGTACCTCGAGTCGTCAACAATTCTCTAGGGCTTCCCTGAGCCTCAAAATCCATATATCGCCATCTTTATATCCCCTGCACTGTGTGATTCCCTTTTCTGTAACCTGCAACGCCCGTAGCACCCACCAAGTACGGTCTTCCAACCAATGCCATGGATAGTTGTCCCTTTCCTGTCGGAATGGTCATGTCCACTCTGCATCCAGCTTTCAATGTGCGCCTTAGGCATCCAGGGCATAAGGAGCCCTTGTGATACATATCGCCAATGACTCCCCCCCCCCCCCCCCCGCCCGACTCTACTTCTACCCCATAAACTCAGTGCCTAAAACTTGGTATCACTACTCTACGTACCTGGAAACAGAAGTTATCGGGAGTAAAGACAGAACTACAGTGGACAGGCCTAGCCCACCCCTCCTTTCCTATTACCCCTCGGGGTAATGTTCAACTTTATTCGTGCTTCGTAACTCACTTCTCCAGCCCGAAGGCTTTGCCCGCTCCTCTCACCTGGTTGCCAGTGTCCCCTGGCAGGCCCCGAACGAGCACTTTCCTGCGGTTATAGAACTCTCTTCGGGTGCGCTGTAGACGGCTCTGTCGCTCCTGGGGGCTCAATGGGGGCAGCTCCTCCTCTCGCTGACGCCGCTCCAGCTCGGCGGGCTCCTGCCCCCAGCGCCGGCGAGCCCTGGTGACCTGCTCCGTTCCGGGATCCGCCATGTTTACCGCCGTTGAATTGTGTGTCCCCTGCTCTTCGGCTCTTGTCGGGACTCCTCCCAGCTCGCAGACATTGGCTGCTTGCCCCTTTCAACCCTCCTACGTCAGGTCAGGCACGCTCTTTTCTACTCCATGCCATGCCCATCAGTTCCGCTCTCGGCAAGAGCAGTTAAAAGAGCAGCACGGCGAACGGGGGGATTGATTTAGGTGCGTCTAATTTAGGTGCGTACCATTACAACGCGGTTACATAAACTTGTAATCCTCACAACAAACGCTTCTTTACTTATCACGGTAAATTCTTATAGCAGTGCACCAAAACGTTTTTTTTTAAATCCGACTATCGTGTTACAGACTACAATTATTTTTTTTTTTTTACCGGACTGCACTTTATCGATTAAACCCATTAAGGAAAAAAAAACTCTGGGATAAAAAATAAACATTGATCAGAACAGCGTGGCACTGGATGCAAATGTTGGAGATTCCTTTGCGAAAGGTAACTTTTATTTTATTTGCGCGGTTAATCTGATTGATTTTGACAAAGAAATGACATGGGTAGGACTGGCACCACCTGCAAATGTGATATCCATAGTGCTCTCGCTCGCTTAGCAGTCAGGGCCGGTGCTAGGACTTCTGAGGCCCCGGGCGAAACGGAAAATGTGAGGCCCCTCTAATTGCATAGTGCATTGCAAGAAGTGGCATCACAGAAAGTGACATCGCAGGACTATTGATCTTATTTGACAACACTGAAGCAACCTACATGGATATCAGTAACACAGACAATTATATTTATTTATTTATTTATGCGTTTTTATATAGCGCAGACTTTACCCGAAGGCGTCAGAGCGCTTCACAATAGGAACAGAACATTACAAATGAACAAAATTACAACAGCAGACGATAAGTTACATGAGTTAAAAGTGACAATTGTGAGCAAACAAAATACATGAGGTAGCAAACAGTGCAATGCAGGGGGAAAGAGTGACAAGTGTGCAGGTTACAAGAGAAAACAAAGTACAATTAGAGGTATAATACTGCAGTATATGCTAGACACAGAGGCACAAGAACAAATGTTACGTAGGCAATGGTGGCACTTGTGTAAGTATCAACAGCAAACAAAATGTGAGAGGTAGCAAAACAAGAGCAAAGTGACGTGTGCAAGTTACAAAAGGGTACCATACACAGGTACAAGGATAATACTGCAATAAATGGTAAACACTCAAACTACCAGAACACACTGGGAAGGCACTTCCATAGTCATAAGGAGTAGTTTTCAGTGATGGGAGGTCTTCCTTCAGATAATAGAGAGGGAGTGAATTACTTTAGGAGGTGTCTTTGGCGGAGGAGAACTTTGAGGTCCGTTTTGAAGACCTGGGAGGAGTGGTGGTCCGGAGCTGAGGCGGAAGTGTGTTCCATATTCTCAGCCTGAAAAGGATTGGGCCATCGTTCTTTCCTTCTTGAAAGTGGGAGGTTCAAGCAGTAGATTTTCTGGATTACGTGAAGGTCTAGAGCCTCCAGAGAGTTTCAGCTTGTTCGCCAGGTAGTGAGGAGAGGAGGAGTGCAAGGCTTTGTGGGTAATACAGGCAGTCTTGTAGATAGCTCTAGCCTCGATGGGAAGCCAGCGGAGGGTGGATAACATCGGTGTGATGTGGTCGTTTCTTTTGGCCCCATAAATAAAACGAGCTGCTGAATGGAGAACAGATCTAAGGGGGGACAAGTGGGATTTGGGGAGGCCAGTAAGAAGAGAATTGCAGTAGTCCAGTCTGGAGAGGACCAGCGATTGCACCAGGGTTTTAAGGTCCTGCTCCAGGAAAAAGCGACAAATTCCCCAAAGAAGGCGCAATTGGTATCGAGCAGACTTTGCAATGGAATTGATGTGGGAGATTAGATTGAGTTTTTTGTCGAGTATGACACCAAGAGATTTTGCGCTGTCGACAATGATGGGTTTATTGTTAAGTAGATTCATCTGATCCATCCATGATTGAACCGGGGGAGGAGAAAGTGAGGAGGAGGAATTCAGTTTTGGCGGGATTCAAAATCAGTTGATGAGTTGACATCCAGTTTTGAATGGAGTCGAGAGTAGAGCTTAGGATGGAGAGGTCGTGAGTGGAGGCAACCTTGAGGTAGATTTGAGTGTCGTCTGAATAGAGATGATAGTGGATCCCGGATTTACTTAGGAGATTTCCCAGTGGTTCTAAATAGAGAATGAACTAAGTGGGCGCAAGTATAGAGCCTTGCGGAACACCTTGACCTACCGCCACAGGAGATGAAAGACTGTTCTCTATTTTGATCATTTGGGTTCTATCTGAGAGGAAGGAGGCAAACCATCTAAGCACAGTGCCCTCCAAGCCCATTCTCTGCATTTGCATTTGCAATGCAATAGGTCTCGCATTAGGAAAGTTTGAGCTATTAGTATTGTAAATGTCACATTTTTTATTTATGTGTTGGTTTTGAAAATAGCAAAATTAATAGCTTTGTCATTTACAATGCCAATAGTTTTAACTTTCGCACATGTGACACCTATAGTATTTGTAATCCAATATGTGTTGTAATTACGTGCCTTAGATGTATTGATATTACATTTAACAATGGCTTTTATGTATTTTTTATAATTAATACTTAAATAAAAGTTATTGTAATTTATAATGGCAATAGCTTAAACTTTTGTAAATAACTTTTGTGAAGATTATGTTCAGTGTATTTTATTGTGATGAAAACCCAAGAACAGAAGTGAAATATTAACATCTTTTTGTGACATGTGTAATAAAGCTTGAAACATTGAGAGAACATATTTGAACCAGTTGTTGTTGAATGGTTGCACAGATTTATGCTGTGGTGGCGCTGAGTGATGTTGTGGTGGAGCTGAGTGATGTTGTGGTGGCGACGAGTGATGTTGTGGTGGCGACGAGTGATGTTGTGGCGGCGACGAGTGATGCTGTTGCGGCGACGAGTGATGCTGTGGTAGCCCATAGTGATGTTGTGGTGCCCCTGAGTGATGCTGTGGTGGTGCTGAGTGATGCTGTGGTGATGCGATAGATAGTGTGAGTGCGATAGATAAATTGTCAAAGCCCAGCTCACCTGAGTTTCTGTTCAGTTCTGATGGAGGTTGAAGACAGTCTGACCCCACCCTGAAACTGCTTGTTCCAGCACACTAGTTTTAAAACAGTGCACTAAGAACCAGAAGCTCAAGGGAAGGGGGGAAGTAGATAAAATAAAAAAGAGAGACAACACCGTTCTTGCGTTTCCACTGTAGAAGAGCTGCTAAAATCTGCGGCCCTCTCTGACTTCTGTAGAAACTGGTGCCTAATGAAACATAAACAAAGAACAGATAAGTGCAACTGTGGGAGGGCAGGCTTGATAAACAGGCGTGGAGGCTTAAGTATAGGTTGAAAAGAAGGTTTATTAACAAAAGTAGAAGAAATAAGGTTGTTGAGTTATAGTTAGCGGTTGCTTTTCTTCTTCATCCGATGTGTCCCGTGAGCTGGAATGATCTGATGATAGGGGTGTGTTTCTTCCGTCTAGATGTCCTTGTCCGTGATGTTCACCCCGGAGGCTCATAGGGGGATAAAGAAAGACAAAGGAGCCGTCAGAATAAGTTGATGCTATTTCAAGGTTGTAGTCCACATCACCTCACCGTGGTGCACTAGCGGTTTACAGTGCCTCAAGAATAGTTCCAACAGCCCAGAATTACTATAAGGCAAGATGAGCCCAGGGTAAAGATAGAAAATAAAGGAGGAAATATAGGTATAGCTAATTGCCTTGAATCTTCCCTTATGAACGGTAACGTCTGTGCTCAAGGGTAAACGGTGTCCACATGCATTCAAACCAACAGTAAGCATGTGTAGTCACAAAAGAGTTATCCTGAATTTCACAACCCTGTGTTACACGTAACTGCCTTGATTTCCCACTCTTCTCCCACCCTCTCCCAATTTCTCCCAAGACTCTGACACTAACCTGGCTCCGCCGTAACTCTCCTGAGTCACGGCCGCTCCCCAGCCACCTCCGGACACCACCAGTCTTCGGATCAGGCTTCTTCTTCTTCCTCGAGATTGTCGGATGGCCAATTCTTCTTGGTATCGGGTCCCGCGTTTTCTCCTTTCCACAGGTCGGGTCCCGCGTCTTCTCTCCTCCAGTCGGGTCCCGCGTCTTCTCTCTTCCAGTCGGGTCCAGCGTCATCTCCTTTCCTCAGGTCGGGTCCCGCGTCTTCTCTCCTCCAGTCGGGTCCCGCGTCTTCTCTCTTCCAGTCGGGTCCCGCGTCTTCGTACTCCCTCGTGGTCTCTCTTCCGCGTTCTTCCTCCCCTTCACGGTTGTTCTGTTCTTCTCTTATTGGTCCCCCCGTTCCATTTCCAGGTCGCGGAGGCGGAGCTTCCGGATTGTTTCTACTGCGTTCCTGTGAAGATAGAATAGAGGAATCTGGGACTTGTGGTCTCGAATAACGAGATGGAAACTCGCTCCGCTCAGGTACTTTCTCACATCCCCTTTCCCTTGCTGTCTTTCTTCTAGGGGTTTGTGCTTCTTGTGGATATCGTGATAAATAGTCTGCATTCCCTTGTTCTCGCCCTTTTCTATGGCGAGTATGAAATCTGTAAGGCTGCAGGGATAGGAACCATCTCAATACTCTCGTTGTGTCCTTTATTCCTAGCTAACCACTCTAGTGGTGCATGGTCTGCGAAGAGAGTGAATTCTCTTCCTTCCAAATAGTACCACAAGGTTTCTATTGCCCATTTGATGGCGAGGGCTTCTTTTTCGATAGTTGCGTAATTTTTTTATCGTGGGAAAAGTTTACGACTGATGTACAGAATAGGTTTCTCACCCTGAGTCGTTTCTTGAGAAAGGACTGCCCCTAACCTCTGATCAGATGCGTCTGTTTGTAGAATAAAGGGACGAGAATAGTCTGGGCTAATTAGGACAGTTTCTGATGTTAGAGAATTCTTCAGAGCCTCAAAGGAATGTTGTACTTTACCAGAGGGGTATTGTAACAACTGTTCTGTTTTACAGTTCTTTTGTAGAAGATCAGTCAGGGGAGCTGCCATCTGGGAGAATTGAGGGATGAATCTTCTATAGTAACCTAGAAGTCCCAAAAATGCTCTCAAATCTTTTTTTGTTTTAGGAAATGGTATGTTGGAAATAGCCGACAGTTTCGACGGCTGCAGTCTTATAACACCTTCACCCAGTAAATACCCTAGATACTTGACTGTTTGTGCTGCCAAATGACTCTTGGCTGGGTTGATTTTTAAACCATGCATACCTAAAGTTTGCACGATAGTGGTAAGATGTTTTTAGTGTTGTTCCCAGGTGTCACTGTATATTACAATGTCATCTATGTAGGCTCCAGCAAAATCATCATAGGGCCCTAGGATTGTATTCATGGCTCTTTGAAATGTTGCAGGAGCCCCATGTAAACCAAAAGGCAACATTCTAAATTGGTACAATCCGTCGGGTGTGGAAAAGGCTGTTTTTTCTTTGTCCTCTTCTTTTAATGGTATCTGTCAGTAGCCTTTACACAGATCTAGGGTACTGATGTATTTGGCTTTCCCTATTCTCTCCACCATTTCGTCCACTCGAGGGAGTGGGTAGGTGTCAAATTCTGAGATCTTATTCACCTCTCTAAAGTCAATACAAAATCTAATCGACCCGTCCGGTTTAGGTACGAGTACAATGGGAGAGTTCCATTCGCTCTTAGATGGTTCTATGATTCCCATCTGCAACATCTTTTGTACTTCTTCTCTTATCGTTTGTCTTCTTGCTTCTGGTATATGATAGGGTCTTAACCTGACTCGTTTACCAGATGGTGTTTTTATGGCATGCTCAATGAGGTTGGTCATTCCTGGGGTGGTTGAGAAAACAAATTCAAGAGGTCGTAATACCTCGAGTAATTTGTCGTGTAAAGGTTTAGGCAATTCTGAATCAATACACTGCTGAAATAGAGGTTCCGGAACATCTCTGTTTTGAACAGCCACTGGAGCTGGTCCCTCCCATTTCTTTAAGAGATTCACATGATATATTTGCGAAATTCTCTTGTTGCTGTCTACTTCTATGCGATAGGTTACAGGGGTGACTTGTTGGAGCACTGTGTAAGGTCCCTGCCATTGTCCTAACAGTTTCTGATCTGACGATGCCATCATAAGCAATACCAAATCACCGACTTGGAAGGTTCTCAATTTGGCCCCTTTGTCATATTGTACTTTTTGTGCGTTTTGTGCATCTTCTAAGTTGTTTCTGACTATTTCTCGTATTTGACCTAAATGTGTTTTTAAATTGACACATACTCTGGTAAGGGTTTGGTATGATCCCGTTCATTTTCCCACTGTTCACGGGCCATGTCTAAGAGGGTGCAGGGTTTATGTCCATAGAGCAACTCAAAGGGTGAATATCCCATACTCTTTTGTTCTTTGCATCTGATGGCAAAGAGGGCCAAGGGAAGAATATCTTCCCACCTTCGTGTTTCCAAGTCCAACAACTTTTTAAGAGTGGCTTTGATGGTGGCATTATATCTTTCCACCAAACCATCCGTTTGTGGATGGTAGGCAGCTGTTCTGATTTGCTTAATTCCTAGTTGTTTGCATATATTCTGCATCAGTTTGGAGACGAATGGAGTGCCCTGGTCAGTTAGGATCTCTTTGGGAAACCCTACCCTAGAAAAGACTCCAATCATAGCTTTGGCTATATTAGTAGTGTCAGGTCGACGGAGTGGTATGGCCTCAGGGAATCTAGTAGCCTAATCCACCATAACCAATACATATCTATAACCACTTCGAGAAGGTAACAGAGGTCCAATTATATCCATGCCCACTCGACTAAAGGGATCATGGATGATGGGAAGAGGTAACAGTGGGGCTCGCAGTGGATGATACCGACTGTGTCGCTGACAAATAGGACATTCTCTACAGTATTTCTTTACTTGCTGGTATATCCCTGGCCAATAGAAATTTTCTACAATGGTTTTCTCAGTTTTCTCTGCCCCAAAGAGACCCCCTAAAAGGTCACTATGTGCAAGATACAGTACTTTTTCTCTAAAGGGTTCTGGTACTAATAACTGAGCTCTTTGGTCTCGATCCCCTTTCCTATACAACAATCCATTCTTAATGAAAAAATATGGACCTACATGTTGTGGGTCCTCTTCCTCGAGTGCATTTTTCCATGCCTCTTGTAAAACAGGATCCTCTTGCTGAGCGGCATGAAAATTGCGGTCTGTTTCCCAAGGATTTTCTACCGGAATAACCGGCATGGCTAAAGGTTTTCCTTTTTCAGCCCATCTTTGACTTCGGCTTTTCTGAGGTTTGGAAGGTGGCCATTCTTTTTCTACATCTTTAGCAAAAGGTGCTGTAGCTAGCCATTCCCTCATTTCCTCTGATCTGGTTCCCTGCAACAACTGGGGTAGTTTGGCATGATCATTACCAAGAATAGCTTGTTCCGGTAGGCGTGGTATTAGGCCTACAGTTAAGGACGTGCCCTGATCCTGTGGATGTTGAATTAGAACCTTGGCGGTAGGATATGGTTTGGTGTCGCCATGTACACATTTAATGGCCACCATACCATCAATAGGTCCTATATTGTCACCTAAGTCTTGAGGCCGAACTACACTATGAAGACATCCAGTGTCAGCTAAGGCTGTGACCATTTGCCCATTCACAGATACAGGACATTTGTAAGGAGGAAGTTTCTTGTTGGGGGGTGTGCAATAGTAATTACGAGCCATTCCTATTTCCATGGGTTCTTCTCGTTGAGGACAAAATCGTGCTATGTGTCCCATTCCTCCACATTGGAAAAACTGGGGTCCCGTTACAGGAGGCCTGTTGATCGGGATACTGGGTATGGGCATACTTGGAACAAAAGTAAGGGGTTCGGGTTTCTTGACCATAGGAGGCCTGATCGGCCTGTGTCCTGAATGACTCCCGGTTTTCCCTACATTTTCTTCTTTACCCTTTTGAAAATCTTGGGCCCTGCTATAAGCACTAGCTATTTCTACCGCAGTTTCCAGAGTGAGGTTCGCCTGTTGTCTAACCCAACGTTGTATGAGGGGATGTAAGGAGGTTAGGTATTGTTCGAGATAAATCTTTGCCATAATGCCATCCTTATCTGTGGTGGTAGGTTTTAGCCAACAATCCGCCATGTCTTTAACCCTGAAGTACAGAGCACGGGGTGTCTCTTGAGGGCCTTCTTTCATTTGTCGTAACTTAAGCCTATAGGTTTCGTCATCGATTCCCAGTCTCTCTAATATACATTTCTTAATCTCCGCATAGGGAACTGTTCCCTGTAGGGTGGCAGCTTGATAAGCGGCCTGCAAGTCTCCTAATAACAGTGGTCCCAAATACTGACCCCATTTGTCTGCGGGCCACGAGGCTGCATTTGCCATGCGTTCAAAGTTACTGAAGAAAAAATCCGGGTCTTCTCCAGCTACATAACGTTGCAACACTACGGAGGGTAGGGTGTTAGGACCTCTTTGTTGACCAAGGGCCGTGGTGAGTTTGTCCACAACAGTCCCTTGTGTTTGTTCTTGATCAGCGAGTACTTTTTGCAATTTTCCTCGGTCTTCCTCAACAACGGTCAAAAAGCGTTCCATAACTTTCCCCAGGTGTTCCTGGTTTTCAGCCATCTTCGCTAGGGCGGCCTCCATTTCGCCTTTGGATCCCACTTCTGACACCACTTGTGGGTGGGCAGGCTTGATAAACAGGCGTGGAGGCTTAAGTATAGGTTGAAAAGAAGGTTTATTAACAAAAGTAGAACAGGTAGGTTGTTGAGTTATAGTTATCGGTTGCTTTTCTTCTTCATCCGATGTGTCCCGTGAGCTGGAATGATCTGATGATAGGGGTGTGTTTCTTCCGTCTAGATGTCCTTGACCGTGATGTTCACCCCGGAGGCTCATAGGGGGATAAAGAAAGACAAAGGAGCCGTCAGAATAAGTTGATGCTATTTCAAGGTTGCAGTCCACATCACCTCACCTTGGTGCACTAGCGGTTTACAGTGCCTCAAGAATAGTACCAACAGCCCAGAATTACGATAAGGCAAGATGAGCCCAGGGTAAAGATAGAAAATAAAGGAGGAAATATAGGTATAGCTAATTGCCTTGAATCTTCCCTTATGAACGGTAACGTCTGTGCTCAAGGGTAAACGGTGTCCACATGCATTCAAACCAACAGTAAGCGTGTGTAGTCACAAAAGAGTTATCCTGAATTTCACAACCCTGTGTTACACGTAACTGCCTTGATTTCCCACTCTTCTCCCACCCTCTCCCAATTTCTCCCAAGACTCTGACACTAACCTGGCTCCGCCGTAACTCTCCTGAGTCACGGCCGCTCCCCAGCCACCTCCGGACACCACCAGTCTTCGGACCAGGCTTCTTCTTCTTCCTCGAGATTGTCGGATGGCCAATTCTTCTTGGTATCGGGTCCCGCGTTTTCTCCTTTCCACAGGTCGGGTCCCGCGTCTTCTCTCCTCCAGTCGGGTCCTGCGTCTTCTCCCTTCCAGTCGGGTCCTGCGTCTTCTCCTTTCCTCAGGTCGGGTCCCGCGTCTTCTCTCCTCCAGTCGGGTCCCGCGTCTTCTCTCTTCCAGTCGGGTCCCGCGTCTTCGTACTCCCTCGTGGTCTCTCTTCCGCGTTCTTCCTCCCCTTCACGGTTGTTCTGTTCTTCTCTTATTGGTCCCCCGGTTCCATTTCCAGGTCGCGGAGGCGGAGCTTCCGGGTGGTTTCTACTGCGTTCCTATGAAGATAGAAGAGAGGAATCTGGGACTTGTGGTCTCGAATAACGAGATGGAAACTCGCTCCGCTCAGGTACTTTCTCACATCCCCTTTCCCTTGCTGTCTTTCTTCTAGGGGTTTGTGCTTCTTGTGGATATCGTGATAAATAGTCTGCATTCCCTTGTTCTCGCCCTTTTCTATGGCGAGTATGAAATCTGTAAGGCTGCAGGGATAGGAACCATCTCAATACTCTCTCGTTGTGTCCTTTATTCCAAGCTAACCACTCTAGTGGTGCATGGTCTGTGAAGAGAGTGAATTCTCTTCCTTCCAAATAGTACCGCAAGGTTTCTATTGCCCATTTGATGGCGAGGGCTTCTTTTTCGATAGTTGCGTAATTTTTTTCTCGTGGGAAATGTTTACGACTGATGTACAGAATAGGTTTCTCACCCTGAGTCGTTTCTTGAGAAAGGACTGCCCCTAACCCCTGATCAGATGCGTCTGTTTGTAGAATAAAGGGACGAGAATAGTCTGGGCTAATTAGGACAGTTTCTGATGTTAGAGAATTCTTCAGATCCTCAAAGGAATGTTGTACTTTACCGGAGGGGTATTGTAACAACTGTTCTGTTTTACAGTTCTTTTGTAGAAGATCAGTCAGGGGAGCTGCCATCTGGGAGAATTGAGGGATGAATCTTCTATAGTAACCTAGAAGTCCCAAAAATGCTCTCAAATCTTTTTTTGTTTTAGGAAATGGTATGTTGGAAATAGCCAACAGTTTCGACGGCTGCCGTCTTATAACACCTTCACCCAGTAAATACCCTAGATACTTGACTGTTTGTGCTGCCAAATGACTCTTGGCTGGGTTGATTTTTAAACCATGCATACCTAAAGTTTGCACGATAGTGGTAAGATGTTTTTGGTGTTGATCACAGGTGTCACTGTATATTACAATGTCATCTATGTAGGCTCCAGCAAAATCATCATAGGGCCTTAGGATTGTATTCATGGCTCTTTGAAATGTTGCAGGAGCCCCATGTAAACCAAAAGGCAACATTCTAAATTGGTACAATCCGTCGGGTGTGGAAAAGGCTGTTTTTTCTTTGTCCTCCTCTTTTAATGGTATCTGCCAGTAGCCTTTACACAGATTTAGGGTACTGATGTATTTGGCTTTCCCTATTCTCTCTACCATTTCGTCCACTCGAGGGAGTGGGTAGGTGTCAAATTCTGAGATCTTATTCACCTCTCTAAAGTCAATACAAAATCTAATCGACCCGTCCGGTTTAGGTACGAGTACAATGGGAGAATTCCATTCGCTCTTAGATGGTTCTATGATTCCCATCTGCAACATCTTTTGTACTTCTTCTCTTATCGTTTGTCTTCTTGCTTCTGGTATACGATAGGGTCTTAACCTGACTCGTTTACCAGATGGTGTTTTTATGGCATGCTCAATGAGGTTGGTCATTCCTGGTGTGGTTGAGAAAACAAATTCAAGAGGTCGTAATACCTCGAGTAATTTGTCGTGTAAAGGTTTAGGCAATTCTGAATCAATACACTGCTGAAATAGAGGTTCCGGAACATCTCTGTTTTGAACAGCCACTGGAGCTGGTCCCTCCCATTTCTTTAAGAGATTCACATGATATATTTGGTCAATTCTCTTGTTGCTGTCTACTTCTATGCGATAGGTTACAGGGGTGACTTGTTGGAGCACTGTGTAAGGTCCCTGCCATTGTCCTAACCGTTTCTGATCGGACGATGCCATCATAAGCAATACCAAATCACCGACTTGGAAGGTTCTCAATTTGGCCCCTTTGTCATATTGTACTTTTTGTGCGTTTTGTGCATCTTCTAAGTTGTTTCTGACTATTTCTCGTATTTGACCTAAATGTGTTTTTAAATTTGACACATACTCTGGTAAGGGTTTGGTATAATCCCGTTCATTTTCCCACTGTTCACGGGCCATGTCTAAGAGGGTGCGGGGTTTATGTCCATAGAGCAACTCAAAGGGAGAATATCCCGTACTCTTTTGTTCTTTGCACCTGATGGCAAAGAGGGCCAAGGGAAGAATATCTTCCCACCTTTGTGTTTCCAAGTCCAACAACTTTTTAAGAGTGGCTTTGATGGTGGCATTATATCTTTCCACCAAACCATCCGTTTGTGGATGGTAGGCAGCTGTTCTGATTTGCTTAATTCCTAGTTGTTTGCATATATTCTGCATCAGTTTGGAGACGAATGGAGTGCCCTGGTCAGTTAGGATCTCTTTGGGAAACCCTACCCTAGAAAAGACTCCAATCATAGCTTTGGCTATATTAGTAGTGTCAGGTCGACGGAGTGGTATGGCCTCAGGGAATCTAGTAGCGTAATCCACCATAACCAATACATATCTATAACCACTTTGAGAAGGTAACAGAGGTCCAATTATATCCATGCCCACTCGACTAAAGGGATCATGGATGATGGGAAGAGGTAACAGTGGGGCTCGCGGTGGATGATACCGACTGTGTCGCTGACAAATAGGACATTCTCTACAGTATTTCTTTACTTGCTGGTATATCCCTGGCCAATAGAAATTTTCTACAATGGTTTTCTCAGTTTTCTCTGCCCCAAAGTGACCCCCTAAAAGGTGACTATGTGCAAGAGACAGTACTTTTTCTCTAAAGGGTTCTGGTACTAATAACTGAGCTCTTTGGTCTCGATCCCCTTTCCTATACAACAATCCATTCTTAATGAAAAAATATGGACCTACATGTTGTGGGTCCTCTTCCTCGAGTGCATTTTTCCATGCCTCTTGTAAAACAGGATCCTCTTGCTGAGCGGCATGAAAATTGCAGTCTGTTTCCCAAGGATTTTCTACCGGAATAACCGGCATGGCTAAGGGTTTTCCTTTTTCAGCCCTTCTTTGACTTCGGCTTTTCCGAGGTTTGGAAGGTGGCCATTCTTTTTCTACATCTTTAGCAAAAGGTGCTGTAGCTAGCCATTTCCTCATTTCCTCTGATCTGGTTCCCTGCAACAACTGGGGTAGTTTGGCATAATCATTATCAAGAATAGCTTGTTCCGCTAGGCGTGGTATTAGGCCTACAGTTAAGGACGTGCCCTGATCCTGTGGATGTTGAATTAGAACCTTGGCGGTAGGATATGGTTTGGTGTCGCCATGTACACATTTAATGGCCACCATACCATCAATAGGTCCTATATTGTCACCTAAGTCTTGAGGCCGAACTACACTATGAAGACATCCAGTGTCAGCTAAGGCTGTGACCATTTGCCCATTCACAGATACAGGACATTTGTAAGGAGGAAGTTTCTTGTTGGGGGGTGTGCAATAGTAATTACGAGCCATTCCTCTTTCCATGGGTTCTTCTCGTTGAGGACAAAACCGTGCTATGTGTCCCATTCCTCCACATTGGAAACACGGGGGTCCCGTTACAGGAGGCCTGTTGATCGGGGTACTGGGTATGGGCATACTTGGAACAAAAGTAAGGGGTTCGGGTTTCTTGACCCTAGGAGGCCTGATCGGCCTGTGTCCTGAATGACTCCCAGTTTTCCCTACATTTTCTTCTTTACCCTTTTGAAAATCTTGGGCCCTGCTATAAGCACTAGCTATTTCTACCGCAGTTTCCAGAGTGAGGTTCGCCTGTTGTCTAACCCAACGTTGTATGGGGGGATGTAAGGAGGTTAGGTATTGTTCGAGATAAATCTTTGCCATAATGCCATCCTTATCTGTGGTGGTAGGTTTTAGCCACCGATCCGCCATGTCTTTAACCCTGTAGTACAGAGCACGAGGTGTCTCTTGAGGGCCTTCTTTCATTTGTCGTAACTTAAGCCTATAGGTTTCGTCATCGATTCCCAGTCTCTCTAATATACATTTCTTAATCTCCGCATAGGGAACTGTTCCCTGTAGGGTGGCAGCTTGATAAGCGGCCTGCAAGTCTCCTGATAACAGTGGTCCCAAATACTGACCCCATTTGTCTGCGGGCCACGAGGCTGCATTTGCCATGCGTTCAAAGTTACTGAAGAAAAAATCCGGGTCTTCTCCAGCTACATAACGTTGCAACACTACAGAGGGTAGGGTGGTAGGACCTCTTTGTTGACCAAGGGCCGTGGTGAGTTTGTCCACAACAGTCCCTTGTGTTTGTTCTTGATCAGCGAGTACTTTTTGCAATTTTCCTCGGTCTTCCTCAACAACGGTCAAAAAGCGTTCCATAACTTTCCCCAGGTGTTCCTGGTTTTCAGCCATCTTCGCTAGGGCGGCCTCCATTTCGCCTTTGGATCCCACTTCTGACACCACTTGTGGGAGGGCAGGCTTGATAAACAGGCGTGGGGGCTTAAGTATAGGTTGAAAAAAAGGTTTATTAACAAAAGTAGAAGAGGTAGGTTGTTGAGTCATAGTTATCGGTTGCTTTTCTTCTTCATCCAATGTGTCCCGTGAGCTGGAATGATCTGATGATAGGGGTGTGTTTCTTCCGTCTAGATGTCCTTGACCGTGATGTTCACCCCGGAGGCTCATAGGGGGATAAAGAAAGACAAAGGAGCCGTCAGAATAAGTTGATGCTATTTCAAGGTTGTAGTCCACATCACCTCACCGTGGTGCACTAGCGGTTTACAGTGCCTCAAGAATAGTTCCAACAGCCCAGAATTACGATAAGGCAAGATGAGCCCAGGGTAAAGATAGAAAATAAAGGAGGAAATATAGGTATAGCTAATTGCCTTGAATCTTCCCTTATGAACGGTAACGTCTGTGCTCAAGGGTAAACGGTGTCCACATGCATTCAAACCAACAGTAAGCGTGTGTAGTCACAAAAGAGTTATCCTGAATTTCACAACCCTGTGTTACACGTAACTGCCTTGATTTCCCACTCTTCTCCCACCCTCTCCCAATTTCTCCCAAGACTCTGACACTAACCTGGCTCCGCCGTAACTCTCCTGAGTCACGGCCGCTCCCCAGCCACCTCCGGACACCACCAGTCTTCGGACCAGGCTTCTTCTTCTTCCTCGAGATTGTCGGATGGCCAATTCTTCTTGGTATCGGGTCCCGCGTTTTCTCCTTTCCACAGGTCGGGTCCCGCGTCTTCTCTCCTCCAGTCGGGTCCCGCGTCTTCTCTCTTCCAGTCGGGTCCCGCGTCTTCTCCTTTCCTCAGGTCGGGTCCCGCGTCTTCTCTCCTCCAGTCGGGTCCCACGTCTTCTCTCTTCCAGTCGGGTCCCGCGTCTTAGTACTCCCTCGTGGTCTCTCTTCCGCGTTCTTCCTCCCCTTCACGGTTGTTCTGTTCTTCTCTTATTGGTCCCCCGGTTCCATTTCCAGGTCGCGGAGGCGGAGCTTCCGGGTTGTTTCTACTGCGTTCCTGTGAAGATAGAAGAGAGGAATCTGGGACTTGTGGTCTCGAATAACGAGATGGAAACTCGCTCCGCTCAGGTACTTTCTCACATCCACTTTCCCTTGCTGTCTTTCTTCTAGGGGTTTGTGCTTCTTGTGGATATCGTGATAAATAGTCTGCATTCCCTTGTTCTCGCCCTTTTCTATGGCGAGTATGAAATCTGTAAGGCTGCAGGGATAGGAACCTTCTCAATACTCTCTCGTTGTGTCCTTTATTCCTAGCTAACCACTCTAGTGGTGCATGGTCTGTGAAGAGAGTGAATTCTCTTCCTTCCAAATAGTACCGCAAGGTTTCTATTGCCCGTTTGATGGCGAGGGCTTCTTTTTCGATAGTTGCGTAATTTTTTTTCTCGTGGGAAAAGTTTACGACTGATGTACAGAATAGGTTTCTCACCCTGAGTCGTTTCTTGAGAAAGGACTGCCCCTAACCCTTGATCAGATGCGTCTGTTTGTAGAATAAAGGGACGAGAATAGTCTGGGCTAATTAGGACAGTTTCTGATGTTAGAGAATTCTTCAGAGCCTCAAAGGAATGTTGTACTTTACCAGAGGGGTATTGTAACAACTGTTCTGTTTTACAGTTCTTTTGTAGAAGATCAGTCAGGGGAGCTGCCATCTGGGAGAATTGAGGGATGAATCTTCTATAGTAACCTAGCAGTCCCAAAAATGCTCTCAAATCTTCTTTTGTTTTAGGAAATGGTATGTTGGAAATAGCCGACAGTTTCGACGGCTGCGGTCTTATAACACCTTCACCCAGTAAATACCCTAGATACTTGACTGTTTGTGCTGCCAAATGACTCTTGGCTGGGTTGATTTTTAAACCATGCATACCTAAAGTTTGCACGATAGTGGTAAGATGTTTTTGGTGTTGATCCCAGGTGTCACTGTATATTACAATGTCATCTATGTAGGCTCCAGCAAAATCATCATAGGGCCTTAGGATTGTATTCATGGCTCTTTGAAATGTTGCAGGAGCCCCATGTAAACCAAAAGGCAACATTCTAAATTGGTACAATCCGTCGGGTGTGGAAAAGGCTGTTTTTTCTTTGTCCTCTTCTTTTAATGGTATCTGCCAGTAGCCTTTACACAGATCTAGGGTACTGATGTATTTGGCTTTCCCTATTCTCTCTACCATTTCGTCCACTCAAGGGAGTGGGTAGGTGTCAAATTCTGAGATCTTATTCACCTCTCTAAAGTCAATACAAAATCTAATCGAACCGTCCGGTTTAGGTACGAGTACAATGGGAGAATTCCATTCGCTCTTAGATGGTTCTATGATTCCCATCTGCAACATCTTTTGTACTTCTTCTCTTATCGTTTGTCTTCTTGCTTCTGGTATACGATAGGGTCTTAACCTGACTCGTTTACCAGATGGTGTTTTTATGGCATGCTCAATGAGGTTGGTCATTCCTGGGGTGGTTGAGAAAACAAATTCAAGAGGTCGTAATACCTCGAGTAATTTGTCGTGTAAAGGTTTAGGCAATTCTGAATCAATACACTGCTGAAATAGAGGTTCCGGAACATCTCTGTTTTGAACAGCCACTGGAGCTGGTCCCTCCCATTTCTTTAAGAGATTCACATGATATATTTGGTTAATTCTCTTGTTGCTGTCTACTTCTATGCGATAGGTTACAGGGGTGACTTGTTGGAGCACTGTGTAAGGTCCCTGCCATTGTCCTAACAGTTTCTGATCGGACGATGCCATCATAAGCAATACCAAATCACCGACTTGGAAGGTTCTCAATTTGGCCCCTTTGTCATATTGTACTTTTTGTGCGTTTTGTGCATCTTCTAAGTTGTTTCTGACTATTTCTCGTATTTGACCTAAATGTGTTTTTAAATTTGACACATACTCTGGTAAGAGTTTGGTATGATCCCGTTCATTTTCCCACTGTTCACGGGCCATGTCTAGGAGGGTGCGGGGTTTATGTCCATAGAGCAACTCAAAGGGAGAATATCCCGTACTCTTTTGTTCTTTGCATCTGATGGCAAAGAGGGCCAAGGGAAGAATATCTTCCCACCTTCGTGTTTCCAAGTCCAACAACTTTTTAAGAGTGGCTTTGATGGTGGCATTATATCTTTCCACCAAACCATCCGTTTGTGGATGGTAGGCAGCTGTTCTGATTTGCTTAATTCCTAGTTGTTTGCATATATTCTGCATCAGTTTGGAGACGAATGGAGTGCCCTGGTCAGTTAGGATCTCTTTGGGAAACCCTACCCTAGAAAAGACTCCAATCATAGCTTTGGCTATATTAGTAGTGTCAGGTCGACGGAGTGGTATGGCCTCAGGGAATCTAGTAGCGTAATCCACCATAACCAATACATATCTATAACCACTTCGAGAAGGTAACAGAGGTCCAATTATATCCATGCCCACTCGACTAAAGGGATCATGGATGATGGGAAGAGGTAACAGTGGGGCTCACGGTGGATGATACCGACTGTGTCGCTGACAAATAGGACATTCTCTACAGTATTTCTTTACTTGCTGGTATATCCCTGGCCAATAGAAATTTTCTACAATGGTTTTCTCAGTTTTCTCTGCCCCAAAGTGACCCCCTAAAAGGTGACTATGTGCAAGATACAGTACTTTTTCTCTAAAGGGTTCTTGTACTAATAACTGAGCTCTTTGGTCTCAATCCCCTTTCCTATACAACAATCCATTCTTAATGAAAAAATATGGACCTACATGTTGTGGGTCCTCTTCCTCGAGTGCATTTTTCCATGCCTCTTGTAAAACAGGATCCTCTTGCTGAGCGGCATGAAAATTGCGGTCTGTTTCCCAAGGATTTTCTACCGGAATAACCGGCATGGCTAAGGGTTTTCCTTTTTCAGCCCTTCTTTGACTTCGGCTTTTCCGAGGTTTGGAAGGTGGCCATTCTTTTTCTACATCTTTAGCAAAAGGTGCTGTAGCTAGCCATTCCCTCATTTCCTCTGATCTGGTTCCCTGCAACAACTGGGGTAGTTTGGCATAATCATTACCAAGAATAGCTTGTTCCGGTAGGCGTGGTATTAGGCCTACAGTTAAGGACGTGCCCTGATCCTGTGGATGTTGAATTAGAACATTGGCGGTAGGATATGGTTTGGTGTCGCCATGTACACATTTAATGGCCACCATACCATCAATAGGTCCTATATTGTCACCTAAGTCTTGAGGCCGAACTACACTATGAAGACATCCAGTGTCAGCTAAGGCTGTGACCATTTGCCCATTCACAGATACAGGACATTTGTAAGGAGGAAGTTTCTTGTTGGGGGGTGTGCAATAGTAATTACGAGCCATTCCTATTTCCTTGGGTTCTTCTCGTTGAGGAGAAAACCGTGCTATGTGTCCCATTCCTCCACATTGGAAACACTGGGGTCCCGTTACAGGAGGCCTGTTGATCGGGATACTGGGTATGGGCATACTTGGAACAAAAGTAAGGGGTTCGGGTTTCTTGACCATAGGAGGCCTGATCGGCCTGTGTCCTGAATGACTCCCGGTTTTCCCTACATTTTCTTCTTTACCCTTTTGAAAATCTTGGGCCCTGCTATAAGCACTAGCTATTTCTACCGCAGTTTCCAGAGTGAGGTTCGCCTGTTGTCTAACCCAACGTTGTATGGGGGGATGTAAGGAGGTTAGGTATTGTTCGAGATAAATCTTTGCCATAATGCCATCCTTATCTGTGGTGGTAGGTTTTAGCCAACGATCCGCCATGTCTTTAACCCTGAAGTACAGAGCACGGGGTGTCTCTTGAGGGCCTTCTTTCATTTGTCGTAACTTAAACCTACAGGTTTCGTCATCGATTCCCAGTCTCTCTAATATACATTTCTTAATCTCCGCATAGGGAACTGTTCCCTGTAGGGTGGCAGCTTGATAAGCGGCCTGCAAGTCTCCTGATAACAGTGGTCCCAAATACTGACCCCATTTGTCTGCGGGCCACGAGGCTGCATTTGCCATGCGTTCAAAGTTACTGAAGAAAAAATCCGGGTCTTCTCCAGCTACATAACGTTGCAACACTACAGAGGGTAGGGTGGTAGGACCTCTTTGTTGACCAAGGGCCGTGGTGAGTTTGTCCACAACAGTCCCTTGTGTTTGTTCTTGATCAGCGAGTACTTTTTGCAATTTTCCTCGGTCTTCCTCAACAACGGTCAAAAAGCGTTCCATAACTTTCCCCAGGTGTTCCTGGTTTTCAGCCATCATCGCTAGGGCGGCCTCCATTTCGCCTTTGGATCCCACTTCTGACACCACTTGTGGGAGGGCAGGCTTAATAAACAGGCGTGGAGGCTTAAGTATAGGTTGAAAAGAAGGTTTATTAACAAAAGTAGAAGAGGTAGGTTGTTGAGTTATAGTTATCGGTTGCTTTTCTTCTTCATCCGATGTGTCCCGTGAGCTGGAATGATCTGATGATAGGGGTGTGTTTCTTCCGTCTAGATGTCCTTGACCGTGATTTTCACCCCGGAGGCTCATAGGGGGATAAAGAAAGACAAAGGAGCCGTCAGAATAAGTTGATGCTATTTCAAGGTTGTAGTCCACATCACCTCACCGTGGTGCACTAGCGGTTTACAGTGCCTCAAGAATAGTTCCAACAGCCCAGAATTACGATAAGGCAAGATGAGCCCAGGGTAAAGATAGAAAATAAAGGAGGAAATATAGGTATAGCTAATTGCCTTGAATCTTCCCTTATGAACGGTAACGTCTGTGCTCAAGGGTAAACGGTGTCCACATGCATTCAAACCAACAGTAAGCGTGTGTAGTCACAAAAGAGTTATCCTGAATTTCACAACCCTCTGTTACACGTAACTGCCTTGATTTCCCACTCTTCTCCCACCCTCTCCCAATTTCTCCCAAGACTCTGACACTAACCTGGCTCCGCCGTAACTCTCCTGAGTCACGGCCGCTCCCCAGCCACCTCCGGACACCACCAGTCTTCGGACCAGGCTTCTTCTTCTTCCTCGAGATTGTCGGATGGCCAATTCTTCTTGGTATCCGGTCCCGCGTTTTCTCCTTTCCACAGGTCGGGTCCCGCGTCTTCTCTCCTCCAGTCGGGTCCCGTGTCTTCTCTCTTCCAGTCGGGTCCCGCGTCTTCTCCTTTCCTCAGGTCGGATCCCGCGTCTTCTCTCCTCCAGTCCGGTCCCGCGTCTTCTCTCTTCCAGTCGGGTCCCGCGTCTTCGTACTCCCTCGTGGTCTCTCTTCTGCGTTCTTCTTCCCCTTCACGGTTGTTCTGTTCTTCTCTTATTGGTCCCCCGGTTCCATTTCCAGGTCGCGGAGGCGGAGCTTTCGGGTTGTTTCTACTGCGTTCCTGTGAAGATAGAAGAGAGGAATCTGGGACTTGTGGTCTCGAATAACGAGATGGAAACTCGCTCCGCTCAGGTACTTTCTCACATCCCCTTTCCCTTGCTGTCTTTCTTCTAGGGGTTTGTGCTTCTTGTGGATATTGTGATAAATAGTCTGCATTCCCTTGTTCTCGCCCTTTTCTATGGCGAGTATGAAATCTGTAAGGCTGCAGGGATAGGAACCATCTCAATACTCTCTCGTTGTGTCCTTTATTCCTAGCTAACCACTCTAGTGGTGCATGGTCTGTGAAGAGAGTGAATTCTCTTCCTTCCAAATAGTACCGCAAGGTTTCTATTGCCCATTTGATGGTGAGGGCTTCTTTTTCGATAGTTGCGTAATTTTTTTTCTCGTGGGAAAAGTTTACGACTGATGTACAGAATAGGTTTCTCACCCTGAGTCGTTTCTTGAGAAAGGACTGCCCCTAACCCCTGATCAGATGCGTCTGTTTGTAGAATAAAGGGACGAGAATAGTCTGGGCTAATTAGGACAGTTTCTGATGTTAGAGAATTCTTCAGAGCCTCAAAGGAATGTTGTACTTTACCAGAGGGGTATTGTAACAACTGTTCTGTTTTACAGTTCTTTTGTAGAAGATCAGTCAGGGGAGCTGCCATCTGGGAGAATTGAGGGATGAATCTTCTATAGTAACCTAGAAGTACCAAAAATGCTCTCAAATCTTCTTTTGTTTTAGGAAATGGTATGTTGGAAATAGCCGACAGTTTCGACGGCTGCGGTCTTATAACACCTTCACCCAGTAAATACCCTAGATACTTGACTGTTTGTGCTGCCAAATGACTCTTGGCTGGGTTGATTTTTAAACCATGCATACCTAAAGTTTACACGATAGTGGTAAGATGTTTTTGGTGTTGATCCCAGGTGTCACTGTATATTACAATGTCATCTATGTAGGCTCCAGCTAAATCATCATAGGGCCTTAGGATTGTATTCATGGCTCTTTGAAATGTTGCAGGAGCCCCATGTAAACCAAAAGGCAACATTCTAAATTGGTACAATCCGTCGGGTGTGGAAAAGGCTGTTTTTTCTTTGTCCTCTTCTTTTAATGGTATCTGCCAGTAGCCTTTACAGAGATCTAGGGTACTGATGTATTTGGCTTTCCCTATTCTCTCTACCATTTCGTCCACTCGAGGGAGTGGGTAGGTGTCAAATTCTGAGATCTTATTCACCTCTCTAAAGTCAATACAAAATCTAATCGACCCGTCCGGTTTAGGTACGAGTACAATGGGAGAATTCCATTCGCTCTTAGATGGTTCTATGATTCCCATCTGCAACATCTTTTGTACTTCTTCTCTTATCGTTTGTCTTCTTGCTTCTGGTATACGATAGGGTCTTAACCTGACTCGTTTACCAGATGGTGTTTTTATGGCATGCTCAATGAGGTTGGTCATTCCTGGGGTGGTTGAGAAAACAAATTCAAGAGGTCGTAATACCTCGAGTAATTTGTCGTGTAAAGGTTTAGGCAATTCTGAATCAATACACTGCTGAAATAGAGGTTCCGGAACGTCTCTGTTTTGAACAGCCACTGGAGCTGGTCCCTCCCATTTCTTTAAGAGATTCACACGATATATTTGGTTAATTCTCTTGTTGCTGCCTACTTCTATGCGATAGGTTACAGGGGTGACTTGTTGGAGCACTGTGTAAGGTCCCTGCCATTGTCCTAACAGTTTCTGATCGGACGATGCCATCATAAGCAATACCAAATCACCGACTTGGAAGGTTCTCAATTTGGCCCCTTTGTCATATTGTACTTTTTGTGCGTTTTGTGCATCTTCTAAGTTGTTTCTGACTATTTCTCGTATTTGACCTAAATGTGTTTTTAAATTTGACACATACTCTGGTAAGGGTTTGGTATGATCCCGTTCATTTTCCCACTGTTCACGGGCCATATCTAAGAGGGTGCGGGGTTTATGTCCATAGAGCAACTCAAAGGGAGAATATCCCGTACTCTTTTGTTCTTTGCATCTGATGGCAAAGAGGGCCAAGGGAAGAATATCTTCCCACCTTCGTGTTTCCAAGTCCAACAACTTTTTAAGAGTGGCTTTGATGTGTGGTAAATATTTGATTTACCGTCCTAATTTCTATGCAGGTAAGTACTTAAACAAAAATAACTCAATCGGAAAGAAAGACGCAGAGTCCGTGGTGTTAGAGTTCTTAGGGGTTTTATTCCTTAAAAAGGAATGGTTCTGGTACCGGATATCGGGTTCCTGACACCACTGGGGTGCAGGAAGGGATAGAGCATACTTTATTGACAAGACATAACTTTTATACTTAAACCATATAATGAATTCCAATATAGTAGGCGTAACAGCTGAGAGAAACAAGATAAAAGCATACACGTGTTAGCAATACGTAATCAGAAGGCGTGAACTGGGCGTGAACATAGAGGTGTGTGCAGGAAACGTCACATGTAAGCGTCACAGGTAGGTGGGTACATAGCAGAATTGTGCAATGTCAGCAGAAATCTGAGGTCTGGATGCGCGCGCAGCTGCATGACGTGTGATTGACGTGGAGCTGGAGGGTGCAGGGGACTTGACATTTACACTAGCGGAAAGAGACAGAAGTCTGGCATGTCAGATCAACTCGTACCTATATCATATCTGATATCTGATGTTTGGGAACCATATTATCTAGAGGGAAAGGTCTCTTGGGCAGAGGCTATTCTATACTGACTGTGAGTGCGTGTATAGGCGTCTACGTGTCTGCATGAGATGCGAGGGGGCATGGGCCTACCATGGTAACAGAAGCTATGAATTACTTGCACGGAGACAGTGAGGCCGGGCCCTTTTGCTCTGCAGCTGGAAGGATGTTTACTTGAACTAGTAGGCAGGAATGCATGTTTGAGGAGCGGAGCAGATAATTCGAAGGTTGAATACAGTCTTGGCAGGCAGCAGGCTGAGCTAAGCGCCGTTAGCCGCACAGGGAGTAAGGCAGAGGTCACGGGTACAGAGGCAGCCCAGGCTGAGGCGTTCAGAGTCAGAAGGCAGGAAAAGGCTCGATGGCAGAATTCAGGGCCTACTTCGCCAGAGCTGAAAAACGTGTAAAGTACACTACATAAAGACGTTGGCACGGCATACTTAGGAACGGAATATTCAACCCGTTCAGGGTGGATCTGAAAGAGGACATGTTAACGTTGGACGCAAATGTATTTGCGTCTTCATAGCTGGCACAGGAGGGAAGTTACATGCACTTTAAGCTTGTACATGGAGACGGTGGGGTACACGTTAGGGAACATTTCTTGACCATAAAATTTATATTTCCTCATTCCCTCCTTGTTCCCTACGGACCCTTCATGATATATCGATCCTCATAAATCGATCAGTCTGTTCTTGTAACATCATTTGCTCTTCTTTCTTCTTTTCGCGTTTTGAGTGGAAACTTGAATGTGGAATACATGAGGTGGCGCACAGGCCACAAATCGCTGGCCCACACTGTAGGCACAGGCAGCAACTGAATACTATGACAAGGGCAATGCCTAGGAAGGATAGGATCTTCCATCCCCAAGCGGTCAACGTTGTCCAGAACCAACCGGACCAAGTCCAGGTGCCTGGATTCTGATGTATCAAACTTGCAATTTTATGAAGACGTGTGATAGCTTTATACACTGTTGGCGCGTTTTCTGGAATGAAAACACAGCAACTTGACCCGATGACCTTACAAGCTCCGCCCCTATCTGCTAGGATGACGTCAATAACAAGACGATTTTGAAGAACAACAACCAGCATGGCAGATTGCTCCTCTGTTAAGTTGCCTAGAGCGGAGGTAGTTTCATTCACTACTGCTTCGAGGGTTCTAGTTAATTTTCGTATCAGTTTACTATTAAAGACAGTACCTAAGTAGGGGAAGAAACCTTTATTGAAGTCTGTGTATTGCTCCCATGCCGTTTCAGTATAGTCGACAATCGGGAGATCTCTTCGGAGTCTATCCTTTACTAGATTTGTATTTCTGTGGTAATCAGGAGGGGCTAGAAAAACAGGTGGCAGAAGGAATGCAATGTAACAGGTACCATCCCAATCTGGAGGTAAACGTATGTATGCGGTATGGCCACAAACAAAGTAGGAATGACGAGTAGCTCTAAAGGAAGACTTGCCTTGATCACTGAATTCGACCACAGTAGTACATTTACTATGGCCTAAGTGTACTGAACCCTTCTTTCTGACACATAAGTCACCTGTGACTGGTAATACTGACATAGCAGGGAGAACTGGTGCAGCTTCGGATTCAACAGTAAGAATCATAAGGTTAATTGTATAATTACCTAATCCATATACTTCATTTTCTAGATCAGTTCCTATTCTAGTGGGAAGTCCCTTCTTGTCAGGATAGCAGGCGTTAAGCAGAACTAAGTTCAGGTTTCCCCAAACCCAATTTCCTTCGAAAACAGCAATATCAGGATCTAAGGAATTAATTATTCTAAACCATGCTCCACATGAGCCATTGTGAGTGAATGGGTACGGAAAGAGGGGCAGAACTCCCTTGTATTTCTGATAGGGAGGGAGTCGGCCACATATCCAACAGTTTGTAGCATTATTAGTCTGATGAGAGTGATGTAACATACTAATGAATGTGTTGTTGCGCAGCGCAAGTCTGTAAGATAATTCATGAGGGGGTAATTCGCTAAAAGAATGCTCGGCAGTGACATTGTAAGCAGATTGTTCACGCTTGAAGATAGGGTAGTATATAGGCAGCAATATACTGACAACAATAATCAAAAGACTTAGGAAAAACAAAACCAATAATGTCACTATACAGTGACTACGGAGTGATTTACAATATGCATGTTTCTTGAATTTTCTCTCTCTCTCTCTATCTCGGTCTAGGGGATACATGTCAGAAACTAATTTAACCGATTCACCTAGGGGAGGACTTAAACAATTAAACTGTCTGACTTGCTAGACCGTAGTTTCCTTTTGTACTCCTCTTGGGGAGTTTTCTCTCTCTTGGGAACTTTAAAGTCACAAGTATCGAGGCAGTCCTTTGAGGGGGTGGACGAGTCAGTCTCTGGCAACAGTTCATTACATTTTTTTAATATGACTCGTGTGGATCCACCCTTTTCGGCCCTCAACTTTAATTGCCGTCCTCGTGGTCAGAAGGACGATCTTCGGCTCTTTCCAGCGGGGCTCCAGCGGGCTTTTCCTGTCGAAGTTGCGAATTAACACAGTGTCGCCGGGACGGACGTCGTGTGGCTTTACATCAGTGTTGTCGGGAAAGGCTGCGGCAACCTGTGAACGACATGATTGGAGTGCAGACATCAAGGAGGCAAGGTAATCTGTCAGCATATTACAATCAACATCGGTTATTTTCTTAGGCATGGGCGTCCCCCACATATTTGGTGGTCTGCCAAAGACCACTTCATACGGGGATAGCCCTGATCTCGAATGGGGGACCATTCTCATATAGAACAGTGCAACTGGCAGGGCGACTATCCAGTCGACCCCTTTCTCTTTACATATTTTCGCTAGGCGTGTTTTCAGTGTCTGGTTATGCCTTTCTACAAGGCCAGCTGCCTCGGGATGTCGGACACAATGGAATTTCCACTGATATCCTAGCAGAAGTGAAACCTGCTTCATGAGCTCGGATGAGAATGGCTGTCCGTTATCTGAGTACACGATACGAGGCAAGCCGTACCGTGGGAAGAATTCTCGAACCAGCTGCCTGGCAGTGGTCGGGGCAGTGTAATCTGGTACTGGATATGCTTCGGTCCAACGGGAAAGTGCACAAACAACTACGATGACATACTTGAATCCTCGACAACGGTCCATCTGGATATAATCCATCTGGAGGACTTCAAAAGGGTGATCGGGAGGATGAAATCCACCTTGCTCTACGGGGACGCTTTTACCTGGATTGAACTGACAACAGATCATGCAAGTACGCACTTTCTGTTTTGCTGCTGCTCGTAAATGTTTGTTGTACCAGAGATTCTGTAAACTGTCTAACATAGCTTTTTCTCCTAGGTGTGCTGGACTATGTGCTGTATTTATTATGACTTGAACCATAGAGTCGGGGAGAAACCATGTAGATTTTCCCTTCGTCATCCATCCCTGATCTGTCTGGATCCCTCCTAGTTCAGTCCATTTCTTGATTTCATCTGGAGTAGCATGTGTCTGAATATCGATTACATCTAGTGTGGGATCCCTAACTGTCATACACTGTGTCGGCACTATTGTCTTTGTCACATCAGTTGTCTGGGTGTGAGTCAATGCTGTATGTTTTGCTGTTTGGTCTGCCAGGTCGTTACCCTGGGAAATGGAGTCCGTAACTTTAGTATGTGCTTTACACTTCATGATGGATATGCCTGAAGGCAGATGTATTGCTTCTAACAGTGCTTGAATGAGGGGACCGTGTTGGATCTTGGCACCGTGAGAGGTCAAGAAACCTCGTTCTTGCCATAACACTCCGAAGTCGTGTACAACTCCGAAAGCATAACGTGAATCTGTGTATATGTTAACATTTCTGTTCTTGGCTAGTATACAGGCTCGGGTCAGAGCGATGAGCTCTGCTGCTTGAGCGGACAGTGTATCAATACGATGTGTTTCTTTAACTTCAGTTTCAGTGGTCACTGCATACGCAGCCACTAATTCTCCTGTGTTTGTTCTCATACATGAACGATCCACGTAAAGTGTCAGGTCTGGATTTGTCAGTGGAACATCTGTTAAGTCTCGTCGGGGCTTTGTTACTGCATTAATGATCTCTATACAATCATGCGGGGCTGAATTTGTCATAATCGAGGGTAACAATGTTGCAGGATTCAGAATGTTACAGCGTCTGATTTCTATGTGTGGCTGGAATAGCGTCAATTCATAACCTGTCAGTCGTGCTATAGTCAAGTGCTGAGTCTGTGTACGGTTTAAAAGAACTTCTACAGAATGTGGAACTTGTACTGTTAATGGATGTCCTAATACGATTGAATCGCTCTGTCTGATCGCTAAGGCTGTCGCTGCAACTGACTTTAAGCACGCAGGGAGCACCTGGGCTACTGAATCCAATGTACTTGAAAAATAAGCACAAGGCTTATGTGAACCTGCTTGATCTTGAGTGAGGACAGACAACGCTGTACCATCACGTTCTGTAACAAAAAGTGTAAAAGGTTTGCTGTAACATGGTGTCGCTAAAACTGGTGCTTGACATAAAGCTTTCTTTAATTCCTCAAAGGCCTGTGTATGTTCCTGAGTCCAAGGGAGGGCAGTCGAAGTCGCTGCCTCCTGTGTTGTCAACTGAATAAGTGGTTTAGCTAGAAATGCATATTGAGGAATCCATTGTCTGCAGTACGAGGTGAGGCCTATAAAGGCCCGCACTTCCTTTTGTGTCTGGGGTTGTGGCATATTTATAATTAACTGGATGCGGTCAGGTGTGAGCTGTCTCCCCACTTTGGACAGCAAGTGACTCAAGTACACAACTTGCTGAACACAGAATTGTAGCTTCGAAGGAGACACCTTGTGTCCCTTGTCGGCCAGAAAATGTAAAACTGTCAGTGATGCTTGTTCACATTCGGGTTCACTTCGTGCGGTGATCAGCAGATCATCGACGTACTGTAGTAAGGCGGTATTAACTGGCATTTGGATACAATCAAGTTGTCTTTTCAGTGCTTGGCTAGAGATGCTGGGGCTTTCTGTGAATCCTTGAGGTGCGCGTGAAAATTTGAAACTTCGTCCATTTAAACTGAATCCGAAGAGGTATTGGCTCTCTGGATCAATGGGGACACTAAAGAAGGCGTTCTTGAGGTCAATTACAGTAAAGAACGTTGCTTCTGAATCAACAGCAGTCAATAAGGATGAGATGTCGGGAACCACAGGATACTGTGGAACAATGCATTTATTCAGTTCTCGTAAATCAATCACCAGCCGATATACTGGCGGTGCATTGGGATCAGTACGTTTAAGAATCGGAATGATAGGGGAATTACAGATATTGGAGTCGGTTTCTACGACCACTCCTTGGGCAATAAGTTCTTCAATGATTTCCATTAAAGCCACTACAGCATCGGGTGGTAACTTGTATTGTCTGATTCGTGGTAAAACAACTCCTGGTTTGAGTGTAACACGGTATGGTGTAATGTGCATGCAACCTACATCGGTTGGGCCTTGTGCCCACAGGTGTTTCGGTACATTTTTCAATCTGACATCAAACTCTCGTAATACATAGTGACCCTTAAAGTCACGCAGGAAAAGTCTAACTCCTTCCGGAGAACAACATATCACAGCTCCTAGAGCCTTCAATGTTTTGATACCTAACAAGTTTTCTGGACATGACTTTGTGAGTAACAAGTCTGTAACACGTGATAATGGACCCACAGCTAGGGGGACTGGTTTTGATACCTCATTTACAATAGGCTGTCCTGAAAAACCAAGGGAAACATTCTGTGAGCCTGAGAGGGGTGCCCCTGGGACTTCATTATGGCTGATTGTTGTGCGGCTTGCCCCTGTGTCAATTAAAAACTTTCTGTCTTTTCCCAATACTTGACTGTGTACATAAGGACCCTCTTGATCTACAGGAATCTCAATAAGAGGCAAGCCAACCTCCCTCTCTAGGCTGTTTCATGTGTATCGCTGATAATCGGGATAATCAGATTGGGCATACAGGTTCATCTGTCGTGAAACTTGCTGTGTCGCGGCAATGGGCTGTGGCTGTGGCTGTGATACCGCTGCGGTCTGTGCTGTATGTGGTGGAGCATGCATAGGTTGTGAATTCTGTGAAGTCTGTGGCTGACCCTGGTCTTGTCTATGCGGATGCGGTCTTTCTTTAGTTTTTCCTGTTGCTATATTGTGTTTCAGGACTGAACATTCATGTACGTAGTGACCTGGCTGCTTGCAATAGTTGCATGTCCCTTTAACGGGAGCTGCTGAATTACCTGTCTGGGTCGTACCCTTTCTCTGGCCGTCGGCTGGAACCGACTGGGCCACTAACATTTTCATTTTCGTGTCTTTCATACGTCTCTGTTCGTGATCCTGTTCTTCTCTAATTCTGTTCTGGTGGTATTGTAACATTTGTAACATCTGGGATGGCGTATTTGCTTGCCATGTACTTTCAACTTTATATACACGGTTCTTAACTGATGTCAGGGAATTCTCGACTAACTTTGTTACAAAAAGGTGTGGGTACGACTCGCTACCTGGTTTTAGGCCACTATTAATAATGAAACATTTCTCGAATCTTGAATAGAAGTCACTGGTGTCCTCATCGTGTTTCTGTTTACAGGCTGAGATTGCGTCCCAGTCTTCCTTTTTAGTTGTCAATAATCTTGGCAAGACCTGTACTATTAAACCTGGTAAGGCTTTAGCTTTGTCCCCAAGGCCTACCCCTGGGGTACGACCTTTTTCCTCGTCTTCTATTTCAGTCCATATAATCTTTTTATCTCCCACCTCCCATTCCTTTTCCTTGAGTTTCTCGTAGATGCCGGTGGGCAGCAGTACTTTTAACAGTTTCATAATGTCTGTGTATGTGTAATCTCCCATGAGTAACATGTCTTTAAGTTCTCTGTGAAAACCTGCAGGGTCTTTATCATGACAGGGTACTAGTTTCTTCATTTCTAACAATTCTAACTTTGTTAAAGGTGTGTACACATACACACGTTCCAATCTGTTATTAGTACCCATAACTGGGTGTACTTCTCGTAAGGGATTCTGTCTGTCAAAATGCTCAAAGTGACACATTTTTCTTTCGGGAGGCTAAGCTGGAACATATTGTGGGCCTAAGAAAGCGTTATATCTGCGGCGTTGTTCTAGAATTATTTGAATTAATCTGGTACTGAGGCCTCTCCATCTATTCATAAGTAGGGCTTCTAATGTATCCGGTAAGGGACCTGGATCAGAATGTTGTTGTCTGTATAACGTGATGAGATGCTGAATCATGTATATACCAGCTAATTTCTGCTCGTCTGGGGAAAGGTTCAGAAATGTCTGTGCTACTGTATCATCATTGTACGTGTTAGTGTTGTCAGCCCATAGTACTGCTGACCGGGCTAGTTCTTGTTCATCCATAGATTTGAGTATATGGTACCCCATTTGTTCTTGAAGCATTTTATCGGTAACTTGAAACAGATGTTCAGGAGAACTTGGTTTTGATATGCCAGAGAGAAAGACTCTCTTGCTTTCCGGACGAATGCCTTTCCTAAGGTAACTTCCCTTACCTACATACGCTATCCTTTCTGTAGTCGTTTCTGGTTCTTCAGGTCCTTCCTCCTCAGAGGAGTCATTCTTGTCACTTTCTTTTTCTTTTTCGTGTATTTCTATTACTTCCTTTCTGATTTTTTTGTACATGCTTGATATACAATTCAGTTTATCATGCTTTCCGTCGGCTATATTTTGACCCCACTTGTTTAGTGCTTCCATTTCTTCCTGGTCTACCCCAGGCCTGTCTCGGTCTCTTATTAAGCAATTTATGAAAAAACGTAATACATATGCTTGAGTGTCAACTTTCTGGTGTGCCAGGGCCTCCTTAATACTTTCGGGATTTTCCCCAGTCTGAACAAAATGATATATTCTGTCTAGGTGATCAGTCATCCCTGGGAATAACACTAGGTAATCTGTAGCTTGTCGCAACCGTAGTGATGCTATCAACATCCTATCCTCTTTACCGGGTACTGGATCGTATCTGCAAATTGGAAGGGGTTCTTTGAGTATGTCGAGACGGGGTGATTGGGGTGTATGTTGTTTCAGCAGGTCCCTAAGGTGTAATCTGTGTGTTACTGCCGCGGTCTGGAGACCCCCTGTCGCACCTCCTGAGCCAGAGGCTTGAGCATTATTTCTCTGTGGAGTCTGTATGTGTACCTGAACTTGTCTCTTACTGGGATCAGGCACAGTCGGATTCGGTATATTAATCTTAGGTGCGGGAAGTGGTGGAGGTGGAGGAACAAGTGGAGCAGGTTGTCGAACGGGGGAACCTTGTTGCGGTAATGGCGGGATATTGTCTTGAGGCGGGTTGCCACCTCCGTCACCGTCCGTAGGCGGGACGCGGGCACGTGGATTGGTGTAAGCGGGTGCTACATCGTCTAGATAGGAAGCAAGGAATATGTCTTTGGTGGTCCTGTGATTTACTTTAGTCGGAACCAATGGTGGAGGCAGATTTTTCGGTATATCTGAAGTGGCTTCAGGCGAACCCTCGGCCACTAAGTACATGCCATTTACAAGATTGTTTCGCATGCGGTCTACTTGTTCTGCTTTTACTCGGATCCCTTCATTAACTAATTCGTTTTCTCGGACTCTATCCGACTCTTCTCTATGTCTGTCTTCTTTACGGAGTGCTTTTTCGGCACGTTTATGTGATTCTTTACGCCAAAATTCTATGGCGTCTTTCTGAGATTGTCTGGCTTTCTTTTTCCATAGCGCTTCTTCTACCTTCACGATGCACTCGGCATCCCATGTTCCTGTAACGGGCCATCTGTGTCTCTCGTCTAGGTGCTTGGTGTAATCGGCCCATAAATCTAGATACAATATGGCATCTAAGCCATGCTTATGGTACATAAAATTTCCAGGAGTGTCCCTAGGGGGGATAGGAATTTCTTCCTCTAACATCCCTTTCCTAGTTCCTATCTGTCTTAGTTTATTGAAGAACGGCATCTTGTTACTTAGTACTGGATACTCGATACTGGTTACTTACTCTGAACACAGCTAGTTACACAAAAACACAGTAATGTACATCAAACAGTCACTCATACCACGACATTAATCACATGAAAAACATTTTAAACATATATGACTACCTTGATACTAGATGTACTGCTAAACAGCACAGATACACTGTCGAGGACAGTGCAAGAACTTGTATGCTTGATATACTGCTAAACAGTACAGATACACTGTCTAAAACAGTGCAGACCGCGTTTGTGTACCCAAACACGTCTTTACCGGATACATAATAATGCACCCGTCTAGATACGTCCCAGCAATGGTACTCACCGGGAAGCACGGAACGGAAGGCCTCGGAAAACTCGACTGGACTGGACCGGACTGGACTGGACTCGACTCGACACGTGGATACTTCGGAAACTGGTGGGCCTCTTGACACCTCGGACCTTGCTTCTTTCGGCTAGGCTCTGGTCGGGATCCTCCGCACTCCTCACCGCCTCGTCTGGGTGCTGATCGCAGTCTCCGTCACCTCCGTGGGCCAGAGGGAGATACAGGAAATCCTGCGGGTACGCGTAATTGTCCGTCTTGACTTATGGCAGGGGGCAAAGGTTGCAACGCACCAACCGGCGCGTAAGGTGGGGGAGGGGTCCCTATTCGGGCGCCAAAATAATGTGGTAAATATTTGATTTACCGTCCTAATTTCTATGCAGGTAAGTACTTAAACAAAAATAACTCAATCGGAAAGAAAGACGCAGAGTCCGTGGTGTTAGAGTTCTTAGGGGTTTTATTCCTTAAAAAGGAATGGTTCTGGTACCGGATATCGGGTTCCTGACACCACTGGGGTGCAGGAAGGGATAGAGCATACTTTATTGACAAGACATAACTTTTATACTTAAACCATATAATGAATTCCAATATAGTAGGCGTAACAGCTGGGAGAAACAAGATAAAAGCATACACGTGTTAGCAATACGTAATCAGAAGGCGTGAACTGGGCGTGAACATAGAGGTGTGTGCAGGAAACGTCACATGTAAGCGTCACAGGTAGGTGGGTACATAGCAGAATTGTGCAATGTCAGCAGAAATCTGAGGTCTGGATGCGCGCGCAGCTGCATGACGTGTGATTGACGTGGAGCTGGAGGGTGCAGGGGACTTGACATTTACACTAGCGGAAAGAGACAGAAGTCTGGCATGTCAGATCAACTCGTACCTATATCATATCTGATATCTGATGTTTGGGAACCATATTATCTAGAGGGAAAGGTCTCTTGGGCAGAGGCTATTCTATACTGACTGTGAGTGCGTGTATAGGCATCTACGTGTCTGCATGAGATGCGAGGGGGCATGGGCCTACCATGGTAACAGAAGCTATGAATTACTTGCACGGAGACAGTGAGGCCGGGCCCTTTTGCTCTGCAGCTGGAAGGATGTTTACTTGAACTAGTAGGCAGGAATGCATGTTTGAGGAGCGGAGCAGATAATTCGAAGGTTGAATACAGTCTTGGCAGGCAGCAGGCTGAGCTAAGCGCCGTTAGCTGCACAGGGAGTAAGGCAGAGGTCACGGGTACAGAGGCAGCCCAGGCTGAGGCGTTCAGAGTCAGAAGGCAGGAAAAGGCTCGATGGCAGAATTCAGGGCCTACTTCGCCAGAGCTGAAAAACGTGTAAAGTACACTACATAAAGACGTTGGCACTGCATACTTAGGAACGGAATATTCAACCCGTTCAGGGTGGATCTGAAAGAGGACATGTTAACGTTGGACGCAAATGTATTTGCGTCTTCATAGCTGGCACAGGAGGGAAGTTACATGCACTTTAAGCTTGTACATGGAGACGGTGGGGTACACGTTAGGGAACATTTCTTGACCATAAAATTTATATTTCCTCAGATGGTGGCATTATATCTTTCCACCAAACCATCCGTTTGTGGATGGTAGGCAGCTGTTCTGATTTGCTTAATTCCTAGTTGTTTGCATATATTCTGCATCAGTTTGGAGACGAATGGAGTGCCCTGGTCAGTTAGGATCTCTTTGGGAAACCCTACCCTAGAAAAGACTCCAATCATAGCTTTGGCTATATTAGTAGTGTCAGGTCGACGGAGTGGTATGGCCTCAGGGAATCTAGTAGCGTAATCCACCATAACCAATACATATCTATAACCACTTTGAGAAGGTAACAGAGGTCCAATTATATCCATGCCCACTCGACTAAAGGGATCATGGATGATGGGAAGAGGTAACAGTGGGGCTCGCGGTGGATAATACCGACTGTGTCGCTGACAAATAGGACATTCTCTACAGTATTTCTTTACTTGCTGGTATATCCCTGGCCAATAGAAATTTTCTACAATGGTTTTCTCAGTTTTCTCTGCCCCAAAGTGACCCCCTAAAAGGTGACTATGTGCAAGATACAGTACTTTTTCTCTAAAGGGTTCTTGTACTAATAACTGAGCTCTTTGGTCTCGATCCCCTTTCCTATACAACAATCCATTCTTAATGAAAAAATATGGACCTACATGTTGTGGGTCCTCTTCCTCGAGTGCATTTTTCCATGCCTCTTGTAAAACAGGATCCTCTTGCTGAGCGGCATGAAAATTGCGGTCTGTTTCCCAAGGATTTTCTACCGGAATAACCGGCATGGCTAAGGGTTTTCCTTTTTCAGCCCTTCTTTGACTTCGGCTTTTCCGAGGTTTGGAAGGTGGCCATTCTTTTTCTACATCTTTAGCAAAAGGTGCTGTAGCTAGCCATTCCCCAATTTCCTCTGATCTGGTTCCCTGCAACAACTGGGGTAGTTTGGCATAATCATTACCAAGAATAGCTTGTTCCGGTAGGCGTGGTATTAGGCCTACAGTTAAGGACGTGCCCTGATCCTGTGGATGTTGAATTAGAACCTTGGCGGTAGGATATGGTTTGGTGTCGCCATGTACACATTTAATGGCCACCATACCATCAATAGGTCCTATATTGTCACCTAAGTCTTGAGGCCGAACTACACTATGAAGACATCCAGTGTCAGCTAAGGCTGTGACCATTTGCCCATTCACAGATACAGGACATTTGTAAGGAGGAAGTTTCTTGTTGGGGGGTGTGCAATAGTAATTACGAGCCATTCCTATTTCCATGGGTTCTTCTCGTTGAGGACAAAACCGTGCTATGTGTCCCATTCCTCCACATTGGAAACACTGGGGTCCCGTTACAAGAGGCCTGTTGATCGGGATACTGGGTATGGGCATAATTGGAACAAAAGTAAGGGGTTCGGGTTTCTTGACCATAGGAGTCCTGATCGGCCTGTGTCCTGAATGACTCCCGGTTTTCCCTACATTTTCTTCTTTACCCTTTTGAAAATCTTGGGCCCTGCTATAAGCACTAGCTATTTCTACCGCCGTTTCCAGAGTGAGGTTCGCCTGTTGTCTAACCCAACATTGTATGGGGGGATGTAAGGAGGTTAGGTATTGTTCGAGATAAATCTTTGCCATAATGCCATCCTTATCTGTGGTGGTAGGTTTTAGCCAACGATCCACCATGTCTTTAACCCTGAAGTACAGAGCACGGGGTGTCTCTTGAGGGCCTTCTTTCATTTGTCGTAACTTAAGCCTATAGGTTTCGTCATCGATTCCCAGTCTCTCTAATATACATTTCTTAATCTCCGCATAGGGAACTGTTCCCTGTAGGGTGGCAGCTTGATAAGCGGCCTGCAAGTCTCCTGATAACAGTGGTCCCAAATACTGATCCCATTTGTCTGCGGGCCACGAGGCTGCATTTTCCATGCGTTCAAAGTTACTGAAGAAAAAATCCGGGTCTTCTCCAGCTACATAACGTTGCAACACTACAGAGGGTAGGGTGGTAGGACCTCTTTGTTGACCAAGGGCCGTGGTGAGTTTGTCCACAACAGTCCCTTGTGTTTGTTCTTGATCAGCGAGTACTTTTTGCAATTTTCCTCGGTCTTCCTCAACAACGGTCAAAAAGCGTTCCATAACTTTCCCCAGGTGTTCCTGGTTTTCAGCCATCTTCGCTAGGGCGGCCTCCATTTCGCCTTTGGATCCCACTTCTGACACCACTTGTGGGAGGGCAGGCTTGATAAACAGGCGTGGAGGCTTAAGTATAGGTTGAAAAGAAGGTTTATTAACAAAAGTAGAAGAGGTAGGTTGTTGAGTTATAGTTATCGGTTGCTTTTCTTCTTCATCCGATGTGTCCCGTGAGCTGGAATGATCTGATGATAGGGGTGTGTTTCTTCCGTCTAGATGTCCTTGACCGTGATGTTCACCCCGGAGGCTCATAGGGGGATAAAGAAAGACAAAGGAGCCGTCAGAATAAGTTGATGCTATTTCAAGGTTGTAGTCCACATCACCTCACCGTGGTGCACTAGCGGTTTACAGTGCCTCAAGAATAGTTCCAACAGCCCAGAATTACGATAAGGCAAGATGAGCCCAGGGTAAAGATAGAAAATAAAGGAGGAAATATAGGTATAGCTAATTGCCTTGAATCTTCCCTTATGAACGGTAACGTCTGTGCTCAAGGGTAAACGGTCTCCACATGCATTCAAACCAACAGTAAGCGTGTGTAGTCACAAAAGAGTTATCCTGAATTTCACAACCCTCTGTTACACGTAACTTCCTTGATTTCCCACTCTTCTCCCACCCTCTCCCAATTTCTCCCAAGACTTTGACACTAACCTGGCTCCGCCGTAACTCTCCTGAGTCACGGCCGCTCCCCAGCCACCTCCGGACACCACCAGTCTTCGGACCAGGCTTCTTCTTCTTCCTCGAGATTGTCGGATGGCCAATTCTTCTTGGTATCGGGTCCCGCGTTTTCTCCTTTCCATAGGTTGGGTCCCACGTCTTCTCTCCTCCAGTCGGGTCCCGCGTCTTCTCTCTTCCAGTCGGGTCCCGCGTCTTCTCCTTTCCTCAGGTCGCGTCCCGCGTCTTCTCTCCTCCAGTCGGGTCCCGCGTCTTCTCTCTTCCAGTCGGGTCCCGCGTCTTCGTACTCCCTCGTGGTCTCTCTTCCGCGTTCTTCCTCCCCTTCACGGTTGTTCTGTTCTTCTCTTATTGGTCCCCCGGTTCCATTTCCAGGTCGCGGAGGCGGAGCTTCCGGGTTGTTTCTACTGCGTTCCTGTGAAGATAGAAGAGAGGAATCTGGGACTTGTGGTCTCGAATAACGAGATGGAAACTCGCTCCTCTCAGGTACTTTCTCACAGCAACCTATCCATAAATGTGTTCCTGACTAAACCTTAATCTTATTAGAAATTCTCTTCTAAAAGTACCTCTTGGATCCAGGTCTCAAGCTTCCAGGTTTGGAATGCGTTACTGTTCTGGATTGTGCTTTCTATTACTGTAAAACTTCTGTAAAATCAAACGAATATCATTATCAGAATTACCAACGTCGTACATTCACCTTAATATAATTAAAGCCTAAATTCTTAATAGCAAACTCACTTTTCACACATTTCCAGACTTTTTATAAAACAAATACTGTACTTTTACATCAAAATACAGCAGGTAATGTGTGCAAGTCCTTGATTTACTGTTTGCCTTGCTGTCAATGGTTTCCTCTGTTCGATTCTTAAAAAAGTTCCATGTAAAACAATGTTTATTTTACAAAGTTTCACAAAGTATTCTTGTAACATGGTTTGAATCACAGAGTTCGTGGGAGATATCTTGATCCAAATTGTCTTTTCATGAATCCAGAAATCGCTGATAAAGTTCTTCCAGGTAATAAAAGGTTTTGCACTTACTTGGTGCGGAAAAGCGATACTGATCAGTCTAACCTTGACCTCTTTCTGTTTTGCAGGTCGATTGCAGAAGACAGAAGAGGGGCTGAGGCAAGAAGTAGCCGGAAACCAGAAGAAGGAAGAGCCAGAAGCCGCGCCCGTTGAAGTCAATGAAGGTCTGGAGAGAGCAGGACTGCCAGCGCCGAAGGATCTGTTCTCAGGTAAGTGAGAGGTAGACGAGCACAAGCACTGGGTGAGGCTCAGGGGCTGCCTTTTATAGACAGGGCTGGGTGTGGTTCGAAGAGCTGGGTGTGGTTCGAAGAACTGGGTGTGGTTCTCACAAGCAGGTGTGCAGAGCTTCAGTTATTATGCTAATGAGTTGAAGTAACACATGGCCTAGGGAGGAGTGTTCTAAATACGCCTTGGTAAAAGCAAGGTCCAATGTTTTCTAAATAAGCCTTGGTAAAAGCAAGGTCCAATGTGCAAACAAGACCGCAATGTCCAAACTTGTGAATACATTGAGTAACATACACAGATAACAAGAAAGGCTTTCAGTAGTATGTTTAAAGAGAGCTATTACAGAGACCACTAGTTCAATGAGAGGTGACATGCTCTTTGCTGTGCACAAACCCTAACATAAATAGAGTGAGGGCGATAGATAGAGGGAGGTCACTAGATAGAGGGAGGGCAATAGATAGATCAATAGATAGAGTAAGGGCGATAGATAGACATAGATAGAGTGAGGGCGATCGATAGATAGATAGATAGATAGATAGATAGAGTGATGGTGATAGATAGAGTGAGTGCAATAGACAGACAGAGTGAGGAGGATAGATAGATCGATAGAGTGAGGGCGATAGAGTGCGATAGACAGATAGAGAGAGCGATAGATAGAGTGAGGGCGATAGAGTGAGGGTGATAGATAGAGGGAGGGCGATAGATAAATAGAGTGAGGGCGATAGATAGAGTGAGGGTGATAGATAGAGGGAGGGCGATAGATAAATAGAGGGAGGGCGATAGATAGATAGAGGGAGGGCGATAGATAGAGGGAGGGAGGACGATAAATAGAGGGAGGGAGGGCGATAGATCGATAGAGTGAGTGAGGGCGATAGATCGATAGAGTGAGTGAGGGCGATAGATAGACAGATAGAGTGAGAGCGATCGATAGAGTGAGTGCGATAGATAGACAGATAGAGTGAGGGCGATAGATAGATAGATAGAGGGCGATAGATAGATAGAGTGAGGGCGATAGATAGAGTGAGGGTGATAGATAGAGTGAGGGCGATAGATAGATACAGTGAGTGCGATAGATAGATAGATAGAGTGAGGGCGATAGATAGAGGAGGGCGATAGATAGATAGAGTGAGGGCGATGGATAGAGTGAGGGTGATAGATAGATAGATAGAGTGAGGGCGATAGATAGAGTGAGGGCAATAGATAGATAGAGGGGAGCAGTATGGAGGAGGTCATGGAGTTTGTTTAATTTATTAATTCTGTGGGCGGCAGAATCAGTTATTGTTCATGATGGAATTTGAAATCAAAACATCCTGCTGCCACTCAGCCTGCACTGACCAGAAGTCTCTCAGTGACCTTGCCTACGCTGTAGGGCTGGAGGACAAGAGTGCCATCCTGCAGGGTGCAGTTCTGTCTCAACCGAGCTGTCAGCTGAGCAGAGCACACATGCATCAGCCAGCGCCAGTCACAACAGACACCTGGACCTCTGGTGCCATGATTACGGTAGCATAAGAAACAAGGGTACCCCATAAAGGGAACCAGAGGTTATAGAGTATATTAGGGCAAACAATGGAATGAATGAATGAATAACTTTATTGTGTGGTTACTTAAAACCATTACATTAAGACCAAGTTATAAAATTACAAAAGTTAAAAAACCACAAAATTTCTGTAGGCAGGCGTATGTTAAAAGGTTCCCAAAGTTCATAAGGGCAAAAAACCACAGAGTTTCTGAGGACAAGCGGTTATAAGAAGTTCCCAAAGTTCATACGGGCGCACGCGGTCGGGGGCCAGTGAGGGCCACCGGGGGTCCTACAGCAAGGTCTCTATTCCTGCGTGGCCTTTGCAGCTATCAACTCGAGCCGAGTCTGTTGTATAAATTTTCTGAATGATGCCATCTGTTTTACTACGCTCAAGGTATATAGATGATGGATTGCTTCCTTGGCTGTGCGTGTCCCAGCGTCCCTAAGAATGGGCCTAAGGTAGAGTGTGCGGGGTGCACGTAGAGCGGGGCAGCAAAACAGTAAGTGGGCCAGTGACTCTCGTTTATAGTTGCAGAGTCTGCAATCCCGAACTCCTGTGCCTGCATTTTCCGGATGATATAGTTCATTGAGCGGCAGAGGGTGCAATCTGTAGGCGAGAATCTTGTGGAGAGCTGGGAGGCCCACGGCCTGCGTGAGATGGTTTCGAGGATTGTGCGCGATGTGTGGCAAGCATAAGGACTCATCGAAGGCTCTTTTCCTGAGGGACTCCAAGTCCAGCTCCCGGGAGCATGCGCGCACTTGCCTCTTTATCACGTGTTTGATGGTCGTGTAGTTGACAAGATCTGGGTTCCACGACTCGATCGCCAGGTTCAATTGCGTCATGGCAGCTTCGATGGTAGCTGACCAGGGGTTCCCTCGTTCAGTAAAAATGTGTTTCAGGACGGCCTTTAGTGTTGTATCGCGTGCCGCTGTTGTGAGATAATAATATTTACTTAGGGCTGCCATCTCTTCCAAGGTTTGTTGGTTAAGGGCGAATTCCAGGCGGATTAGAGTGTTTCTTGTGCATTTCGGCAGGTGATACAGTCTCTTGTATGCCCCGCAATGGATTTTTTCCAACTCCTTATTTAATTTGCCTGGATACGCCTGTTGTGCGTAGTTAAGGGCCGGCATTAGCTTGGCTTTGAGGACTCTTTGAATGGCCGTTGCTGTTGGACTGTGTATAAGGGCTTGTAGTTTGTATAGGGCAAAGGTGATGGACTTACCTTTGCCCTGTATTTTCTTTAAATGGGTACCGCACGACCCTGATTCATGGAAGGAGACCCCTAAGTATAAGTATTTCTGGATACTGTCCAAGGTTAAATGGCTGAGGCTCCATTTTGCTCTTTTTTTTTTTGAGGTAGTGCCCAAAAATGACTATTTTTGATTTAGTCGGGTTTGCTACCAGCCTGTTTTTGTTGTTATATATTGCCAGGGCGGTGAGTGCCTTTTGGAGTCCTGTTTTTGTGTGGTCCAGAATTACGAGATCATCCGCATACTGCATGAAATGTATTTTGGTTGCCCCGATCTTTGGTGTTACTAAGGTGGCCCCCAGCAGGGCTGTCTCCATGTCTGCTGTGTATAAGTTGAACAGTAGGGGCACCAACACGCACCCTTGTTTTAAACCGCGGTTCGTGTCTATCTTATCAGTTGCAGAGTTGTTTGAAAGTTTGATTCTTACCCAGGTGTTTTGATACAGGGATTGTATCGCTCTTAACAGGGAAGGATCGATGTTCCAGTGGACCAGCTTTCTCCATAGGATGGTACGGTCTACCCCATCGAACGCAGCAGAATTGTCGATGAAGCAGGCAAATAAGGGGAGGCTTTTGCGCAACCGTGCTCGATTGATTAGGTAAGAGAGTGCTGTGATGTTATCCACGGTCGAGGACCCTGGTCTGAAACCGGTTTGACAGAATGGCAGGAGATTTTCTTCGCTTGCCCAGTCTGTGAGGTCTTTCAGGATGCCACTTGCGTAAGCTTTACCCTCAATGTCCAACAGGGCGATCATGCGATAGTTTGTTGGGTCTGATTTGGTCCCTTTTTTATGAATTGGGTGCAGGAGCGAGCCTCGCCATGAGTCAGGCACAGCCCCCGACAGCCAACAGTCAGAAAATAGGTGGGTCAGGTTTTCAGACCAGAATTCGATGTTTGATTTGAATAGGTGGCCTGGTAGACCGTTGGGGCCCTGTGCGCCGTTTGCTCTGATTTTTTAAAATATTTTGGACACTAGAGCTTTTCCGGGAGGGGATGTTGTGTTAGTAGTTAAAGCCGGGTCCAGTTTTTGTGGGGTCATGTTGTGAGGCTTGATGGCTAATCCTTCTTCCTTGTAAAGCACTTTTACATGGCAGACCTAGACAGATGCCTCAAGGGAGTTTTCTCTATGATTTGTGCCTCGACCGAGATGACTGATGTAACTCCAGAACTCTTGTGATTTTCCAGGGCTCAATAGATCGAAAATTTTCAGCCACTGAACCTCGCAATGATTACGCTTTGCGGCCCACACTTTTATGGAGTGGCTCTTTGCGACCTCTTGCAGTTGGATTTTGTTTTTAGTTGTGCGGTTTTTACTGTAGGCTTTACGTTTTTTGTTTAAGTCCTTTGCACTGGTTTTAATGTCTGCGTTGAATCCCAGTGTGGTCGGAGGGTGCCAGCGGATTGCCCTTGGTTTGTCTCCACCTCCCCTAAGTTCTGCCGCTAGGGTCAAGGTGATTCCTTCCAATATGGCTATTATCTCCTGGTTGTGTTTGCACGGGGGCCAGCCTGTCCACGTGTTTGCCCAGTTGTTAAAGGTTGCTGTGGCTACCTGCCCCCATTTTATTCTTCTGGGCAGTTTTGTTAATTCTTGGCCGTCCGATCCCCCACACATATCGGCTGATATCGTGATTGCACCGATAAGTTCATGGTTATTGTTAGGGCTGCGTGATCGCTATCATTACGTTGGTGAACCATGAAGTTTATAATTTTGTCTTGCAGGTTATCGCTTAAGATGATGTAATCGATCGTCGTTTGGTTGTTATACGTGTGACCGATCAAGGCTCCCGGGGTGTTCTTTAAGAGCAATGTGTGGGCCGTCGCCAGTTTGTGAGAATTTAAGAATTCATTCAGAGCTTCGGTCCCCCGCGGTGTTGTTTTTGCTTGGTTGAAACCCCTATGATGTGAATGTTAAAGTCACTGAGGATAATGCAGTCTAATGATGGATAGCCTAGCAGTAAAGTTTCTAATTGATTTGCGAGTGTGAGCGAGTTAAATGTATTCTCCTGCAAATTGTGATAGATGTTAATTAGTAGTATTGGTGGGATTCCGTTGGTGGAGTGGGGGAATTTCAGAATACCCGCCTGTAGAGTGTCTGGTAGATTATGTAGTTCCAAGAATTCTATGTTCAAGGCATGTTTTATATAGACGCACTTTCCCCCTGAAGGTCTTCCGAATATGTTGGTCTTTTTAGCCGCTTTACTATATTCTGCATATCCTCTTAGCGAGAGTGGTTGGGTCAGCCAGGTTTCCTGTGTGCAAATAATGTCTGCTTCCTCCAAGAATTTCACCGCAGCTGGGCTTAGTAGCAGCTTTTTGAGTCCTGAGACATTCCACGTTAGTATTTTTAGACTCTCGGTGAATTTCTCTTTTTTCTTTAGATTTTTTACTCGCTCGCTAGCAGCATGTTGAGATGTTCGAACTGAGTTTGTGGGGCGGGCTGTATTAGGAGCTGGGATTTAGTGCAGATGACAGCCAGGACCAGTTGCTGCATGAGTGACCCCTGGTTGTGCACAATCGTTTTCCTTGAGTAAGGTTTGTTGTGATCTTAATTGGGGTGCCGTCGATTGGGCAGTTGTTTATGCTACCTTTGCACCCCTGGAGAACGGACTCAATTTTTCGCCGATGGGTGAAAGGAGCATTTATGGATGCAGAGTCAACCATGCCCTGTGCCTGATTGTCCGGCTTACGGTGTAGGATTGATGCTTTTAAGATTAAGGGATATTTTTGGGTCTGCTTTGCCTTTATCTTTATGCCCCAGCTTTCTAGTAATGGTTGTTGGCTCCTCAGTGCCTCTGCCAGGTTTGGTCTGGTGAAGGTTAATTCCGTTGTTTCATTTTTTTCTTCTGCATCTGGGGGCAGGAAAGAGATGGTTTCGATGTCTTTGGTTTTTATACCTTCCAGTCCCGGCAGGTTTGCGCAGAGTGTTAAGAGATTACTTCGGTTCAGGATGTCCCATTTTCCTTGAGAGGTGTATTCTGGATATAACAGTATTTTCCGGTCCTCTGCATTTGCTTGACTTGAAATGGCCTCTTTAAGCCAAATTTTGCCCTGGATTTTAATTGGGGGTGTCATCTTCGAGCCGGGCAGGTGAGAGTTTGTCTGATGGTTTGGTCCTATTGTCGCTTGAGGTGCCTCCATGGGCGTTGTGCTGGAGGAGCAATACTTATTCCGTTGCCTACCAACGGCTTGCTCCGATTTAAAGAGAGTTGGCCCATTGGAGAGTCTCCGATGGTGACATTGATAGTTTTTGGGTTATCGGGGGCTATTGCTTCGCTCATTGTGAACTTGGTTTGCGCTGGGTTCTCAGATCTGGTTTGGCGAGGCTCCTGCAGTTGTTGCGTGGCTTCATCATGATTGGTTGCCTGTGATTCATGCACATGTTTTTGTGTTATTGGCGCTGTCGCGGATTGAGAAGCCAGGGGCGGAGCTAGCAAGCTTGGGTCCTGGGCTAAAGTGGAGGTGTGTAAGTTTTCGGTCGATGATCCTGTGACTTCTGCTGTATGCATGGGGGCTGCCAGGGTAGGCTGCTTATTGGGTCGTAACCAATTGTGAATAACGCTGGTGGCGTATGCGTTATTTTTCTTCTCCTTGTTGAGTTTTCATAGTTTTTTCTTGACAGGTTTTGTGACTCTGGGCTGGACGGCTTGAAGGTTGGTTGAGGGACCTGACTTTCAGCCTTCGTCAGGGTTAATCTTGTGCCGCCAGCGGAAGGCGAGGCCAAGGGTGCTGGCTTTTCCGAGCTGCTTGGGCGGGGGATGGCCGGGCTGTTATCCGTGGAGTGTGCCCTGGCGGGACCCTGTGTAATTGAAGGCATACTCTTCAAACCGTTTTTATTATTTGCTTCACCCTTGAGGTCCTCTATTAGAGTGGTGATAATATTTGGGAGTTTTTCTAGACTATGCAGAATCGGACTACAACTGCATGACTCTTGTTTGAATTGTGTGCTGTCCTGCGCTCTGTGTATCAGGGCGTTCAAGTTGTCCAGTTTTGAGTCTATCCCCGATATCAGATTTGTCACTATTTGTAGAATGTTGATCTGCACATCAAGCTTGTCCGCGTGCATTATCGCTGCGCCGGTCATTGAGACAAGGGCTTCACTGATTGATGATAGATGGTTAGTATTAACAGGGCCGCTATCCGAGGGCAGGGATGGGGCCGTTTTATCATCTTCTTGGGGACCCGGTCTAGGTAAGTTCAGTTGGTGTTTTGGGGTCCTGTCGAATAATTGTCGGGTTACACCTTCCTCAATGGCCGGCGAGTCATAGAACAATTCTGTGTGCATTGGTATGGTGGGGGGGGGGTTGTGCCTCCTCTCTTGTCGGCATGGGAGCTGTCTGAAGTGACATGTATGCTCGCTGTAGCTGCGGAAGGGCTGCTCCGCTGGCAGTCCGCTGAAGGGGGAAGGGTCTGGGCTGTGATGTTTGGTTGGGTGGGCCCAAGTGCTTCCATATCCAGTATCAAAGGTTTGGGGCGCATGCCACTCTGGAGGGTAAGTATTGTTGGTGAGAGAGGTATCCTGTTTGCCCGAGGGCTTGCAAGTGTTAGGTTCAATTCTTCTTCCTCTGTTACTTTGATAGCGAGCAAGCTGTCCGTAGAACTGGAACAAGTGGGGGTGGAGGATGTTTTGGGGTTCAAAAAACTTCTTATGTCTCTGTTCCCGGCGGGACAGTTTGAGCGGTCTTTAATGCTGAGCCTGGGCTTGAGCATGTTTGGGTTCGGGGTGCTAGGGGGCTTCCCCCTGATGTCAGATGGGGGGTGGGCTGGAAGGGAAGGAGCCGGCAGTTCCACGATGAAATCGATGTCTTGTCCCGGGAAGGTTGGAGTTGCTCCAGTCGCTCCCACTCCCCCTGCATGTTCCTCATCCCAGGGCCCTGGCCTTGGGAAGGTCCCCCTAGCTCTAATACTGGAGGGTAAAATAGCTTCGCCTTCCTTCTCTTGGCAGAGCTGTGCGGCCGGGGCTTCTCCTGGGGTTGGATTAGAGTAGAGTTTCTGGTCCTCATTTTAAGGTTGGCTTAGGTGGGTTAGGTGATTTGCCGGCTCCTGGGTTACTGCTACTCGATTGGAGGAAGCCAAGGCCCCCGGGCGAGGACCTGGACAAAGTCCGCTCAGAGGGGTACAGGCGGTGGGGGGGCTGCGTTGCTCTTCTTGGCGTCGCCTTTTGCTTCTTGCCACTCGCTTTTCAGTGGGATCCGCCGGCTACAAGAAGGGTCCTCGCGCCTCACGCCTAGCGCTGATTTTCGCCTTGGCTGCTTGGCCGCTTTAAATTGGTGAGTTGGTGGGTTGGAAGGCTGGTAGGCTGGTAGGCTGGTAGGCTGGTAGGCTGGTAGGCTGCTCGCTTACTGCTGCTGCTGCACTTGTGCACTTGTGCTTGTGCACTTGTGGTTAATTGGCCGCTGTTTGCTGCCACTGTTTGCTACCGCTGCCGCTGTTTGCTGTTACTCTACAGCCGGCTATCTTTCGCTTGACGTCGGGGGAGGGGCAAGTAAATATGTGGGCAAATGTGGCAATTGGCGTGGCAATTGGCGTGGTGATTGGCGGTGCGGTGCGGCGGTGAGGTGCAGGTGCAGTGCAGTAAAGGTGCAGGTCTCCGCTTACCGCTTACTGCATCCCTGCATTCCGCGTGCCGCCACCGCCGCGTTCTTCTTGTTCTCCTCGCCTCGCCTCGTTCTCCTCGCCTCCGCTGTGGGCTGTAGCGGCGGCTGTGACGATGGCAGGGGGTGGCGGCGGGTCCGAAGTCCGGGGTCTGGCTCCCGGGTTACTGCCTTTCAAATCGGCCTTTCTCGGATCTCTGATCTCGGGTCCCGGCGGCGGCGGCGTTCCTGCTTGCCTGCTTGCCGTGCACGCCGCACACCACAGCGCTCTCCGTCTCCTCGCTCTGCCGCTGCTCGCCGCCGCTCCCGCTGCTCAGTGCTACCACTCTCTAGCACCCTCTGTGCTTCCTCTCCTTGAGCGAGTAGCACAACTGTCCAGAACCGAAAGGATAAGAGAAGGCTGCACACAGAATAGCTCTTCTGGGATGACCAATGGTTCAAGCGTGGCCTAACTAGGTCCAGAGTAACAAAAAAATATGATTAAGGTAGCAGCAAAACTCAGCTAAGCACGCACTGTGTCCAGCAAACAACTAATTAAAGGCACTAGACAGGGGTCTCCAACCTTTTCTGTAGTGAGAGCTAATTCTGCTCAAGGAAAGTCCTGCTGAGTTACTAGCATATTTTTTCCACTGTCAAATGTTGATGATATATATTGACATTACACTATGACCACCCTATGCACAATTTTCAGTAGTAACCACCAAAACATTCTAGGTGAACTTATCAGCAGAATGCTAGGAAAACGTTTATCAATATTAAATGCTTGTAATCAAGTAAAATTCAAATTATCACATGCAGTGTGCCACAAACGATATTACCACAGCAGTAAGTCTCCCCAACTCAGATTTAAAGTGGATAAACATGTTTCATGTGGCAGACCTATAGGCCAGTGCTGCAGCTTCCACATGCTTAAACACCCTCAACATACTCAGCAAGGCCTTCAAATGCACCCATCCCCCAAATCAAGGAAGACAGTCACCCATACACTCATCACCAGCAGGCTGGACTACGGGAACGCCCTCTATACCGGAATCAACAAATCTCTACTCCACAAAGTTCAGACTGTCCAGAACTCTGCAGCCAGACTCATGCTCAACATCCCACAAAACCACATTACCCAGCATAAACGAGCACTCCACTTGCTCCCCGTCGAAAAAAGAGTGACCTTAAAGCTGCTCACACAAACCTATAAAGTCCTTCACAACACCGGACTCCAATACCTCAATCTCCTTCTACATCCCCAAAAGAAACCTCCACTCCGCTGACCAGGCCTTGGCCGAAATCCTCTGCATCCACAGAACCAGACAGGAGGCACACCCTTCTCCTAGATCATGGCCAAGACCTGGAATGAACTCCCCCTCAGCATCAGATGAAGCCCCACACTGAAAGCATTCGGGAAGAGCCATAAGACCTGGCTTTTCGAATGACCAAAGCTGCACAAATCCCCCCACACACTCCCCCAGCGCCTGGAGACCCTCACAGGTGAGTAGTGTGCTCTATACATCCCTAATTGATTGATAGGCCACCACAGTGTGTGTTTGAGTGTTATCAACAGGCCCTGCCATTGGTTTGTCTGTCTGTAACTCTTAAGGGTAGTGACATGAGCAGTGCTGCCTTCTTTAATATACACAGAATCTCTTAGATTGGCTTGGTTTGGCTTCACCTCTGAGTGCTACTTTGAGGGTGCTAGTGAGCTACCAGTAGCTCCCAAGCTACTGGTTGGAGACCCCTGCACTAGTGTTAGCGATCTCCGGCTGAGGGAACACCAGCACTTAGATGACAGAGGTGGTGTTTATTCCTCACAGTTTTTTGCAGCATCATTTTGCATTAATCAGAATGCGTTAAGAATGTATTTTCATATAACACGATGTGACACAACATGCCCTGGTGCAGGACACTGTACAGCCATACTTCACACAGTCACACTTGGTCACTGCCCGCAGCTGGTAGCCTCTCCTGTAGCTTTGCCATGACTTCTAACTACAGTTCTCTAACTCAGGGACTGGTGCTCACTGACTACAGGCAGCTGCTGATTGCACGCCGCCTCTAAAAAGCAAGTATGTAACCCAAATATTCGGGTGCAAGCACTAGTGACTCACAGCTGCCAAGGTTTCCGATTGCCATTGTCACATTTTCCTAATTTCAGTGTTATTATGTGTGATATTCCAATGACTACAAGTAACACTTTTTTGTGAGCAAAATCAAGCAATGAAGATGAAGGAAGCATCAAAAATATTAGCAATGACACCTGTGCTCGGAGCGAGTAGTTGTTTTCAAGCAGGTCCAACCAACACCGTAGTGGCTCACCCGTCACCCCAGGACACAAAAGGGGATTAGTGCATCTGAACAATGCTGAAAATGACATAGTACAGTGAGAAGAGACTGCAGTGTGGCAGTCTGTTCAGAATAACTGTCATCATGAACGTGCGGTACGTTAAGTAGTGAAAAAGTATATTTTTATTAGGCAACATTATCAACTTTTAGATTATACCTCACTCCTGGATAGGCAGCGAGAGCAGCAATTCCGTGGCCTGCCTCCCCTTACGGTCAACTTTTACTTCCGGCTCGACTTTCCAACTGGTGTAGTTTCAGGTGCGAGTCGAGTCGTGGCACAAGTTAATTATTTAGTATGCTATCAAAGATGCAAGATACCTAAATATCTCTCAAGGTAATATAGTACACTTCAATATTATTGTACACATTTTGGAACATGTAGGCATGTGCAGCAACATTATTTAGTATGCGAAAAAACAAACAAATGCGCCCGCCATTGTTGCTAATTAGGAGCAGGTCACTGGGTGAAAGGAGAAGTCCCACAGCCCCCCATGAATAAATAGTAGCTTCTTCACGGGCTGTGCTGAAAGCCAGAGCGGGTCACTGGGTGAAAGGAGGAGCCCTACAGCCCCCGGCTATTTAGTAGTAGCTCCTTCATGTGTAGGCACGCGCGGCAATATTATTAAAGGCGATCTTTAAAGGCACAGACCACTGTGCTTTAAGTAAAGATTTGTACGTGTAATCCCCATGTTTGCGCCAGTGGTAACCTACAAAATAAAACAAGATATTGAAAGCGCAGTTTCAGTGTAATACTTTTATGTTGCACCAAAATTAATTGCAACAGTGGCGCCAGCTGCTTTGCCTGATGATGTGGGAGACATACTGTACACGTTTGCTGATGGAGTGATTGTTTTAGCGGCCAGGAGTCTGAGGCGACAGGCAGGCGGCTGGCCATTGAATTGCTGCAAGCCTCGCAAGTGACAGTGCCACTGTGAAACTCAGTGTCAGCCGAGTGTTATCTTTTTTACTGCAGCGCGATCAGCTGATTGCAGGTCGGTGCCTGGCATGGAGTCTCGTTTTGTTTTACATGAACGATTACACAGAAAATGAGACTCTAGACCAAAGAGGTTTGGTGAACTTACAAATATCGTCATATGTGAAGTCAGAGTGGGGCGGGGGAGAGGAGGCGAGGGGGTAGGAGAAGTGAGCGGATCCCTTATAAGCACGGCCTCGCGGCCGTGAAAGAAGTGTGACCAGCAGGGACAGATGACTTTGATGTGGTGGCGCGAGGCAGGCGGATGGAAAGCGCGTGCATGGAAAGGCGGATGGAAAGCGGATCGAAGTGAAGCTGCTGGTGGCAATGCCACGACTTCTAACTACAGTTCTCTAACTGCGGACCTGGCGCTCACTGACTGCAGGCAGCTGCTGCTGATTGCACGCCGCCTCTAAAAAGCAAGTATGTAACTCAAATACTCGGGTGCAAGCACTAGTGACTCACAGCTGCCAAGGTTTCCGATTGCCATTGTCACATTTTCCTAATTTCAGTGTAATTATGTGTGATATTCCAATGACTACAAGTAACACTTTTTTTGTGAGCAAAATCAAGCAATGAAGACGAAGGAAGCATCAAAAATATTAGCAATGACACCTGTGCTCGGAGCGAGTAGTTGTTTTCAAGCAGGTCCGACCAACACCGTAGTGGCTCACCCGTCACCCCAGGACACAAAAGGGGATTAGTGCATCTGAACAATGCTGAAAACGACATAGTACAGTGAGAAGAGACTGCAGTGTGGCAGTCTGTTCAGAATAACTGTCATCATGAACGTGCGGTACGTTAAGTAGTGAAAAAGTATATTTTTATTAGGCAACATTATCAACTTTTAGATTATACCTCACTCCTGGATAGGCAGCGAGAGCAGCAATTCCGTGGCCTGCCTCCCCTTACGGTCGACTTTTACTTCCGGCTCGACTTTCCAACTGGTGTAGTTTCGGGTGCGAGTCAAGTCGTGGTGCGAGTAAATTATTTAGTATGCTATCAAAGATGCGAGATACCAAAATATCTCTCAAGGTAATATAGTACACTTCAATATTATTGTACACATTTTGTAACATGTAGGCATGCGCAGCAACATTATTTAGTATGCGAAAAAACAAACAAATGCGCCCGGCATTGTTGCTAATTAGGAGCAGGTCACTGGGTGAAAGGAGAAGTCCCACAGCCCCCCATGAATAAATAGTAGCTTCTTCACGGGCTGTGCTGAAAGCCAGAGCGGGTCACTGGGTGAAAGGAGGAGCCCCACAGACCCCGGCTATTTAATAGTAGCTCCTTCACGTGTAGGCACGCGCGGCAACATTATTAAAGGCGATCTTTAAAGGCACAGACCACTGTGCTTTAAGTAAAGATTTGTACGTGTAATCCCCATGTTTGCGCCAGTGGTAACCTACAAAGTAAAACAAGATATTGAAAGCGCAGTTTCAGTGTAATACTTTTATGTTGCACCAAAATTAATTGCAACAGTGGCGCCAGCTGCTGTGCCTGATGATGTGGGAGACATACTGTACACGTTTGCTGATGGAGTGATTGTTTTAGCGGCCAGGAGTCTGAGGCGACAGGCAGGCGGCTGGCCATTGAATTGCTGCAAGCCTCGCAAGTGACAGTGCCACTGTGAAACTCAGTGTCAGCCGAGTGTTATCTTTTTTACTGCAGCGCGATCAGCTGATTGCAGGTCGGTGCCTGGCATGGAGTCTCGTTTTGTTTTACATGAACGATTACACAGAAAATGAGACTCTAGACCAAAGAGGTTTGGTGAACTTACAAATATCGTCTTATGTGAAGTCAGAGTGGGGCGGGGGTGAGGAGGCGAGGGGGTAGGAGAAGTGAGCGGATCCCTTATAAGCACGGCCTCGCGGCCGTGAAAGAAGTGTGACCAACAGGGACAGATGACTTTGATGTGGTGGCGCGAGGCAGGCGGATGGAAAGCGCGTGCATGGAAAGGCGGATGGAAAGCGGATCGAAGTGAAGCTGCTGGTGGCAATGCCACGACTTCTAACTACAGTTCTCTAACTGCGGACCTGGCGCTCACTGACTGCAGGCAGCTGCTGCTGATTGCACGCCGCCTCTAAAAAGCAAGTATGTAACTCAAATACTCGGGTGCAAGCACTAGTGACTCACAGCTGCCAAGGTTTCCGATTGCCATTGTCACATTTTCCTAATTTCAGTGTAATTATGTGTGATATTCCAATGACTACAAGTAACACTTTTTTTGTGAGCAAAATCAAGCAATGAAGACGAAGGAAGCATCAAAAATATTAGCAATGACACCTGTGCTCGGAGCGAGTAGTTGTTTTCAAGCAGGTCTGACCAACACCGTAGTGGCTCACCCGTCACCCCAGGACACAAAAGGGGATTAGTGCATCTGAACAATGCTGGAAACGACATAGTACAGTGAGAAGAGACTGCAGTGTGGCAGTCTGTTCAGAATAAATGTCATCATGAACGTGCGGTACGTTAAGTAGTGAAAAAGTATATTTTTATTAGGCAACATTATCAACTTTTAGATTATACCTCACTCCTGGATAGGCAGCGAGAGCAGCAATTCCGTGGCCTGCCTCCCCTTACGGTCGACTTTTACTTCCGGCTCGACTTTCCAACTGGTGTAGTTTTAGGTGCGAGTCGAGTCGTGGCGCGAGTTAATTATTTAGTATGCTATCAAAGATGCAAGATACCTAAATATCTCTCAAGGTAATATAGTACACTTCAATATTATTGTACACATTTTGGAACATGTAGGCATGTGCAGCAACATTATTTAGTATGCGAAAAAACAAACAAATGCGCCCGGCATTGTTGCTAATTAGGAGCAGGTCACTGGGTGAAAGGAGAAGCCCCACAGCCCCGATGAATAAATAGTAGCTTCTTCATGGGCCGTGCTGAAAGCCAGAGCGGGTCACTGGGTGAAAGGAGGAGCCCCACAGCCCCCGGCGATTTAATAGTAGCTCCTTTACGTGTAGGCACGCGTGGCAACATTATTAAAGGCGATCTTTAAAGGCACAAGCCACTGTGCTTTAAATAAATATTTGTACGTGTAATCCCCATGTTTGCGCCAGTGGTAATCTACAAAATAAAACAAGATATTGAAAGTGCAGTTTCAGTGTAATACTTTATGTTGCACCCCAATTAATTGCAACAGTGGCGCCAGCTGCTGTGCCTGATGATGTGGGAGGCGTATTGTGCACGTTTGCTGAGGGAGTGATTGTTTTAGCGGCCAGGAGTCTGAGGCAACAGGCGGGCGGCTGGCCATTGAATTGCTGCAAGCCTCGCATTTGACAGTGCCACTGTGAGACTCAGTGTCAGCCGAGTGTTATCTTTTTTACTGCAGCGTGATTAGCTGATTGCAGGTCGGTGCCTTGCATGGAGTCTCGTTTTGTTTTACATGAACGATTACACAGAAAATGAGACTCTAGACCAAAGAGGTTTGGTGAACTTACAAATAACGTCTTATGTGAAGTCAGAGTGGGGCGGGGGAGAGGAGGCGAGGGGGGTGTGGAAGTGAGCGGATCCCTTTGAAGCACGGCCTCGCGGCCGTGAAAGAAGTGTGTACAGCAGGGACAGATGGCTTTGATGTGGACGCGCAAGGCAGACGGATGGAAAGCGCGTGCAGCAGGGGGGCGGAGCGGATCTAAGTGAAGCTGCTGGTGGCAATAATGCGAGGCAGGCGGATGGAAGCGCGTGCACGGACACATGCACTCGTCAAAATCCGCCACCTGGTTTAGCTTTCCTGACCCAACCCTATAATTCTCCCCTATCCATTCCTGCGAAATGGAATAGACAAGACCTAAAAATATGAGGGGATAGAAAACAGGTAAGCAAATATCCATTTCTTAAAAGCATAGCTGCCAAGGTTTCAGATTGCTATGTGTGACATTTTCATAATTTCAGTGTAATTATGAGTGACATTTCACTGATTATGAGCGACACTTCCTCACGCCCAAAATGAAGAGGAGGGGAAACGTATAAATATCACAAATTACATGTATTTGAGCAATGAGATCGGCTTCAGGATCATGTTTCAAACACACATAGTTAAGCTAAAAGAGTTGTGACCAAAAACTCTAAAGAGTTCTAAAACAGGCAATTGACTTTCTCCATCTATGGATGAAGGATCTGGAAAAACATCCCTGTATCCATCAGGACTGACTCAACACTACTCAAACTGAGGAAAGAGTTGTATATGCACCGTTTTAAAGAGCAGGACACCACAATGCAGTAATATTACATGTCTCCTCACAGAACCCAGGTACCTCTCCCATCATTTGCTGACTATACTCTTGCCTTGACCCTGTACATCACTCCACTTGTCTTGGTTTGTGCTATTAAATTAGCATATACTTAGAATAATCTCCATTCACAGACATAGAACTTCATCGTCATCTACATGCACAGGTGCAAGAATGCAAACGTTTTGCTTAGTCATATATGACGAGTAATAACTAGAATATTATAAGCAGAGAAGCGATGTTAAATACAATAATCAAATAAAACAATCTTTTTATTTAAAAAGTAACACTACAGATCTGGATAATAATGTTAGAGTTATTTGAAAATTGTAATGTATGCAGATACAGCCCTGCCTGTGGTTGTTTCTCTTAGCTTTTAATGTTTATTTGTTATCAGTCTTGTACCCAAACTCAGTTCTAACAGTGTGCCTACCTGGAAGCCCTCGCTGCCTGTGCCCTAACTTAGCTCCAGGAGTTCATATGGGCCCTGGCTGCCTGTGCCTATACTCGGGTGTAAACGTACAAAAATCCCCATCTGCTCTGCAGACAGAACACGACTGAGATGGTGAAAGTATTCAGGCTTCCCCTGCAGTACTCTAGCCGCCCTCCAGCAGAGATAGTGCCTATAATACGGGAGATGGGCCGGCGATACAGAAATGGAGGCTTAAGTCTAGGGGATGGGGGAAGAATGAGGAAATACATGTTTTATTTATTTATTTATGTGTATTGTATGGCGCGCACATTTATGTACATTTTTTAGGATGATTATAAACAGTAACAATGCTAGAATTCAAACATTAACAAAAGAAGTAGGTTGTACAGTAAGAATGTCCATTAGTGAAACAATGCTTCGTACAACAGTAAGCCAGTGATATTTGTGAGCAGCACGCACTGAAGAGGAGCTGGTATCTTGCAAAGGCAAGCGGCGAGTAGGAATGAGATCTTAATACAAACAACTATGGTCTGAAACAACCGACTGCTTGCTACTTAAAAGGTTAGTCAGTGTGAGACACTTACTTGTGGCGTGGGGTACACTGCAGTACTGTCACGGTACGAGCGAGCCAGCTGCCACAACTTCCTCCTGCACCATGCAGAGGCCACGGCCTAGGCCTCGAGTCAAGGATTGGCGCAGGCCCTGCATTTTAATATGCCCTTAGTTCTGCTGCACTCACTGCAGCGCTACAGGCTTCAGTGCCTGTTGAGGCACTATTAGTTTGGCGGACGGGTCGTAGGTGACGTGGTAGTCAGATCAAGGCAGGCGCGGTGAGAGCAGAAACTGTCTGCGAAGCCGTGCCGCCCGCTAAACAGCATCTATTAACGTCATTGACAAAACGGCACCACAACAGCAATTGATCAATGTCATTGCCAAAACGACATCTGGCTCACCACAGCATCACCAGTGTCTTTGTTAAAACGTTTTATTGTTAAATAAAAAGTCTGGAATAGTATCACAGTACACTCTGCCACCCTAAATCTTAATACTTAGAGAGAGTGGCGACTCGACTGGTCGCTGCACTGCTGCCCAGCCTGCATGGATGTGTACTCTGCCTGTCTTCATCCAGGCTGCTGCCCACTCTAGTCGACTCGTCCCGGTCCCCCGGCCGCCCACAGTCACTGGCCAGCTGACTGTGGCTGGCTCAGCTGCCTGCAGTGTTTTGCGCAGAGCGGCTGGCCGGGCCACCCGTCGCAATCGATCATTGATGCCTCTTCCACGACGGGCGGCCATGAGATACTCGAGTTTCGTACTGCACTCCACTGACTCAGATGAGTCCCCCATCGCTTCTTCCTACTTCCTCCGGACTAGTGAGGACCCTCTACCCGGCACATCCGGATAACTAATCCCGGCCCCCATTGTGGGCCACAGTGACTGACAGCAGTATCGACTGCTGAGAGGCCGACAGCCCCTCCCTCCCCTCTAATTGGAGCAGTTTGAGTCTGATTGTGTAAGGCGCGCCGCGCTGGCGCCGCAGCTGCTATTGCCGCATTGTTTCCAGGCGACACAGCAGGCACGGGCAGAGTGAGATACATTGTAGCGCTCTCAGCCACTCCACAGAGCTGAGAGCACATCGATTAACTATTTAGGAACTCAGCCCAGAAAGCAGCATGTCCCTCGGAGCAGCAGAGAGCCGGTACACAGGCGCCTCTGGTGGCGCGCCTGCAAGGTGGCAAAATGCGTGACAATGCATTTTAGTGTGGTGATGCAGATCACCGCACTGAAATGCGTGAGCGTCACACCTGTTGCGTGACGCTTGACAGGACTGTAAAAGGAAAGATTGCAATCAAACAATGAGGAGAGAATGAACACGGAAAATACAATTCCAGTGAAACATAGATAGAGTAACTCCAACATTCTAGATTATTCTCATTCAGTGGTTCCCTGGCATTGATTCATTTAGGGAAGGCCAAGTATCTGGGTGTGTGAAGTGAAGGTGTGCTGCAGATTCAAGGGGTTTTCAACTCACCGTTTTTAGGTCTCGCCCTGGCGAAAGTGCGCGAAGCGCGTTCTCGCCGCAAGACTATAGTCGTCGGCTCAGCTGTCAACGAGTGGAGACAAGAGATGGCCACGCGCAGCATTGTACAATGGGATTTGGTCGCTCGCGTGAGCTTCTGCCGTAGACAGCATGGCAGAAAGAATCGGATCACGACGCACGCCTCGTGAACAGTTCACGTGACTTTGTATCAGCCTTTAGGTTTCCGTTTCGTTTTTAGGTCTCATTACTCGTTTTACTCGTGCGTGTAGTGGTGGGAGGAGGAGTCTGGTGGAGAGGAGGAAGGAGCGGTGGAGATTCCCTCCTCGGAGACCCGGGGTGAAGAGTAGCAGGGCAGCGGGGTGTTGTGGGCGAGCTTCGGTGCCCGCAGAGACACCACGGCAAGCAGCAACGGAGGCGGCAGAAGCGCTGGAGGAAGGGCAGCGGGGAACAGGCGGACTCTGCAGAGGCTACCCAGTGAACACGGGTGTGTATTGATATTTCTCGTTTGTGATGGTAGACATCCCGGTGTGAAATATATATATATTTGAAATCACTGGCCTGAGGAGTTTGTGTGTTACTAGTGTGTAGCAGAAAACGTTTCTATTTGCTTACTAGTGCGTAGCAGAAAATGTTTCTACTTGTTTTTATAACTTACAGGGACTTCTTCCTCTTTCACCAACACCACCACTATTGTGTCATCACTCGGAAGGGCGTGGCTTAACAGCTTCTTTGCGTGACGTACCGGTGTTTACAGCTGGTAATACTGTTGTCGCTGGGAATTGTAGTCCCGCCGTGTTCCCTGCTGTCAGTGTTACAGAAGTTTTGTCCCCACATCCCGCCGTGCCTCTCTGTACGTTCGGGAGAGCTGTGTGTGAAGCCGGAAGAATGCGGCGGTACAGGTTGCAGCACCGACGGGTCACGACGGAGGAGGCAGCATGTATGCACAGGAGAGGGCGTAAAGGAGGCCAACCTACAAGTTAGATGAGAGATATGTATTGCCATGCGGTTAGAGAAAACGGCACATCGCCTACTGGTTTTACATTCCCTTTTCTCTGGGTGAAATTGCACCGGCATTAATGAAAGCGTGACAAACTGTCCCCGCATCGGCCCATGTCTCCCCATTTGCAAAGAATGACGCTTTTCCCGTTTAAAAAAAAATGCGCTCTCGATTAATTTTAGGCAAATAAGCGTAACGCTCAAGTTCACAGATGGTAAAAATGAATTGAAACAGAAGGTACACTGAATACTGATGCATACAGAAATACAGTATAATTTGACAATTTCATAATGTCGTGCGTGCGTTTGTGGTGTTCTCCTGTTGTGTGCTCTCCGCAGTAGTCACAATCTACGTTGAGTTTTTTCTCTGCCTGCGATATATTTTGCCCCTGGACGTCGCCGTCCCTCCCCCATCATGTATAACGCAGCTGCTGGGATGTTCGTTTTTTTTTTTCTTTGTAAAATTGCCTTTCTCGTAGCTCGGGGTGGGTTGGCAGCAGGGGATATATCTGCTGTTAGTGCCTTGGGCTGCAAAGGAGGAGAGTGCGGGCCAGGGAGGCTGCCCCAGCTGACAAGAGCGCACAAGCTTGAAAGGCAGGAAGGCATGCGCTGCACAAGAGGCATGGTTGCGCTTTTCCCAATACGCCCTTTTCTGCTTCAAGAGCACTCAGAGACTCTTTACTCCAGCCTTGAATACAGGCTGCCCTGGCATTATCTAGGTGTGTTTCAGCACCTGCTTGTCATGGCTCATGATCCAACGGGTGATGCCGGTTTTTGGAATTTTGCACAGGAATATGGGTTGCACTTCAATCCAGCCACAAACAGATGTCAGGAAAGCAGGAGTGTGTCCCATTCTTATGTATCAGCATCTCTAACAGGGCAATATATAATCTAGCCCAGCTCAATGGCCACCAGCATAGAAACGTCAAAACTAATAACCTGATGACAGCTCCCAGATGGTTCATCTATGTCCTCAAAAAATGTCTTCCTTTCTTCAGAATTATGCCTGGAAATCCCTCAGCCCAAAATCTCCAAAAGAGAAGAGTATTGTTGGAATCCTCGAGCCCTTAAAGACACCAAATGGACAAGTACCTTTCTCCATGGACCAGGTTACTTGTCAACAGTGCTTTAAATGGAAAAAAATAAGTGCAGGTACTCATTAGATTGAGTTAGGGGCGTGGCTAGTGGGCGGGGTGAGACATGATGATAGGAAACACTTCTATTGAGCATTCATTTTGCCCTTGACAGTTGTCTTAAAATTTCCATATGTGCAGATTAACAGGTACATATGCTAATAAAGGGTAGTGTGAAGTACTTCTAGGAACAATTCAAGGAGCTTCTATACCCTGAATGCAGCCAAGCCATAAACAGTACTATTAGCACTTTCAGGGTAAGAATCAATGCGCACCAGGATGGCATAGCATCATTAATAAGAAGCATTAGATGCATTTCTTTTCAAGTACCTCATGGATGTCCTGATTCTTTTCCTCTCCGATTTGGTTTCTCTCGCACACACAAACATACACATAACCAGGCAAACACACACAAGCAAGCAGACAAATACACTCTGTCAATCTTCACATCTCTAATCTCTCGTTCCCTCCCTCACTCACTTTTCTCCAATTTGTATCCATTTCTCTCGCTCCCCCACTCTCACTACCCCAACGGTATTTTTTAATCCTCTACTATTACTCTTTTTATTTCTAATTTGCCATTTGTTACTCTTTCCATAGCTGTCTTGATGTCTTCCCCATCTCGGCCTGTGCTTACCCCTTCTGCCTTTATTGCCCCCCCCCCTTTAAACTGTCCTCTGCTCATTCTATCTCTGCCCCCTCACTCTTCACCTTCTTTCATCCCATTCTCCTTCTTCTTCCCTCAGGCAGAAGGGCACATGGCCGGAAAGCTTACAGTGGCAGACAGTGAGGCCTGCAGGTTAGTGGGCATGCACAGACTGCAGAAGGTAGAGGTCAGGGAAGAACAATACTGGCCTCTGATGGGCAGGTCAGTAGACCTCCTCCCACCTCACCTGAGGCTCCAGGCAGGCCGCGTAGGCCATCGCCACCTCGTTACTCCAGTCAATGTCCCAGCAGGTGGAGGAGGGTGCGGTGGATTTGCAGGAGCAAATGAGCCTCAGTGGGAGGCCAAGCAGTTAAATGGCACAGTCACTTATGCAAGCTCTCTTCTTTCCCACTTATTCAGGCTGCACCCATCGCTGTGCCCCTGGCAGCCGATGTGCAATACACTTACAAGAGGACCTAGCATGAGGCCCAGCAGGTGACGACAATGAGATCTTCCATCTAGGAGCTAAGCACTTGCCCCTGCGGCAGGCCTCCAGCAGGTCTTTCATTTGAATGAGACAGGAAGGTGCCAAAACAGCAAACATGCTGCCAAATAAATGGGCCACAACTGGCCCTCAGGCATCGGCCCAGTCTGCGCACCGGTATTCTCATTGGCACTGGAGAAGTGCCGGTACTCAGCTTGGAAAAAACAAGAAGTGCCGGTACTTGTGAGTGCCGTCCCATTTAAAGCACTGCTTGTCAAGAAATGGGGGGGGGGGTGGAGGGGGGGGGGGGTGCAGCTCTTCAAAACGCCCCACATGGCCCCTCCGGGATTCAGAGGCAGTGAACAAAATGATGCAGCACTCTAGGAATGCTCAGTCCCTTGATCAATTCAATTTGTGGAGGTTAACTCTGTAGGCTAGAAGGGTATCTGAGGATAGTGCTCTATGTGAATAATTCACAAAGGCACCCAAGTTATTTTAATAGCAGGGGAGACTCTCAGGACATCACCCGTATCCCTTTCGATGACAAGTGTAAGCAAGTAAGTGTATTCATAAAGTCAATTCAGAATAAACAAGCAAAATAGTAAAATAACTGAACCCCTTTTGGGGGAAGGGGGTTTCTCTGGGATCTCTCCATAGACATTTGAAGGAATGCTATATCTATTTCTAGTATTCACTTGCTTGTACACCCCTGCATTGGCCAAATGTTAATGTTCCTAATTGAAGTGAAGAATTAAGGATTCTACACAGTTTGTGTTGGCATCAAGTTACTGGCAAGGCTACAGTTTATGCATGTCAGTTTAGCTTAGAGAAAACACTTCCCTGTGGAAATTTGCAATGCAATAGGTCTCTCATTATTAAAGTTTGAGCGAATGTTTGAGCTATTGGTGTTGCATTATTATTAGCAATGCCAATAGCACAAACTTTAATAATGCGAGGCCTATTGCATTGCAAATGCTTGTTAATTTGGTGTTAGAACTGTAGGAAATGGTAGAGGCAGGATCGTCAATTCTCAAACTCCCCAAAAAGACAACACCATTGTTGTTTATATTTCCAACTTTATGGGGTTGTCCAAATTGGGTAAAATTGGGGTAGCGGTAGGAATGGGGAAAAAAAATTGCCATCCTCATATCATGTCCTGTACGCATCTGGAGGTCACCGGCCCCATCTGCCTGTTTCGCCTACATCCTAATACAAACATATACATATAACAGTTTATCAGGAAGTTCATTCATAACAAACAGAGAAATAATACAAGGCAACAAAATGAGTGTAACACTTACTGGCTCCTTCAATGATTAGGGATATGCCCCCAAATTTCAAAAGAACCAGAGTGTCAAGAAAACATCAGCATAAATTTCACAGCTGATTCTGAAGGAGGAACAAAACAGGAAACATAAGTTGAACTCTGAAAAACAACACAGTAAAGAGCCCAATTAGTTCTGACAGGGCAATATTGAATAAGGAAATTTGTTGTGACAAATCAATAGCTCGTGTGTAGCACTACATGCTAAAATGTGATCTTCCTAACTGTAGTGTCTTCCCTTACATCCTTCTCTGCCTATGACTTGTCCCTGTAGAATGTGCATACGTTTGTGATGCATTAGAATGTTCCCTGACTCCCTGAAGTCAGTTGAGACCTGGGGTTGAGCAGGTAGGAACCTGCTCCTGGTGGGGTTCAGTGAATTATTATCTACTCATCTTCTTCTAATGTACTTACCTGGAATAAACCTTGTAATCTACCACTCGGACTGTCTACATGATTCAATACCCATCACTCCACGACACTGGACCAGCGTATTTCAACAGCCGACTCGGCCGCTACACCCACGCCCGCCAGCTCCGCTCCGCAGACTGCGCCCTCGCCACCGTCCCCCGCATCCGAAAAATGACCGCCAGTGGCAGATCATTTTCCCACCTCACCTCCAAGACGTGGAACACCCTCCCCATCCGCCTACGGCAGACCGAAGACCTCCTAACCTTCAGGAGGCTCACCAAGACCAGGCTCTTCGAACAGTAGCAGCATTCCCCCCTAGCTCCTTGACACCCTCACGGGTATGTAGTGCACTTTACAAATGCTATGATTGATTGATTGATTGATTGAATTCTTCTGCTTAAGGCGTCAATCATTTCACTGTAGTCCAATGTTTCTGCTTCCTCCCTTGTTTTTCCTGACCTGTGGTTGTTGGCTATAGAACTCTGGGCTCTTTACCACTGCTGATCAGTGCTACAGTGCATATGCTCTCCTTGTAAATTGTTGTTGTGATTGGTTATCTATGATTGGCATATTTGTTTTACCAGTAGGTTCCTAGTAAAGGGCTCTGAGTGTGTCAGGGCTGGTAATTCAAATGCTACTAGTGGTCCTGCAGCACTGATTGTACCACCCACCTTAGTAGCCTAAAATGGTGTCTCAGGTCTACCACCGCAGTGCCTGTGCACAGTCTGTGAACTGCCATGTTATCCTGACCTGTGACACACCGACCAGGCCTGACCCTTCCCCTGTGCCTTCCTCCCTCAATGCTGGCTCCACCTCCTGCGGTGCGTCTGATAGCCCTAGCCCACACTCACAAAGGAAGAAGACATGCCCTGGCAGAGGGCACCTAGAACTGGCTTGGACTGGATCCTGGACCCCTCACACATGTAAGAACAAAGACTTTTGGGGTATAAAAGTAAGAGCTAAAACCCCAGTAAAATTAGACAACTTCTGGAGTCAAGAGGAATCCCTGCCGAAGAAGATCAGCTGAAGAGACTGAGGAGGAAGACTGCCCTTGCTCTGTGTTCTGGGGATGACCTGCAGTTCCTCTTCTACTAAAGGGGGAGGATAAGGACTTTGCTGTGTGCTGTGTCCCCTTCTTGCAACAAGGACTTTGCTGTGTGCTGTGTCCTAGGAGAAGAACAAAGTCTCCAAGGGTCTGAGGAGAGCTGGCCTCCTGTTATTGAAAAAACAGAGTCATAAAAGTTTCCAAACAACATCATTTTACTTTGCTGTGTGCTTGTCCCTGCGCACAGTCTGTTCCCCTTCGTGAAGCCTGCTGTGACTGTGTGTGATTCGCCTCTCGGATCAACTCTGGGACTCGGTGTGCGTGGCGCCACACAGCTGGTGCCTGTCCTGAGTTCTGCTTCGCCTCAATTGTGTTCTGCCCCAGAGTGGTCTCTTCAACATTGGGTGCAAACCGGCCCGCAGCAGGAGATCTATGGGGAGTCTACATTTCCCCAGAGTATTGCCTGCGCTCAGCGGTGTTGAGAGGAGTCATCTGCTGGATCACCGCTAACGGCCTGAGACCGGGGAAAAGGCCCCACTGTGACAAGATCAGCTGCGAGGCATTGTTGTGAAAGCAGCTGCATGCCGACCGGAGCTGCAGCGAGACTTTGCCAGGCAACGAGGGAATTCCTTGCAGTGGGGGAAGCTGGCGCTCGTTGCAAAAGGAAGAAGGAGAGCTCGAAAGAGACCATCCGAGGCCCTGGTAACGGCGGAGAGCTGAGAGCGGAGCTCGAGCTCGAAAGAGGCCGTCCAAGGCCCTGGTAACTGCATAGAGCTGAGAGCGGAAGAGCCAGAATCAGCGCGAGACCGGCCCCAGTTAACCAATCCCAGACGCACTGCTGCTTGTTGCTGAGAGTGGGTTACGAGTCATCTGGGCTCCCGGGGACTGAGCGGGAATTCAATTTGCCTGGGACTGTGTCAACATTAAAGAAGAGATCAGCATGGCCATCACCGGCTCATCGGGAGAGGTGCGGTATCGGGCCCGTCTGGTTGTTGATCATCTGTCACTTCACACTTTGGGGGGCATAGTTTCACTGGCGCTGGCCGCAGAGTCAGTTGTGGGAAAGTCTTGAAGGGCGCAGGGCCTCGTCATTCAGTACCGACAGGAAGAGGGTGGCGATACCCCGTTTGGGCACCTAATTCTGAACTGTCTTGCCCTAGTGAACGTGGGTTAAGAAAAAAGAAATACAGAAACCTGCAATTTTATATTTTTTACCAAAGAATACAGAAATCTTCATGCTTATTTTTATGAGAACTTAACCAAAAAACATTCAAAGAAAAAGCATGTATTGTATGTGGAGTTATGTCATTTGGGGCTTGCTTAAGTTAGATAAAAATTCTCTATTTTTTATAAAAACCTGTGTGGTCCCTTTGTGATGTTTCACTGTATTATTGTGAGTATTAGTACAAATACTTTACACATTGCCTTGGGGATAAGCCTGTCTGCTCATGCCAAGCTACCAAGGGGGTGAGCAGGGGTTATCAACGGTGTGGTTACCCCTTGCCCTGACTGGCTTTGGCGCAAGCCTGAGACAACCAGAAATCCCATTTCTAACAGCCTCTAACATATTTAGTTATCCAGAAAGGACTTGAGCAAGAAAGGAAATATCCTGAAACAATTCAATCCCAACTAAGTCAGAAGATATTGCTCAATCAGCTGAGCTGTCTGACAAAAGATGATGCAGTTCATTGCAGTGCTTTTGTAGTTCTTCACTTTTCATGTCTTTTAAGCTGGAAATATTTTAAAGAAAGCCAAATTGCTTGTGGTGATTTTCAGCTGCTCAAATCGTCTGTCAATGCACACACTTGCTGTATCAAGAAGAGCATTAAAAAACTTGATGCAAGATTGCTCTTTTGGGTCCGTTATTGGCATGTCCGCTCCCTCATATCCAAACATTTTCTTTTTGTTAGATATTCTTCGATCACATTTGAAATATTTTTGACTTTCCAATTCATCTGCAAGTTTGTTTGCTGAGATCAATGCAGCTGTAAATCTTTCATTGCAATACTTTGTTAAGAATGCAAGTAGTTCCTGAACGTGTTGAACGTGTTTCACAGCTACAACAAGCTGCATGTTCTCACTCTGCATCAGTTTACTGACTGTGTTGAGTCTCATTAAAATATCATACCATATGACCAAGCATAGGAGGAATTCATACAATACAAGCTCTGATGCTAGTGATGTTGCTTCACCTCTGGTTTTCACATCTTTACCCATTTCAGACACCTGCAGAAGTGCTTCATGTATTCGACTCATCTGATATCTGACCGCTTTGACGCTTCCCAGACGGCATTCCCAACTAGTAACAGAGAGGTTTTGAGGGAAAGAGTCGCTCCAGCTTCGGTTAATACATTCCAACTTTTTGTTGATGCAGAGAACAATGTGTAAATTCATTGAATAATACCAGAGAAGTAGGCAGCATATGTAGATGAAGCTACAGCATCTCCCAAGGCCAGGTTCCAATTGTGACAGGCGCACAGTGTAAAAAAAGCCAGTCTGTTCTCTTTTAAGATTCAAGCTGGCACACCACTGAATTGTCCACGCATATTTGCACCATCGTCATAACCTTGCCCACGACAATCAGCAAGGCAAGTTTGCCAAGATAATGTGAATGAATCTCCTTTGTGGTAACTCTGCGAACATGTTCCATCATAACCGACTCAAATTTGCCTAAAAGTTGTACAAGCCCTTAGAAGTTGCCATTGTGGGGTTGGTTCAGCTGGTGAACACATTAGGGGAATGCCAAGTTTTGTTCTGCTAGGTACTGTATAATTGCTAGGAGCCTCTCTAAGACATTTCGCCAATGCATCTTCTCCTGTTGGGTTTGAACAAGGTGTTGCTTATCAATAGTGCATTCCTTCCGCAGTCGAAGTTCAAGCTCCTTTCACTCCCTAATATTTTTTAGGTGCTCCTGAGAATTTTCATATTCAGAAAAACGCTGTACAAGATGGTGCCATTCAGACAAACCGCTGCTCACAAGTGTTAGTGAAAGAAGTGCTATACAAAAATGCAGTATTTTGTTTCTGCTGCAAATTGTTTGTCAAATACACTAGTCACTGACAGTTAATTTGCTGGCCGTTACTCATTACCCTTTTGAAATAGGTAAGATTGACGGATCGATTTTGAGAGTCAAGTGGGAAATAATCACTTGCATTACGCCTAGCCTGGGTAGGTCCTCTTTCTACTAGGTGGTAACGTATGTTATCATCTTGAGTAGTACGCCATTTCCCTGTGTAATCATCAATGTGGTGGAAAAACTTGTTCAGCAGTTTCGCTAGTCGTTTCATAGCTATCAGTCTCTTTTACAATGTCCAGCCACTGGCCATACTGGTTCTTTACTCCACAATTGTAATATTCAGATGGCATATTTATTATAACCTTAACTTGCTCTTGCACATACGAGTTCCTTTGTACCTCTCCTGGAACTTGGTAGCATCACTGTTTTTTTCTTGCTGCTGGTCCTCCGATTCCTGTTCTGGCAACTGTGATACTGGTCCTTCTGTAACTTGCTGCTGATCACGTTCCTTGCAATTGGAGACTCTACTGGCTGTGCTAGTAGTGATGTGTTTAGGATCTTGACCCAGGATGCTCTTCACCACTTTATTTTAATACTCCACGAGTACACTAGCAGCAGTTGATGTATGGTGCTGGTCCGGAGGGTTCTCTTGCTCCTGATTTTGGAACTGGAAGTTTGCTGTGTTGACATTACTTTCCTTCTCATTGTGCATTCCTCTTCTCATAAAGTTGCGCTTCCCGCTGACTTTTATCTTCTTTTTATCTTATTCAATCTGTTCCCGCTTCCTTTTCCTTTTCAAATATACAATATACCTATCATGAAAAATGGATAGGATTCTATTTAAATAGCAAATCAAAGCATTAAAAGTTAATCTTTTATCTGATATCCTATCCCCTACTACTTACCAATAAATATTATTTACCCAGCTCAATCTAAAACATACTTTAGTATGGGGACTCCGACTGTACCTCCATACATTTTAAACACCGTGGCCAAAATATGTTGCTATGGCCCAATTTAATAAGACTGTACATTTTATCCGAAACATACTTCTGTCCTTCATGACCTACGCAATTGAAAAAAGAAAGAAAAAAAGAAAAAGATTATGGCAGTGTTTTTAGTGCAGGTGTCTGTGTATAACTCAAAGAGGATATGTCCAAGTACAGGAGGTGTTCTACTGGCAGCCAGGCTTCCTCCGTTGCTGCAGACCAGCTGCAAAAGTCTACTCTCTTGTCCCTTTGACCTGGTGCCTCGGGACCGTTTGTGGGGGGTGCTATCCGAAATGGGGATGCCCGCTTATATTTTGTCTCTATTGATAAGGCTCCATACTGGAAATTTTGCTCAGGTGAGGTGGGGTACCCAGGGTCAGAAGACCAAACGAATACCAGTGAATAGGGGTGTCCGCCAGGGTTGCGTCCTTGCCCCACTCTGTTTTCTCTTTATGTGAGCGGAGTGGTGGAGCACTTGTTGAAAAATCCATCTGACGCTCCTTCCCTGGCGGGGAAGCGGATACCAACTATCCTATTCGCTGACGACACCCTCCTCATCTCTAAGACCCCTGTGGGCCTCCAGAGTCTTCTGGATAGTTTTCAATCTTTTTGTACCTGTAGAGGGCTCATAATCAATACTGACAAGACGAAATACCTGGTGCTGAACCCCCCCACGAATCTTGGGCGTCCTCCGGCCCTGAACCTTGTGCCCCTGGAAAGGGTGGCAGAGTTTGATTACCTAGGTATCCGCATATCAGATAAAATGCAGTGGAACCCACATCTCCAGAAGATGCTGTTGAGTCACAAAAGGGTAGTGGGGGCATTAATAAAGGAAAAGCGCTCTTCCTCAATTAAACCTATTGCCCCAGTTATAGACATATATAAGGCTAGAGGAGTTAGTGCGGCCCTCTATGGGGCAGAACTCTGGGGTACTTATAATCTAGACCAGCTATCGAGGTCTGAAAATACATTTTTGAAGGATCTGTTGGCCCTCCCTCAGAGTACCCCAACGTTACCTGTGCTACTTGATATGGGGTGTCGCTCGATTAAAGACCAGGCGCAAATCCGTCCGCTATTACTATGGGCCCGTCCATGGCGAGTCCCAGAATTAGCCAACTATGAGGATGGGCTGTCCGAAGTAATGCTAATGCCAGGTTGGTCCAAAATCAAGTGGCTTAAAGATGTTAAATCTTTGCTTGTAGAGTTGAGGCTTGGGGATGCCTGGGCTTCTAGATCGGCTCCCCCCAAAGCTGTACTCAAGACTCTCTACTGGAGATCGGTTTCCAGTAAATGCTGTTCCTACTCCAACCAACTCCAAACAAAGTACAGCTACTGTTTATTAAGATTAAAGACTTGGCATTTCGGGAACCCTATCTCGATATTATTTTAAAGCCTTTCGATTGGGCTTTGTACTTCAAATTTAGGGTAGGAACCCTTCCAGTTGGTGAATTGACTGCACGGTGGAAGACCCCTTTCCAAACCTCACCCTTTTGCGTATTTTGTACGTCCAGAGTTGAGTCTGTTGCTTATCTTCTATTCGAGTGTCCGGCACACAAAGCACCGCAAAAAAGTTGTCTTAAACCAATATGCAGAGAACTAGGCAGCAGACACTACATTGTTGCAATGCGAATTCTGATGTCAGACACTCGGCCTTTGTTTGTGTGTGGTCTGTCTAAATTTTTAAGATGGGTTTGGTCTATTAGATCCAAAAGGCTTAATGAAATTGTTTAATTATGGTCATTATAGTTAGACCTTTTTAAGTGTTTTAATTTAATCTAATACGGATATTCCTATTTACATAATTGTTCTGAATGAATATTGTGTATGTAGGGTTTTTTAATTGATGTACCATGTTTGCTTTTAAAGAAATGTTTTATCGAACTAAAGCCTTTTACTACTACTCTCTTGTCACCACGCTGGGAAGAATCCCTTCTTAAACCCAGGGAGGCTTCAAACGCCTACTTCAAATTTAGCCCTCTACCTGTAAACCACAAGCATAGGGCCCCCATGCAGACCAGAATTTAACACTGATTATCCTATAAACATTTTTATTCCTGAGAGTGGTTGTGTAGGCTGGGCTCAGTGCACTGCTTTGCACAAGGGTCTATGATGTTGTTAAGGTGGCCCTGCACAGACATGGCAGTGTGTGGAATAGTTGGTCATAGATTTCAATATGCAGTGATCACTCCAGATGTTTTCATCAGCTCTGCCAGTGTTCAATTTCGGCCGGTGGTTTCCGGTGCTCTGCACCAGCACTTAATTGTCGACACCAGGGCTTGTGACAGTCTGCCACAAGGTGGCGCTGTCTATCTAATTTAGAGATGGCCTCAACAACAGTTAATTATTAATTCAATATACATTTAAAATTATTATTACCTGCCACCCAGGCCTGAAATAGTCTGAATTGTCGCACTTGCAGTAGTGTGATGGTTACTAGAACTGCTGTTACTAACATGGGCAGCGTGGCGGGGGCAGTGATTGGTGCACGCTGCAGTGACTTCCTGATGAGAGCCCTGGCATTTATGTTATTACAAATTAGGCACTGACTGCTCTGCGAAAATGTTCTGCTAGCTACAAATAAACTACTGCAGACCACTGCTGGCTGTGTGTGTTTAATTAGTGCCTCTTTCATTGAAAGGCTGCATGCTATATCGTGTGTTTTTAGGTCTCGCGCGCGAATGCAGCGCAGCTGCTTCGCTAGTGAGACTCTTTAGTCGTTGCTTTCCTCAGCAAAGGGAGACAGGAGGTGGCACGCGCGGACAGGAGATGTGCACTCCGTTCGCGTACACATCTCCTGTCCGCGCATGCCACCTCCTGTCTCCTTTCGGCAGAGAAACAGGCGGCACAGTGGGCGTCTCCTTACATGCTCCCATTGTGTGCTTTGCGATAGCGCATGCTCCTCCTAGCCTTGTCCGCGTGCACCACTCGCGGGACGCTGGTTTCTGACGGCCCCGGCCCCGTCTCTCTTTTTCCCAGATCTGTTTCTTTAGTTTTGTATTTTGGTCAATATGTGGATTTTGTATAGCTCTGTGATCTTCACAGCTGCAGCTATAGGGCGCGGCAAGGCTTGGCTTCGTGGCACACCGGAGGCCTGTTGTACACAACGATGCAGAGTTTCTTTTCACAAGGACGTGTGCACCAGCTTGCAATGGTGCTCCAAAGGCAATTTGGTAGGGGTGAATTGAAAGACATGTCTTTAAGGGCCAGCAAACACTTTTCGTTTGATTTTTCTTTGTATTCTTTTCCACGTTGGATGTTATGGCTAATTTATTTTGAAACATTCAAAATCCTGTGACTTCTCGAACTGTTATGCTTCGATCATGTGTATTCGGTAAAATAGAACTATTACACTCGAGTAATGTGGATAAGGATTTATAAATGCCTAGAGCTATTCATAATCATACTCAGATTATCTCAGCATCGCTACTTTTATAGTTCCCATAAATCATGACGTTGTCAGCTCACTGACTGGCTACTTTAGACCTCATTAATTATCCAAAGGAAATTTCAAAGATAAATGGAAAATTCAGAATGTACTTCAAGACAGATCCTTTATGTACCAGCATAACATGCAATGGCATATCCTTTGTGCAACATACGGGCTTCTAAACATGCCACAGGCAGTAGTGCAGTTTAGGCCCCAGCTTTGTTGGGGAGAGCCCTTCCCCCTCCAAAAACACATGAGAAGCACTGTGGTGCACTTTTACTGCGTTTTTCACCATCAACCTCCACTGCTGTTTCTAAACACACTGCGCACATATTCAAGTGAAAACAACGAACGTTCTCATCTTGTTCTTTGTGAGCAGAATTACTGTTTGATGGGTTGCTGGTGTTGTATCGATATAAAATGTATGCGCTACGTGCTGCATGAGTATCTTAAAATGACCCCACCCCCAGAAAAAATACAGTATAATGTTTGCAGTTACAACATCAACAACACTCTTCACTTATAATTTTAGGACTGAAAAAACAGAGCAAACTAGCCCGTAGTGCTGTTCTCTTTTTTGGTTTGCCCTTTTCTAACTTTTCTAGGTGCTATTGACGAGCCTTCAGCAACCTCTGCCTGCCAGTGTCTGCACAGGCCTAGGTTAATCTCCCATAGGCCACCGTTACAGGCAGAACTGACTGCGAATATTATGACGCTGAGGTTACATCACTCATTACAATTTCATGAGGAGCATTCTGATTAATTGATGAGCCAGTAGGTATTATATTTATGGATATCATTGCATATCACCCAGCAAAATGCGGCGCCTAAAAATAGAAGCATAGAATGAGTCAAAGGAATGTCCTAGGTGGCTTACATCGCAGGTTGTATCTAGTGCTAAAGGAAACGTGATTTAAAGACAAATGACGAAAAAAATCGTACTGCCATAGAATTGCAGCAGTAACTGCCGCATACATGCCTTTTTAAATTCTATGGTGTATCTTTAGAAGCATGTTTTATTAATAGGCATGGATCTCATCATTCTGGAGAATGAAGGGTTTACAATTAGTTTGCAGCTCTGCATATTTTGTTATACCCTGACACTGTCTGTGCTGTGTTTATCCATGGGCTACATTGCCCCAGGGAGTCTTTGCATCGACTAACAGGGTGTTCGAGATTTATTTTATAATTTATTTTATAACTTATATAGTGCCTGAATCACCCCCGAAGGCGTATCTCTGTGCTTGCGGGAAGGTAGAGGAAGGATGCCGATGCTGAGGGAGACCACTACAATAAAAATGTTTTCAAGGACCTTCTAAAGTGAAGGTAATCCGTGCACTGCCTAAGTGCCAACGGAAGCGAATTCCAATTCCGAGGAGCAAGGTAGGAAAAAGCCTTGCCCCCGGTCCCAGCTTTGTAAATGTGCAGGACTTTAAGGAGTGATTTGGTGCTGGATCGTAGGTCTCTAAGGGGAGTGTAGTGACTCAGTTTCTCCGTCAAGTATGTTGGCCCATTGCCATATACAGCCTTATGAGTAATGCAGCAGATCTTAAAAAGGATTCGCTTGCGCACCGGTAGCCAGTGTAGTTTCTGCAACAGCAGATTTGACGGAGATCTATAGGGGGCAATCAATACCAGACGCGCTGCTGTATTCTGCACTACTTGCAAACGATCCAGTGCAGCTTCATTGGCTGAGATCAGTAATGCATTGCAATAGTCCAGTCGACTAATAACAAGAGACTGGACAAGGGTCTTCCGAGTGTGGTCAGGAACAAATGGAAACACACACCTCAGAAGGCCTACTACATGGAAGCATGAACTAACCATTTGAGACGCCTGCTCCTTCTTATTTAGACTCTGATCGATGCGTACCCCCAGATTCTTTACTGATGACTCCGAAGCGGGGAGGACACCCAGCTTCTTGGGCCACCATTTTGGTGTCCATGACAAGGTGGCTTCTCTAAAAAACATAATCTCTGTTTTCCCGGCATTTAGTTGGAGATAGTTGGTGCTCATCCACTGAGATATTGCTAACATGCCGGCAGAGAAGTTGGTTAAAGCTGTGGTAGAATGTTTGTCAAAGGAGAAGGTAAGCTGGGTGTCATCTGCATAGGATATTGGAACAAATCCAAATGTCCTCATAAGGTTGGCCAAGGGAGCAATTTAGATGTTAAATAAGGTGGGGCTTAAACAAGATCCCTGTGGTACTCCCTTGGACAACTTCTTAAGCTTGGACGTATATGGGCCCATGCGGACAGTCTGGGAACGATCGGAGATAAAGCTGGTCATCCACTATAGTGCCTTATCTTTTAACCCGGACTCCTCTAATTTTCTGAGCAGAATTTGACGGTTTATAGTGTCGAATGCTGCCGAGAGGTCTAAAAGCACCAATAAGGTGGATTGACCTCTGTCAAGTGATGTCCTAATATTGTCCGTGACTGCCACTAGGGCTGACTCCGTACTATATTTTGGCCTGAAGCCCGATTGTGACACATCCAGGCAATTTGACGCTTCGACATATGCTGATAGATGTATGTTAATGTGTTTTTCCAGCATTTTGCTCAGGAGCGGGAGGAGAGATATAGGTCGCAGGTTAGAGAGATCTTTCATGGAGGCCTTGGTGTTTTTACGTAGTGGAATGACCTGTGCTGCCTTCCATTCTGCAGGTAAATAACCTTCCTTTAGTGACGCATTCAAAAGAGAACAAAGAGGGGCGTACAGTTGTTTTGAAAGGCTCGCCGATATTTTGGCCGGTACAACATCAAGGGGGGAGCCTGATCTGATGGTATGTAATAGAGCATCCGCTTCATCACAGGTCAGAAGGGGGAAGCTCGTCAAATATGTCCTCTTTATGTCTGGGGAAAAGTCATGAATTATAGTTGGACTCAGATTGCCATCTGTGATGATTTTATCATAGATGGCCTCTATTTTCTGTTCAAAATATTCCCCAATCGTGTCACATAAGGCTTGAGAAGGAGATTCCTCTATATCACACGTTTTAGGGTGTGTGAAGATCTTGAGGATCTGGTATAATTCTTTAGGGGCATTTCCAGCCTTGTTTAGCTGCAGTGCAATGGAAGTCTTCCGGGCAATGTTAATATTTTTATGATATTGAGTAAGTATGGTCTTGTATTTTTCTTTGTCACCGCTGTCATGGGACTGTCTCCACCGCCTCTCAAGGTTTCTACAGTGACCTCTCTCTATGCGTAGTTCCGCGGTAAACCAAGCTGCTTGAACCTGTCTTGACTTGCCCATGGGGGTTTTCAAAGGTGCTAGTTGATCAATAGCAGCTTTGGTTAAAGCATTTAAGCGAGCTAGCCCTTCCTCTACATTTTCATGTTCTCCATCCCAAGTGGTGGGGAAAACGTCTGAAAAGGCTTCAGGGGTAACTTTACGCCACTGTCTGAATGAATAGTTTAAGGCAGCGCCTGGCTTTTCTGGAACTCTGGTTCCCTTAATCTTAAAATCAATGAAAGCGTGGTCTGACCAACAAATTATCCAGGGGGAGTCACAAGTAATACAGGGAGAGTTTGTAAAAATGATATCCAGGGTGTGATCAGCTGTATGAGTGGGACCATCGTTAATCTTAGTTACACCTTGAGCTGCTAGATCGGCAAAGAAAGCCGTTGCTTTGGCATTGTCCACTCGCTCACTGTGGATGTTAAAATCTCCAAGGAGGAGAAAATTATTTGGTAATTATAGTATATGGCGCTATTAGTTCCACCAACTTGGTTGAGAAGTCTACCAAAGGGCCAGGAGGGCGATAAACTAAAGCTCCCTTCCAACTCAAATGAGGGGTGAGATCTAACCGAAACACAAGAATCTCAATTTTGTCGTTGCTTAGTTCCTCCAGGACCGTGACTGTCACCTGACCTCTGTATACAATGGCTATTCCTCCCCCTTTTTATGTCCAAGAGTCCCCTTGGAATTGGAATTTATTGATTGTAATGTAGTGTAATTAATAATTGTTTATGCTCTTCTCTTATGAAATTGTCCCAAAATCAGATCAGTGTCCTGGTCCTTTGTGAAGAAGATGATTACATCCAGGGATTTAGAGTAAAAAGAGAATGGTATTTTCATTAGCCAAATACCTTTAAAAAAAATTCTTGTAGCAGAACACAGTTGCCAGGAATTTGTAGTTGCTTATCATTTGTTTTTCTCAATTAGAAAAATACGTGGAAAATGCAAAACCTGTATTTTACAAGATAACAAAATTGTGAAAACTAATATTTATTAAATTAAATTAATATCTGAAATCTGCCCCAAAAAAGGGCATGTAGACTTAAAAGTAAAACAAAAAGCTCCCAATAAATACTCCCAAAATGTTTCTTGAATTCATTCAGTCTCTGAATGATAAGCATGCATGAATTAAAATGAACAATGAAAAAATAATTGAACAGATTTGTGTTGTCTTGATCTGTGAACTAGTTGGCTCAGATCATGTTGGTTTAGTATAAATGTGATGCAAAGAGGCTTAAAAAATGTTTTCTTTTTTTACCAGCATGTGTTTAGTCTTCATGGAGGTTCATTTATTGAGCATGTTCTCTGGCCACCGAGCATGGCATTTGGTGTGTCCCTATAGGTTCTGGTGTAGATTTTTAGGTGGATGTGGTCTGCAATATCCAGTGTTGCGGTTTCTTCCTAAAAAGTTAGGAGGATTCCCCTCTGAATCCATTTTTGAATAAGGGAGGTTCATTTGGCAACAACTCAGCGTTGAAGCCATTACTGTGATCATCAGGTTTAGGGCATCGGATCTCAGTACTTCTTACCAGTTCCAGATATGATGGTGTCAATTTGTACAAGTTGGATGAGTGATCTTCCGCATTTTAACAGGTCAATAAATAGGGAAGGGTTCATGCTAGTTCATCATCTATCGTATCTTCTTCTCCACTGACGAAGGGGAGGATGAAGAAATTAGAGGTAGCGGTTGGATATTTTGGGCATGTGTGTTCCATGTGTGCAAGAGAAGTGCTTGAGTTGATGGCATCTCTTAGGAAATCGGACAGTGCAGAGGATTGGCTGACAAAATAGGAATATGAAGTCAAGTCTGGTCAGTATAGAGGATGGCAGTACATATTATTTTGAGACATCTTCTTTGTCAATTAGTTAAATTTTTTGAGAAATTAAGTACTAGGAAGCACGCTGTAATTTTCGATTAGATGGAAAGTAGAAAGCGCATAGCTTTTCTTTTTGATGATGAGCTGAGGCAAGATGAGTTTCATTGGCATAGGAAACAGGAATTGTGTTTCCTGAAAAAATAGAGCTTTGTTGCACTAAAATGTGGTGTAATTTATCACAGTTTTTGTGTAAGTGTGCACAGGAAAATTGTGATTGTATGTAGATGTGCTTGTATGTAGATGTGCTTGTATGTAATAGTGCTTTGACATTCTCCTTACAGTGTGTCACTACTGGGCACACTGCCCTCTGGAGATACCTATGGGGCACAAGGCGTCCACTAAATAAGTTGGCATTTCATTTAACTATCAATAATGATGTATGCATTGAACCTCCTACATATTGCTTGTGTTTCCAGTGTTTGTACCTTGTTGTGAAAGGACAGGTCCGTACCAAGGAGCGATATACCTGCTTAATACAGACAGACATGCAGATGGTATTGTCAGACTTCTCTCTTTTTTTAAATTATAGACAAAAAACCTCAGGAAAAGCTCATTTATGCAGATCAGATAACTTGTCTGGGACCACAGGCTCTTAATCCATGAATCAGTGAGGACCACAAGGGACATAGGGCCATGTGTATCATAGTTCCGTTTTGCGAATTCCAAATAGCGAATTTTAAGGAATCGCTATTTGGAATTCGCAAAACGGTATGTATGTACAAAATCGCTTTTTTATAGCGATTCCTTACCATTCCTAATTTGCGATTAGCAAATTGCTAATCGCAAATTACCCATTCATTTCTTTGGGCCAGGAGGCCCATAGGAATGAAGGGGCAATTTGCGATTAGCAATTAGCTAATCGCAAATTAGGAATTTTTTCAAGGGTGCAGGGGTGTCTCAAGAACACCCTGCTGCACCCCTGAAAGAGACATTTGGGGGCATATGGCGCACATACATGCCCTAAGGGCATGTATGGGCGTCATATGGCACCTTTTGTTTTTTTTGAAAAAAGCATTATTAAAAGAATTCGCAACTTACCACCAACTAGAAGTTGGTGGTAATTTGCGATTCCTTAATGGCATATTTTGCATTTTTTTTCTTTGATACATTGCATTTAAGGAATCGCAAAATTTGCGATTCCTTAAGTGCAATCGCAAAATAAGGAATAGCAAATTATGCGATTCCTTAATTTGATGCAAAAATGTTTGATACATACCATTTAGGTATTTAGCATTCGCAAAGGCCGAAATTCGCAGAATTTCGGCCTTTGCGAATGCTAAATAGCTTGATACATATGGCCCAGGATACTTAAATATGGGTGCAAAATAAGAGATTTTGGAAGTTCTAAAATTAATAGAGAGGTGAAGTTGGTCTTTCACTTGCAGTGCCAGATGTCATGCAAGGTAGACGCACAGTGGGTCAAAGGTTACACAGGAGGATGAGTATGTCATGATAATTCTCACTGAGTTATTGTTAGGATCATTTCAGCTCCAAAGGTGGACAGTGCTATCCCTGGCTCTCTGTGCAACTAATATGCCTAACTAGACTTAGTGGGCAGGCATCAAGCAGATACTAAGCTCTATAGTTGCCTCACACATGTGCATTCTGGAACCTGTAGTTTTACAATCCTTCTGCACTGCTAATCAAAATGCAATAGGTCTCGCACTTACAAGAGTTTAAGCTATTAGCATTGTAAATGACCATGCCTTTTAGGTATGTTTTAAAAACCAAAACATAAATAAAAGGCATTGTGATGATTTACAATATCAATAGCTCAAACTCGCTTAGATGCGAGACCTATTGAAGTGCAAATGCTTGCTTTACATGGAGCACCAAGATTCAACATTTATAATTAAATCAATGCCAAAAATCCATTCAGTTCTATTGCTGTTCAAGGACAATCGAAAAACAAATTGATTATATGAAAATGGGCCTTGGAAGGAGCTGCTGAGGCCTCTCGAGTTCACAGCAGCAGAGCAAGCCTGAACATAAATGAGGGGGAAAAAAACCGCCCGTTCAAGCCTCAGGGACGGGGCCTCTCGCACCTGCAGAATACCTCCCTTTCCAATCCAACCCTGGCACTGCATAATTACTACAAGGCCCAGGGAAGGGGACCTCCACACCTGAACTTTGCAGCTTGATCCAGTGCTTTGAGGCCCAGGGAGGGGGGCCCCTCCCCTGGGCCATGAAACAGTAAGGACACACTTTCCAAAACGCACAGTTTTGATATAAAGAAAGGTTACGGTTAACAAAAGCCAGTTGATCTGGCTGCCCCCTCCACCCCTCAGCCACCACCTCTTACCTGTGTACGGCTGCTCCTGGAAACGAAGGGGCCTTCTGTAGAATGGCCGGTACTTAACAGAGGCACTGCCTCGCCCCTGGCACTGAGCCAACATATTTGCTTGCCCAGCTGGTGTGCCGTCCCCCATTCTGTTTGTACCTTCCCCCCACCCCTGCACCCCCAGGAATGTCACCAAGCCCTGGCCAGCAAAGTCAAGACATAATGTAATCAGGTAGGGCAGCGGGCAGTTTTTTTGGCAAAGAGCGAGGCCCTGGGCAGCTGCCCACACTGCCCATGCCTAGCGCCGGCCCTGTTTGCAGTAATTGGTTGCGCTGCAATAAATAATCAATCCATACCATTTATTTGTGAAACAGTTTGCTGCAGGTTTATTTTCATACATGAAGTATGCCAGCATGGTGGGTTAACTTACGGGGGATCCAAAGGCAGGCAGTGGTGAGTAACCTAAGCTGCCCGCTTGCCTGATGAGTCAAACAGCACCTTGGCCAACCCAATCGGTGCTACCCTTTTCTGGGGGATTTCCTCCTTAATTACCGCGGACCACCAGTCCATGACTTTACTCACACCTTTTTAGCGGCGGAACATTGCAAGGCCAGCACCGGGTTGCTCAGGCTTACAACCGTCCGAAGGACTAGCTGGGGCAACCAACGTTTTCATCCAGGGTCCTGCCGTAATGACTCCTGGGGTTTTATCATAGTGCTCCCGTGTTGTGCTCCTGAAGAGGGTACCCCTTTGTACCAATCAGCTTCTGGATCATGCTGTAACTCTGCCAACGCCCTGGATGTGGCCGCCGTCAAATCCGGGCCCCCCTACCATGGCAGACTCCCTAACCTCCTGCAACCTGCAGTTACCAGTCCTTCTAGCCGGACCAATTCCTAATCTCCCTCAGGCAGGTGTGTCCTGTCCCTATCGGGGGACCATGTGCTGTTTGCACTAATGAGGCCACGCCTAATTTTCCAAGGCCCTCCTATTTTATTTTATTTTGAATTTGAGTTGAAACAAGCCCTCCTGCTTGGTGGGCTTGTACATGGCTTTATTTACCCTTCTGTAGGAATGATCGATGGACTCTCCGAAATTTGGGAACTACTGTTCTCTTCTTTAACAACAGTTCTGTGTGACATGCTCTCTGTGCCAATTGCGCCTTCTGATTAGGGATTGGCTATGCCCGGATTTACCCCTCACTGGCCAGTTCCCGAATTCAGGATTCGCTGGTAAGCATTTCAGTGCTCACCCCCAAGGCCATGTGTATATTTGTTAATATGTTATTGTTTGTGGCCAACACAATACAATGATCTTTACCTGCTTACTTCCATTTGTATGGGAGTACAGCACTGGCAAGAAATCGTACCCCGAGGCTGAGAATTACTTGTAATGACTAGGGAGGAGGAGGGTCTTTTGCCAGATCATATCATTGCATCGCTGGTGCTTGAGGCCTAACCCACCCCAAACCCGGCCAATTGTTAGTATGTCCCCCGGTGTTGGGGCTGTATCCTGCCCTATCATGGATATCCAGTGTGCCTCTACTGCTTAACCCAAGTCAAGGGTGGACCTGAAACAGGGGTGTGACCGGAGGTTCCCATAGATGCACATCAAGCGCTCTGCTTCATTTCATATTATCATTTGGTAGGACAAACAATTGGTCTAGATGCATTCTTTGAGTTTGTGACATCATTCTTGCCCGATTCTGTACACAATTGCTTACACTACCCTCTGATAGGCCTGTCTGCTCAACCACACTACCACAAACAGACTAAGGTGTATTCTACTTTAGCCTCTGCTATACCTCTTGGTACTCACTGGACTCTGTGCCCACTATATCACTTTTGGTATAGCATGTACAGAGCCAGCTTCCTACATTGCCTAGAAACCAACCCCAGTCTATCTATGGTCTTTTGATGCTGTGCCGATGCACCAACCCTAGCGTAGTTTGCCCAGCACCAAAATTCTGATGCAGATATTGCTGAGAAGTAGGGAAGTGGGAATACTTTGTGCTGGAAAAAATGTTGGGTAAATGGATGTTCAAAATGTACCCTCTCCTAAATTATGGAAATGTGAATGGCTTTAATACGTTGTCAGCCGTTGTCCTCTCAACCTGCGCTCCAAAACCTTGAGAACCGTGCCCCTCTTTATAGTACAACTGTTCCTACACCACCTGGCTGTGCTAGTCATGGGGGCCGCAGCCTCTGACTTGAGTGAAGCATCCTTAGGCATGCACTGTTAATTGACTGATTTTGCTGAGAGCACATTTCCATTAACCGGCCACTGAGTTTGCACCTTTCACCATTTTACTGATGCAAATCTCTCGAACCCACATAGTGCTATAATCCTGTTCAAGAGGATGTCTTTTGTGCATCACCAAGTAAATTACTTTGCTTTGTTCAACCATATTAAAAGTGCCAGTGCCCGGTCAAATACAGAGTTAAATACATCTTTAATTAGCTCTGACCTGGACCTAAGCTGTTCTACCAGTCTACTCCCCCACTTTGTCTGCTGGCACAGCCCGATTGTACTCCTAGGGCTGGTTTCGAATTGCCCTGCCGCTTTCTTATTATTTGAGGTCTCCTGTTTCTCTGAACCTCTTTAGTATAAAACCCTACTCAATAAGGGGGGCACATTGCATCCTCAAACCAATCAATGCTCGCAACAGCGATCTCGGCCCTACTCTTCCTTCAGGGTGGTTAGGCACATTAAAGACAGCACTGTTCATATTGGGGACCCTGAAAAGTAGGAGCCTGCCTACCCGGTGGGATGTATATCCCTAGTCTTTCTACATTTCACCTGCTTGTGCCCAACTGTGCAGTCAAAAGCGGTTTATACCCATGATGTTTCCTTTTAAAATCATATTATATACTGCCCCCAATCTCGTACCACCATGTTGCCCCAATTGTTTATAGTGTTATTAGACAGGATTAATTGGTTATGGTGTGTCTTATGTTCTCTGTAACTAACCCCCATCTTACAACTTGGAAGAGCCTGCTTGAAATTATAAGTGCTGGGAGGTGTGCAGAGTTCTCCCATCCGATTGACATTGTACCAGATGGAATCCCTACCAAGGTTCCCTATTGTAATAGGAGATTGATTTCTCCATCTCCGGTGCCCTAGCCTGATATTATTACTTTAGACTCCGTTGGTGTGGTGTATTCAAAATTTCCTTTAGCACTACCTTTCCTAAAGGCCATAAATAACTTTGTGTTGTCTCATGGCAAAGGTTGCTTGGTTGTAAGAGCAGATGAACTGGCTGCCATTTTATCGCAAGACCAGCTCATGTCCCGAGTGCAGTGGCTGCGGATAGTATCCGGCCTTCCGGTGAGGTTAGAAACATGTGGCCTTAAGCAATGAATGTCTTTGTTTAATTGCAATGTGACCATTATTGCCTAAAGGAATTCCCATGTGCAGTTAAATACTGTATGGTTCTGCTCACATTCCTCTAAGGCTGTTTACATGTTAACAGTGTGAGTGGTCCAATGACATTATAACAGGATCTAAGATTCCAGGTTTATGTTTTGTCTCAGCCCACCTTTTTGTGGGTCCGACTGGGACCCCTCTGCTCACTGTAAGTAACCTAGGTACTTCACGCAGCTCACTTAGCACACTTGCCTGCCACTCAAGAAAGACTCCTATAAACAACTTGACATACTACAGCTTGGTGAAGGGGATTTTCGAGTCCAAACGTACCATGCTCAAGTAAATACCAAGTCCTGTGCACACGTTTATAGAGTAATAGGTCCTGACGTCAGAACCCAAAATTAGAGACAATGTTCATTTAGAATTGAAGGAATGAAGGTCAAACTCCAAATTTTGCATGTAGAAAAGATTTATAAGTCAATCTTGATCAGTGCATTTGACAATAGCCAGCCGACACGTGTTTCGTCACACCATGTAGAAGATGTGACTCATCAGGGTAAATGAGAGGATACACTAACCTTTAATTCCAACCCTCTGATACTAATACTAATAGAGAACGCAGAAAGAAAAGTCACTGAACTACAAGCTGATATCTCCAGTCTAGAGAAAGAGATAGAAGAACTTAATCTGAAGGGAGCCACTGAAAAAAACTACACCTTTTTGAAAGAGGTACTTGCAAAACATCAAAACGAAATTAAGGAAAGGAAAACAAGACAGCTCAAAAGGGACGAGGCGGATTACAATGAGTGTCGGGTCTTTACGTTTGCCCGGAAGTACGAACGACTAGTGCAGAATCAAAAAAAATCAAAAACCACAGACAAAACAGAGACAGTCTCCAACTCCTCAAGCACTTCATCGTTGAACACAGAACAGACAAGCGACAGTGACACAGATACTCAAGACCAATCCATCCCCAGAGACCAGTCCAACCCCAGAGTCACAACATCACATTTTTTACAAGAGGTCCAAAGAATCAGGCGGGAGAACAGAACGCAACAATGACAGGGCACAGGAGACAAAAAAATTGCAGAGGGAAAAGAGCTGGAAAAAGAACAATACAAAAAGAAACTGAGGTCAGGGGACGAGAAGAAGGTGTAGAAAGCACAGAAGAGGTGCAAGTTATCAACTTATCGTCAACACCACTCAACGCTGACATGACATCCCTCTTAAGCAAGGGACTAAGTTTTAATCCAGATAAGCTCGGAGATCTGTGCAGATCCAAAATTGACCTGTCCAAATCCGTTAGAAATTTTAAACTGAGGAAACATTTTGCTAACTCACCGAATATGGCTAATAACACAATCAGTGTGTATAACACCAACGTGCCAAGCTTCCAAACCATTAATGACATTAAATCCACACACCTACTTCTATCAATAACTGATACCGATGATCCCCCAAGGAGCATAGATCTCCTCTTACAAGAGCTGGACATCGACCCAAGTGGGACAATCCCCAGTGGCCTTAAAACCAAATCCAAATGGACCCCTACCTTGTCAGGTGGGAATCCTATTGATATCTTTCACAACCTGGTACTAAACGACCTGGATCAATATGAGACAAAGACTCACACCAACACAAAACACATCAGAGACAATCTCACTAAAGGAGAAAGGCGAGCACTTAATCTACTCAGAAAAGATGAAAATATCATTATCAAAGAAGTGGATAAAAGGGGGAATGTTATCATCATGAACCGCTCAGAATACCATGACGAAATCATGAGACAACTACAGGACGATTCCTGTTACGAACCCGTAAGGAGCAATCCAATGGGCCCTTTGACAATCTTAATCAACAAGAATCTCCAAGACTGGCAGACCAAGAGCCTATTAGATGAGGGAAAAACACTCTACATGAAGGTTGTCAGACCGACTTACCCTTGCCTATATGTACTCCCCAAAGTACACAAACAAGCACCTTTTCCCCCCAGGAGACCAATCATCTCAGGGATAGGGGGACCCACTGAGAAACTGTCCCAATATGTGGCCCTTTTTTTAATCCAATGGTGAAAAACTTACCTTCCTATATCTAGGATACCAAGCACATATTGGGTATCCTTTCGGACATTCAATGGCAACCCAATACTATCATGGCCACACTCGACGTTGTAGCCCTGTACAATTCTATCAAACCTGATCTGGGCCTGCAAACCATGACACAACGTCTACACAACAGACCCGCCACATTATGGTTGCATACGGATATGGTAGTGTCAATGATGGATATCATACTAAACAACAATTACTTCATTTACAATCAGAAGTGGTACAAACAGACGAAAGGGGTGGCCATGGGCTCCAAATTTTCACCATCATTTGCGAACCTGTACATGGGCGCCTTAGAAACTGAATGGCTATGGGGCACCAAAGGAGCGGAATGGACAGAATACATCATCTACTGGGGGAGCTATATTGACGACTGCCTTCTACCCTGGTCCGGATCCCAAGATAAGCTTGATGCCTTTTCCTTATATCTCAACTCAAACAACATGGACATGCAATTCACCTGCCATTCCAGTCCCTCACGCATCTCTTTCCTAGACAGTGAGCTATACGTCAAAGACAACACCCTTCATAACAGACTATTTCGCAAAGAAACGTCATGCAAAGCATTACTCCATGCTGACAGCTCGCATCCTCTCCACCAAATACAGACGATCCTTTATTGCGAATTCACCCGGGCGAGACGCAATTGCAGCAAAGACACTGAATTCAACAAATGCCTAACGGACATGAAAAAAAGTTTTGTGAAATGTGGTTACATACCAGCCACGATAGAGAAAGCAGCAGTAAGAATTGAGTCAGTTAGAAGGGAGAACACGCTAATATCCAAGACCAGAGCTACCTCTACCAAACAACAGGTGAGAGTAATCACGGACTACAATAAGACAAGCGTGATAATGAGACAAAGTTTCAACAAGCATTGGAAAACACTACTAACCGATAACACATTCAAGGAACACATCACCACAAGACCACAGTTCACATTCAGAAGAGGAAGAACGTTGAGAAATAGACTCAGTCCCACAATACCACCACTGCCTCCTGGCTCAACAATTACGCCGTCGGATTCCACAAATGCGGATGCTGTGGAGCCTGCAAGTGGGCACAGAATGGAACCAAAGAATTCACAGACTGGCAGGACCTTAAGTATCAAATCACCAGAAACATCAACTGCAATACCAGATATGTCATATACATAGTGGAATGCACTTGTAAAAAATACTATGTGGGCAGCACGATCAGAGCCCTTAAAGAACGAATCATGGAGCATGTGAGGGCAATGCAAAATGGTGATGCCACATACCCCATGTCCTCACACGTCAACACCTGTGCCACACAAGGACCAAACAAAAGTCTGAGCTACTTCGGAATTGATGTCATGGAACCCAGTACAAAGGGGGGCAATCGCGAACTGAGGCTAAGGAGACTGGAAGCCACTTGGATAATGCGCCTCCAAGCCGTGAAGCACAGGCTCAACATTGACCATGAGCTGCAATACTTTTTAGGCTCCTAATCTCTTTAAAAGTACACATCATTTGTCTGCATCGTGTTCGACTCCTTGTTAATATATATGATATTGTATGTATATTCAGCGTTACTCACCCCTAACGATAATGCATAACATATGTATAAAATAAGAGTCACCAGGGACGGAAGGTGCACGGAAAGTTTTAAATCTGAAAAAGGGGTGCGCCAGGGTTGTATCCTGGCCCCCCTTCTTTTTACTATTTATATAAATGGTCTGGGGAAACACCTAGAAACAGGATTGGCTGATGTTCCCCGTGTAGGAGGAGCTCAGATCCCAGCCCTCCTATACGCGGACGATGCCGTCCTGATAGCACGAACAGGGATTAGCCTACAGATTCTTCTGGACCGTTTTGGTTCCTTTATGGAGAATCTAGACCTGAAAATCAATGTCTCCAAGTCCCACACCATGATCATTGGTCGTAAAGTAAATATGTTGCAGAAAAAATCTTTTATTTGCAAAGGGGAGATCCTTTCTAGGGTCCCAGTCTTTCCTTACCTGGGAGTCCTTTTTGACCAAAGAGGGTCCTGGGTCCCCCAGGTTAAAGCTAAAAGTCTTAGCTTAGCACGATCTTCATCAGCCCTGCTGGCCTTTACAAAAAGACTGGGAGCAAAACCAATGGAGGCTGTGATTAAAATATACAACAGTAAGTGTGTTCCAATCGCTATGTATGGATCTGCGATTTGGGGCTACGCAGAGACGGCAAAAATACAGAGGGTAGAAAACGGTATCATCAGGAATATTCTATCTGTCCCAGATTCCACACCCACCTTCTCTATCCATGAGGAAATAGGCTTACCATACATCTCTGATAAACTAAAATTAGCCCCCCTCCTTTTCTGGGTCAAAACGTGGTTGAATCCCGAGCTGACGCTAAACCATGCCATCCTCAAGGACGTCATTGCAAGGGATAACGCCATGAGAATCCCCTGGCTAAAATTTATTAAATCTACTTTACTAATGCTGGGGAGACCGGAACTTTTTAATGACCCATCTAACATTAGGAGGGAGGATGTCAGATGGATTAAGCAGATGTTTTTGGAGAGGGTTCGTATGGATAGAGAAGATTTGGAACTGAGGAAACCCATGGTGAGGGCACATATCGTTTTAACTACTTCGCCCACCATGGAACCCTACCTAAAAACTGTGACTAATCCTCTTCATAGACTCCTACTGACTAAATTCAGGATGAATTTAATCCATTACTCTTTAGGAAATTTTCCGGTGTGGTCAAAACCTGATGATGGTCCGCCATGCGGATGTGATAATTTTTCAGTTCAAGACACCCTTCATTTTATATTTTTTTGTGACTTTTATAGCAGTGAAAGGAAAAAATATCTATTCCCTGTCTTGAAAGCGGAGGGCTTTACTCAAATAAGGCCAGCCTTAATCTTCCTCCAAACGTTAGCAGATACTTACACCATGTTTAGTGTTGCTTGCTATCTAACCGCGGCATTTAGAACTAGGAAGAAAAGACTACCCCAGATTGACCTGTTTTAACTCAAATTTGTTTTTAAAGGAAAATTTTTAATATTTGTAAATAGATTTGTACTTTTGCATGCAACAATCTGATGAAATGTAATCATTATGCAGAAAACCCTTTTTGTAATGAGATCAAGTGATGTTTTTAAATACTGTATTTGTTTTTGCTTTATGCCTTTTATGATTTTAACAAAAATCGAATAAAGAGTATTTTGACTGACTGACTGACTGGCATAACATATGTACGAATCACTACCTTATACCATTCTTCTTGATACTGTGTTGTATTCCATTGAATATACCTTGATAACAAACCTAATCTGTCAGTGCTACTCAATATTCAGCATCTATCCTTTACTATATATTCTTGTCCACATCTTTGCTCTATTTGCCTTGTTCTCTTTTTCTCCTGCCATCCTACCTTGATCTTTCCCAGACTTTTTCCTTTAATTCCATCCTGTTATTTCCCGGACTTTCCCTTTCTCCACCCAGGATCGTATTCTACTATTACTCAATCCAGTTATCCCCTGGATTACTGCCGGCTCCACTTATATATCACCTCTCCGCCCATCTTTTGCCTTTCATTCCCTTCCTAACCTCCACTCATGGTTGGCGTTCTAGTGCCCGCAGCGTTTCCACTTTGGAGGCCCCGCTCACCACGTTACGTACGACTTCTACAGAGTTTACTTTACATGAGCACGCCCGCCCAGAGTGATCCGCGACCTGGATCCCCGGCTTGCTACTCCCCGCACCGATCCGTGCGATCCTCCGACAATACACACAGGTAAGCCTTGGCTACTACCCTGCTGCTGGAACCTATCGCAGTGTGGCGACCAGACTCTTATGCTCCCTTTAATTTCCCTTTACAGATCCCTCTGACTTGGGACGTACTCCTCCTCAGTGTCCTATGTGTTTTTCACACGCTCAGCAGGGCCCAGTCCTTTCTTTACCGTTTCACCTCACTCGCAGCCAGGTTGGATGATTACACGGTTACTGCGGTAAGCCTTCCGCCTCCCCTGTCCCTGTGACACTCACCACCTTCTAACACGGACGCCCCCTTCCTGACTCAGGTCGTTTTCTCTTCCACAGATTACCAGTATGCATAAGGAATTCACAGGTACTTTGCGGACCAATTAGTATATGCCCTTCTCTGCACTACCCCTTTTTTTCCTTAAAACAACGCCGGTCTAATGGCACTATCTGCTTTTTACTACCTTTTGCCGTTCTCCTCCACGCTATTCCTATTCTAAAACTTGATTTAAACTCTGCATATTCATAGCATGCACTGTACTGTATCCACGATATACGCACTGCTCTTTGTATATATTTCCGATGCATGTTATACTATTAGTAGTGTTTTTATGTTCTTAGGATTAATATAATGAACTACGTTTCTCAGGGCTATTTAGGCCTCGTTCTCAGGGCATGAGCCCCTTCACTTTGATTTAATCGAGCTTATCATCTCACCAATGTTGTTCAATTGTCATTTATAATGTGCCATACAGTATTGCTTCATTAACCAGTACTTGGCGACTCTATAAATTTTCCTCTCACATGAGATATATCTATGACATGTTGCTTTTTCTTTTGTTTCCCTATGATCAGCCGATAATGCTCACAATTCTACATATTTACTGACAATTTAAGATTAGAATACGTTAAGCTTTCTACTGTGATCTGTCATGAAGATTCCATCTCTCTCATCTGTAACAAATGTTTTTCTACAACATGTCACGAAGCACTTTGATGCTTTCCAACGCGATCATTTCACTGAATTTACGTGTTTAAATGGTTTTTCCTGACCGATTCTTGAAATTGCGATTTTGCATCCAGTACCTCACTATCGTTTCTACTCTCGGCACTTTGTCACGAATCATATGCGAAATTTTGTCTTCTCTTGCAGATAATATGTTATGTTATGTTCAGGCCCCATGAGATCTATAAATTCCGCTTGTGAACAGTCCTGTTATGACCTGCAATAACTTTTCAGTCCAACCGGACACTTGCTAATAGGGACTTCTGCTCCACAGATCCAGAATTGTCAGGCAGGCTGCCGGATTTGTGGCCACCCTCCAACTCCACCCTCCAACTCCAACTCCACCCTCCAACCCCAACTCCACCCTCCAACTCCATCCTCCAACTCCACCCTCCAACCCCAGCTCCACCCTTCAACTCCACCCTCCAACCCCAACTCCACCCTCCAACCCCAGCTCCACCCTCCAACTCCACCCTCCAACCCCAACTCCACCCTCCAACCCCAACTCCACCCTCCAACCCCAACTCCACCTTCCAACCCCACCTCCACCCTCAACTCCACCTTCCAACCCCAGCTCCACCCTCCAACCCCAGCTCCACCCTCCAACGCCAGCTCCACCCTCCAACTCCACCCTCCAACCCCAACTCCACCCTCCAACCCCAACTCCAACCTCCAACTCCACCCTCCAACTCCACCCTCCAACCCCAACTCCACCCTCCAACCCCAACTCCACCCTCGAAACCCCAAATCCACCCTCCAACTGCACCCTCCAACTCCACCCTCCAACTGCACCCTCCAACTGCACCCTCCAACTCCACCCTCCAACCCCAACTCCTCCCTCCAACCCCAACTCCACCCTCCAACCCCACCCTCCAACTCCACCCTCCAACTCCACACTCCAACACCAACTCCACCCTCCAACACCAACTCCACCCACCAACACCAACTCCACCCACCAACTCCACCCTGCAACCCCACCCTCCAACTCCACCCTCCAACTCCACACTCCAACTCCACCCTCCAACTCCACCCTCCAACACCAACTCCACCTCCAACACCAACTCCACCCTTCAACACCAACTCCACCCTCCAAACCCAACTCCACCCTCCATCTCCACCCTCCAACCCCAACTCCACCCTCCAACTGCAGCTCCACCCTCCAACCCCAACTCCAACTCCACCCTTCAACTCCACCCTCCAACTCTACCCTCCATCTCCACCTTCCAACTCCAATTCCACTCTCCAACCCCAACTCCAGCTTCCAACCCCAACTCCACCCTCCAACCCCACCCTCCAACCCCAACTCCACCCTCCAACCCCAACTCCACCCTCCAACTCCACCCTCACTCTATCTATCGCCCTCCCCCTCACTCTACCACTCTATCGCCCTCACTCTACCACTCTACCGCCCTCACTCACTCTACCGCCTTCACTCACTCTACCGCCTTCTCTAATTCCCTGTTCACTTCTCTTCTCCCGTACTGATCTGCTGCTCTCTTCCACCGCCTCCTTCTCTAGCTCCCTGTTCTCTTCTCATGTGCCGATCTGCTGTTCTTTTCCACCCGCCTCCTTCTTTAACTCCCTGTTCTCTTCTGCTGTGCTGATCTGCTGCTCTCTTCCACCCCACCTCCTTCTTTAACTCCCTGTTCTCTTCTCCTGTGCTGATCTTCTGCTCTCTTCCACCCGCCACCTTCTTTAACTTCATGTTCTCTTCTGCTGTGCTGTTATGCCTCTCTTCCACACACCTCCTTCTCTAACTCCCTGTTCACTTCTCTTCTCCAGAGCTGATCTGCTGCTCTCTGGAACCCGCCTCCTTCTCTACCTCCCTGTTCTCTCCTACTGTGCTAATCTGCTGCTGTCTTCCACCCCACCTCCTTCTTTAACTCCCTGTTCTCTTCTGCTGTGCTGATCTGCTGCCTCTTCCACCCACCTCCTTCTCTAACTATCTATTCTCTTCTTTTCTCCCTCTGCTGATCTGCTGCTCTCTTCTGCCCCGCTTCCTTCTTTATCTCCATGTTCTCTTCTACTGTGCTGTTATGCTGCTCTCTTCCACCCACCTCTTTCTCTAACTCCCTGTTCAATTCTCTTCTCCAGAGCTGATCTGCTGCTCTCTTCAACCCGCCTCCTTCTACACCACCCTGTTCTCTTCTCCCGTGCTTCCAAATATCTACCAAGTCGTGGCAATCTCTGAGTTGACTTATGGCTCTATATACCATTGGTTTATGACCCAAGTATCTATCCTGTGATTGTTTCCTGAGTGTAGACCGTAAGGAGATATTTAGGTCGCCACAAAAAAATATCGATTTTGGCCATGAGGCGAGCTCTAGTTCAAGATCCTCAAATATTTGAGGGTCATCGTGATTCGATCCATAAACCGAGCATATAGTAATGCCAGATGTCAATTCTACAATAACCCACCTCCCCAGAGAATTTGCTGATTACGCTTAGCTAGTCCAAATGATATTTTAGCTAAAATAGTTACCCCGCTAATAATAGAGGTTTGTGTTGTGAGGTTCCGTGACAATTGTAAGTGATGTTTTCGACTCGTACGAATATAGTCGAGTTTAGTATCTACGAACCGCAAATGACGAGTTTAGTAAGTGTGCGCAGTTTCGCTGTGCTAACTTAAACCGTTCGTTTGCTACGAGGGTTTTTCATCTGTACCCACGGGTTCCATCTTAGATACGGCATCCATTTTGTCTCTTGCCCTCAAGTAGCCAGCGAACGGACGTTGTCCGCTTCGCGACCCTGGGACTCCCAAGATATTTGCGGAAGACACATGTTCTTTGTAAGTGTCTTTATGATGAGGGGGATGATACTGTAAGGCAGATGGCCCCGCTCGAGGCTCATCTCGCCGTGCCGGTTTATTGTCTTAGCCGTGCATCACATTAGGCACGTCCCTTTGATGCCTGTAGCTCGTGTTTCCCGATACCTCCCCTTTTACACCCTTTCCAATCTCCCCACTGTTTCCATCTTCCTCTGCACCTGTCCTTGTTCCTTTTTCGATCTGTTTTACTGCTGATTGGAATGTACCAATGGTGGGAAGATGGGTTTTTACAGTTGGGAACCGCCAAATGTTTCCGCACTTATGTTTCCGGACCTTATGAGTATCAAAGCGACTAAAGCGACCCCTCTTGGGGATAATTGTGGGAACCGGGTTGTAAACCTTTGTCTGCTATGTAAACCTATGGGAAAATCGTGTATAAAAGGAGCGATCCACAGAACCAATTTGAAGCAGTCTCCCTGAACTACACTCGTTGTACTTCCGTGATCTCTGTGTTTCCCTGCAGCAAATAAACCTTGAATCTTTGACGCCGAAGGAAGTGTCCCGTGTCTCTGTCATTCGTACGCCGGAGCAGGTTACCCACGAAGGTTTCAGGTGTTGTCCCCTGGCACCGCTGGGTCTTAAAGAACCTAGTCCTTCAGTTGGCGCCCAACGTGGGGCTGCATCAGTGGTACCGGTCCAAGCCCGACTATCGTGAGGAACTTCGTGTGAAATCTCCGAGGGAAGGTGCACTCCGCTTCATCGATCCTGTTGTCGAAACAAGTGGCCCGAAGACTTTTCCCGCGAAGATTCCCGCCTCCTGACGGCTGCGACGGACTGCTGCCCTGACTGTAGACCTGTTTTGGCGCCTGGCGTAGACCTTGGTAGAGCGAGACGATTGACGGGCCTTCCTGGTGACGCCATCGATCTTTGAGTTAAGTATTTGTGGGTCGCTCCCAGAGTTCTTGGTTGTGGTTGCTTAGTGGTTGCATGGTTCCATTGCATTTGTAGTTCTTGGTACTTTGTTGTGTTGTTTGACGACTGCAGCCGCCAAAAACCGAGGGTTTTTGCTTTTGCTGGGACTTGGTAAATCCTGTAACCCTTGAAGTTTGTGAAACTCGACTAGTGTGCAAGATGCCTGGTCGCAGTACTTTGTTTAGTTGTTTCAGACGTTGTGGTGCGGATTCCCGACTGGAGGACTCATGTCCGATACCTCCGGTTGGAACTCCGACTTATGAACTGTACAGTAAACATGGGCTAGGCCCGATTACTTTTAATGATTATTGGATTCGCTATACTAAGAAGGACGGTGTCCTTAGTTGGCCACCTCACGGTAGCTTTGAGACCCCGATCCTAGATAACTTAGAGGCTAAATTGTTCGAGAAAAAGTCAAGGCCGGCCATGTTTGATGCCTTTCGGTTGTGGCGTAAAGAAGCCCGACAGAAAGAAATCAGACAGACTAAACGTAATCAGAGAGATAGTGTTGCTACCATTGTAAAGAAAGCAGAGCAATTTCAGCATGATAAGGAGGTTAAGGAAAAGGAAGTGTTTGATAGATTACAGCGTATGACTATAGATAAATGCTATCCTGCTTTGCCTACGGAGTCGGAAAAGAAGGAAGACGCAGTTGAGGATCCTTTAATGTCTTATCTCATGAAGTCGCCACCTCCGTATGTACAGGGTACCACAGCTCCTGTGGTTCCCCCTGTACCTATTCTTCCACCTATTCTTCCTCCACCTGTTCCTCAACCTGCACCCGTTCTTCCAACTGTTCCTGCTCCTTTGTCTGTTGCTATCCCTACTGCTCCTCCGCTTCCACATACTCCTGCTCCCGCTACTGCTCCTGCTCTGTTAACTCCTGCTGTTGCTTCTGTCTCCACTCCTTCGCTTGTTAGTCCTGTGTCCTATACTTCTCCCTCTACTCGTAGTCGTACTTCTCCCCTTGCGGCTAGCTTCTTCCATTCGCTCGGACCTGTTCTTGGGTCCGCTGGTTCCGATGGTCCTCAGAGACGTAGTCAGCTTCCAGGTAACAGGGAACGCGCTTCGCTATATAATATGGCGATGGGTTGGATGACGCATCCCCTTAGAAATCCACCACGTATTGTGCTCGACACGTTTTGTCAATTCAATATACCAACCCAAAGATTCGTGTTAGAAGAAATGTGTAAGGTTCTTCGTGATCAGATATCGGCCGACGCACCTGACGAGGTGCTGACCGCTTTGTCTGATTTGCAGCTTCAGTTCTCGACTGGACTGATAGTGGATACCAACGTTCGACGTGCGGTTGAACGGTTGCTATCTTTCCGTCCCACTCCTATACCGCAAGCCTTGTTTGTTGAGGATGTTGAAAGACAGCCAGATGAATCTGGTCAGTTTCCCATGCGGGAAGTCCCACCGGTGTGGATGCCAGCTAATCCACAGGCTCAACCTCCGATATTGGCACATTTCCAGAGAGTATGGATACATCTCCCATGGAAACGATCAGAAGTGTTACAGGTAAAGCAATCTTTGCCTGACCCTCCCAAAAATCCTGCAGGGTACTATAAAGAATTATCGCAGCTCGTAGACGCTACGATAATGAATCTTGCCGATATCGATATGTTGTTCGGCAATGTTGTGCCTCAACCGGTATGGGCTAAGATTCGTCAGGAGAATCACCCAAATGAATTAGGTGGTGATTGGGCTGCCATTGTAGCGGCGGATGGTTTGCAAACTGGTGGTGCTAAACCCGAGCAGCTGATTGCTGCTCTTCCTCAAAGAATAATAACGCTCATGAAAACTCTTATGCCAGCTATGAGAGTGAATTGGGATAAATTGTCGGCTTGTAGACAGAAGAAGGACGAGAGTGTCTCCGACTTCTTTACGAGATTCGAGGAGGCATTCATCGACCATAGTGGCCAGGATATGAGCACTGAGGGTGGTCAACGTTTGTTTGTGGACAAATTCGTTTCAAACTTATTGCCCGATTTGAGCAATAAATTGAAAAATTCGGAAAGTGCGTGGGCCGTTTCTACTTCAGCTCAAATATTGGCTACGGCACAGTATTATGAGAATAGAGAGAAAGAAGAGAACGACCGTGCTGATAAAAAGACGAAAGAACTCAAAACTAAAGTGTTGTTACAGCAGGCCTATCCCCCACGTTCGAATCAGAATGCTTCGCAACAAAATAGATCGCAGCCGCAATCGAACCGATCACAATCTCGTAATGACTCCTCTTCCCAAAGATCCTCGTTAGGGTACAATCAATGTGCCTATTGTAGACAGGAGGGTCATATCAAATTCAATTGTCCTGTTCTAAACGATCGAAATAGTGGTAATTCATCTAGAGGAGGTCGTGGTGGTTCACAGCAGACGTCACGTGGTAGGGGTCGTGGTGCTCAGAATGACCGTTCAGATAATTCATCTAATTCCGATAATTGTTTTGATCAGCGTGGATCATCGCAAGGACGATCTGCGCAGTACAATGTAGACCAGTGGTTCCCAAACTTTTGGCTCCTGAGGACCCCCAGTGAATCCCTATTGGAAGCCAGGGACCCCCATGCAATTTGTACGATATAGTTAAAAAAATGTAAAACAGTAATTAGCGAAAAGTACACAAAACAGTACACACCAAGCAAATACTCAAATTACTGAAGCATTTATTATTTTCTACTGAAAAAATATGCAAAAATCAAAACATTTCAATGGGACGGATGGTGCTGCATCTCGGCATCTAACTTTTCAATGTTCGATTTTATGTCGGAAAGTTGAATCCTCAGGTCTGATTCTACGTTTTCCAGATGATTTCTGTATTTATTTTTTAGATACATAAGATCTTAGAAAGCTTTTTCACATAAATATGTGGTGGGGAAAGTAAGTAAATCCTTAACCTCAATACAGAGATCTGGGTCTAAATCTATTGTTTCTTTGCTCCCCATGCCATTCCAGTTTGAACCTAGCCATATGCAAATCAGTCCTCACCGTGCACCCAATGAGAACAGTCCAGCCCGAACTGCCAGGCCAGGTCCACCCTGGACTGGAAACAAGCATCCTAGGACCGGTTTCGGGGTTTCGCCCCTCATAAGACAGGATCAAAGGTTGACAGCACATATAATTCCCCCAGGGCTTATGGAAAGTGGGCAAACAGACAGCAGCGTGAGAACCCTATTGCTGATCCTGGCTGCATCTATTTTTACCCGCCTGCCAATTAATGGTAACGGACACTGTGAACATGTACCTTTCCCCCGCAGCAGCCACAGACCCCCAAAAAACCCATAATTTATGATGCACCATTTTCTTGCTGTAGGTGAGAAGCCATACCAGCAATGACACACTTTCATCTTCTTGAGATCAGACACTGATTTTGTGTAGTGCAGTGTATTAAGTTAAGTGCCTTTGTGTACCTGTAAATTATTAAAATACAAGCAAAACAGATTAGTAAACTGGGTGACAGTTCTCCAGTCGTAACATGAGGTACTTAATTCAGTGATGGCAGACAAAGCACTTTGCATTAGTAGCAGGCTTTTGTTTTCTGCCTATTCAAAGAGCAAAATTCATGTTTTTATTTCATGAGCTATGAATGACAATTATTCAGGAATGGCAAATCTACCTCAGTGACTGAGTCACCCATAGCGAGCACAATAAAAATATGCGCAGCCCCTTGAAGTCATGGGTTCCATTTATTCAGTGATAGGGCGGGGCAGAGCAGGAGGTAGATGAACAAGACCCTCTTAAGTGTGTTTATTAAGATGCACTTCTAGAAAAAGCATCTTGGATTTTTATACCGTTGTTCACTTTCCCTTTGATGAGGCTGATAACATAAAAATGAAACACTTTTTTAATGCTTGAGTTCGCTTTACACTTATGCGTATGTTATCAAGGCAGGGTTGTGTATCCTGGGTGGGAAAGTACTTTAGATTATGAAGGGATGACAATCACGCTGCAATCGCTTTGGGTAAATATGGTTTTCAGAATGAGGCTTACACACATATTATATAATGTGCCATGAATAAACCGTGTCAAAATTCAATAATTTGGACTATACTTCGAGTGCAGCTACCCTTTCCATGGAACCAACCCTGACGGCAGAAATGAACTTCACTGACACTAGCATATAACAAGCTGATCGCTCATCACATATTTAGAATCAGACTTATCATTTGGCTGCTGCTAATTCCCCTTGTGTAGCCGTAAAACACTCATGTGTTTCTCTTTGATTTCCAGGGTGAAGTGCCCTACTGCCGGCCCGAGGTGCCGAATGCTGCTTAGCCTTGAAACAAGAGGCACAGCTGTACTCTGCATTCGGGGCAGAAAGTGGAGAGGGGACAATGCGCCGCAAAACACTTTGGGGCTGGTATAAAGACAAGGGGACATGCACTGCTGTGTAAACGCGACTCAAAGGCAGGCAGGCAGAATCAAGTAATAAATTAATGCCAGTCACCCATCAGCTTGCACCTAAAGCTGAAGGGTGATTGTCCGGATTTTATTGTGGTCTTGCTGCATCTGCGCTGTCATTCACAGCTCTTGTGGCGCATGGGTGTTTTGTTTTTCGATGAATGTAATGACGGAAGGCACTCGAGTCCCGCGGACCCCCTAGGAATGTGTCACGGACCCCTGGGGGTCCGCGGACCACAGTTTGGGAAACGCTGATGTAGACGATTATTACGTCGATCAGGGGACTGACGACAGTAATTACTAGGACAGCCATGGACAAGGAGAGGGAGTGGTATCAGTTCCGGTTGATCAGAGAGGGCCTTACGTCGCAGTTGCTACATCGGGCGTCGTTGAGCCTTTTCTGTTGGACACTGGTGCAGCGAAAAGTTCCGTAAAGCATTCGAAACTCCCTGGCGCACCTTTGTCTGGCTTAACAAATGTTTCCGTTGGATTCTCTGGCGCCCCTGTTAGCAATCCAGTTTCGCGCCCTCTGCCCCTTACAATTGGGCCTCGTGAGCTAGAAGCTCCGTTGATTTTGACCACGGGCTGTGGTGAAAATCTTTTGGGCCTGGATTTGCTTAAACGTTTGTATGCAACTTTGTATTGTTCCCCTGCGGGTGTAAAGCTTACGTTGGGAGAGAGGGTTGTCTCTCCTATGTACTTGTCTCTCGATAAGCTTCCACCGGAATTGAGTTCTCTTCCTGCATCTTTGTGGGCAACAGGTCCCAACGACGTGGGCCTGCTTGACATCTCCCCTTATGTTGTTCAGTTGAAATCTAATGTGCGGTTGCCACGTATTCCCCAGTATCGTATCTCTCTTGATGGTGAACGAGCATTGTTAGCGATCATCTATGATTTGATCGAGAAAGACGTTATTGAGGAAACACGGGGAAACGTGTGCAACAGCCCTGTACTGCCCATTCTAAAACGTACTGATCCTTCGAAACCACCTGTTTATCGTTTTGTTATCGATTTACGGGAGGTGAATAAAATTGTGATTCCTCAGTTCCCCGTTGTGCCTGACATCACGGCACTACTGACTCTGATTCCAGCTTCTGCATCTTGGTTTTCGGTGATTGATTTGAAGAATGCGTTCTTCAGCATTCCCATTGCAGAAGAGAGCAGAGACCTTTTCGGTTTCTCTCTTGGTGGACGCAGCTTCCGGTTCAAACGCGCTCCTCAGGGCTACTGTGAGAGTCCATCGATTTACAGTCAAGCCTTGAAGGGTCAACTGGATGCGTTTTCATTGCCGGCTGGTGCGGCCTTGATCCAATATGTTGACGACTTATTGGTAGCTGCAGATACTCAGGACATTTGCAAAATTGCTACGGTATCACTGCTGCAACATCTCTGCGAGTTAAATCACAAGGTATCACCTTCTAAACTCCAATATTGTTGTCAAGAAGTAACCTATCTAGGTCACTTATTGTCAAAGGAGGGAAGGCGGTTGACCCCAGAGAGAATTGCAGTAATTGCACGAATGGCTGTGCCAACAACCCAAAGAGATGTGCGTGCCTTTCTAGGTATCACGTCGTACTGCAGGCAATGGATTCCAAATTTCTCATTGCTAGCGAAACCATTGGTAGCTCTTACGTGCAAGGACGTTTCAACTCCTTTACCATGGACGGAAGAATGTCAGAAAAGTTTTTCTGAATTACGTGATTCATTGTGCTCGGCTCCTGTGTTAGGTACTCCTGATTACAGTAAGCCGTTCACATTATATGTTCACGAGAGGGAAGGTTGTGCGTTGAGTGTCTTAACGCAACCTTTTGGTGGTAAGCAACGTCCATGTGCATATTTTTCATCGACCTTGGACCCGGTAGCTAGAGCATTGCCGAGTTGTTTGAGAGCAACAGCGGCAGCTGCGGTGTCCATCCGACAATCAGCAGGATTGGTCATGGATAATATGCTTACGGTGATGGTTCCGCATGCAGTCGACACTCTTTTAAATCGTACGAAAACCCAGCACTTGACGAGTGCGAGATTGTCTGGGTACGAGCTGACGCTGCTGGCAAGCCACATTCAGATAAAACGTTGCAATGTCCTGAATCCGGCGACTTTGTTAGCAATTAGCTCAGAGTCAGATGAAATAACAGAACACGACTGTTATTTAAGGACAGAAGAGGAAACAAAAGGTCGAGTGGACCTTAAAAACACTCCTTTGGAAGACCCAGATGGGACGCTGTATGTGGATGGTTCATGTTTTAAATTACCGAATGGTGATGTGACTACTGCATATGCTGTTGTAACGTTGAATACTGTTGTTGAGACTGCAAGATTAAATCAGAATTCTGCCCAAGCTGCAGAACTGATCGCTCTCACCAGAGCGTGTGTGTTAGCGAAAGGGAAACGTGTGAATGTGTTTACCGACAGCCAATATGCTTTTGGCGTCGCACATAGTTTTGGACGGTTGTGGAGAGAGAGAGGTTTTCTGACATCGCATGGTACGAAGATTCAGCATGGTCAGCTTGTGAATGATCTTTTGGATGCACTACGTTGCCTAAGCAAGTGGCGATTGTTAAATGTAGTGCGCATCGTAAGGTGACGGATGATGTTGGTCGTGGTAATGCGTTTGCGGATGAGACTGCTAAGGAGACTGCCCGGAACCTTAGCACTCGAATGTATGTGACGAGTTCGGTTAGGTGGCCTACAGAATCGAGTATGTGTGAGGACACTATCGAGAGTGTGAAAGCGATTCAGAATGAGGCCACCGAGACTGAAAAGATGAAGTGGAAAGAAAGTACGGGAAAGTTGGATGCAAATGGTGGTTGGATTGACTTATCGGATCAGAAAAGATGGATGTTGCCTGATGCGTATGTGCTGGCTGTTGTGACTATGGCGCATGGGTTAGCACATATTAGCGCGAAAGGTATTTGCAAGTTGTTGTCTCCTGTGTGGAAGAATGATGGTATCACAAAATGTGCTGAACGATTGGTTAAGAATTGTATGGTATATATGTTGTACAATCCTGGTAAGGGAACCCCAACTCCTCCTGGTAGTTTTGCTCCCCCTTCATGTCCCTTTGAGGTGATCCAATTAGACTTCATCCATATGGAGCGATGCAATAACCTGAAGTACGTTTTAGTTGTGGTTTGCGCGTTCTCCCGATGGATTGAAGCCTACCCTCTTAAGGACAACACTGCTTTGTCAACTGCGAAAATCCTACTGAAGGAATACTTTCCTCGGTACGGAATGCCTAGAGTTGTGTGGTCCGATAACGGAAGTGAGTTTGTGGGGAGTGTGATGAAGAGTGTGTGTAAGGGCCTTGGAATTAATCAGAAATTCCATAGCGCCAATCATCCCCAGTCAGCTGGTTTGGTTGAAGGGTACAATGGCACCCTTAAACTAAAGCTAGCAAAGATTCAGGCTACGACTGGTCTCTCGTGGCCTGACGCTTTACCCTTAGCATTATTGTCAACAAGAGCAACTGTACACTCCCGAGTAGGGCTCAGTCCCTATGAAATAGTGTTCGGTCGTCCTGCCAATGTTTGGGGGGTCCCTAGGCCGGGTGTGTTCTGTGATCTTGAGTATCCAATGTTGATCGATTATCTTCATGACTTGACTGCTAAACTGAGGTTAATTCACCAACAGGTTTACGAAGCATTGCCGACGCAGACGGAGGGTCCAGGCCACCAGCTCCAGCCCGGAGACTGGGTGGTGACGCGCAATTTTTCGCGCAAGAAGAACTTGGAGCCAAGATTCACTGGACCCTACCTGGTCCTCCTTGCCACGAGAACTGCAGTTCGTCTAGAGGGTCGGAAAAACTGGGTGCATGCCACCCATACCAAAAAGGTCCCTATTCCGTTGCCGGCAGACTCGTGGGTGAGGAGAGGCATTGCATCAACTGAAACCGAAGGATTGCCGGCGTTTGTACCTTTCAGCGACGCACAACCTGTCGGAGAATCCTCAGTGCAGCAGAAAGACACTGTTGAACATTTGTCATCAAAAGACTCAAGACCAGAACATTCAACTGATCAACAGAACGCTGTCTCTTCAACGGATCCTTTGTTTGACGAACAGACACGTCCTGGGAAAACCCGATACTTTTTGCGATCCAGCACTAAAGACTAATAAAAGATCCTGTTCTGTCCCTTGACAATTGCATTATCCCGTTTTCCACGATCAGTTTGAACACTCGTATCACTGTAATTATTTTTGTATATATACACTGAGTTTCGTTCCTCATATTTTTTCTTCCACAGCTGAGAGACACTTTGCATACACATAATTGTGAACAAAGGCCGTAGGGCCGCGTGTGTACTTCCTTCTGGTTAGTAGGTCTTGACACTAGGTTAAAGACCGTCGGTTCCTGGGAACTCCTAGGGATTGACTACTGCTACACAGAACGAAGTGCGTCAAGAAACGTTGCGGACGGTCGTAGGGGATGGCATTTTCGAAGCTGATGGACTTGGAAGGAGCTCAAGCGCAAAGGTTCAAGTTGCAACAACTTAGTCGTACCAAATGTTTTATGTTCCAAATATTCGTATTGCTTTTGACTGTTTCTGCATTGTTGGCTGGTGGGGTGTATTACATGATGTCTTGTTTCTTATCTCCTGCTATACCTACTCCTACCTCTAATCCTCAATCTACTACTGTTGCATCTCCCCATTCTTTCCATTTCTTACCCGAACACGAACAGGCTAGACGTGCAGAATTCCGCAACAATTCCTTTATTCAGCTCCTTCACCAGCACCAGCTAGTGGTTAACACTACTAATTGTTGGGTGTGTGGGTTGATGCCACATACCACGGATAAGGGAATCCCATATCTGGTGTTACCGTATAGTTCCCAAGGGTCCGCTCGAGCATTTCAAACAATGTTTCGAAGCGCACTAGATTCTCAACCCAGTCGAGAGCCACGTTCTCCCTACCTTGGCCCTGGCTCGTACTATAAGCTTTTGTCTATAGCGATAGAAGACTTAGATAGAGATATCTATGAGCCGTCGCTCATTCCAGTGGAAGAGGTACAAGCCTATAGGGTCCTGAGTAAGGTCGAGTACAGTGCGCTCACGAGTGATAAACAGCTTAAAAGCTCGCCTCCGATATGGGTCGTACCCCACATTGGTAATTTTTGTTTAATGGGTCGTGGCCGAAGATCGAAAGCCCGACTTGGAAAGAGTGCTTGCGCTGAAAATTACATGCTGCCGATGATCTCGTCCCCTGTGTTTCTGGCTGCCAAGGGTACCTACTTTGTCTGTCATGATCGTGCGTATGCATGGTTGCCCTCTGACTTCATGGGCTCATGTTTTATCGCAAACTTGTTGCCTCCGACGTTTACTGTAGATGCAGATTATCACAAGACTAGAGTTGTGAGAGGCGTAATTAGCGAAGAGGATACTGCCAGTCAAGAGGCAGGAGACTTTTTCAAGGGTTTCCTCCCGTTTTGGGGACCTATGGTTAATAGTAGGAACCTGAGACAGTTGACTCGAGTGGTAGAATCGACAGCTAATATTACTGCCAGTGCCCTTGGTAATATCACCACAGAACTTCAGGCGGATAGACTTATGACATTACAAAACCGTATGGTTTTAGACGTGATCTTAGTAGATCGAGGTGGGGTATGTAAGGTGATCCATTCGAGCTGCTGTATTTTCATTCCTGATAACGCTCCGACTGTCTATCAAGCCATCTCGAAGTTGCATAAGATCTCTGAATCCATACACGTGGATGTAGGTGATTGGACGCTACTTGGGTGGTTTTGGGGCCTGATGTCGACTTGGGGTTGGAAGATTCTGATTATCATCGGAGTTGTTGTGGCGTTCCTGTCCACGTGTTGCCTTTGTGTGCAGTGCGGTCCTGCCTTATGTGGTCTCTGCGCTACAACGTGTATGAGACAGCCGCCTGTTACCAATGGAACTCGGTTAGACAGAGCTATGATACAGCAACATCTAGATGGTCTGATGAATATCGAGTATGATTCCGACTAGTGCTTGCCTACATGAGGGCAAAAGGAGCGTCTGAGGTTCCGTGACAATTGTAAGTGGTGTTTTCGACTCGTACGAATATAGTCGAGTTTAGTATCTACGAACCGCAAATGACGAGTTTAGTAAGTGTGCGCAGTTTCGCTGTGCTAACTTAAACCGTTCGTTTGCTACGAGGGTTTTTCATCTGTACCCACGGGTTCCATCTTAGATACGGCATCCATTTTGTCTCTTGCCCTCAAGTAGCCAGCGAACGGACGTTGTCCGCTTCGCGACCCTGGGACTCCCAAGATATTTGCGGAAGACACATGTTCTTTGTAAGTGTCTTTATGATGAGGGGGATGATAATGTAAGGCAGATGGCCCCGCTCGAGGCTCATCTCGCCGTGCCGGTTTATTGTCTTAGCCGTGCATCTCATTAGGCACGTCCCTTTGATGCCTGTAGCTCGTGTTTCCCGATACCTCCCCTTTTACACCCTTTCCAATCTCCCCACTGTTTCCATCTTCCTCTGCACCTGTCCTTGTTCCTTTTTCGATCTGTTTTACTGCTGATTGGAATGTACCAATGGTGGGAAGATGGGTTTTTACAGTTGGGAACCGCCAAATGTTTCCGCACTTATGTTTCCGGACCTTATGAGTATCAAAGCGACTAAAGCGACCCCTCTTGGGGATAATTGTGGGAACCGGGTTGTAAACCTTTGTCTGCTATGTAAACCTATGGGAAAATCGTGTATAAAAGGAGCGATCCACAGAACCAATTTGAAGCAGTCTCCCTGAACTACACTCGTTGTACTTCCGTGATCTCTGTGTTTCCCTGCAGCAAATAAACCTTGAATCTTTGACGCCGAAGGAAGTGTCCCGTGTCTCTGTCATTCGTACGCCGGAGCAGGTTACCCACGAAGGTTTCAGGTGTTGTCCCCTGGCACCGCTGGGTCTTAAAGAACCTAGTCCTTCAGTTGTGCAGGCAAGAATGTTATACCCCCCTACTTTTAATACTTCTTTTGTTTCCCAGGGTAGATGCGTCCCCTGTAGACAGATTATATCCAGAGACTTTTGCTTGGTTATTTCAACAAAACTGTCCCTCTTAGCCCTATCATTTAAACCTGCCACATTTCAGGAGCAAATTGTTATCTTCCCCATTGTAGTCTACTAACCAATTTCGAGGATCCCTCCAACAATATCTTAAAGCACTTGCAGACCTTCAAGATACAACTTTCCTTTTGTGTTCCATTTTTCACTGCCTTCTGCTTCATTATTTTAGTATTAATTCTGGAGTTGCTTTGCTTTTTAATGTTATGCCCCCACCCTGCCACCACCACCTTCCACCCTCCCACCCCAAAAACACAACCACCACCCCATTTGCGGCATACAGACTCCAGCTAGTCTGTTAGTGATGAACATGCCACACATGACCAGAGCTCGCTCCCTGTCATCTTTATATATAACAAATGCTGAGCTTCAAATTCACTCATACATTTGCCTGTTTTTTGGTTTTGTTTCTTTTTTTTTCCATATATATTTTTTAAATAGTGGAGTATAGGTTTCACTACAGGCCAATAAAAAAAGAAAACCTAGTGCACATCCAATACTATCATAATTCGTTGAGGAGAAAAAAACAGGAGTCAAAAGACAGGAGTACTAGTCCAACCATCTCTTAGAAAGGAGTACTACTAAACCAATCATATCTTAGCCAGATAGCCCATCAAGATACTCTTTGGCCTTTATTTCAGAGAAGAAGAATTTAGTTGCCCCCCCGATCATTTTAAGTCGAGCAGGGTTGTTAAGATAAGCCTGTGCTTTCTTTTCTTGGAACAGCTTAATTAGCTGTCGCAGCCTCCACTGCCTCTCGACGGTGGAGTGACAAAAATCTGGGCGCACAAAATAAGAGACCTATGGCCATATGTATCAAGCAAATTCGCATTCGCAAATGCTGAAATTCGCAGAATTTCAGCGTTTGCGGATGCAAATTTGCCAAATGGTATGTATTAAGGAAAATCTGGTGCAAAACTAGGAATCACAAAATTTGTGATTCCTTAAATGCAATGTATGAAGCAAAAAAAAATACAAATTGTCCTTAAGGAATCGCAAATTACCACCAACTTCAAGTTGGTGGTAATTTGCGAATTCCTTGAAAAGTGCACATTTTCGCATTTTTCAAAGTGCCATGTGATGCACGTACATGCCCTTAGGGCATGTATGTGCGCCACGTGTGCACCCATGCTTATTTCAGGGGTGCAACCCCTGCACCCTTGAAATTATTCTCAATTTGCGATTCTCAAATTGCGAATCGCAAATTGAGAATAACTTCCCATTCATTCCTATGGGCCTCCTGGCCGAAAGAAATGAATGGGAAAGTATTCCTTAATTGTGATTCGCAATTTGCTAATCGCAATTAAGGAATACTAAGAATTCACAAAAAAATTGCTAATTTGTACATACATCCCTATTTGCGATTCTGAAAAATCGATTTCTAAAAAATCACTATTTCAGAATCGCAAATCACGTTGATGATACATATGGCCCTTAATTTCTGGTTCTGGTTCTTTTCGACTCCGGTCTGGCTTTCTCAAAGACCGGCTGACGGAGTAGGAAATTGCCAAAATAGACCAGGATGCACGAGGATAGGCCCCGGGTTTTGTTGGATGTTTTAGAGTGAAGGGAACACGGTGGGCGCGGTGGACTTCCAAAGCCCAATTCCACCCAGTAAGTTCTGGCATAGAGTCGCGAAAAAGATCCACCACATAGGAGCGAGCATCCTCCCCCTCCACCCCTTCAGGGACCCCCAGAACTCGCAGATTGTTCCTCTGCTGGCGGTTCTCAAACTCCTTTAGCTTCCATTTAACGTCGCTAGCTGAGCCTCATGGAAGTCCACCCGTTTTTGATTCAACATCATCTCTGACTCATTGGAAACAATTTGAGATTCTAAATCAGAGAATCGGTCCCCGAATGCACTACATGTCTTAGTTTGCGAACATCCCCTTGCACCTTACGCATAGTGGCTTGAGCTTTACGCCCATCCTGGCGTGCCTACTCGCGATGCAGTGAGTTAGCCTGAAGAATAGTATCTAAAGTTGGGGCTGCTGACCCCGAGTGCACCAAGTGTTCAGGTTGTTCAGAATTTGAAGTACTTGGGGGATTAGTAAGTTGGTTTGTAGGGGTGTAGTCCCAAGCCAAATCCTTTACTCCATGTCGTTTCACTTTCTTCTTCAGGGTAGTTTTAGTTTTGGAGACAGGGTTGTCCGTTTGCTCACTACAGCTCTCGTCTGTGGTAGAAGAAATGTCTTCCGACCACTCACCCCTGTCCGAGAAGGAGAAGAAATCACTAGGGTCTTTTTCCAGCTCAAGATCATGAAACCCAGTTTCGCCAATTTCGTTATTTACATTAGCATGACCTGAATTCTGATTGCTTCCTTGATTAGATCCACCCAGCGCTGCCTGCTGTATTTGGGGGGTATTCATTATTTTGTCAGGATGAGGGAGGGGCACCATTTGAATTGTTCCCACAGCTTTAATGAAATCAGTCACACATGATACTCCATCCGCAACAGTCTCTACTACCACCGGGGAGACAAAGGCATACCTTCATTCCCTGTTGCAATAGATTGATCCCTCGCCCTCGGCTCCGGGTCGGCTCCAGATTAATAGTCTCTTCAGCCACCGTCCTGTTATGAGTTTCAGGGACAACGTGTGTAGTAGTTACGGCACGCGCTGGGTCCTGACCAGCGTTTCCAACTTCATTGACCGTTTCAACAGCAGCCTCCGTCCCCTCGGTGAGCACGACCTTGCTCTTCCCCTCCTGACCCGGGGCTGATCTCGCAGGCACAGAGGCACCTCGGAGCAAGTCAGCCACTGTAGGGCCGGCCGTACGCTCCTTCTGCAAAGCACCATCTCCACGCTTCGGTGTCTTGGAAGGCGTCAGAGCGGAAGACCCCGGCGCCTCTGGGCAGCTTTCCCGCCTGCATCATCGCCCAATTCAGAGATTTCGTGCTGTGCCAACCTTGCTGCTCTGTCCTTGGCAGACACAGATGTTGCCACCACTTTCGGAGCCATCACAGCGTCGGCGTTAGTTCCAGTCGGCAGGTAGGATTGCCGTTGTTGTTGATGTTGGTTCCCTTCTGTTTCCACTTCCACCTTGGAGTACGCCTTTCCCAGGTATCTCAGGACCGCAAGCCCGATTAAGGAGCCTAATGTAAATAGTTGTCCTCTAATAGGCTTCACCTCCTCGCAGCAGGCTTCCGCGACCATTCCTGCCATTCACAAAAGTCTTAGCTCAGCATTTCCAAACATAATGCCTCTAGAGCTTAGGTCATACGTGTGCACCACGGTCTCACACGACTGCCATCTTGCCGCCTGGACCATACTACTTTGCTATCTCAGCACTGTGTCTTGCAGATGCTACTATCTGTATGTGTTTCCTGTCCTTACCACAGGAGGAGGAAAGGTGGCAAATCAGAGGAACTAGTGACAAGTATTGTGATTGACATTGATTATGCCAAACATACTGTGTATTTGTGCACACCTTCACCCCAAAAGATATCTTGGCACTGAATAACAGATGTTTATTGACACCCAACTGTATTGTACTCATTTTATCGACCTCAGAAAGATGAAAGGCTGAGTGGACCTGTCGAGATTTGAACCAGTGACCATGAGGTCACCCACTTTCCCCTAATGCTTTTTGTATTTCTAAAGCAAGGAATGGCCACACATGCAGCGCTCCATCACTACTGAATAATAATTATCTGCACTGGCTAGGTAAAAAAGGAAGTACAGGGGTGTATTACCTGCTAAATGCAGTAGCGCTGTGCTGTGTGAGGCTAATCTAAGGATGTCGTGGAGTACTCAATTATTATAATTTTTTTGCCTACACACTCCTGTGTCTGCCATCAGACAGTGCACATTATGCACAGTGTAGGAAGGGCACTCTAATGCAGCAGAGACGTGTTGTAATCTGCTGGTTCATGCGTGGGTTTTCATATGTTAACTCCAACTGTCTGCATGCCTGCTGCACAGCACTGCCACTTGCCGCTGGGTTATCATACATAATTAAAGATCCCTTCTTCCAACCTGGCTTCCTCAACGTCCTTATTGAAAATATTAATACTGTTTGGCATATTATGTTGCTTCTCTGGTTAACCATCTGGCTCGATGGCGCGATTCTTTCATATCATCCCGCCTCCCTCTAGTGAGGGGAGTAGTGCTGCAATGCTTCTCTGGTGCTCTGTTTTTCGAGTTTCTAACATAGATGAGTTACCCCATTGAAGTAATGTATTGGGTCCTGCTTAAGGCTTAATGAACCTTGTTAAATCTTCAATTCCTCCAGTCATAATTTGTCTGTATCAAAGTATATACATTTATTTTGGCTGTCGTTAGACTGAGAAGCATGGTGTACCAGCGATTTAAGGCCATGATATTCTGAAACACGCTCACATCAGCAGAACCCATGCGACTGCCTGATGCCTCTGCCACCACTTGCTGGCGGTAACACAATGGTACAGAAAGGTGATGTCTACACCCTCAACCAGGTCCAGGACACAGCAGTGAAAAGTTTACAGAAGGACCTGGCCAGTATAAAGAAGCCGCCAACAGAGCTAAGTAAGTCACAATCAAGCATCAAAGAGTGCTACTCCAACCAGATGCATCACAACAAGGGGGCGGGGGTGTCTATTGCATATTGCTCCAATATTAAAGCTAGATTCTCAGATATTCCACAACTAAAGGAAAAAGCTATCCTGTTTACTTTTAAATGCAACAATACGTCTGCTTTTAATGGGCTACTAATTTACAGACCACCCACTCCTAGGAATCCCTTCCTTTCATCCATACTGTCCGTTATGGAGTCTTGTATGGAATATCCTAATTTCTCGATACTGGGGGATTTCAACTTTCATCCAGAGTCCAGAATACCATCAATGTAATCAACGGGCTAAAAAGTCTAGACTTAAACCAAATTGTTACTGAGTCCACTCATATTGGTAAACGTACTTTGCACGGTATCTTTATCAATTATGCACAGATCAAATTTAGCAGCAGGCTACCGATGACATGGATAGATCATAGTACTATTTTCTTTGAATTGTTCCCCATTTAACCGCCCATCAGAGCACTTAATAATAACAGGATGGGCGCATTGCGCCGCTAGCGATAAATAAATACTTGTGACCTGGAAATCACTTTACAGTCCCATAGCCCTTGTATAGAAACTGACCTGATTCCACAGCCCTAAATTTCAATAGCTGGGTCGACTCTGCAGCAAAGAAACTAGCCCCAGAGACGCGTGGGAGAAGTTGACCTGGTATATGCTGACCACTAATCATAGTGGGCACCTTGTACCAGTTCAAACAACCCATATTGATGATTAGGTTAAAGACAACCTTTATTGAAATCTATCCTAGTAGTAGCTATGGAGAGCAGCCTTCAGGCTAAGTCTCGAAGGAACGTTAAGCAGCTTGTTTTACCAGATCAGAACCTCCTGAATGACTAAATGAAAGGAGAACCACACAAGGAATATATAACATATATGTATTTATTACTAAACACTCTCTACCAACCTCTCTATGAGATTAGAGAACAAAGCACGCACTATTAAATCACTAGAACAACAGAAAATAGCACAATACACAGTGGGCTCCAGGGGGAGACCAAACCATATACTAAGAAAGTGGTATAACAACAACGCCTTGACTAGTCACAGTGCCTAAAGCTCATAGAATCGCTGGGACCCAAGGAACCACCCAAGGTACTGACACAGGGGACCCACAGAGGACTGGTGAAGTGTGAGAACACAGGCGCAAGCTCCGTACAACTGTATGGGAAAGTCGCGGTTGGAATTTTAAAGATTAAGGACACTTCAGAAAGGACTTTGAGCAAACTCTTTCAAACATAGAAGGCCACCACCCTTGTGAGTACCGGAGTACCCGTGTTACCTAACCCAGGGAAGTCGGGTGCATAGGTGTCAAGTGATGTCCGGAATCTTCGTCGTTTTCAGTGGCGTGATCCGGAAAAGTGCTGCTGCCGGGAAGATGAAAAATGCCCAGTGGAATCCAAGCCTGAATTCAAGGTAAGAAGAACGTAAAGCAGAGGGGACAGAGTCTGGGTCACTTCAGGGTGACTGGGGCTTGGTAGATGCTTGCCCACTGATGTCGGGTGCTTCAGGTGAGTTGGCGCAATGCTTGACTCTGCAGCCACAGGGACCAGGAGATGTCGACAATGACCAAAGTCCGGAGATGAGCTATCCCACAAAGGATGTCGAGTTCTGGGGGGGTCAGCGTCCGGATTGAACACCAACAAGCCTTGGCAACTGCAGCCCACGCAGTCAGAGGAAAACAGCTTCGGTGAGGACCAGCAAGGTCCTGGGAACTCTCCAAGCAATGGAGAGTCAGGGCACCTCTGGAGCAACCAGGAAAGCCCAATGAAAGTTAAAGTTACCTTCACAGGTACCCACAGGCCAAGGGACCAGGGATCGCGAATGGACCTCGAGATGAATCACGAAATACCAGCCCACGAAACACTCGTGGAGTGTAGACCGGTAATATTCAGTGGAAACACTGCTAGGGGTCAGGACTACAAGTAGACCAAAGTGCAGCCTCAGGGATCGCCGAAAAGCATATGCTGCTGCAAAAGTACACCGTGCACAGGGGTTCGGGTTGCACAGTCCCCAACGTGGGATACAGGCCTCAGAATTTCTGAGAGCACAGATAAACCTCAGAGACCTCGGGAACCCACCTCCTGTGTTGTAGAAATCTTCGGAGTCCTCAGGAACTCGGGAGATGCAAACCGGTCAGATGCGTTTAGGTGCCTCCCTTGCCGGGGAGTAACTCCTTTACTCCAAGGGAGATTCTGCGGTCATCCAGCGTAGTGTAGATCGTCGAAGTACTTGGTTTCTGTTGCAGAGTTTAGTCCAGGAAAATCTAAAGTCCTGTAGTCAGGGGTTCCTACTTTATACCCAAGGAAAGGGTGGGACAAACTCTGGGGACCCACCTATGGGAGGGTCAGGACAGAGGGGTGGTTACACCCATGTCTTTTGTCCCGGGTTGCGCCAGAGCAGGAGCCAATAGCTCCTACAACCGGTTTGAACTGGACTATGCACAGGGACGCCAAATGTGCCCCCATTGCGGACAAAGCACTCTCAGAGTGCCCCCACCCAGCCCCAATACACTGAAGCCTATCTGGGAGGTGGTTACACCTCCCTGTGAATGGAAGCCTATTGTCAAGCCTTCCCCTGCTCGAGCTTGACTCAGCAACAGGAGGGCAGACTCGTGTCTGTGGCTGGCAGCATCCATTTTGTGATGCCCAGGTCGAGAAAGCTGGTACCGGGGTACCGGTGTGTCGCATATGTCTCTTTAGGAGGGTGGAATCATACCTCCACCCCCAGTTACTGGCAGGGAGGTAGGGAGGTAAGATTCCAAGGTGTTTGACACCACGAGTGAGGTTATAATGCACTTGAAGATATATATTTATATTTATAAAGTTATGTTTGGCTGCATCATAAACAACCCCAGAAAATAGGTTCCGAAGGCTGCAGAGGGGCTCTGCTCATGCATGGGTACCCTCTCACATAAAACCCAGCACCCTGCCTTCAGGTTTGACAAGGCCTGCCATAGGGGTGACCGATATGTTTATATGTGCAGTGATATAAGATAGATATAGTGAACCTATATCTAAGTAAGGGGTGCATGCACCACCTTACACAGGCTGCAGTACCAGACCTGAGGTGTCAGTTTGAGCGGTCTCTCAGGGGTGGCACAATACATGCTGCAGCCCTGGGAGGCCACTGGGGTACCTATGCCCTAGGTACATAGTATACCATATACTAGGGTCTTATAAGGGAACCCCATAATCCTATCTGGAGTGTACCTAATGTACATGCATTCAATTTACAGGCGAAAGCAACTAGGCTGGGGTCCTGGATGGCAGTATCCCAGCCAGTTTAATTCTAAAACAGTGAAACATTAGCAAAAAGTGGGGGTAACTATAAGAAGCAGATCCTACTCTCCTACATTCGTAACCTAAGTGGGATAAAGCATCAGCTTTCCCGTTCTTATTTTTACCTGCTTGGAACTGTATTATGAAATTATAATCACTAAAAAACGGAGTCCAACGTAGTTGTCTCATGGATAAAGCCCATGCGGATTTCAAGAATTGCAGATTACAGTGATCCATGGGGACTGTTATCCTGTGATTAGCCCCTTACAGATACTGCCTTCATTCCTCAAATTCCTTCTTTATAGCCAATTGTTCTTTGTCTCCTATAGGTAAGTAATTTCAGCCGGAGTCAATTTCGGGGAATAATAATCTACGGGGGGAAGACGTCCTGTACTAGGATCTGCCTGAGAAAGGACTCCTCCGACTGCCACTTGAAATGCATCAGCCTCAACCACAAAGGGTCGTTAAGGATCTGGATGCCTTAGTATGGGCACTTGTGTGAAAGCTTCCTTTAGTTTAATAAAGGACGCATTTGCCTGGGGAGTCCATTGAAATGTAATCCCTTTTTTCATGAGCCTAGTTATTGGGGAGGCTAAGTCGGAAAAATTGCTAGTCTATAGAAATTGGCAAAGCCAAGGAAACTCTGGATCTCTTTAACAGTTTGTGGTGCTTGCCAACGAGTGATGGCTTCTACCTTCTGACTGTCCATACTAATTCCCTGTGGGGACACCATGAATCCAAGGAAGCTTACTAATTGTGTATGGAAATAGCACTTCTCTAACTTACAGTACAGATGGTTGTCTCTCAAACGTTTGAGGACCCTCCTAACATGCACTTTGTGTTCTTGCATGGATGGTGAATAAAACAGGAGGTCATCAATGTAAGCAATGACAAACAGGTCCAAAATGTCCTTTAGGACTTCACTGATAAAAACTGGAAAGCCGAAGGGGCATTACACAGCCCGAATGGCATCACTAGATATTCATTTAACCCATACTTGGTACAGATAGCCGTTTTCCACTCCTCTCCCTCCTTGATTCTCACAAGATGGTAAGCCCCTCCCAAATCTAACTTGATGAACACTTGAGCGCCTTTTATCTGATCAAGGAGGGAGGATATCAGGGGTAGATGATACCTATTCTTGATGGTGATGGCATTTAATGCCCTATATTCTATACAGCATCTAAGAACCCCTCTCTTTTCGGTATAAAAAAGAGAGATGATGATGCCGGTGACTTGGAGGGACGGATAAACCCAATTCTCAATATTTCGTCCGGATATTCTCCCAAATAAATGTTCACTTTTTCTGTTAAGGAGTAAATCCTACTACAGGGTATGCGAGCTCCAGGCAGCAGATCTATCCGACAGTTATAGGCCCTATGGAGTGGAAGGCTAGTGGCCTTTTTCACATCAACAATGTCCTTGAGGTCCTGTTAAATGGAAGGTAACGCAGATTCGACTGTACTGGTGAGTGCAATGACTTTCTCTGGATTGCTTGTGTCATGAAAAATATGTTCCATACAATAGTTGTGGTTAAATGTTAACGTCATCCTCTTCCAATCAATAAATGGATCATGTTGACATAACCAGGGCAGCCCTAAAATAGCTTGAAACTGAGGGGATTGTATGAGATCAAATGCAATGAGTTCATGATGTCTCTCCTCAATGATTAAAGTTAAATCGATAGTAGCATGTGTAATGGGACCAGACTTCAAGTTTCTACCATCAATGATTGTGACTTCTTCCCAAGAGGGTTTTGTCACCCAAGGAATTGTTTTGCTCTGTGCCCACTGTGAATCCATGAAGTTACCAGAAGCGCCAGAATCCACCATTATTTGCACGTCTGCAACCTGGTACCCCCATATCAAATGCGAGGAGAAAAAGAAGTGACGTGGAAAAGATGCTGGTACCTCCGTCTGTGAGACAATTAATCCTGAATTACCTGAAGTCCTTGTCTCCTAAGACTCCTGGCTCACTAGTTTTCCAAATGCCTTGTCTGTTTAGGCTTTTACGGGACAGTCTCTAAGGAAATGGCCCTGCTCTCTACAGTACAAGCAGAATTTCTTGTCTCGCCTTCACTGCCTCTCTTCTTCACTAAGGGGCCCTCTTATACTCCCTATTTGCATTGGTTCTGGTTCTTCAACTGTTCATTTGGGGTCAGACTTTCTTTCCCTGTAAGAAAAAACTTGCCCATCTGACCTGCCTCTTTCTGTCTTCCTCTCACTGATTCCATGGTCCAATTTGACCACAGGTCAATAAGGGCAATACAAGACTCAGGAGGGTCAACCACTTGTGTAAACATATCTTTTAAATTTTCCCTCAAACCCTGTAAAACAAGGTGCTACGCTTCTCCTCAGGCCACCCAGCTTCTGCTACCAATCTATTAAAAGTGGAAATGTATGTGGTTAAATCTTTAGTTCCCTGTTTTAAATTCAAAAGTTCAGTGTCTACCGACTGCGTGAATGTATGTCTGTCAAATAACTTCTGGAGTTCTCTTTCGAAGGTGTTATAGTCCTGTAGCAGTGGATCGTTTCTTTCTATTAGAGGTATGGTCCAATTGGCAGCAGACCCCCCCTAGATAAGCTATAACAAGCGCCACTTTCGCTTGATCTGTTGGAAAGCAAGTGGCTTTGCACATGAAATGAAGCTGACACTGACTGATAATGGCTACAAATTTAGTTGGATCCCCCCAAAACGCTCAGGGGGGCCAAAGGAATGGATGGTGGAGCAGTGACTTGTATTATCGGGAAGCTAGTACCAGGATTCTGGGTCCCTGCACCTGAATCAGACCTCATTCCCCGTTGCATGGAATCCACCTGGGCTGACAGGGCTTGGGTTTCCTTCTGAAGGTTACCCAACATGTGGGCTAAATCTGCTAGAGATGCCTGACTCATCTCCAGGACGCCCGGGCGGAAGAGAAAACTTTTCTCTTTTGGCTTTGCGTTCTGTCAGGTCTCACCTATATTTCAAACTCAGAAAGCGATCTCCTTGGGAGCAAATATGTAGCCAACAACACTATTCGTCACACATACCCTCAAGAATTCTCATTCCGCCAAGGTGAACCAATTCAAGGAAGCACATCCTATGAACTTAAGAACCAGGACAGTGCAAAAATAACAGTAATTATTAATAATTCTTACAGTTTATTACGAACATCAATACATATAATACTTCATCACAGAGTTAAAAATCATGCAATTTAAAGACAACTTTGAAATTCAAATATGTCATTCAGATTTAAAAACAAATGATCACAGTAATCAATACAGATTATAAAACACAACGACCAAGTGGGACAAAAAAGCATCAAGAAAAATGATTTCAAATCAAGAAAACGTCACGATGGTCAGACAAACCAATAAATAAAATATAGATGCACACAACTTGAACAGAAAATTCCTGTTAAATATCAATAATCAAGTGTTGCATTCGTCATTAATCTGTGATGTATTCCAATACAAAGCATTGGCGCCTTTCGATGGGTCCAGTGTAATATCTCCCCCACCTTCTCTAGGAAAGAAAACTTCTTCCCACCTCGTATCAATAGTTCTCCAAATGCTAGTACTCCCAGATTCAGGTGTACTTTAAAAGACGTAGATAAAATCCTCACCATACGCGGCTTATAACGATAATGATCTTACTCGTATTACAAAGTAGCATACTAGCTCTTTTTTGTCAAAAAGTCACTTCCTACGTCAATAGATAAAAACAGGAAGGAGACACACCCAGTCTGAAGAGATTGTCAAGACCGATGACGTCTGTTATTTTCAAATCCAACGGAGGGAAGGCAAATTCTCACTCCACACGATGTGTACTGTCTAAAATATAGAGTCACGTTCCTCATACCGGGAATCTGAAAAGAGGTATACGACTCACCTATATTTCCGCAGGAACGTCATGGACATGAAGAAAGGTCCACAACTTCGCCAAATCACCTATTGCACCGAACAAGGTCAAAGTGACAATGTTAACGTGGGGAAGAAGGGAAACAAAACAAGGAGAGATAAGGGTCTTACGTCGAACCCCAGGCTGCAACGGGATTAGGCAAGGACAAGGCACAACAACTGTCAACAAGAGAGAAGAACAAAAACGGGTAAGTATGTAGTAGGGTATCTCTATCTCTAAATCTCTCTAATGGTTATGTCATACCTTACGGTTTCCCTTCTTCTGAGTTATTCAAATAGCTAGGGGTTTCAGGCACGTGTCTGGTTCTGGTAGGCAAAAAATAGAGCACTACTAATTAGAGACAGATAAATAAAAAGGAATGAAATTAAATAAAAAGGCCCTAGGCTAGAACTCACCTTAATCACCAGACTTCTGTATGAGTAATATTCTTCACAACATAAATGTGTATACATGTGAAATAAATCAGCCTTAATGTTCAGGTAGTATATCTAATGTCTATTTCTTTCTTCTTGTACAGGTTACTAAATCTCTAAGAGAGAGAAGGAACAGTATTACCGTCATGTGGCAGTAATGCAGCTTTCTGTTTTCTTTTTCTCTCAGGACAGCGTGAAACCGAAGAGGACAGAAATCCGGAGGCGGCGCGCTGAAAACAGGAACACCGAGATAGTTAGCCAGGAAGAGGAGCAACACCCCAAGGAAACAGGACGCGGTAGAGACTCCCGACGCCTCAGAAGTGCCGTGAAGACCCAGAAGGTAAGCCTCCAACTCCAGAGACTGGAACGCGAAGCGTTGCCACCCGGGGATGGTTGCGCTTTGAACTGTTTGGTCTGCTGCTGCGCATGCGTGTCCCCGTGTTGCGGCCTTCTCTGTAGTTCACGCGCTCCCAGTCCAGCAGCCGTGACAGTCGGCACTCAATGGGCTGCCGTGCGCCTAGGCGGGCACCTTATCGTCGTGGTGCAAATGTACCTTTGTTGGGTGGATGAATTTTTTATGCAGGAAGGGAAACCTTCCCACTTAAAAACAATCACATGAGGCTTTTTCATCTTTCTCTGGGTGCTGCAGAATGCAGCACACTGAGAAAGAGGAAAAACAAGGCGATTAGGAGATGTGTCTCCTCGTTCTGCCTGCCTTACGCCTCCCCTGGGGAGGCATAACCTATTGTTGCAGCCTCAGACTTACAATTTCTCAGAAATCTGGGTGAGTGTCTGAAACCATGGATGTTGCTGGGAATAAGCGGTACTTATTTACAAGGCCATGAAAAGCCTCGTAACATGCCTTTTATATATGCCAGTGGCACATTGCTCCACCGGAACATCAAATGAGAGACATTCCAGCGGCTCAAAAGTGCCGGTAGGGCCTCATACATGAAGCCCCTGTTGAGAAATGTAGGATGTCGTTGCAATCACACTGGTGGCAAGCACATAAACACTTTACAAAGGAGCAAATTGCAATTCCAACACTATATTTCACATTCTGATGTGCCTTTGATATCAGCAACCTGGACATCAGTCACATATGTACATACCATTGCGAGGTCAACGATTGTAGCATAGCAAACATTCAACTATGGGTGCCACCCGGAAGTTCAAGCTTGTAATCTGAATAGTTTGTACCATTTACGCATTCTTTAAGATTTTTAAACTGGTTGTCATATCTACATAGAACATCATGTGATATCTTCGGCATTGCAATTTCTGTCATCTACGATGTACTAGTTACTCAATTCATTGGCATAGTAGCACCATCCATGCTGAACTAAACAGTGTTGAATTGCATTGCTTCACATGTTGCATTGATAGATATTGACAACCAAAATATGATGAAATGTACGTTTCACACAACATAGGTCTATGCTATGAGTTATACTGGGCCCGTCAGATCCCAGCATGTAATATACAGCAGCACAGCAAGCTGCCACACTTCACTGCCTTTGTGTTATTGTATACTTAGAAGGAGGTTACATCTATGGAAGATGCAGGACATTCCTGACCATTGACCCTGCAGCATGAACCATGCAGCAGCCTTACACCAGTGGAGACACCAGTATGCCATGTTGTAAGTGTGACTCAGTTGCAGGAGTGATTGGTGTTGTGCAAGGAGAGATACATTCCAGACAAATGCTTAAGGTATGATGGCCTTTCTGTCATGTAATGTGTGTTGCAGATTGTGGCACACAGGTCACAGGAAACACAACAAGAAATCGTCCAGGAAACGCCCCATAATGCAGTTTCAATGGTCGCTCTATGCATCAAAAGACATAGTTGATGTTACAACAAGGTGAACTATCAACATTTTTCCGAGAGGAACAACACTATCCACACACCTGTATTGACATTATGGAGGCACTAAGAGGTGAAATTAGTTTCTTGCTGAATCCTTCTTCAATGTTACATGTGTGCACCATGCTGCAGTACACATCTGCCTGGTAATTTGCAAATTACAAATGATTATGGTCAGGGAGGCTTCCATTCTGGCACTGACTCAATCAGCCCAACTACACAGGCACGCTTGCAACATAGTGCAAGGATGCTTACTTAGCACAAGGCAGCCCACGTGTACCACGCGGGACCAAAAGTAAGGAATGCCCTGTAACTTGGAGATTGGACACAATTCACACCTTTTATTTTGACACAGGGCAGGGCAGCAAGACTCATTGCAGCTCTGCCCAACCCCAAAAACACCTACATGTTGTTCCAAGTGTGTGTAGAAGACCATGGATGTTGTGTCAAAACACCAACATCAACCCCCGGGCTACAACTCAGTCCCACATAGTACTGGCTGGAAGGGAACCAAGATGACCAGGCCTAAAGAAGCCATACAGGATGTCTCTGCGTGATCTTAAAAATGGGTGCTGAAACATTGTGCCACCCGTATGACTGATGGAGGGACGCACAAGTGGTGAAGTGTTATTCTTCTTAACACCCTATGGAGCTTTTTCACCTGCACCTATGATAGAGCGCGCAGGTCACCCAACTAGAATTTATACAGATACTCACCTGGGCCCATAATTTCCGATAAATCATATAACGCTCTACTACCAGAATATTATAATTTCTATTACTGATTCCTATACCAGTATCTTACGAATCTTTGACACTAGATACCTTCACACAATGGATCAGGGAGTTGAGTCAAAAATAGGTACTCAAATAACAACATTTGCATTTATAATCACCACAGAGTCAGGGTAAGTTAAAACTTTTATCTAATCATCATCATCATCATCATATGGCATGAGCAGAAAATTGAAGGTGATAAGACTATCAATTACTAAAATCAGAAACAGTGTATAGCTATGAATAAGATAGAGTATGCTAAGCATTTAGAGACTATAAGTAAAGGGCAAGGGAAAACAAGAAACATGCTATTTTTAGAAAACCAATCTTTCGTTTCTTGATTAAAGGAGGGTAAAGAAAGGGAACATACTGAACCCAAAGACTTTCGCAACACTAACAGTTTGAAAAAGGAGAAATGCAACTATGTAATTCGAGCATTCTGATTTCAGCAAAAATAAATTATAGAGAAGGTAAGAGTTGGAACATTCTATAGATTCAACGTATTTCCTACAGGGAGGGTAAGAAAAAGGAACATATACTATATAGAAACGATTTAGCATTGACTAAAAGTGGGTTGAAAAGTGGAACATGCTAATAGTCCGTAAATACATGAATATCTCATTTACCAAGGGACAGGAAAGAGAAGGAACGTATGCAATCAAGCTTTGCAAATTCAGGATGGGGAGAAGAGGAATGCAAATATCTCTACAAAACACCCACACAGACTTTATATTTACCTAGGATAGAGTGAAGACCAACCCTGGCCACGGGTCAGTTAGAAAGGACAGGAGGAACCCCAAGGACTTCAGTGCCAGTAGGCAAGCAGGTGCAGCTCATGGACAATCAGGACAGGATAACCCCAGGATTTGGATCAGGACCGGTTCATCAAAGGTTAAGACCAACACCCGCAGCTTCGGTTGCAACGCCTGCGCTACTCCCTCTCTGCAAGGAATCTACCAATAACCCCGTCTGGGTTATAAATTTTATCAGCAAAGTGCTTCGCCAGCACTTTCACTTCCCAAAAAAACCTGATTAGGTTCTTGAACCTCACAACAGAGTGCTTCGCAGCTCTCTACTTTCAGTCACCTATTGAGTGCGTTGGGTCAGTGACAGGACAGCTATTTGGACAAGTCGGACAATTTCTCTAGCTAAACCTACGCTAATTATACTGTTTTTCATGTCAGTGTACCACCCCCCAAAGTTGCAAGTGTAAGGATCCCCAATTTTGATTGGACAAAGGAGGAGGACAGGTCATCACACCACCTATTTTCTAGACTTTCTCAGGCTCTTTATTCAGATTCCGTACACGCCCCTTACATTCCAGGTTCTCATGACATATGCCTTTGGTTAACAATGGTGAATATAACATTGAATACAATTGTAACAATTTTCAGTACAGTTCAGCTTCTTCTAGCTAGGTCGCAGGTCGGGTTCCCAGGCGCATCTTGGCTGTTGCTGCCATCTGGCTGGGTTTCAAATGCAGCGAAGTTCACTTTCCCTCTGCAGGGACATGTGCAAAAGGGACTTCCAAAATGGAGTAGCAAGCACCTCCCAGGCCCAAAGAGTACGATACATGAAAAGTAAAAGAAAACAATTTAGAACACAGTAATAAATGATTACACTGTATACCATGAATCTCTATACTATACCCATTACTTCAATATAAACTACAGCATTAGGATTAAGCAGAACGAACAGCTTAGCGAAAGCAGCAATGCAAGCTTCTCGCATGTGAGAACATAGAACAGCCATTTTAGCACTAGTGTGCAGATGTGAAAAATATCCCTCCAGAACTGCGAGTACGTCATGTCACGTGGGTATGACTGACGCATGCGCAGTAGAAATTCCCGCGTAGCAGCAGCCATTTTATATGCAAGCGTATTAGGATTAGAAAACACATAAGCAAGCTTCACTCGGACACCCAAATGGGGAAAGAATAAGGGACTAATTAGTAAGACGAACATATTGGTTACATGGTTATGGTTATTTGAGGTTAATGAGTACGAGCAAGTCGCTCCATCAATCCCCTCTTTGATTATATTGTGTAGCATCACAAATTAATGAAACAGGTGCCAACTTTTCACATTTCACCCATTTCAATCTCTTCAAACTTTCTATTCTGCTTTTTCTCATTACTCTTAATAGGATGAGTATTTTTCATCTTTTTGTAGATCTGACTATTCAATTCTTCCAATTCTAGTTCTTCAATGTTTCTTTTTACCCCTCACTGATTCACAGAATATTTCTTCTTGTGTTTTCGACATTTGCAGCAAATTACTATCCCTAAAACTATTAAACCTATTCCCGCCATTGGCATCAGTATTTTACTAACAAGACTTTTACCTAGATATGAAAACCAACTACCTACAGAGGAGAGACCATCAGTCGGTCTCTTCCAGGCTCTATCAACCTCCAGTGGCTTGAGCTCCTTTTCCAAATTAGTTATGTTTTTCACATACTTCTTAATTTCAACACTTTTGTCTGGAATGTAAGTGCAACAATGTTGCGCTTTCAACATTCTACAGAATCCGCCCTCTTTTGCCAATAGGGTGTCAAGAGCAAGTCGATTTTGTAAAACCATAGATCTGATCGCAACCAATTCGGTATTGACCATCAGGAAACCTCCAGCATTGTCAGTTGATAACCGATCTACTAGTGTTGACAATTTGCAGATTCTGTGTGTATTCACAGCCACTCCCACTGTAGGTATCAATGCAGTAAATATATGACCTATTATTTCTCCATCAATTTCTCTTTTATTGCGTACTAATCCATTAGTTTCTTCATTGCTTCCAGTATCTTTACCCATATGGAATATCTTTGGGAAGACAATACCAAAATAACAGCTTCCATAGCAGTGATCTGGTAATTTGAAATAAGCCTTGTTCCCACATATATAATAATATCCGGGAAACACAGATTCTGTCCCATCTTTGAAAACCCAACCCCCAATTACCTTTTAATTGTGCTCACATGTACTGGAACCAATGAAAATGTTATTATAATAACTAGTCATTTCTCTGTGAAGACAAAGTTTCCCCTTCTTTTCGAAATCCAGCAACATAGCAGCATTAGCTCCACCATTTGAGGTGCTCCCTATATTTTCAGCCCATTTAGGGGTTTTCTGCTTTTTGTCATTTGCTTTTCTTTAGAAACTTTCTCTTCTTTTCTCTACCATATTTAGGAATATTTTTTCTTTTTCGTGTAATAGACATGTTAAGTAATTTCTGTGTGCCTCACCTATATCTATTGTACCTATAGTTAGAAAGTATTCACCTATATAGCGTGTTACATCACTCTTAGTATGTACAGGATTTAGGTTACCACGGATAGGAAGTTCAGAAAATATCACATCTGAATTAGAATAATAATACTGTAAAGGTCCTTTCTTATAGAATAAACTAGCTAAAATACTACAGAAAATTCCATATGTTAGTGGCAAGTGATGATAAGTCACACCCTCAGCTACCGAAGTGGGCATCTTCATGCAAACATAACAGTCTTCTATCTCCATAGCTTCTACATAATGTACTAAAAGGTTTGCAAATACATTCAAATGAGTTCTGTTTTTGATTCTACTATAGTACAGTCCTTTCTCATCTGGTGCATCTAAGTCAACTTTAGCTTGTCTAAGGCTACGTGCTTTCTCCTGTGTATCTATTCTTTGTGGTGTATCTTTCGTCTGCAGCTCTCCTGTGTCCATTGTCACTGGCTTAGTAGGGTATAAATTAGTATATTTACTCATCATGTAAGGAATAGTTATGGTTAGTCCTATCCAAATTACAAGTACTAATGCTACACTACACAAACATACTTTGCAGCATGTTCTTACACAATTTTTTTTCGGTCTTCTGTTAACAGTTGAATCTGCCATTAGGTCTAAAGGAGTCTCAACCCCTCTTTGAAACTTTTCCCTCAGTCTTTGCCCTGAACAATACTCAGGTGGGTCTTATTTCTCCAGTATTTTGATCAGCAGTCAATTCTTCATCAGTCTCGTCACGTATCTCTAGGTTTTCAAAATCTTCCAGAACTATGCAGGTCCACTCAGGGCCCTTGTATTTGTTATTAAGTCTTTTTAGTCGTGGACTTCTTCTTCTGGGTTGTATCACAGGTGGTTCGGTTTGGCTTGTTACCTCATCCACTTGTTCAGGCTCTTCATTAATATTCTTTAAACGCAGTCTCAGTCTCTTGACATATCTAGGCCACATGTCTCCTTTACTGAATCGTTTAACTGGTACTGTGCTCTGACCCTCTTCTAATGCTCTTTTATTCTCGCTCAGTTGTGGCACATTGATCTCAGTATCTTCTTCTTCTTTCCTCTCTATCTGACTAGTTCCAGGTCTTACTTCAGTTTCTTCTGCCTGGTTACTAATCTGACCTTGTTCAGGAATCTGTTGGATTTGTCCTTTATCTATTTCATTTTCTTCGTCCTGAACACAATTGTCTATTCCTATCTGATCCTGCTTAAGCTCTTCGAACTCTTGATCTTCTTCTGCTTGAGTTTTCGCCCTAATATCTATCTGTCCCTTTTCAGATTCAGGAGTTTTGGGTGGTGTATCGATTACCTGATCTCTCCCTATCTGGTCCTCCTCAGAGTCACCTTTGACATGAATTTCAATGACCTGAGTATCTTGCTCTATTCCTGTCTCATCCTCGCTATCACTCTGTCCGTCTAAATAAGGTTGATTTCTGGTACGAACATATTCTGAAGGTATGTCGATTGTTGGGATCCAATCATCTTGACTGGTGCTCGGTTGTTCTTGTCAGGAAATCCCTGCACCGACAGGGAAAAGACATCCGCGACTTCAACGGACTACAACTCCCAGAAGGCCAAGCGGGAGGAGCGTTATGCAACTCAGGGTAATGGTTGCATAACGCAATTACAACACGCCTATATAGGCGGTACCTGAACGAAGAAGGGAGTCGGATATTCTGGTATCCACACGGCCTTCCACCAAGCTGTTCCTGTGCCCCCGCAGTGAGAAGAATTCCCAGCAGGATCCTAGGACAAAGACGGATGTGGGTCGAGTGAGTCTCCCCGGGCCGCTCTTTGTTAGTCCGCCCTGTTTCTTCTCGGTGAGCCGCCAGGAAAGCTTCCTTGCCGCTGCTGACTCGGAGGAGTCGAGAAGCCTGTCATTGTTATCGGACGCGGAAAACTTTGCCGCCGCTGACTCGGAGGAATCGGGAGTCCCACACAGGGGCAATCGCTGGAGTGAGCCGTAGCTCCCAGCCTGTCCCATAACTACGGGAGTCTCCAGCTGTTACGCACACCAGGAGGTGTTTGCCGCGTATCGGCTGTAGAGTTTCCAACGACGATCGAGCGGCTGCTCTCGTCACCAGCTTTTGGCATTATTTGGACAACGGAGACGCATCACCCGGAGGTGAAGCAGCGTCCCGTTGTAGAAGAGGAAGAGGTCGAGCGGCTGCTCCCTTCAGGTCGAGACCCCGGCCGGGTGTCTCCCTGACTCCATGTGTGAGAAATGGCTGTTTCCACGATTCCCTCAAAACACATCGAGTGGCATTGCCGGCTACTGTGTTTCTACCCTCTGTTGGCATACGCCGGGACCGGCGTATTTGCAGAGGACGGGGTAACGTATACCGGCTGGAGGTGACCAGTGACTATTTACTATATAGATTTCGTGTATATTGAAATGCTATACAAATAAATCACCAAACATAGAACCGTGTCGCGTCCTGTTTTGTGGTGTCTGTGGCAACCCCGAGACCCCCAGGTGTTACAAAATATCCGACCTAATAAACCTTAACAGTCTCCTGGTCGTTTACGGACATGGCAACACTGGACGACATCCTGGCCGCATTGGCCGCAATGCAAATAGAACTCGCGGCCTCAAGGCAGGAAACCGCAGATGTGCGGGCTAGGCTGGATGCCCTACAAACAGACCCTTTAACGCCCAGCGTTTCACTCACGACACAGAGTCCATCGGTAGTGGTGGAAATGCTGGTTGCTATTCCCTTGGCAACCCGGAGAGATACAGCGGAGACCCCAACACCGTGCAAGTGTTTCTTACACAGGTAGCCCTGCATTTGTCTTGCAAGCCTAAGGCATTCCCGACGAGCCAAGCCAGGGTGGCTTTTCTAATATCCTACTTGGCTGGGAACGCTGCACAGTGGGCTGTACTATTGGTGAGCCGTGACGACCCCATCCTCTGTGACTGGGGGGCTTTTCGCGAGGAATTCCTAAAGGTGTTTGACAGAAGGGCAGACTCATACACCGCAGACCGCGAGATGTTGGAATTAAGACAAGGGTCTAACGATCTAGTGCAATACCTCAATGCGTTTCGCAGACTGGTGGCTGAAACCAAGTGGCCAGTAGCGAAACAAACTGCGCTGTTTCACCAAGGGTTGTGTGACGAGCTAAAGGATGTGGTTGCTCAAATCGACCCACAACCCAAGACGTGTGAGGGCCTTATCAACCTGGTGTTGAGGTTGGATCACCGGATGAGCGACAGAAGAGGCGACACTAGAAGAAAAGGGAAAGCTCTTCCATCTTACACAACGGTGGGAAGTCCGGAACCCACGGCCCCGACCAAGGGGGAACCCATGGACATCGGTGCCATTAGAGCAAGTCTCACGGCATCGGAGAAGGAATCCCGCCGTAAACAGGGGCTGTGCCTGTACTGCGGCAAGAAGGGACACTATGTCCGGGAGTGTCCGGCCAAACCCAAAAGTACACGATATAAGAACAACCGGTCGGTGACAGCGGTGTTGGACGTCCCGGCGGAAAACTAGTGGACTCCCAGACCAACGAAGGGGCGTCTAGGAGTCACAATTACATCCCTTCACTGTCTAATTCTGTGTCCAAGGGACAAAGGCACTTGTTCATCACAGTGCACGTGGGAATGCACGACCAGTGGGTACCGGTGGTGGCCATGGTGGATTCAGGGTCGACAGGCGTGTTCATGGACATTAACGAGGCGAACAGGCTGGGGCTGGTGCTTCTTCCCAAAGCTGTTCCAGAAGACGTATACGCCGTGGACGGAAGACGATTGGTGACCGGGCCCATAGGGCAGCACACAGGGGGTCTACTGATGAAGTATGGACGGAGCCATCTGGAAGAGATAGACTTCAACATAATCAGGGCACCTCAATACGGGGTCATATTGGGACTTCCATGGTTACAGAAGCATAACCCGTTAGTGGATTGGCCTACGCATTCCCTTGAGATGAAATCCCCGTTCTGCCGGTTACAATGCGGGAAGAAACAGGAACATACCCTCACAGATCCGAAAGGAAGTCAGACGGTAGCCACGGCAGCTGAAAAGGATGTTATGCTCCCCAGAACTTATCACAGATACGAGGATGTGTTTGATGAAATGAAGGCGGAGGTGCTCCCTCCACATCGAATATACGACTCTCAGATTGATCTGGTCCCAGGAGCTAACGTGCCCAGCGGCAGATTGTATGCGTTGACAGAACCGGAAAACGTGCATCTTAGAGGGTATCTGGATAAACTCTTGGGGCTGGGTTTCATAAGACCGTCCAAATCTCCCGCCGCCTCGCCGCTCTTCTTCATTCCGAAGGCTAACGGGGAGCTGAGGGCCTGTGTGGACTTCAGGGAGTTGAATGCCATCACCATAAAGAACCGCTACCCCTTACCACTCATAAGTGTTCTCCTGGAGCAGGTCAAGAGGGCAAGGATTTACACTAAGTTGGATTTGAAAGGGGCTTACCATCTGGTGCGCATGAGGGACGGCGACGAGTGGAAAACCGCATTTAAGACACGGTTTGGCCTATTCGAGTACCTCGTCATGCCGTTCGGTTTGTGCAACGCACCGGCCGCCTTTCAGTATTTCCTGAATGAGGTGTTTCGGGAGGAGATGGATAGATACGTCGTGGTCTACATCGACGATATCCTCATTTATTCAGACACTGAGGAGGATCATGTACGACACGTCTCGGCGGTACTCCAGAAGCTGAGGGAGAATATGCTGTTCTGTAAACTCAGCAAATGCGATTTCCATGTCACATCGGTGGAGTTCCTGGGAGTGATGCTGAGTCCGAACAGACAAGAGATGGCGGATGGCGGAACGCAAGATCAAGGCAGTAAGAGAGTGGCCAACCCCCCAAGGAGTCAAGGATGTCCAAAGCTTTATTGGCTTCGCCAACTTCTACAGGCGATTCATCGACGGCTTCTCGGGGCTGGTGGCACCGATCACACAACTGCTAAGGAAGTCAGCTGAGTTCGTGTGGTCTCAAGATGCACAGAAGGCCTTCGAAGCCTTGAAAGACGCCTTTGGCAAAGCGCCGGTGTTGGCACACCCGGATCCGTCCCTTCCCTATGTAGTAGAAGCAGACGCATCAGACGTGGCCATTGGAGCTATATTGTCACAGCGCAATCCGGACACGGGATTGCTTCATCCCGTGGAATTTATGTCCCGCAAACTGAACGACGCTGAGCGCGATTATCATATAGCAGAAAAAGAGCTCCTCGCCATCAAGGACGCTTTCGCAGAGTGGAGACATTGGCTGATGGGGGCCAGGCATGTAGTGACGGTGTACACTGACCACCGGAACCTGCAGTTCATGACAGCAACAAGACATCTTTCTCCTTGGCAGTTACGATTGATGATATTCTTCGCTGGATTCAACTTCCACATTACATCGTCCTGGGTCAGAAAACCGCAAGGCCGATGCGCTGTCCCGACAGTCTGCTGTCAAGGAACCTCCACAAGAGATGGTGCATTCGATCATTCCCCCGCAGATGGTGCTGGGGGTGATACAACCAGACACCTTCCTTAAAGGAATCCGGAGAGGGATCTGTTCGTTCGCTTGGAGGAGGTGGCTACATAGCCACAAGGAATGGCAAGTGAGAGACGGTATACCGGTAAAAGGCGGATGTCTACTGATACCCACGCCTAGACTGAGAAAACAGGCGTTTGAGTGGTGTCATGACTCCCCCAGTGCGGCTCATTTGGGGTACGAGAAGACGGTGGCCAGCTTGGGACGCCATTTCTGGTGGCCAGCCATGAGAGCGGATGTCAAGACATGGGGGCAGGCCTGCACCACATGTGCTACCATGAAGACGGACCACAGCAAAACCCAAGGGCTCCTTCGTCCCCTTCCTACCCCGAATAGACCATGGGAGAATATTTCGTTGGACTTCGTGGTGGGTTTACCTAGGGATCAAGGAATGACGGCGATATTAGTGGTCGTGGACTACTTGACTAAAATGGGGCACTTCATCGCATGCAAACAGGTACCTACGGCAGGAGAGCTAGCAACAGTACTGCTAACTAACGTGGTACGTTTACATGGACTGCCCGAGGTGATTGTGTCGGATAGGGGGTCGCAGTTCACGGCACAATTCTGGAAGACGTGGTGCTCTGCGTTGCACGTCTAGACCGCGATGTCCACCAGCTACCACCCCAAGACGGACGGCCAGACGGAACGCCTAAACCAAACTCTAAAACAGTATCTGCGCTGTTTTGTGGAGCAGGGGAAGGAGGAATGGGTCGATCTGCTCTGGATCGCGGAGATAGCGTACAACAATGCCACTCACAGTTCGACTAAAGCATCCCCGTTCTACAGCAACTATGGTCATCATCCGAGGTTCTTGCCCTTTGTCCATCCACTTCGAGAGAGCAAAATACCTGCCACAGCAGAAAGAGTGGCACACATCAAGGACATCTTGTTACGCTCCAGGGCCTTCTTGATTGAAGCTAAACAGAGGTATAAGGCTACAGCGGACAGAAGAAGGAGACCTGGACCGATATACCGGCCTGGGGACCACGTTTGGATATCTACACGGAACATGAGGTTCCGCAAGAACAGCGTCTTCCATCCTAAATACATGGGGCCTTACAGGATCACCAAGTGTATGGGTCCAGTGAATGTGAGGGTATGCCTACCCCAGACATTGAGAATCCATCCTGTGTTCCATGTGTCGCTGCTCAAACCAGCCTCGAACAAAAAGAACACGAAGCCCAGACCGATAGTGGTAGAATCGGAGGTGGAGTATGAGGTTGCAGGTATCCTTGCTTCCAAGTGGCTAAGGGGAAAGTTGTGGTACCTAATCGTCTGGAAAGGATATGGACCTGAGGAACAATCGTGGGAGCCGGCTGCAGGGGTGCACGCACCGCCCCTGGTTTCGTTGTTTCACCGTCGCTTCCCTTCCAGCGCAGGACCCGTGGGGAGATGCTGAGGGAGGGAGGATGTACTGTCAGGAAATCCCTGCACCGACAGGGAAAAGACATCCGCGACTTCAACGGACTCCAACTCCCAGAAGGCCAAGCGGGAGGAGCGTTATGCAACTCAGGGTAATGGTTGCATAACGCAATTACAAAAAGCCTATATAGGCGGTACCTGAACGAAGAAGGGTGTCGGATATTCTGGTATCCACACGGCCTTCCAATAAGCTGTTCCTGTGCCCCCGCAGTGAGAAGAATTCCCAGCAGGATCCTAGGACAAAGACGGATGTGGGTCGAGTGAGTCTCCCCCGGCCGCTCTTTGTTAGTCCGCCCTGTTTCTTCTCGGTGAGCCGCCAGGAAAGCTTCCTTGCCGCTGCTGACTCGGACGAGTCGAGAAGCCTGTCATTGTTATCGGACGCGGAAAACTTTGCCGCCGCTGACTCGGAGGAGTCGGGAGTCCCACACAGGGGCAATCGCTGGAGTGAGCCGTAGCTCCCAGCCTGTCCCATAACTATGGGAGACTCCAGCTGTTACGCACACCAGGAGGTGTTTGCCGCGTATCGGCTGTAGAGTTTCCAACGACGATCGAGCGGCTGCTCTCGTCACCAGCTTTTGGCATTATTTGGACAACGGAGACGCATCACCCGGAGGTGAAGCAGCGTCCCGTTGTAGAAGAGGAAGAGGTCGAGCGGCTGCTCCCTTCAGGTCGAGACCCCGGCTGGGTGTCTCCCTGACTCCTCTGTGGAATAAGGTCGAGCGGCTGCTCCCTTCAGGTCGAGACCCCGGCCGGGTGTCTCCCTGACTCCACGTGTGAGAAACGGCTGTTTCCACGATTCCCTCGAAACACATCGAGTGGCATTGCCGGCTACTGTGTTTCTACCCTCTGTTGGCATACGCCGGGACCGGCGTATTTGCAGAGGACGGGGTAACGTATACCGGCTGGAGGTGACCAGTGACTATTTACTATATAGATTTCGTGTATATTGAAATGCTATACAAATAAATCACCAAACATAGAACCGTGTCGTGTCCTGTTTTGTGGTGTCTGTGGCGACCCCGAGACCCCCAGGTGTTACAGTTCTTCAGCTATTTCAGGATCGACCTCTTGAGACCCTTCAGCTGCGCAACCTTCAGCCTCAGTTTCATCAATTTCCGTCACCTTCTTTGTATGACTGACATGGATCCAGTGTGGAACTCCTGCACACTTTACTGCTGTGGTGGTGATCAGGATCACTTGTCGTGGTTTACTCCACTTGGGTGTAAGGCAGGATTTACGAGTATGTTTCTTAAGGACAACCCAATCTCCTGGGTTCAAATCATGAGCTGGAGTTGCTGGTCTGTCGACAGCGTCTTCCCCAACCTGGCGAGAGATAGAACGCACTTGATCAGCCAGTTCTTTGCAGTGTTCCAGTACTAAATCATCAGATATATTTATCAGTCTGTGTCCTGGCACCCATGCTTGCCGCATTGCTCTTCCCATCAGTATTTCATGGGGACTTAAGCCTGTTTTCCGGTCTGGAATACTTCTAAGTCCCATCAGAACAAGTGGCAGAGCATCTGGCCACTCCAATCGAGTTGACTCATACATCTTTCCCAGTCTTGACTTTATAGTGCCATTCAACTGTTCTACCACTACAGATGCTTGTGGGTGATATGCGCAGTGTAGTTTTTGCTTAATTTGGAATGCTTCACAAATTAGACCCATAATCTCGCTATGGAAATGTTTCCCTCTGTCAGATTCAATTGTCACCGGAAATCCAAACCGTGGGATAAGCTCTCTAAGTAGAAGCTTAACCACAGTAATGCTGTCATTTTTACGGGTGGAGTAAACTTCCACCCATTTTAAAAACAGGCAGACAATGACAAGCACATATTTTAGTCCTCGACAAGGGGGCAACTGAATGAAATCAATCTGCAATCTGATAAAAGGTCCTTCTCCCTTTCCAATTTTCCCTGGCAATACAACTGTTCTCTTCCCTGGGTTCATTTGCTGGCAAATCAGACACCTCTGGCAGAGTGCTTTAGCTATGTTCCTGAATTTCGCATTAAACCATGTTCGTCTAAACAGACGTATCATAGCATCTCCTCCCAGATGTGAATCTCCATGAATCAACCTAGCCATAGGAGCAAGCAGACAGTTGGGTAACACCACTGTGTCGTCAAGGTAAATAATGACACCATCTTCAGGCCTTCTCCTACACCCTAACTTCCTCCACTCCTCCTTTTCATTTGGCTCTGCTGCATTCTGCAAGTCTCCCACTTCTTCCCATCTATCCACACCATCCAGTGACATAAGTTGGCAGCTGTTTCCGCCCACCTCAACCTTTTTGTTTACAGCCATTTTGTATTTTGCACAATGTTGGGCTAACTGATCAGAATATCGATTACCAGCTGTCACTTTGTCATTGCCAGATTTGTGAGCAGCACACTTTACCACAGCCACTTCTTTTGTCAATTGGATTGCTTCCAGCAAATCTTTTACATATTGACCATTTCTGATAGGGGTGCCCGAAGAAGTCAGGAACTCCCTTTGCACCCATAATTGGCCATTGTCATGCACCACTCCATAACCATACTGGCTGTCAGTGAATATGGTTACTTTCTAATTTTTCCCAAATTTACAGGCCTTTGTCAGGGCAACCAATTCAGCAATTTGTGCAGACTTGACTCCAGGTAAATAGGATGCTTCCACTGTGCCTCCCAAGGTGCACACTGCATAAGCAGCGCTTAAACCTCCTTCCTCATGTCTCATGCATGAGCCGTCAACAAACAGCTCATAGTCTGACTCAATCAAAGGCCCCTCTCTTATATCGCGCCTTGGCTTGGTACTGTATTCAGTTAAATCAATGCAGTGATGTTTAATTTCCTCTTTAAGTTCTGCACTGAATGGATTTGGCAGTAAGGTTGCTGGGTTCAAAATGTTACACCGAGCAATGGTTACATTTCCTGCACCTACAAGAATTCTCTTGTACTTAGTCAGCCGACTAGGTGTGAGATACTGAGTCTTAGTCCTGGTCAGAAAGATTACAACTGCATGTGGAACATATACGGTTACAGGCTGTCCCATAATGATGGATTCACTCTGCTCAAGACTCATGCAAGTTGCAGCTACCGCTTTCAGACAACCAGGTAATGCAGCGGCCTCTGGGTCTAAAGTAGACGAAAAATATGCCACTGGTCATCGCACCAATCCATGAATCTGAGTTAAAAATGAAAGTGCACAATTGTCTCGTGTGTCACAAAAAACTGCAACATCTTTTGAATAGTCAGGCATTCCTAATGCTGGAGCTGTACACAGGCAATTTCTCAAATTTACAAAAGCAGTCATGCTTTCGTCATCCCATTCTACTGGGTCTTTGGCTATTTTCCTTGTCATTTGTATCAGAGGCTTTGCAAGGTCTGCGAATCCCACAATCCATTGCCTGCAGTAGGCTACGACTCCTAGAAACATTCTGACCTCCTTCTGTGTCTTTGGCAAATCCATGTTTTTAATTATTCTGATTCTTTCTCTGGTAACTTTCCTGACACCTCTCTCTATCTGATGTCCCAGATATTTCACAGAGGTAGTACAGTATTGCAATTTCTCTGGAGACACTTTATGTCCCCCCTCACCCAGATGATTCAATAGAGCAATGGTATCAACAACAGAGGCTTTTCGTGATTTTGAGGCCACCAAAAGTTCTTCTATGTACTGAACTAAGACAGACTGTCCAGGTAGCACTAACGACTCCAGACACTTTTTCAAAATCTGATTAAATATTGAGGGGCTCTCTGTGTACCCCTGAGGGACATGATTCCAAACGTAAACATGACTGTTGAATTCAAATAAGAAAAGAAATTTGCTGTCTGGGTGCAATGGGATCAAGAAAAATGCATGGCACAGGTCTATGACAGTAAACCATCCAGCCTCCCACGGTATCTGATACAGAATCACTGCAGGATTTGGCACAACTGGACAGCAAGGGACAACAATCTTATTAACCTTTCTCAGGTCCTGTACTACTCTGTACTTACCGCTAGGTTTCTTTATTCCAATTATTGGGGAGTTACATGGACTGCTCATTACTTCTTCCAAAATGCCTGCTTTTAGTAACAGTTTTATTTCTACTGCAACTCCTGCCTTTATTTCTAGGTTCATTTTGTATGGTCGTGTATTTGGGTAAACTGCGTCTTCTTTTATGGTTATTTTTATTGGGTCCACATTTGCCATCAGTCCTACATCCTTTCCTGTAAAGTCCCATACTTCTGGTTTTACCGTCTGTTGTAATTCTTCTGGTAAGTCTTCTACCGTCAACTTAGCAATGTCAGTCTCTGGTTTCTCTAACATTAGTTTGTAAACTCCGTCTTCATCTGGAGTCTGAATTTCAACACCATTTGGAGTGCAAAAGATGGTGCAGTTCGTTTTGCACAACAAATCTCGTCCTAGCAAATATACAGGACTGGAGTCACAGACTACGAATCTGTGTATTTCTTTGAAATTCCCTATTTTTACTTCCATTGGTTCTGTGACTGGGGTACTAATTTGTTTATTAGAAACGCCCACTACTTGGATCGCTTCTCCCGAGAGGGGTAGGTTTGGAACGTCTGCTGTTCTCACAGTAGAGCGGGTAGCGCCAGTGTCCAACAGAAAGGTGACATCATTTCCTTCAACCTTTTCTTCAATGTATGGCCCTGACTGGTCTACCGGCAAGGAGGCACCAAGCACGCACTCCTCGTTCTCCCCCCTCAGGCACCGTCAGTAAGGTTCTTCAGAAAAGAATGTGTAATTTAAAAGAAACTGTGAAGTTGATGCATCTCCTTTTTCCCTTCCTTCCCAATTCTTAGTCTCTACATTCTGTTGTGCTTTGCTCCTATAATTTGGCATAGGCGCCAGGGGAATCTGGTGCTGTGTTACCTGTTGCTGGTTCTTCCGTGGTACCTCAGGCTGCGTCTGTGGATTTAAATCATTATATTGCACATTACCATTCTGCACAGCCTTACACTCGTCTTTCCAGTGCCCCAACTTGCCACATCCGTGACAGGGGAACTTCTTTTTTGCATCTTCCCTATTGAATTTTCCCCTGGTCCTACCCCCACTTCCATCACTCTTATTCTGATTAGTAGTTATCTGATTCAGCTGTTGTTCTGCTAATTTTACTTGCGCCCACATTACCTTTTCTTTCAATTCTTTCCGTTTGTTCTCTAGCTCATCTTCACAATACTTTGTATATTTCAGGACCTCATCTATGGGTTTAGCTTGCCAACAAATTTTATTGTCTTTAATCCACTGGGAAATTTCTGGTCTTAATCCTAACAGAAACCGATAAATAAAATGTGTCATGTCCTTCATGTCAATGTTGTCTAATCCACTGTATTGTTTAAAGGTCTGTAGTAGACAGTGCACTGTTTCATCTCTATTCTGAGTGGTTCTGCCTATTTTCATCCAATCTGTCTCTTTTGCAGGCATCTTTCCTTTCAGGTAAAGTATTACCCTATTATATTTTTCCATCACATCTTCAGAAGGAGCTCCTGTCTTAGGGTCTCTTGGGTATTCATCACTAGGCCAATCAACAGCATTCTGTCCACAAATCTATGGGGACTACAATGTCAAATAAACCATCTAAGTCTTTCAAAAGACACTTTGACACCTTTACAAATCTCTCGACCTGTCTAAACCATTCTACAGGTTTTTCTCGCAATTTTGGGAATTCATTCGTAAATGACAAAATATCCTGTTGGGACCATGGAACATGCACATAGCCTCCACCTGGCACTTCTCGCATGGGACATCATTTTTCTACTTTATCTGCTTCTTTGAAAACATATTCTGAAGCCATTTGCCTTGATCGTATTACTTCCCTTTTCTTTGCCCATCTAGCTTTCCATTTTTCTAATTCTCCCCATTTCTGCATTAAATTCATCAGCTCTCTGATCTGTACTTTTTTTCCCAGACACATTCATGTTTTCTAAATCCTTATCAGAGAATTCTACTCGGTAAGGTTTCTGCAATACTTTAGATTTTCCAATGTCAATTCCCATGCTATTTGCAGTGTCCATTAATTTTTCGTGAAACACCTTTGTATTTCTAGTGATGCTTTTACAGACAAACAGTAATCTGTCTTCACTAAGGGTATTTAATCTCTCCAATCCCACATTTTCAGCCATCAATTCTTCTATTTCAATCCTGGGGGAACCTTGCAGAAGGACACAGTGAATGCGGATTGTGCCAGGTCCTAAGGGGAGCCATTGGACCAAAAAACCAGTTGCATCTCCGCCGCAGTATTCCCGCCGCCCGCCGCCGCACCTTCAAGACCTACGGTGCGGCCGCTGAGTGGCGTGCAGGACTACATTTCCCAGCATCCCGGGCGGCCTGCTGCCGCGCAGGCTCAATCAACGCGCTAGGAGGCGCATAACTACTGGGACAGCCCCTGTTGAGCGGGGAACCTTTCCGAAGGACACAGTGAATACGGATTGTGCCAGGTCCTAAGGGGAGCCATTGGACCAAAAAACCAGTTGGATCTCCGCCTCAGTATTCCCGCCGCCGCACCTTCAAGACCTACGGTGCGGCCGCTGAGTGGCGTGCGGGACTACATTTCCCAGCATCCCGGGCGGCCTGCTGCCGCGCAGGCTCAATCAACGCGCTAGGAGGCGCATAACTACAGGGACAGCCGCTGTTGAGCGGGGAACTTTGCCGAAGGACACAGTGAATGCGGATTGTGCCAGGTCCTAAGGGGAGCCATTGGACCAAAACACCCGTTGCATCTCCGCCGCAGTATTCCCGCCGCCCGCCGCCACACCTTCAAGACCTACGGTGCGGCCGCTGAGTGGCGTGCGGGACTACATTTCCTAGCATCCTGGGCGGCCTGCTGCCACGCAGGTTCAATCAACGCGCTAGGAGGCGCATAACTTCAGGGACAGCCCCGTCTCACGGGACGCCGGGCGAAGCCCGGGCAAAGGGCGGGCCGTCTACAGCCGTCCAGGGCCGGACAAGGCTGGGCTGGGCCAGCTCTCTAAATACTACGCTCCCGGGTAAGCCTTTCTGTATTCAGTTTATCCCGCCCCTGATACCTTCTGATATACTCTGCAGCAATGGAGGGTCGACGCTGCCTAACACCTGCTCCCGCAGGGGGCAGACCTACTGGGACCCTAGATGACTTCTTCACTAGAGCAGCCGGAGTTCTGGGTAGAGAAATTACTTTCACAGAAAAGCGTCTGTCTATTGAAGTTGAGTGCTAAACGCTCCTCTATAGGTGGTCTGATAAACGCCGTCTCACCAGCCATCATTGCACCAACTACCCTACTCTCGTGTAGCCCCATTGATCTAGAAAAACTTGACTTACAATTTGACTACCTCTCTGGGGGCGAAGTTGCACCTCCCCTCAATGTCTCTTCTAGTAGTACTGCTTCGTCAGAGGGGTTCTATCCTATTGAACCAAGGAAAAGCCTTCAGCCACCAGATATTCCATCGGTTTCGGAAAATGTTCCATCATTCTCAAAGCTAAAAGGGAAAAGGAAGAGGAGAGGGGGACGACATGCGGGCAGAAAGCCCAAGGTTTCAGGAACTTCCAGCTTTCCGAGTATAATTTCTCTAAAGACACCTAGTAACACATCTAAAAAATTGAAAAAATCCTCCACAATCCCCCCTGTCCCTAGTGCCTATACTAAACAGAAGGTAAATATAACTACAGAACTCAAGGAGGGGGAAGAACCAGTGTTATTCTTCCACAACCTGACGCATCTATTGCGTTCGTTTACTCTACCCTTGATTGAGAGGCTTAAAACTATTAATAGAAAGATTGATGCCCTCAGTGAGCTGGCTAATGATATTACATGCAGACTTGATACACTAACATTACCCAAGTCTGTTCTTGACAAGGGGAACACGCCTAGTACTAACCTAGACCCTAAAGTATCTACTCTAAATTCTATAAATAAGACACACACAGGTCGCAAAAGAAACACTGCCCAAAGTCTGCCCCCACCAGTGAGTAAACCTCAAGAACATAACTTACTTACAACACAAACACCAGATACAGGAAAGAACAAGGATAGGGGGAAGGAAATAATCAAATCCAATCTAAGAACCACGGCGTCCCTACCAGTTATAAATCTTCCGCCAGAATCAGCACCCCATGTTCTGGTGCTAGCGAACGTCCCTGCTTTGAATGAGGGTTCGAGGGAGAATTTTGACCAACTAAAAAATAAGGTAGTTCATTGGATCACTAACAATACATCAGAGGGAAATAATATCTGGCAAGACATAATTATGGTCCGTAGAGTTTCTTGGATAGGGAGAACAAAAAAGAACAAAGTGGGGGACTGTATTGTCCTGAATTTCAAAAGACCTGACCCTATATATGTGGGATTCTTATAAAGCGCACTGTTACTCTACCGAGTGTCCTGGCGCTGTAGACCGCTGGGGAACCCGTCCTGGTTTTCCCTGTGAGATGGTCCCTTTCTGGGTATCTCCAGGGTGAAACCAGGCATCCCCGGCGTCTGTGGGGGGCCGTTGTAGAGATGAGGCAAGCTTAATGCCCAGAGTTACCGAGTGTGTTCCCTGGTTAGAGTAGGCACTGAGGCGAGAATTATCGAGTCTGTTGACCCCTGGTCCACGACCCTGCCGCGTCGGGAATTGAATTCTGGTCCCGGGCCGTTCTCTGCTTACAGGTCTGCCGCCTCTAACCAGTGAGCCACACCTCTCCTGTCAGACGTATACTGAGTGAAGTGTTGTTCAACGCTAAGCCACAAAGGAGGACTATTGAGATTCGCCCACTAGAATATTTTTATAGAGAGCTGAATAGATCCAATCCTAGCAGAGGAAACAAACAGAGCTATAACAGGTACGCGCAAAAACCAACTAGACAGGGAGGGGAATATCCTAAATTCTTTTCACATCAACAACGTAGAGCAGCGAATGGGCAACCCCCCAGCTTTGAAGGGGTAAACCGCTACTCGGCTTTGACGGGACTAGAGGGAGTTGACTGACGACGAACCATTGAAGACAGGGAGGTTTCATGTACGGATTTAGAAACAGTGGTAGTACGAGATGAGGAACAGAGTGAGTGTGGACCATATAAGAAGAAACCCATGAGGGAGAATTTGGAGGCCCCTATTCTGATAAGGACTGAACACCGAGTGGCACTTAGCGAGGTCGTCTGCATATCAGAAAATCCGCCCAAAGATCTACCGGAAGCATCCCCTCAGAAAGGAACTAGGGTCGCCTTTTGGAACATTACTGGTCTCCATTCAAAGATAAACAATCCTAACTGGTCGGACTTTATTAAGGACATAGACATTCTCTGACTACAGGAGACCTGGTCGCGCGAAGCAATTCACATCAACTGCTTCAAAACATTCTATGTACCAGCAAGCCCTTCTAGACACGGGAGGTGTAAAGGTGGATTGACTGTCTATGTTTCAAACCTGTTAAAGGTATCCTCTTTGAAATCAGTGGGCTCATCTAGTGAGCTTCAAATTGTGGCAATACAGGTGACCGACAAGGTTGAGGTAATAATCACCAACATGTACATGAATATTGAAAAAGGGTTGGCAAATAACATGATATACACCCTTAACAAGGAAATCAGAACACTGATGGACAATACAGCTGGGGACTCTATCTTGATATGGGGAGGTGATTTCAACCATCATCTTTGCAAGCAGTATCTAAGTGGATGTGGGGACCATGAAATGTATAAGTCGGATAACCACACCGTTTTGAGCACAATAATGGGGGAGACGCCTTTAATGACATGATGGCGTCATATGATCTGGGTTTTGTCAATTTGCTATGTAGCCCCCCGGTAGAATTTAGCCCCACATATGTGGGAAGAGGGCACAGTACACTGATAGATTTTGTAACTATTACCAATTCCCACTCTAATTGTCTAACCGACTTCTATACATACACTATAGGCCTGAGCGATCACCTTCCTCTTTGCTTTGGATTACATCTTCCTGTAAACAAAGATTGTTCCATGATTGAAAGATTGGCCTGGACAAATAATTGTGTTTTAAATAGACAGAACAGATATGCCCTTAGGTGGTCACTCACTAATCCAGAGGTAATAAACAGTAAAATAATTAAACAAGCACTTGTACCCATCACTAGATGTCTTCAGGATGAGGTTGTACATACACAGGTTTTGGATTGCTTTTCCGACATTACCAGAATTATTCAAATGAACCTTATACGCCTAGCGGGAAACCGGAAATCGGCTAAAAATGGGTGGTTTGACTCAACATGCTCGAAAACTCACGCACAACTTAAGAGAGCATTGAGTAAAAACCCAAGAAACCTGGCAGAAATAATCCAGTGTAGGTGCAATTATAATCTGGCAAGAAAAGCCCGGAAACGTACTATCAAGAACGAAGCGTGGGTAAACCTACATGAGGCTTCTTTGAAAAGGGATAGTTGTGCCTTTTGGACGGCAGTGAAGGCCCTGTTTTTTTAACCAAGTAGATAATGCAAGATTGGCAGTGGCAATAGCAGAAGATTCCTGGATAGACTTTTTTTGCAGAGGTTTATAATCCGGGCGGAGTGCATAAACTGGCTATTACTGGGGAAAATTCATTAGGACATGGCAAGGTCGGTTTCGCATCAATTGACCTACAGGTATCCGTAACTGAAATACAGGTTGCTATTGCCCAGAGTAGGGGTAATAAAGCACTGGGTGCTGATGGTATCCCCATTGACTTATTTAAACATCAGCCCGAGCTATGGTCCCAGTTACTTAAGCGAGTCCTTGATGCGAGTTGTGAATTGGGTTTTATTGAAACCTGGGCGGAATCTATAATCATTCCTATATTCAAAAAAGGTGACCGGGAAAATCCCGCCTGCTATCGCCCAATATCCCTCCTGGACTCTTTTATGAAAGTTACCGGGAGGGTAGTTTTAAACCGTCTACAACAATGGGCGGAAGACGAAAAAATCTTATCCCCTGTCCAATATGGGTTTAGGGAGGGTCGTGGCACCGTAGAACAGGTTTTAAATTTCACTATGCTCCTAGGAAAATATACCCAAGCCGAGAGCAAGCTTTACGCCGTGTTTGTTGACTTAAGCGTGGCGTTCGATTGCATCATACATGACCGCTTATGGGAGATCCTGAGGGATTTGAAGGTGGAAGAAACGATAATTTCCTTTTTAAGACAACTTTATGCCGGAGCCAGGGCTAAAGTGAGGTTCGGCACAAAAGGAGAATGTACCAAGCCCTTCCTTGTAAAGAGGGAGTGAGGCAAGGGTGCGTACTCGCCCCATTTCTTTTCAACCTGTACACCAATGATTTAGAAAAGGAATTAGTGGCTAAAGTACGCGACTCTCCCCAGGCTAACCACTAACAACTTGCGTCCCTTCTATATGCGGACGACGCCGTGATTATGTCACGGACCCAAGTAGGATTACAAGTGGCCTTGGACACTTACCTAAATTTTATGAATAGTAGGGGCCTAAAACTTAACGTGTCAAAAACATTTGTAATGACGTGTGGTCGATCTGGGAATAAAGTTTGTCGTCTGTTTGCCGGGAAGGAAAAAATAGCAACCACTAAATCCTTTTCTAACCTGGGCATCGTACTCGAAGAAACTGGGTCCTGGGGGTTAGCCATCAGAAATAGGACCCTGATGTTTAAGAGAGCTTCTGCGGCACTTATGTCATTCGCGAAAAAGATGGGAAAGAGACCTCCAGAAAATTTGCTTAAATTCTACCAGGCCAAGTGCATCAGCACAGCAATATACGGAGGAGGTACCTGGGGTATCGAAAAGTGCAGTCAAATACAAAAGGTAGAGAATGCGTTCTTAAGATTCATCCTGGCCACCCCTGCAAGCTCACCAGTATTCAATTGTCATGCTGAGTTGGGGACTCGATATATTATTGGCCTGATCAGCATGCAACCTGTTTTGCTCTGGCACCGAATCTGGACTACCTCCGAGCTTCCGCTAAACAGAGATATTATTAAGGACTGTATGAGCTTGAATAAGGCCAACAAGATACCTTGGCTGATGTATATTTTTAAATTTACCAGGGATCTAGGAAGACCGGAGTTCTACCAACAACCTGATTCATTGCTTAAGATCCCTAGAAAAGCTCTGAAGCAGCTGTGCTGGTATCATGTCGAATCCCTGAGACCAGGTGTGGAAATTAATAAAAAGCTTGTAATGCAGCACCAACTCACCGTAGTCACATATAGCATTCAGCCCTACTTAATATGGTGCTTGGAGGCATTTGATCGCTATCTGTTGACAAGATTTAGGTTCGATATATTCTTTCGACTAACTTAATTCCCGAAAGTAAATGACTGGGGAAGAAACCTGTGCAAATGCCCATGTGACAATGTATCTACCCAATCCACGTTACATGCTATATGTGTAACGGGGACGGGTGGCCTCCGCCCCCTGCACCCCCGTAGGAGCCTGTAACATGTGACCCCTCCCTCTTGTTTCCACAGCCCTCTCCTACCCCTACCTGGAACAGGTACGAGGAGCGGTACAGCTGTGACGAGGAGGACACAGGTATTGGGCCCTTTAACTGGTCTGGCGGGAGAGTCGAAGAGGAGGAGTCCAGCACCACCTTAAAGGACGTCAGCGAGAACGTACAAGTGTGTCTATACACCTAAGGAGCGGTCAGAGAGTGGAGAGGTGCGGCGTGGAGCAAAAGTGAAGGAGAGTTCGGAACGAGGAAAGAGACGGAGGAGGAGGCGCGGGACACAGCGGTTGCTGAGGAGAAGGAGACCCGGGGCACCGCAGTAGCGGAAGAGGAGACACGGAGAACATCGGTAGCGGAGGAGGAGTGGAGAGGACCGGGAGTCGAGGAGGAAGAGAGACGAGAGAGCGCAGAGTCAGAGACCCGAAGGAGCCCAGCAGTAACACAGACGCCAGGAGGCCAACGGTACCACGGGTCGCCCAGCCGCTCCCCAGGAGGGGCGTGGCTAAGCGAGGTGCGTGAACGTATAGCGGGCTGGGTTAGAAGGAAAGGGAAGGGTAAAAACACCCCTGAGCCCTTTTGTAACATAGGGTTTCCACATCACTCACTGTACTTAGCATCATAGAGCACTGGGTCTTCCTCACTCCCCTTCCCCAAAACTGTTAACATTGCAAGCATCCCTCCTGATACTTCCCTCTCTTGTTTTTCCCCTCCATGTAATCATCATCGGAATCACCACTAGTCATTAAATGTCTAGTTTTCTCAGTCCTTTTACCTCCCACTGGTTCCTCTTCCATCAGTATGTGGGTAAAGCCCTTCGACTAACATATTTTGTCTCCATTGTTTCATTTGTTTTTCTTTAGAATCTAGTGGAACCTTTGGGTAGAATTTACTAAGTCCTTTGTCCATTCTAGGTCTGTCTCGCTCAAAAGCCTCGATCTCCCATTTTTCTAATGCTTCATATTGCGTTAACCTAGGTCTGGGATGTAAGTCATTTTTTCGGGTCCTTAATTTAAACAAAATTCTTCCATTAAAGGTGCCTTCTAAGGGAAATGCCAAAAGCCCATCATCTTTTGTGTATTCCACCCAGTTCTCTAACCATACACAGGAATGGTATCCCCTGTCAAACATCATGAATGAAGCAGGGGTATTCGGTGGTGGAATAATGACTCCTTCTCTAGTCTTAATAGGCTTGTCTTTTTTAAAGTAATTCTTAACTTTGTCTACGAGTGACATTTTTCTCTTACTTCCGTACATTTTGTTAGGTCTGCCTCTTAGCATCTGATTCCCAGCAAACCCTAAATATCTCAGATCAGGTCGAGTTTCGGGATGACTTGGATACCACATATATCTTGTAACTTAAAAAAAAAATAGACGAAATTGCTTATTTTCTGTTTACTAAATGCTTCCAATACTAGCGCGTCTTTTATTTCTCGACAACCAATCAACACTGTGGTTGCAAATAATTTCAACCAATGGGTGCGCTGCCTTTTCGTGAGATGAGTTCTCACGCTCCTGCGCTCACTACTCCTTTACAATGCTATCTCAGCTACACACCCGCTGTCTCGACCAATACCAGCGAGTGACGTCAGCGCAGCTCCGCAACTGACTCCTTCCTTCACAAGGTATTTCGAAACTCAGTTCTTTTGAATTTTAAAGTGCATATTTTATTATTTAACAACGTTAACACATTCGCCACTGTACCCGAGTGACTAGATAGGAAAGAAATATTTCACTGCAAGTAAATCCCTTCCGTTTACTTTTCATACACTACGAGTAGAACCCTTCCGCCTACCCTTCACACAAGCATTAGAGAACCTGCTACTCCTTCAGACTCATCCACTCCGGGATATATACTAAGGCCAAAGTTTCACCAGCGAACTCCTTTGCTATCAATCAAGCTTAGATGAACCTGCTAATCCTTCCGTGTGACCCTTACTAGGTTATATCACAAAAGAAGTTTTGCCAGCGAACTCTTTGCTATCACTTATTCACACAATTACACAGAAAACCCCTAAATAGTGCTTCCGGTTCTGCCCAACTATGCACTAACTTCCTACAGGTAAGTGATCTCAATGCGATGTGGCTTCTATCTACCACCCGCTATTCTGCCCCCGGGGATTCCAGACGATACATATAACAGGTACGAACAATTTTGGTTAATACATTCAGTATAGCAGCATAATTATTTTAAAAATACCACATTTTGATCGATCAATGAAAATATGAATCTTAACCTACTAACTAGTTGACTACCTAACTTTAACTAATCCCTAACCATACTTCTGCTACCAGAAAAGTATACTGATAGAGCGCGCAGGTCACCCAACTAGAATTTATACAGATACTCACCTGCCGAGCCCTCGAGAAACCCTGGAGAAGGGAGCCAACAACGAACAACATGACTGCCCTCAAGCTCGCCACCCGGAAACACCACCAACTCATCTGCGCCACCAAGAAAACTGCATTCAAGGAACGACTGGACAACAACGCACACAACAGCAAAGAACTCTTCAACATTTTCAAAGAGCTCTCCAACCCCAACGCCGGAAACAACAACATCACCCCGTCGCAAGACCTCTGCAACTCCCTCGCCTCCTACTTCCACAACAAGATCGCTGACATACACAACAGCTTCAGCCCACAAACAACGCTCCCAACGACCGCACCAACGCCCCCCACCACCACCCTCAGCGCCAGGACCCAGATCAACACAGAAGACACCATCCGCACGATGAACTCTATCCACTCCGAATCTCCGACCGACCCCTGCCCCCACCACGTCTTCAACAAGGCCGACGCTGTCATCGCACCCCACCTGCGGGACATCATCAACACCTCCTTCGACACCGCCACCTTCCTTGAGAGCTGGAAGCATGCCGAGCTCAGCGCCCTACTGAAGAAACCAACAGCGGACCCCACCGAACTCAAGAATTACCGCCCCATCTCGCTTCTCCCGTTCCCAGCCAAAGTCATCGAGAAGACCGTCAACAAGCAGCTGGCCGCCTTCCTCGAGACGAATGGATCCCTCGACCCCTCACAGTATGGCTTCCGAGCCAACCACAGCACCGAGACCGCCCTCATCGCTGCCACCGATGACATCCGAGCCCTGCTGGACAACGGTGAAACAGCGGCCCTCATCCTCCTAGACCTCTCCGCGGCGTTCGACACTGTCTGCCACCGCACCCTAGTGCAGCGCCTCAGCAACATCGTAATCCAGGAGAAGGCACTGGAGTGGATCATCTCCTTCCTCGCTGGAAGGACACAGAGAGTCCGCCTACCACCGTTCAGATCTGCAGCCACGGAAGTCATCTGCGGCGTTCCTCAGGGCTCCTCGCTCAGCCCCACCCTCTTCAACGTCTACATGAGCCCCCTTGCGGCCATCGCACACCAACACAACCTCAACATCATCTCCTACGCCGACGACACCCAGCTGATCCTCTCCCTGACCAACGACCCCGCCGCCGCCAGAAACAACCTCCACGAAGGGATGAAAGCCGTGGCCGAGTGGATGACGACCAGCCGCCTGAAACTGAACTCAGACAAGACGGAAGTCCTCATCCTGGGCTCCTCGCCCTCCGCCTGGGACGACTCCTGGGGGCCCCCCGCCCTGGGCACCGCACCCAAACCGACAGACCACACACGCAACCTGGGCTTCATCCTGGACTCCTCCCTCTCCATGACCAGACAAGTCAACGCCGTCTCCGCGTCCTGTTTTAACATCCTGCGCATGCTACGGAAGATCTTCCGGTGGATCCCCACCGAGACCAGGAAGACGGTCACCCAGGCCCTCGTCACCAGCCGACTGGACTACGGCAACACCCTCTACGCCGGAACAACCGCCAAGCTCCAGAAGAGACTCCAGCGGATCCAGAACGCCTCAGCCAGACTCATCCTCGACATCCCCCGACGCAGCCACATCTCCGGACATCTGAGAGACCTGTACTGGCTCCCCGTCAACAAGAGAATCACCTTCCGTCTCCTCACCCACGCACACAAAGCCCTACACGACCAAGGCCCGAGCTACCCCAACAACCGCCTCAACTTCTACGCTCCCAAACGCCACCTCCGATCGACCAACCACGCCCTCGCCGCCGTCCCCCGCATCCGAAGAGCGACAACAGGAGGAAGGTCCTTCTCCTACCTGGCCGCCAAGACCTGGAACACCCTCCCGACCGACCTTCGCCTGACCCAGGACCACGTCTCCTTCAGGAAGAAACTCAAGACCTGGCTGTTCGAGCAGTAGCGGCACCCCCCCCCCCCCCCCCTCCACCCCCCAAGCGCCTTGAGACCCTCCGGGTAAGTAGTGCGCTCTATAAATGCCTTGATTGATTGATTGATTGATCACCTGGGTCCATAATTTCCGATAAATCATATAACCTTTGTTTGGGTAACTCACGCTCTACTACTAGTATATTATAATTTCTATTACTGATTCCTATACCAGTATCTTACGAATCTTTGACACTAGATACCTTCACACAATGGATCAGGGATTTGAGTCAAAAATAGGTACAAAAATAACATAACATTTGCATTTATAATAACCACAGAGTCAGGGTAGGTTCAAACATTTATCTAATCATGATCATCATCATATGTCATGAGCAGAACATTGAAGGTGATAATACTATCAATTACTAAAATCAGAAACAGTGTATAGCTATGATTAAGATAGAGTATGCTAAGCATTTTACAGAATTTTTTTTTAAAACCTTTATTTTTTCCAGTTTCGCAGAGAAAAAGACATGCCTTAATAGATACAATGGAGTGGAATGTTTCAGCGACAGCGATTAGAGAAAATAAAAAGATAATACATATCTGAAAGATCAAAAAGATACGTTTCACCAAATAATAGCGTGGCGTGGGTAAGACACCTTACACATAATGAATAAAAGTAACATAATCCACACGGGCAAAACAAACAATGCTCTCGTCATCAAATGTCAAGGATAACAAAAATCTAGCCAATACCTTCAGGTGTGAAACCAGCTTGCGTTTGAGGTATGTGTGTTGGCATACACCGGGAAATATAGTCTCTAGACGAGCCCCAAATATCAATTGGTCTGGACGAGCTGGGAAGCATGGTACTGAACAACTCACAGTTGGTATTGCAGAACGCCATGCTGCTCAACCAGGAATGTATCGTGGGGGCATGCCTGCCACCCCACAACAGTGCCATTTCCCGCTTGGCCAGCAGGAATCCCAGTGCAGCAAGCCTCCGGACCTTCCTGGGAAAGTTGGCCACATAACCGAGAAGAGCAATCTCGGGAGTGGGTTGAAGTTGCATAGAGACAATGTCACCTAATGTGGAGTGTATGCTCAACCAGAAATGGTGTATCTTAGGACAGGTCCATGCGAGATGAGCAAAGTCAGCAAAGGGAGCCGAACATTTCTGACAATGATGTGGTCTGGAGTTGTCAATTCTATGAGAATGGGCGGGTGTAAAGTACATCCGACTGAGGAATTTGAAATGAAGTAATTTATGTCGACTATTCAGGGAGATGTCACTGGTGGCTCTACAACAATGCTCCCACTGGTCGTCTGAAATCGGTCCACCCAAGTCAACCTCCCAAGCCGCCCGGACCCTGGAGTCGTCTATAGGCCTAAGAGCGCCACAATGTCGGTAGATTTTGGAAATTAGGTGTGCCCCATCAGGGCTCTGTATCAATAGAGTGAGGGGGGAGGCCTCGACCGGGGTCGCAGGAAAGGATGGGAACCTGGCCCTCAGAGCAGAGCGCACCCTGGGTCAGAATGAACGTGTCCATAAAAGAAAGTTCACTGAAACGAGCCTCTTCTGATATTGTGAATTCATGTCCATCTGGAAACAAGTCTCCGAGAGTGTACACATGGAATTTCTCCAGGGTGCGCTTTACCAACGTTTCCCCAGTGATCGAAAGAAGGGAGGAATTGGGTAAGGGTAACGCGGGGAATATAATAGCTCTAACCCCAAGAGTCTGCGTAACCTGCACCAAGCCCAGCACGTGGTGGAAACCATCTTAACCTTCCTGGGGGTTATAAATTGTATCAGCAAAGTGCTTCGCCAGCACTTTCACTTCCCAAAAAACCCCGATTGGGTTCTTGAACCTCCCAACAGAGTGCTTCGCAGCTCTCTGCTTTCAGTCACCTATTAAGTACGTTGGGTCAGTGACAGGTCAGCTATTCGGACAAGACGGACAATTTCTCTAGCTAAACCTACGCTAATTATACTGTTTTTCAGGTCAGTGTACCACCCCCCAATGTTGCAAGTGTAAGGATCCCCAATTTTGATTGGACAAAGGTGGAGGACAGGTCATCACACCACCTATTTTCTAGACTTTCTCAGGCTCTTTATTCAGATTCCATACACGCCCCTTAAATTCCAGGTTCTCATGACATATGCCTTTGGTTAACAATGGTGAATATAACATTGAATACAATTGTAACAATTTTCAGTGCACTTCAGCTTCTTCTAGCTAGGTCGCAGGTCAGGTTCCCAGGCGCATCTTTACTGTTGCTGCCATCTGGCTGGGTTTCAAATGTTGCGAAGTTCACTTTCCCTCCGCGGAGACATGCGCAAAAGGGACTTCCAAAATGGAGTAGCAAGCACCTCCCAGGCCCTAAGAGTACGATACATGAAAAGTAAAAGAAAACAATTTAGAACACAGTAATAAATGATTACACTGTATACCATGAATCTCTATACTATACCCATTACTTCAATATAAACTACAGCATTAGGATTAAGAAGACCGAACAGCTTAGCGAAAGCAGCAATGCAAGCTACTCGCATGTGAGAACTTTGAACAGCCATTTTAGCACTAGTGCGCAGATGCGAAAAAGTTCCCTCCAGAACTGCGAGTACGTCATGTCACGTGGGAATGACAGACGCATGCGCAGAAGAAATTCCCGCGTAGCAGCAGCCATTTTATATGCAAGCGTATTAGGATTAGAAAACACATAAGCAAGCTTCACTCGGACACCCAAATGGGGAAAGAATAAGGGACTAATTAGTAAGACGAACATATTGGTTACATGGTTAGGGTTATTCGAGGTTCATGAGTACGAGCAAGTCTCTTTACGTGCGAATCCTTGTTCCATCACCTACACCTTGGTGTTTCAATTTTAATATGTGTCAAAAGTGACACTCCAGTGGAGCGAGGGGATTATGTGTAAGACCATATGTCTGTTGCAAGATGTTGTTGAATTTGGATTTCAGATGGGTTCTGTAGTGAATACACTACATGTGGAATTTCACAGTGGGGGCTGTGCCCTGGTACTGAACTTCTGACATATCTTGTGAGTTACATGATGGATCTAGAGAGCCCGGCAACACCAAACTGTCCAGTGTACGAGACATTTATGTGACACTTAACTGTAATTGACATACATGACTTCCCATTGCACAACTCATGTCCCTAATGAGGACTGGTACCTAGGTAAATGCACTGGACAACAGTAGCTTGTTAGCCACATTGCCCCTTGTTTGCGACTCACCCTGTGGGGCTTGCAGTTCCTCGTGCTCAGCACTGTCTTGTCCTGGAAGATTCTGGGATGACAGCTGCAACACGCTCCTCCAGGGCATTCAGCTCCTCCAGTTCTGCTGGGCTCCCTCCTCCGGTCTGCATTGCTGCCTTCATGTTTTGGGCCATTTTCTCTTTGGTCCTTTGCTAAATGTCATGCCAGCATTTCTTCAAATGTGGCACTGTCCTTTTCGCTTGAGCCACACAGTTCACCATAGCCAATATGGACCGCCAAATGGCATCTTTTTTGGATAATGGTAACTTAGAGGTGACAAACTGTTGGTGTCAGTGCTCTGTCACATCATTGATTAGTATTTCATTAGACTTCTCACTGAAATGGCGCAACGAAAAAGTGGTACAAGGGTAGTCTGTCTTGCATCGGGATGCAACACTTTTTGAGCAGTTGTGTCAGTTTTTGTTACATCAAGACAGCCGTGTCAACGTCAGTTTTTTAAAACTTTACTTGTCACTTGCATGTCGCAAACCATAAATCTGACGCATCCCTGCTGCAAAAAAGTGATGTGGCGTATCGTAAGTAATTGTGACACATTCCTGCGCCAGCGCAGAGATACTCCACTTTTCATAAATGAGACGATTACTGTTTTGCACCTTTCAGAGGTATGGAGTAAGGGGCGGGTATTATTGATTTCATAAAAAGTCGGACATTATCGCTTGAACATGAAACGCCTCCAAATATTGTTTCTATAACATTTCCAGATTGAATGAACAATTTTAAAAGTCTTAGAGTGAGCAAAGTGTCCATTTCCATTCACTTTTACCTATACCCCAAATAATGTGCTAAGGCGCCCCTGAAAGCATGAAAATCACATTAACACCTTGGCTGCTAGGGATATTTTTCTCCAGCGCTGGATTCTCAGATTTATCATTGTTCATGACGAGCTCAGCTCGTCATCAGCACAGCTCAACTGTGCCTCATGACGAGCTGAGCTCGTCATGAGCATCGAAGGGGTTAAATCATTGTAGCTCCAAAAGTGAAGATCCACATCCAAATGTTAGTAAAAGTTGAAAGATGCAGCATTTGAAAATTGATCATTTTGGACCATTCAAAGATATGGAGTAAGGGGCAGGCGTTATCGATTTCATAAAAAATCTGACGTTTTCGCTTGTACGTGAAATGCTTCCAAATGTTGTTCATATGACTTCCCTGAGTGAATAAACAATTTTTAAGTCCTCAGAGTAAGGAAATTGTCAATTTCATTAAAAGACCGGAGGCTACATTATGCATTGTACCTTTAATGCGACCCAAGCAGCCGCATACATCAAAATATAAAATATTCCAATTGGAACAAAGGCAACGGATAAAGTCCATGAGGCAACAACAATCAGCCTCTTTTAAATGCGGCTCCCATGTGGAGGGTGTGATGTGTGCTTTTACCACCCGCCTGCTCACACTAGACTGGTGGAGATTGGACCACAGTACTGGAGGCGGCTACTTTACATGGACGCAGCGTGGATACGCCAGATTCACGACCTCAAGAAAGAGCAGAGCTTTAAAATTGAAACCACTCTCCCCCGAGTGTTTACACCACTCAAAGTTGAGTGTTTTGCTGGGCTGGTGTGTGCACTAGTATTTTTACTTTCCTTGTAGTACTTAATGCTGGGAGGTGTCTGACTCCCTTTTTAGGTCTCGTAGCGAAAACAGCGCGTCAGCGCTGTGTCTCGCTAGAGATCTTTTGTGACTGACTATGCTTCCCAGGAGACAGTTTCGGCCGCGCACATTTCCTGTTGCTGAAGCCGATTTCATTTGGTCACGCGCACAACACCGCGCGCTTCAGCATTCATTGCAGTTTTGATACATTGAAGTGTGTGCGTCGTGGCGGCATTTCCTGTTGAAGAAGCCGATTTCAGTTGGCCACGCGCACAACACTGTGCGCTTCAGCATTCATTGCAGTTTTGATACATTGAAGTGTGTGCGTCGTGGCGGCATTTCCTGTTGAAGAAGCCGATTTCAGTTGGCCACGCGCACAACACCGTGCGCTTCAGCATTTATTGCAGATTTGATACATTTAAGTGTGTGCGTCGTGGTACACGATGTTTCCAAAGCTAAACTGTTCTTGTAGTGCCTCGCAATTACTTGGCATTAATTTCCTAGCTTAGTGTGTTTTTAACTTACTGACAACTTTATATAAGTAGTGAGGCGGACTTCAATTGGAGTGTGTGTCGTGGGTTTTTTCCTAAACATTAATTAGCGCGAAATGGACACGATGTTTTGGAGTGCGTCTATGTGTTTAATAGTGCTTGATTTGTCGTGCTTTCTTTTTCTAACAGTAAGTAGCGCAAAATGGACACGATGTTTTAGAGGCGCCTATGTGTTTAATAGTGCTTTGCTTGGCGTTTATACAATATTAGGAGTTTCCAGCAGAGTAATTTGCAATGCTTTCGTTTTCGTTGGCGCCATAGTGTGCGTTTCCTGCAGAGTAATTTGCAAGGCTTTCATTGTCGTTGGCGCCATATCAGAAGTTTCCCATAGAGTAATTTGCAAGTCTTGCACAGCAAGCGTTTAATGGTGCTTTACATGTTGTTGGCGCCATTGTAACTTTTTGTCTGCACAGTAATTTGCAAGTCTAGTTAAAACCAGCGTGATGTTAAAGTCGTATAGAGTAGTGCCATCCTTTGATAATTAGTGTTAAAGTAGGCACATCGTTTTCTTTGTTATAAGGCAATTGTTCAGCTATCGATTCTACAGGGTAGACATGGGTGTCGCATGCGAGGGAAAGCCAAGACTTGATGCAGCTTGGAGTTCGGCGTCTATATTTGACAGACTTTATTTTATAGAAAGGCCGAGGTTAACATTAAGTCGTGGGGGCTTTTGAACGGAAGCTTTTATTTATTTTAGGCGTGGCATTTTTTCGTGCTGCACTTTTCGGTAATGTAATTGAAAGTGCACGCATAACGTAGCATTGTAGCATGCTAAGTGTAACTTAATTAGCCAGAAGTTAGTGACATTATAAAGACATAGGCCACTTTATTTAAGGTGCTTACAGCAACGTGTTCTAACATGTGAGAGGCAGTGCATGGATGTCGCATGAGAGTGAAAGCCAGGATTGGATGCAGTTGGAGTTCGGCCTCTATATCCGACAGACTTTATCTCATAGAAAGGCCGAGGAACAAAATTAAGACGTGGGGGCTTTTGAACAGAAGCTTCTATTTAAATTAACGGTGGCCTTTATTCCAGATACACTTTTGGAAAATATAACTAAAAGAGCACGCATAACGTAGCACTGTAGCATGCTAAGTTCAACTTAATTAGCCAGAAGTCAGTAATGTCATGTGCTTATCTAGGTTCCTGATCGATACTGTGACCTTATGCCCCTATTCGGCTATAAATCCATTTAAAAGACATAGGCAATTTTATTAATATGCTTACAGGAACGTGTCCTAACGTGTTGTTAGAGCATGATTTTAAAAAACTACACAATCCAGATGTAGTTCGGTTAAAGGTTGCCTTTCTTAGAGGCTGGCCTGGTGGGATTTCTTTGTTGATGTTACTTTACAACCAAGGTTGTAAATAAGGGGGACTAACAGGTGTGACATGGTAATTCGTTTTTCTGTTTGTTGTGCAAGGTTGTGTTACATGTCACAATGGTACTTAAAACGACGCTTCCCAGGCGCCAGGTCCGCTTTCTGTTTTAGAAAGGTCACATGTGCCTTTTTTGGCTTTCGTATTACAAAGAGCATTATTTTTTAAAATAATACGGACTATGTAGATACTCAATGTGTCTCATTAAACTTCTTTTACAGAGTTTAAAATTATTTCGTAGAATTACATATTGTGGATATGCTTGCAGCTTTGTTGCTTCACATTACCCTTAAGGATTAGGAAGTTTTCATTAAACACTGGCTGCTTCTTTGTCTTAAATGTGCACCTTCAAGAACTCAGTTGGGGAATGGCTGTAGCTATTTAGCAGGCTGAGATGTTAAAATACTACACTAATCATATCTAACTTTTCTTATTTACATGGCCTAGTAATTTACACATACATTTCCTTAATTATATATGCCTTTTATACTGCTTTCCTTAGACCTCCTACATCTTTCTTTTCGCTGCTACACTCCAAGGCAACGAATGTATGCTGCCCATTTTAAATGTCCTCGTGTCAAACAATAAACATCGCATTAAACTCTATTATACATTTTGCTGGCTACTTCTTTACATATTAAACAAGTTCTATCACCTTCATTTTTACCACTAACTACTGCTCTACCCCTTAACAACATGCACTGTGTACATAATGAACGCTGCACATTCACTGCATCACAATACTTTAGTGCAAAATTTACATGCATGGCAAATGCAGTATCACTAATATAGAAGCTAGTTTATAATTGATGTGCTTAACCTACCCTTAAACATGATATTGTGATATTACACTACTACCACTTTGCAGTATCGCTCTAAATTCTGCACTACCAGTATGCACTTTTCTACTCTGCACTACAACACTGCAGTACCATTCTGCATTACCAGTCTGCACTACTAGTTTGCGCTACCAGTTTGCGCTACCAGTCTGCTTTACCAGTCTGCTACCAGTCTGTGGTACCAGTCTGCGCTACTAGTTTGCGCCACCAGTCTGCACTACCAGTCTGCGCCACCACTCTGCGCCACCACTCTGTGCCACCAGTCTGCCTCACCAGTCTGCACCACCAGTCTGCCCCACCAGTCTGCCCCACCAGTCTGCCCCACCAGTCTGCACCACCAGTCTGCCCCACCAGTCTGCACCACCAGTCTGCGCCACCAGTCTGCGCCACCAGTCTGCGCTACCAGTCTGCGCCACCAGTCTGCGCCCCAGTCTGCGCCACCAGTCTGCGCCACCAGTCTGCACTACCAGTCTGCGCTACCAGTCTGCGCTACCAGTCTGCACTACCATCTGTATACAACTCTGCACTATCACTATGCACTTTGCAGTATGTATTACCAAGTGCAACTCTGCATTGCATTCCAGTAGGAGGACTTAGGTGTCGCATAAAAGCAAAGCCAACACTCAAATACAGCTCTTTGCTACCACTCTGGACTACAACTTTGCACCACCACTCTGTACTACCATTTTGCACTATTAGTCTGCATTACCGCTCTGCATTACCAATCTGTACTACTAGTCTCTACTACCAGTCTGCACTAACAGTGTGCATTACAACTCTGCACTATGACTGTGCACTTTGCAATTCACATTACCAAGTTGCACATTGCATTGCATTCTAGTAGGATGGCATGGGTGTTGCATATAGCAAACAATAAAACTCAATTACAACTCTGCATTATCACTCTACACCACCAGTTTGCATAACCACTCTGCACAACACTCTACTCTTTACATATTACTATGCATTTGGATATCAGTCAGTCAGTCAGTCAGTCAATCACTTTTATTCGATTTTTAAAAAATCATAAAAAGACACAGGATACATTTCAAAGGTTACACGTACAGAAAAATTAAATAACACAGGGAGAATATTTACATAATATGTACATAGTACTTCATAGTTCATAGCAGCTGAATGTAAAGTGACATGAGCGCAAGCAATTCCTATATACAGAAGAAATAGATAAAAAGGTTAAAAAGGTACATTTAAAATATATAAAACATCGCTAAATCTATTTTCTTGTGAGAGTTAAATTCTTAAAAACAGTTGCCTTTAAAAAATTTCGTTTATAATCAATCCGTTATTACATTTTCTGCGCTTTTTATTGATGCGTACTCCTGCTACTAAAAAACTTGCAACATGAAAGGTGACGTGTGCATTGTGCAAAAGTTGCAGGAATAAGAGCGCTGGCTTCACGTGTAAGAAGCGGGCCTCTCTAAGGATGGGGACAAGATATTTCCTTCTGATTTTATCATAGTGATCGCAGAACATAATAAAATGTAGGGTGTCCTGGGGTGAGAAGTTATCACAATCACATGGTTTATTGTTTTCCGGCGTCTCCCATCTATAGTATGAGCCCAATAAAAAATGAATTAAATTCAACCGAAATCTAATTAAAAGAAAGCGGTGGAAAGAGTTGTTTACAAGTATCAGGTAGGGTTCTGGGCCTGGGACGGTTTTCAATCTGAAATTCCTTCTCACTGTAAATTTCATAAGTTCGGTTTCCTCTCGCTCAGAAATAAAAAGGTTCATCAGTGAATCCTTAACTGTTTTAACGTCCGCTTTGGTTATGCTCATAGGTGAGTAAAAAAGGTCGATGCGTCCCACCTTTGCTAACATATTTTTTACATACAACATCCAGGGGATCTTGAGAACTCCATCCAAATTTAATTTTTTTTTTTAAACCTTTTTATTAGTTGCGTTCAACACAGCATAACATGACAGTGACAGCATCTGCAATCCAATACATTAATCAAAACGGTATCATCAGGAGAGGGATATCAGCTTCGTATGGCCTAATACAATATAGACATAGTGCCATGTGTTCACAAATGGGATGTCAGAACACAGGGAACACCCCCCCTCTATAGTAAAGGGGGTGCAAAGGATGTAGAATGTTCCCCCACGTCTATATTGAGGCATAAGGACAGGCCAGAAGTGGCGGCAGCAGCCCTTTCCAGCAGTCCCCTGCCGTCTGCGATCGGTCCTGGCAGCCGGCCATGTCCCAGTGTGATGCGGTGCCCCAAACATTCCTCAAGTGTGTATATCCACACCATGCAGTGCATCTAATGTCCAGTGTGGAGATGTCCGAGTCATACCACAGAGCAAAGCCGTGCAAAACGGCCCTCTTTCTCAAGTGTCGACTGTAAAGGTGACCATGTGTGGCTATCAGTGTGTATGTTTACCATCTGTATTCCAAGTAAGGAAAGAGTGTGAGAGGCCCCACCCTTAAACAATGTTACAAGACCTTCGGGTATTCCCAGCTCCCCTACTACCAGAGGTCTCCCACGCTGTCACGGCCACCTGTCGTATGGTAGTCGGTGTAAATGTCCCTCCACAGTGTGTGTAGTGGTATGGTGAGTGTAACACACATTATCAATACGCTCATAGGCCCGGGACCGGCTCGTCATCTCCAGAGGAGTCGCTAAGTGTCGCCTGGGACAGCAGGTACACTTGCAAGGGAGACCAAAAATCGCCAGGCTTGCAACGGGCAGGCAGCAGTTCTGCATAAACGCCGTGTTGGTCCTGACAGTATGTGAGGTCGTCGAGCCACTCCTTAAATTTAGGCGCTCTCCCCCTACCCCACCTACAAGCTATTCTCCGCTTAGCAAGGAGCAACGCAAGGTCAACAAATTTGCGGTCCGGCTTGGGCACATGTTTGGTGTAACCTAGCAGCATTACTATTGGCTCCATGGGCAATGGGCCATCAATCATTATTTGGAGTGCGGCGTGGACCTGTTCCCAATACGTTTGTATGGCTCCGCATTCCCAGGCCAAATGAAGGAAATCCGCGCCACTCGCCTGGCACCTAGCACACCTATCATCCTCTGAGAGACGAAACCGAAGTTTCCTGACTGGGGTATAGTAGTAGCGCTGCACAAACTTATAATGAATAATTTTCAGCCGGCAACTGGAAGAGATCCTGGCCGTGACAGAGCAGCAATAGCTCCACTGCTCATCTGTGATCGCTGAGGGCAACTCAGCGTCCCAGTTTGTCCGAGCCTTTGGCAGCATCGGCGGGCGCTGCCCACGCATGGCGGCATACAGTTTAGACACTAGGTGCTTGCCATCTGATATGGATTTACAAAAGGGGGTGGTGATGAACAGAGTGTCTGAATTGAGCAGACCACTCTTACCCAGTCCAAAGATCAGGGCTTGATCCATCACCGTTATTTATCTCACTGCCCCATCCCAGCTCAGAACCTGGCTATATGCAAATCAGTCTGTCCCTGGCCCAGTGCATCATGGGAACAGGGCAGACTAAACTACCAAGCCAATTCTTTACCAGAAAGGAGACAAGCTACCGGGGACCGGTTTCTGGCATTTCAGCCTCTTTGGCCCGGCTTGCTTGAATCCTGATGGAGCAGTGAGAAAGGGACTCATGTCTGAGTATACCCTGCCACACCTATAGTGGCCAAAATCGATTTACAAAAGGGGGTGGTGATGAACAGAGTGTCTGAATTGAGCAGACCACTCTTACCCAGTCCAAAGATCAGGGCTTGATCCATCACCGTTATTTATCTCACTGCCCCATCCCAGCTCAGAACCTGGCTATATGCAAATCAGTCTGTCCCTGGCCCAGTGCATCATGGGAACAGGGCAGACTAAACTACCAAGCCAATTCTTTACCAGAAAGGAGACAAGCTACCGGGGACCGGTTTCTGGCATTTCAGCCTCTTCGGCCCGGCTTGCTTGAATCCTGATGGAGCAGTGAGAAAGGGACTCATGTCTGAGTATACCCTGCCACACCTATAGTGGCCAAAATCGATTTACAAAAGGGGGTGGTGATGAACAGAGTGTCTGAATTGAGCAGACCACTCTTACCCAGTCCAAAGATCAGGGCTTGATCCATCACCGTTATTTATCTCACTGCCCCATCCCAGCTCAGAACCTGGCTATATGCAAATCAGTCTGTCCCTGGCCCAGTGCATCATGGGAACAGGGCAGACTAAACTACCAAGCCAATTCTTTACCAGAAAGGAGACAAGCTACCGGGGACCGGTTTCTGGCATTTCAGCCTCTTCGGCCCGGCTTGCTTGAATCCTGATGGAGCAGTGAGAAAGGGACTCATGTCTGAGTATACCCTGCCACACCTATAGTGGCCAAAATCGATTTACAAAAGGGGGTGGTGATGAACAGAGTGTCTGAATTGAGCAGACCACTCTTACCCAGTCCAAAGATCAGGGCTTGATCCATCACCGTTATTTATCTCACTGCCCCATCCCAGCTCAGAACCTGGCTATATGCAAATCAGTCTGTCCCTGGCCCAGTGCATCATGGGAACAGGGCAGACTAAACTACCAAGCTGATATGAGCATGACATGCAATGGTAGTACTGTCCCAGGTTCGTCCGGGAAGTTGGGGAGTATGTCCCGCATACCCTGCCGGAGCCTGATGTAGTAAAACGCCTCCATAGGTGTCGGGGGAGTATTCTGGAATAACTGTTCCTTAGTGCGGAACGTTCCGTCCTGAAATAGGTCACCCCATGTACTAAGACGTACGCGTTTGCACATGGATTGGAACCCGTTTTCCAGTAGAAGTGAAAGTTTCGGGTGATATGCAAGGGGCAGTGCCGGGGAATAAAGCAAGGGGGCGCCCAGTAGTTTAGTCACTCTCCGCCAGGCATCAATAGTGCAAGTTACAGTGGTGGCAGGCGTCTCAATATCCCCAATCAGTCCCATCAACATGCCTCTAAGCGGGAGCGGATGTACGACCCAATCCTCAGCAGCGACCTGTGGCATGAAGGGAGCGGGGTGTACCCAGTAGTACGAGTGTTGAGCCTGAGCACTAAGAAAGTATAATTCCATGTCGGGTACATCAAATCCGCCCTTATCGTATGTCTGCGTCAAGACCCTCCAGCTAAGGCGTGGCTGCTTTCCACCCCAGAAAAGGCGCAGAAGCTCAGAACGGAGCCGTTTAAAAAAATAGGCCCCCGGATAGTAGGGAATGTTCTGAAAGAGATATAAGAACCGTGGGAGGACGACCATCTTAATTAGGGAAGCCCTGCCCGCCATTGAGATCGGCAGGGCCCGCCAGCGGGACACATTATCCGCTAACTGCGAGATTGCCACCCCGTAGTTTGACCGGAGAGTCTCGTCTTTATCGAGCGACACCTCAATGCCCAGGTAACGTAGGTCAGAGCTGCACCATTCCAGGGGGTAATCCAGCGGAAACCTGGCCACCGACGCCGTTAGGGGGAAGAATTGCGACTTCTTCCAGTTTATATGTATCCCGGATATGCCACCAAATGCCACGAACTCCCTCAGTAGTGAATTAAGGTGATCCTGTGGGTGACGCACGTACAGAGTAACGTCATCCGCGTAGAGTGAGATACTTATCTGTCGCTGATGACAATTAAAGGCACTGGCCTTGTGTAACTGTCGCACTCTACAAGCCAGTGGTTCTATCGCTAGGGCGAACAGCAGGGGTGACAGGGGGCACCCCTGCCTAGTTCCTCTCGTGATCGGCATTTGTGTCGAGAGCGCCCCATTGACGACGACCCTGGCGACCGGCGAAGTGTAGAGTAGCTTCACCCAGGCAACAAAGATCCGGGGGAACCCCATTCTGTTCAGTATAGCTAGTAAGTAACCCCACTCCACCGAATCGAACGCCTTGGTGGCGTCCAGGAACACAGCAGCAATCGGCAAGTCAGGCGATATAGTGGGTATGAGGGAAAACAGTGTGCGCAGGTTATGGGATGTAGCTCTCCCCGGGACAAAGCCAGATTGGTCCGGCAGCACCAAGGTGTTCATAAGTAGGGACAACCTAGTCGCCAGCACTTTAGCAAGGATCTTTGCGTCGCAGTTTAGTAGCGACAGGGGGCGATATGCATCTGTGTCCTTCGGATCTTTCCCTGGCTTCAGGAGCGACGTGATCGCCACCTCCCTCATGGAGCCCGGCAGTATCCCTACCTCGAGCGAGTCCTCGAAAACCTCTTTCAATACCGGCGCCATGATGTCGATATAACATTTATAAAATTCGGCCGGTAGGCCATCAAGCCCCGTCGCCTTGCCATTGCTAAGGGACATGATCGCCTCCCTGATCTCGTCCAGTTCGAACGGGCATCCCAAGAACGCCCTGTCGCTGTCGCTGAGCCAACAGAGTGCAATGTCGTCCAGGAAATTACCGAACTCCATATCACCTGCCTGCTGCGTGGAATAGAGACGCCGGTAGTGCTGTAGGAAGGTATTTTGGATCCCTATGGAATCCTGGTGTGTCCTACCCTCCCCATCAGAGTTTTCCAGGATATGGGTGGCAAAGCGCTGGTGCCTCGTGAGAGCAGCCAGTACCTTCCCCGGACGATCCCCCTCACAGTAGCGCCTAGCCGTCCAGTACTTGCCCCGGAATTTTGATTCCCTGGCCGCTTCTTCCTCATAGGTTGACAGTAGCGTCCTGAATTTCCCCGCGAGATCAGGGCAGGGGTCATCAACCATCATTGCCTCCAGCACCTTAAGCTCTGTCTCAAGTTTATGCAGCGTGCGTACAATATCCCTCAGAATACCGCAACTTTTAGAGATCGTGATCCCCCTTACCGTCACCTTAAAGGCTTCCCAGATCGTTTCGACCTTGTCGACCGACCCTTTGTTTCTTGGAAAAAAGGCTTCAATTTCCTCCCCCAATTCTTGTCTAAAGACCGGATCTAGCAAGGCCGAGGGAAAGAGCCGCCATGGCGGACGCACCCTAGCATACCCCGGCATCTCCAAGACTGTCAAGATAGGACAATGGTCCGAGTAGGTACGAGGCAGATGTTTCACCCGAATGACTCCCCCAGCGAGTCCCCGAGAGACAAAGCAGTAATCGATCCGCGCCCACGAGCGTGCATGTGCGGTAAAATGTGTACCTTCCCTAATCGTCGGGTGTGTGTGTCTCCAGCTATCCACTAGTCCAGCCTCTGTCAGTATGCCCCGGAGTGTATCCCTGGCGTTTGTGTTGTATTGTATGCTACCGTCCGATCTATCCTCCATAGGACATAGTGATAGATTGAAGTCTCCCCCCCAGAGGATGTGAGTGGCCTCAATCTCCAGTACATGACCCCACAGCGACAAAAAAAAAACAGGAGTGTCCACATTAGGTGCATAGCTGTTCACAAGTATGATCACATCCGTGCCCAATCTCCCCCAAAGAATGACGTATCTCCCCTCCTTGTCCACCCGTTCACCCAGCTTTTGAAACGATAGTTGTTTGTTGATTAGGATAACAGTACCTCTAGAGTACGTGGAGTAGGAGGAAAACACTCTCACATTCGCCCATCTGCTCGCAAACTTAGGGACACCATTCGGGTTAAGGTGGGTTTCCTGGAGCATCGCTATCTGCACATGGTGCCGATCCAAATAAGCAAGAACATTCCTACATTTGCGGGGGTTATTAAGGCCACGAACATTCCAGGACATTATAGAGACAGTATTCGACGTATCATCACCTGTGTTCGACAACATATCCCTGATAGAAGCACTCGGCCATTGCTGTAGCCCTCGGTCGAAATGCACCCGATGCAACGCTCTCCGCTGTCCAAAACATTCTCCTCATACACACATCCAGCTGTTCACACATACGAATTCCAGCATCTGCACACTTGTCAAGTATGTCATACGCAACAACATTTCTATTTTCAACAACAACTTGCAACCCAACATCCACGTCCCAGTCCTCCCTTAATGCACAACTGTTCAGCTCCCATACTCTATCTCCCCCCTCCACCCACTGAAGCAACCCAATCTTGCCAGTATCACATCCCCACCCCCCTCCCCGATCCCAACACCCATGAACATTAGAAAAACCATATGGGGAATCCCCTTCTAAGGACACTAGAGGAATGCACTTCAGCACCCCAACACTCCCCCCTCGACCCGCATGCGCCATACGGAGAAGACAGAGAAGGTGGGATGGTGCCTGGCATATGTTACCCCTGCAGGCTAGTACCCACATATCAAGTCAATGTCTCGCTCCCCATCCCCTCATGCCGGAAAAGTTATCAAAAAAAGAAAAGCCAGGAGGATCTTCCCAAGAGCAACCGCTGTACATTCCAGTCCCATCGCTGCCCCCAGTTCGTACAGTCTCAGATCAGCTCCAGCAGAGGGGCAGGCACATTCAAAGGCAGCTGTCGCCCGCCTGCGACCGTCAACACAGCAGAACCAACAGTCAAGCCCCCACCGGTAGTCCGAGGACTCCACACCGGCAGCAGGCAACTTAAATCTCCATTCCAGTATTTGGCGTCATTGATCAGCTGTTCATAAGAACAAAGCTAGGGTTCCACGTGTTCATCAGGGATGTCGTCTGCCCCCTCTCCATCCTCGTTTCGCCTGTCCCTTCTGGCGTTACGCAGCCGCTTGACATAGTCCTCGGCCTGCTGCGGATTTGTAAAAAAGTGTTGTTTGCCCTGGTGGGTCACCCGGAGTCGCGTCGGGTATAGAAGCGCATAATCAACTTGCATGTCCCGCAGTTTTTTCTTTACGTCGAGGAACTTCCTCCGCTGGTCCTGCACCATCGGTGTAAAGTCCGGATACAGGGAGAACTGTACTCCGTCACAAGTTAAGTTCCGAGTCGTGCGGGCTGCACGCAGTGCCGCGTCGCGGTCCCGGTAGTTAAGCAACCGGGCAATGATGGGCCGCGGCTGCATTCCTGGCTTGGGAATCGGGCCCAGGGAGCGATGCGCCCGCTCTACAATAAATTGGCTGGAAAAGGCCTCCTTACCCACTGCCGTGAGGAGGATGCGCTCCACATAGTCTTCCATGCGTCCCGTGTTGGTGGATTCCGGAACCCCCGTGACGCGTATGTTGTTGCGTCTGCTCCTCGCCTCCAACTCCTCGTTCTTCGCCGCTATTACTCTCAGGATGTTATCCATTCTAGTCAGGCGCGTGTCGTGGGCAGCGGTCGTGTCCTCCGCGGTAGAGATGCGTCTCTCCGCCTCCCCCAGTCGCTCCTCGTGGACCTCCAGTTTCTGCGCAACCCCATCCATTCTGGATGATAATCGGTCGACCTTGTCAACTATCGTAGCGAAGCCCTGCCGCATTTCCTCCATCATCAGCCTGAGCTCCGGGGCCAGGGGGGCAGAGGGGGGCTCAGCGCCCGAAGATCCTGGGGCTCCACTGGTCCCCGCCATGCTGCGCAGTGGTTTTCTAGCAGCCGCCGGTTCAAATGAGAGCTTGGGCTGTTTACCGTCATTTTTGCCCATCGTGTCGCGATTGGGAGCACCCCCACGGGTGCTGCGACTGGCTCTAGCGTGCGTGCCCGCTGCTCTCAGCACAGGTTGCGCGTACAGATGGCTCCCCCCAAGTAGCAATGTTGTCCAGGGCGGTATCTCCCACCCTAGGCATGCAGTGTCACAGGCTGTCTCCTGCCCCCAGAGCCCCCGCACCGTAGTAGCTGCTATGGGTGAGGTGGTGGGAGTCTGCAGCAGTCCCCTCGGTCCGGAGCTCAGGGAGAGTCTGCGTGGGGCAGTGGTAGGCCGCCGGGCGCAGCAGGGAGTCAACGCGCCAAATGTGCAAGGCAGTACTCGTAGGCTGGGCGACCCCTATGCCCTCCGTGTGTCCGCCGTGGTGTCTGAAGCCCCAGCTCCAAGGCGTCCAGAAGTAGTTGCGGGGTCCCGGGGGGCAAGGCCGGGAAGATGTCCGCCTCGCTCGGCAGAGAGAGGCGCGCGTCGCGTTGGTCTCTCGGGCCCTCTGTGGGCCACCAGGGAAGCTCGGCGCTTCTCCGCACACTGCGGTGGCTTCGCAGGGGGAGAGACTCACCTCCGATGTCGCTCGAAGGCTCCCAGCAGCATCCGCCTCCAGGAAATCAGTCCTCTCGATCCCGAGGCCTGGCCGCCTCGTGGAGAGCCGCGGCCTCGCGTGGGTCGGTATCCGGGCACCTCAGCTGCGCTCCGTAGCAGCTCCCGCCGGTCCAAACTCACAGCCCCGTAACTCAGGCATACGAGGTCGGATCGCTCCCAGAATCGGACCGGAGCAGTATCTCGAGTTGGGTCTCCGACACCGAAATGATTGGGCGTCCAGTTGCAGGATAGAAGGATAATTTTCAGGATCTTGCTGGCCAGGCAGCCAGAGCCTCACTAGAGTGCGGCCATTAGCTAGTGCGCCCTCTAGCGCCCCCTACTCCATCCAAATTTAAACAATCTTCTAGAATTTTATGATTTAAAGAGATCTCTTCATTTAACCAGGTTTTGAGCCAAGTAGTAACCGGGGCAGATTTTATCACATCAGAGACATACCCAACTCCCAGTTCTGAGTGAGTGGAAAAAGTAGGGGTAGACTGGGGAACAGAAAGCAATGATCTTAAAAACCTGTTTTCTGCCCTTTGAATAGGGACAGGCTCTATGTATCCCCAGATTGAAGCCCCGTAATTAGCGATTGCGATGCTCTTGGCATTATATACTTTGAGGATCGCGCTCGTCGGTCTTGAACCCAGCTTTCTGGCAAAATTCAGGATGGCTCCTGTCGATCTGCTTAGTGCATTGGATTTGGCCTTAAGTTGGGGACCCCACGTACCTTTATCATCAAATAGGACGCCCAGGTAGGTAAAAGAGGGAACCCTCTGGACCTCCTTTCCTAGACAGACCATGGTTATTGGTCTCCTCTTTATCCCTTTTATTCCCATGATCATGACGTGAGATTTTTGTGTGTTCACTTTTAGGTCTAGTGAGGTCATGAATTCCCCAAAGGAGGCCAGGAGTTTATTCAGGGCAACACCGGTTCTCGCCAAGAGGACCGCGTCATCCGCGTACAGGAGAACTGGAATGTTAGTGTCTCCTGCACGCGGGACGTCGGCGCCCAAGGCAGAGAGAACCGGCTCGAGGGTGTTTATGTACAAAGTGAAGAGGAGCGGGGCAAGAATACATCCCTGCCTCACTCCTCTCTCGGAGCTGAAGGGATTTGTGCACCTACCGTCCCTGGTCACTCTCACTGTGGCCTCCAGCCCCTGGTGTAAGTCAGCCAAAAAGCCCACTAAGGATTTATCAATGCCTATCTCCAAAAGGACCCCCCACAGCCTCGACCTGTTGACCAGGTCAAAGGCTGAGGAGAGGTCCATGAAAGCCATATATAACACTCCTTTTTTGACTATGGTGTATTTGGAGGTTATCAGATACAAGTTTAAGCATTGATCCAATGTGCTTCTTTTGGCCCTGAAGCCATATTGGGCGTTCGAAAGAATTCCCCTGCCCTCCAGCCAGGATGTTAATCTCCCCAAAATGACTCTGCCCAAGATCTTAACAGCAGAGTCAATTAGGGAGATAGGCCTGTAACAGGCAGGGTCATTCTTGAGGCCTTTTTTAAAAATGGGTATGATGATAGAGGTAGCCCAAGACTGTGGTATCACACCTGTTCTGACTGCATTAAACACATTTCTCAAAACCTTTGACCAGAATGTGGGTGCTGCTTTGTACAGATCGGCCGGGACCCCGTCAGGTCCTGGGGCCTTGTTAATAGATGTCTTGTTTATTGCATCCTCTATCTCTTCTATTGTGAAAGCTTCAATTGGGTCAGCGTTAGAGTGGTCAGGGCTATCCTGTGATGGACTGGATTCAGTTTGTTTATAAATATTACCAAAGTGGGATAGCCACTGATCGTCAGGGATAACACACTCTACTGAGTGGCTATCTCCTTCCGAGAAGTATGAATGATTAATAACTTCCCAAAATTTTGAACTATCCCGGAGGACCTCTGGCGATTGAAGGTCCAACCAGGCCTGCTCTTTGATGTCCTTCTTCCTTTTCCAAATGGCCTGTTTATACTCTTTCCTTAGTTGGATGACTTTGGCCTTGTTTCTTGGTGTCTCTTTGAGGGCATATAATAAGTTAGTGTGGGCCCTTGAACAGTTATAGTCAAACCAACGTTTAACAATCTGTCTCCCCCTTTTTGGTTTAAGGGTTAAATCCTTGTTAATTTTTTGGCATATTGTTTCAAAAGCCTGTACGATGTTGCTATTGGTTGATAGGGGGTCTAAGCAAACGCCGACTTCCCTTTCGGTTTTTGTTAAAACTTCCTGTAAGAAAGCAATTGGTGTCACTTTAGACCATTTCAACTTTTCCCCTTTACATGTTGATGTTAAATTTTTCATCGATTGTACCCCTGGTTCGTTAGAATCTTTAAAATCAATAAATCCTACTTGCGATACCTCTAATGCCACAGGGTTGTGATCGCTAAAAATAGAGTCCACGACTCTATAACTTAAGATATAATTCAGAATAAAGGATGAAATGAAAATAAAATCTATAATTGAACCTGTGTCATTCCCTTTGTATGTCGAAGGTCTTGGCCCTAGCGGGCAGCAACTAGACTCATATAAGTTATGCGTGGCCAGAAGATTCTCCAGGCCCTCCCCTCCTTTTGTATGTTCAAAGTGTACTTGGAGAGCATTGGGTGGGCCATCCTCATCAAAAAGCTTACAATTCATACTACAGGGATGAATATTAAAATCTCCTGACAATATAATCTCATAACCATGTTTGCTTAATTTATAGTTTTCCAGAAATTCATCGAGTAGCATCAGAATTTGGTTGTTATGAACAAATTCAGGAGAATTATAAAAGTTAATCAGCAGAATAATAAGTGTGTTTGACATTGTTAACTCTACAACCAAGAAATGCGGGGAGCAAGACAATAACTGTTTGGCATTCCCTTTCAAATTAAGTGAAATGAAAGTGGATAAGCCACCTTTTGCTCTACCTGAGGTGCTCGGTGTAGCTAAGATATTAAAATGCATAAATCCATCAATCTCGAATTTGTAATCAATGTCCCATGTTTCTTGTAAGGAGATGATATGAAAAGATGAGATAAAACTTAGCCAGTTTTCATCATCAGCCTTCGATCTTAATCCTGCAATGTTCCAGCTGAGGATCTTACAGGTCTTCCCATTAAACTCACCAGATGTCTGATTGGTGACATTTGGCTTCTCTAGTCAAACCGAGACTTCTGTTGTTAACAAAGGCGAGAAACGGTTAGACAAGGGGACACTTTCTCTATGTGCGTTAGTCAGTTGTAAATTCTTTACGGTGAATCGGGTGGCAAGCTGGTTAATAGGTGCTAAAGGTTTAGCCTTAGGTTGCATTGCAAAGTCGCAGGGTCCTTGGGTTGGGCTATGTCTGCCCCCAGATGACTTATGTTTGGACAAGATGGTTTTCTTGGCCCCCCTCGGTGGATAGAAATAGCCCAGAGGTAATGGTCTGATGTCATCGTCAATTGTGGGTGAACCATCCCAGAATAGTTTATCAGCCACTCCTTTGTCCGAAAAGTTGAGAACAATACAATCTCCTTTAATACACTTGTTACCATGTCCAACCCACCCCACCCTTCTGGCCATGATAATGTAAGGAGTAATATCTAAATCGCCGCTTGAATATTGCTTGCACCAACCTTTAGATTTATCTAAGAGATCTGTAATAGACTCTCTCTCCTTGTCAAGCAGTGGTGGGACTCCGCATATAACTGCTACATACGGGGCTGCTTGAGGGGGAAGGTGCAGTCTGGCGGTGTTGGTTGTAGTGCGATTGTGCAAGCTGTTATGGCTTGTTAGGGAATTTCCTTGGGTGGTGATCTGAGGGGTAACACCCCCACTTGGCACAGTATCTAAGGCTAACAAAGCCGATGGTGGTTGGTCAATGGTGTGTGTTGTTTTTGTATTGGCTGGACTAGTTTTGGTTGTAGTACAGTCCATTATTTCAACACTATTCGGAGTATTGAATGTGGCCTTGATAATAACATTTGACACCTGCTCTTTGGCCCTAAAGTAATTTATAAATGTGTCAATTCTCTCGCACCTTTTTAGCAATCCTGCTAGACAGCTGTTTAGGCAGTCCACGATGTCTTTCCCAATTTCTTCTAGTATTGGCTCAAGGCGAGCAGTGACCATATCCTCCAGTTTGTCCCCCAATGTTAAACAAATGTCATTAACAAGATCTTGGTGGTTAGAAATGGGGGCGCCTTTCTTTCCAGTTTTGCTAGCTTTCCTTTTGGGGCTGTTAGGAGACAGCGGTCGACCCATCTCCCCGTTATCGGTTTTGTGCTCCACTGAAACTATAGTGTTTGGGTTGTTGGCTGGCAAGCCCTCCTCCTGCGTGCTCACCACAATGGGCATTCGGATATCAATCTGCATTATGTATCACCAATCTACAATCAGCACTACTAATCTGCACTCTGCAGTATTAATTTGCACTCTGTGGTAATAATCTGCACTTTGTAGTTAATCTGCACTCTGTTGTACCAAACTGCACTGTGCACTATCACTGGCTCTCTCAATTTGCACTCTACACTACCATTTGCACTCTCAATCTGCAGTCTGTACTATTACTCTGCACTACCAATGTGTATTGACACTCAACAATATTACTCTGCACTCTGGATTAATACTTTGCACTATAACTATGCACTCTACTATACAACTATGCGTTAAAACTCTGCACTCTGCAGTACAACTCTAAACTACAACTATGGACTCAGCACTACAACTATGCAGTACACTTTTGCATTACTAATTTTTGCTCTACACTGACACTCTCCACTATCCTCCACAACTCTCCACCACCACTCTGCATTATTACTTCTTGGCGCCATAATAACTATTTGCCTGCACAATGATTAGCAAGTCTGCTTAAAACCGCGTGATATCAAAGTCGTATAAAGTAGTGCTATCTTTTGATAATTAGTATTAATAGGCAAATCGTTTTCTTTGTCATACGACAATTGTTCAGCTATCAATACTACAGGGAGGACATGGGTGTCGCATAACAGGAAAGCCAAGACTCCATGTACCTTGAAGTTTCACTTGTATATCCGACAGATTTTGGCTCATGGAAGGCCGAGGAACAAAATTAACACGTGGAGGCTTTTCAACGGAAGCTTCCATTTAATTTAAGCGTGGCATTTATTCGTGATACACTTTTAGGAATGGAAATTTAAAGTGCATGCATAACATAGCATTGTATTATGCTAAGTGTATCTTACTTAGCAAAAGTTAGTGACATATAAGACATAGGCAACTTTATTTAATGTACTTACAGCAATGTGTTCTAACATGTGAGAAAAACAGCATGGATGTCGCATGAGAGTGAAAGCCAACAAACACTAGATGCAGTTGGAGTTTGGCCGCTATATTTGACAGACTTTATCTCATAGAAAGGCTGAGGAACAAAATTAAGACGTGGAGCTTTTGAAGGAAAGCTTCCATTTAATTTAACTGTGGCCTTTATTCATGATACACTTTTAGAAAATATAACTAAAATAGCACGCATAACGTAGCACTGTAGCATGCTAAGTTCAACTTAATTTGCCAGTAGTCAGTGATATTAAACATACATAGGCAACTTTATTTTATATGCTAATAGCAACGTGTTCTAACATGTGTTGTTACAGCATGGGTGTAAAAATCAGCTAATAATTCTAGAGGAAGGGCATGGGTGTCGCATTACAGCGAAAGCCAAGATTCGATGCAGCTTGAAGTTTGGAAAGGGGCGACCACTCGGTCCCCCCGAACGTATGGTGGAGTACCCCGATCCCCCCGGGAAGCCATTTTGGGCGGAAGGCGAGTCTCGGCTGGTATGCCCGAAGCGGCGTAGCCTGGGCGCGCCTTTTCCCGCCCAAGAGTGGGTTGTCCTAGACACCGAAGCCGCTAGCCACGCCCCGGAGGCGGATTGGAGGTGGGTCCATGCCCGCCCGAAGAAGGATAAAAGGAGCGACAAGCCAAGAAAGCATCCTCTTGTTCCTGTGCTCTGAAGCTGCACCTCCCCGTTGCACGTGAGCTCGAGACGGAACGAAGAGCCAATTTTGAAGGATTTAATTTTGTCTTTGTTCTTTCAGTAAGTCAGCGTTGGACGATGCCGAGCAAGAAGGTCGGAAAGAGGGTCGGTACTGATCAGATGCTCCGCATGCTGGTGAAAGACATGGCCGAGATGAAGAAGCAGATGGCGGCAATGAATGGTGTGGGGGGACCCAAGCGAGTTGTCGGACCAGCATTGCCGGGAGTAGTCCCTAACGGGAGAGGTAGAAGGGCCAAGAAGGGAGCGTCGGGGGGGAGGCCCCAGTTCCCGAGGCGCCTCCGGCGCACCCGGGTACACCGACTGAGACCCCGATCCCGGTCCCGAACGAGGGGCAACCAATCCCGGTTGTAGTCACTCCCGTGAACGGGGAGGATATGCCTCCCGAACTGGCTGCACAGTTGGCAGCATGGTTGGGAAAAGATAACGAGGGGGCCACGGCTGATGATGCCAGGGCAGTAATGAAGCAGTTGCGGCAATCGAGAGATGCTGCGAAGGCACCATGTCCTCTTGTTCCCCCACAGGCTCTTGTGGAACAACCAGTAGCGGGCGTGAGTTCGGCGGCGACTACGGTCACAGCTACCGGTCCAGGTAAGCAGCTATTGCCGATGGCGGGGGAGGGATCGGTACCTTCGAGAAGGGAAAAAGTTGTTCAGCATATCCCGATGGACGTCAAAGAGAGGATATGGGCTGATAAATATATAAACATGTTTTCCTTACTAACCGATCATTATGAGATTGAGCATGTGAAAAATCAAAAGGAGTTTCTGCATCCTAGTGTTTGGCGCGCCAAGATGGCCGCTTTCAGAGTTGATGAATCGATAGGTAATTGGGGCAGAGCGTTTGGAATGTTCATTGCAATTATGGGGGAACAAAGGCCCGAAATGTTGGCGGAACTAGCCGTATATCAGACACGTATTATGGAAATATATCAGACACATGATGGCAATCAATGGTTTTGTTATGATAGCATATTTCGTAAGTCCAAGGAGTACGACACATCTCTGACGTGGGATTGTTTCGACTCCATTTCCTGGCAAAAAATGGAGAAATCAGGCATGACGAAGGCGCCATTAGTGGGGGGGAGCGGGGGCGAATTTTCCCGCCACTCGTCTGGGGCGCCCTTTCGGGCGGGATCAGGCAATGATCAGCACTCAAGGACTAATGGCAACTCAGGTAAGAAGGGGGCATGCTGGAGTTTTAACAGAGGCAAATGTACAAGGCCCCAGGGGTCATGCAAGTTTAGGCATGAATGTGCAGGGTGCGGGCAGTCCTCGCATCCCGAGACCATGTGCAGAGCCAAAACCGGTGACACGGGAAGTAGAGGGGGCGCCAAACAGGTCTGAAATAGTCCGAGGGGCGCATCTCCCGACTCCCGTCGATACCATGGCAATGATTCCTTGGCTCAACGAATACCCGGATCATGGCTCCGCGGGGGTGTTGCGAAATGGTTTTTCATATGGTTTCCGTATCCCGGCGGGGGAATTTCAGGGTAAATCACAATGTAGGAACCAACTGTCGGTTTTGCAGAATACGGCTGTGGTACAAGCAAAGATTGGGAAAGAGGTGACCCGGGGTCGGGTCGCCGGACCATACGATATGCCGCCGGTTGCTAATTTTGTTTGCTCGCCTCTGGGAGTGGTCCCCAAGAAGGACCCAGGGGAATTCAGGTTGATACATAACTTGTCGGCTCCGAGGGGTCTCTCGGTGAACGATGTGATTGACCCGGGAGTCTGTTCGGTGCGATACGCATCGTTTGATGAGGCTGTCGCCATGTTGAATCGCCTGGGGCCCGGGGCGATGATGGCCAAATCAGATATCGAGTCAGCGTTCCAGTTGCTCCCGGTACACCCAGGTGATCAGCGTCTCCTTGGTTTCATGTTTCAGGGACGCTATTACATGGATAAATGTATGCCGATGGGTTGCTCCATATCTTGTGCGTATTTTGAGAAATTCAGTAGTTTTCTCCAATGGGCATTCACAAGAATAACGGGGTTTACGCATGTTATGCACTATCTTGACGATTTTCTGTTCCTGGGGGCAGCTGGGGACTCGGAATGTCCACGGGCTTTGGATGAATTTTGTGATCTCATGAAACATTTTGGCGTGCCATTGGCACCAGGTAAGACAGTGGGACCATCTACTTCGCTCGAGTTTCTTGGAATAGAGCTCGATTCCGAAGAGGGGTGCTTCCGGTTGCCCAAGGAAAAGGTGATAAAATTCAGGGCCTCGCTGGAAACATGTATTAGCGAGACAAAGGTAAATTTGCATCAATTGCAGCAGACTGTGGGCCAGCTGAATTTTGCCCTTAGAGTGATACCAATGGCTCGCCCTTTTTCCCGCTCGATTGCACAAGCCATGGTCGGCCTAAAAGAAGGACACCACCGCACAAGGCTCTCGGCAGAGGTTCGTCAGGATATGCGCATATGGTTGGCATTCCTGGCGGATTTCAATGGTCGTGTCGTGTGGAACAAACCGGCGGTGTCCTCCGAGGAGCTGGGGTTGTGGACAGACTCGGCAGGGAGTGTGGGTTTTGGCGCCATATTTGGTAATCACTGGTCAGCCCGAACATGGCCGTCATGGTGGCACGAGAGTGGGCTTACAGGTAACATTGGGTTTCTCGAATTGTTCCCTATTCTGGTGGCCTTGAAAACATGGCCGGAGGGCTTTCGTGATCACTCTGTGGTGTTCTGGTCTGATAACATGACCGTGGTTGAGTGTATCAATAGTCAGGCAGCTCGATGCAAATGGATTTTGAGATTGCTTAAGGAAATTGTCCTGCTATGTATGAGACTGAACGTCCATTTTAGGGCAAAACATGTGCCAGGGGTGCTGAATCAGGCAGCTGATGCGCTTTCTCGTTCCCGTATGCAGGCCTTCTGGGGTTTTCTGCCCACAGCGGACCCGGTGGCGGCACCATTTCCCGAAGCTCTCTGGTCTCTCGGTGCCCCGGACTACAAGACCTCGTGGGAGAGAGTCTAGCACCCAGGACAAGGAAGGCATACGAAGGGGCGTTCCGTTCCTACTGGTCCTTTTTGGGTTCTGCTGGGGGGGAGCTTTGGGGCCAAGAAGAATATGTCCTGAAATTTTTGTTATCGTTACATCAGGCAGGCAAATCAGTAGCTACGGCCCATAGGCATCGGGCCGCCATTTCCTTCATGGCGCGGGCTCACGGTATCCAGGACCCCACAGCGTCTTTTGTGGTACAGAAAGCGCTGCGTGGGTGGCAACGCCTTGAGGGTCGCAGAGTTGATGAAAGGCACCCGATAGGTCTGGAAAGGTTGGGCCTGTTGCTGTCCGTACTGCCTGCAACATGTTCATCTCAATCAGAGACAGTGCTATTCCGGGCCGCTTTTGCATTAGCATTCCATGGGGCTATGCGGGTTAGCGAACTGGTAGCAAAGAACAGGCAGGATACGGGGGGAGGTCTGTGCCGAGAGCACATACAGATTAAGGGGGAGACGATGGTGGTCTCGTTTGCCAGGTCCAAGACCGATCAGGGAGCGATCGGGGACAGTGTAGTAGTCCAGCGGATACCCGGATCTCCCATGTGCCCGGTTGCATGCGTTGAGGAGTATTTGGCGCAAAGGGCGGCATCATGGGGGGGGACCTTGCTGAGGCACGCCGACGCCACCCCACTGACCAGGTTTCAGTTCCAGCGGGTGCTTGCAATGGCGATTACAGCCGCGGGCTTGAACCCGTGCGAGTTTGGGACCCATTCCTTCCGGATAGGGGCTGCTACAGAGGCTACAGCCAGGGGTCTGAGTGTTGAAAAAGTGAAACAGTTGGGGCGTTGGTCCTCGAATTGTTACAAAAGGTATGTGCGGTTGCACATGTTGTGAAGCTGATATCATGCACTCACGCTTCTTGTTTTTGTTTGGTTTACAGTTTCGCAAGCTTACGAGGCGGGGCGGACTGTGCAGTCGACCCGACACCTGGGAACCAGCGGTCAAAGACCACCGGCTGAGGAGAGAGTGGTGTGGGTCGTGGGCCACTCATACGTGAGGCGTGCCGCAGACGTATTCAACCCCCCATTTTGTAAATCGTTTTTGGCCACTATAGGTGTGGCAGGGTATACTCAGACATGAGTCCCTTTCTCACTGCTCCATCAGGATTCAAGCAAGCCGGGCCGAAGAAGGCTGAAATGCCAGAAACCGGTCCCCGGTAGCTTGGCTCCTTTCTGGTGAAGAATTGGCTTGGTAGTTTAGTCTGCCCTGTTCCCATGATGCACTGGGCCAGGGACAGACTGATTTGCATATAGCCAGGTTCTGAGCTGGGATGGGGCAGTGAGATAAATAACGGTGATGGATCAAGCCCTGATCTTTGGACTGGGTAAGAGTGGTCTGTTTAACTCAGACACTCTGTTCATCACCACCCCCCATTTTGTAAATCGTTTTTTTGGCCACTATAGGTGTGGCAGGGTATACTCAGACATGAGTCCCTTTCTCACTGCTCCATCAGGATTCAAGCAAGCCGGGCCGAAGAAGGCTGAAATGCCAGAAACCGGTCCCCGGTAGCTTGTCTCCTTTCTGGTGAAGAATTGGCTTGGTAGTTTAGTCTGCCCTGTTCCCATGATGCACTGGGCCAGGGACAGACTGATTTGCATATAGCCAGGTTCTGAGCTGGGATGGGGCAGTGAGATAAATAACGGTGATGGATCAAGCCCTGATCTTTGGACTGGGTAAGAGTGGTCTGTTTAACTCAGACACTCTGTTCATCACCACCCCCCATTTTGTAAATCGTTTTTGGCCACTATAGGTGTGGCAGGGTATACTCAGACATGAGTCCCTTTCTCACTGCTCCATCAGGATTCAAGCAAGCCGGGCCGAAGAAGGCTTAAATGCCAGAAACCGGTCCCCGGTAGCTTGTCTCCTTTCTGGTGAAGAATTGGCTTGGTAGTTTAGTCTGCCCTGTTCCCATGATGCACTGGGCCAGGGACAGACTGATTTGCATATAGCCAGGTTCTGAGCTGGGATGGGGCAGTGAGATAAATAACGGAGATGGATCAAGCCCTGATCTTTGGACTGGGTAAGAGTGGTCTGTTTAACTCAGACACTCTGTTCATCACCACCCCCCATTTTGTAAATCGCAGACGCATTCAAAGCAGGTGACATGATTCACATGGCTGGGGAATACGGGTACAGGGTGACCTTCTACGGAAGGGGCGGGCTCTGTATTGACCAGTTTCAAACTTTTATGGAGGGTTTGTTAGGGCGGACAAGGTCACCGCCATCTATAATCATAGTGCATCTTGGGGGCAATGATTTGGTGACCACTGGTCGACGGGTACTTCTCGAGTTGATACTATCCACTGTAAGTTGGTTGGCGAGAAGGGTTCCGGGGTGCACAATTGCATGGTCCCATATGATTCCACGGAAGGTGTGGCGGGGGGCTAATTCTGTGTCTGCGATAAATCAGTCAGTGAAGAAAGTGAATAACAAGCTTGGTAGACTGTTCAGTACAAGTACATTGCATTCGATTCCTCATGGGTGTATCAGGGGGGACCATATGTATATAGAAGATGGGGTCCATTTGTCCCGGGTGGGGAATTCGTTACTCATAGGAGACCTCGTAGCATGGTTAAAGAGTTTGCAGTCATGACCTTTAAGTAGGAGTTTTTGTGGGGGGTCCGGATAGCCGGTCAACTATCCGGCCTGTGGCGGTAAGGTCATGATCGGTGAGCAGTAATTGGAAGATCCCTAGAGGTGGGGGCGTCACCCATTACGGATGGGAGCGCCCGGGGGGAGGCGGCCATTGGCCCCTCAACGGGGAGGCGTCCCCTCTAAGGATGGGGACGCCAAAAGGGAAGGCGGCCATAGGCCCCTCCCTGGGGAGGAGGGGCTGCAGGGCCTCTCCTGGGAATTTCCCGGGGCCAGGACATCTGCGACGGCAGATGTGGTAAGTTGTGTGGGGTGGGAGGGGGGTCTACGCTACCTTCTAGACACCTCACACGAGTCCTCAGACGACCACTAAGATGGCGTCGAGTTAGCATGGGGCCCCCGTCAAGACAAGGGAAATTGGAAATAGGCACAAAGGTGTAGTCCTCTGTGCGACCGCCCCTCACAAGTGAGGGGGGAGTTCTGGGTTAGGGATCTGACACCGGTTACGACCTTGCCGTTGGCCCGTAATGTTAGGATGTACAATTTCAATTTTTAGAAATGCATTTGCAGGATGTTTAGTATCGGCTAGGAGAACCTTTGTATTAGAGATGTGTTAAGGTTAGCCAAGAACATCGTAATGTGGAAATGAAATTGTACATAATATGAAACTGTTATTTTAATGATTTTAATTTTGTTTCATATTTTAATAAATACGGCCGGGAGGGTAACTCCCTCCCGCCTTCCAAAAGTTCAGAACCGTTTCCGTATTCCCATTCTTGGGGATTGTGTTGAGAGGGGGTGGCGGGTATCTCAGCCATATGGAAAGGGGCGACCACTCGGTCCCCCCGAACGTATGGTGGAGTACCCCGATCCCCCCGGGAAGCCATTTTGGGCGGAAGGCGAGTCTCGGCTGGTATGCCCGAAGCGGCGTAGCCTCGGCGTGCCTTTTCCCGCCCAAGAGTGGGTTGTCCTAGACACCGAAGCCGCTAGCCACGCCCCTGAGGCGGATTGGAGGTGGGTCCACGCCCGCCCGAAGAAGGATAAAAGGAGCGACAAGCCAAGAAAGCATCCTCTTGTTCCTGTGCTCTGAAGCTGCACCTCCCCGTTGCACGTGAGCTCGAGACGGAACGAAGAGCCAATTTTGACCCACCCACCAGCCCCTGATGACAGCGAGTTGTTGAATAAAGTCGTGTGTCGTGGTATTGTTTTTTTTTTTTTTCTTACAGGTTGTTCTGAATAAAGTTGGTGATTTGGTATGCAATAAAGTTGATAATCTTCTTTTTCAGCATGTTGATTCAAAGTAGTTGCACCAGAGTTGAACAGTGATGTTCTGTAGAGTTTATACTTTGAATGGTTAGGTATAATTGTTTTTCTCCTCTTTAGCCTTAGATTGTCGTATTTATTTTTGGTCGGGCGGTAAGGTCATGATCGGTGAGCAGTAATTGGAAGATCCCTAGAGGTGGGGGCGTCACCCATTACGGATGGGAGCGCCCGGGGGGAGGCGGCCATTGGCCCCTCAACGGGGAGGCGGTCCCCTCTAAGGATGGGGACGCCGAAAGGGAAGGCGGCCATAGGCCCCTCCCTGGGGAGGAGGGGCTGCAGGGCTTCTCCTGGGAATTTCCCGGGGCCAGGACATCTGCGACGGCAGATGTGGTAAGTTGTGTGGGGTGGGAGGGGGGTCTACGCTACCTTCTAGAGACCTCACACGAGTCCTCGGACGACCACTAAGATGTCGTCGAGTTAGCATGGGGCCCCCGTCAAGACAAGGGAAATTGGAAATAGGCACAAAGGTGTAGTCCTCTGTGCGACCGCCCCTCACAAGTGAGGGGGGAGTTCTGGGTTAGGGATCTGACACCGGTTACAACCTTACCGTTGGCCCGTAATGTTAGGATGTACAATTTCAATTTTTAGAAATGCATTTGCAGGATGTTTAGTATCGGCTAGGAGAACCTTTGTATTAGAGATGTGTTAAGGTTAGCCAAGAACATCGTAATGTGGAAATGAAATTGTACATAATATGAAACTGTTATTTTAATGATTTTAATTTTGTTTCATATTTTAATAAATACGGCCGGGAGGGTAACTCCCTCCCGCTTTCCAAAAGTTCAGAACCGTTTCCGTATTCCCATTCTTGGGGATTGTGTTGAGAGGGGGTGGCGGGTATCTCAGCCATAAGGCCTTTATATGCAACAGACTATAGCTCGTAGGGATGCTGAAGGACAAAAGGACAAAATTAAGACATGGTAAATTTTGAACGGGAGCTTCCATTTAATTTAAGCGTGACATTTATTTGTGATACACTTTTGGAAAATGTAATGAAAAGAGCACGCATAACGTAGCACTGTAGCATGCTGAGTTTAACTTAATTAGCCAGTAGTTAGTAACATTAAAGCGACATAGGCAATTTTATTCATATACGTGTCCTAACATGTATTGTTAGAGCATAATTTTAAAAAACAACACAATCCAAATGTAGTTTGGTTAAAGGTTGCTATTCTTAGAGGCTGGCCTGGTGGGATTTCTCTGTTGATGTTACTTTACAACCAAGGTTGTAAATACAGGGGACTAACAGGTGTGACATGGTAATTCGTTTTTCTGTTTGTTGTGCAGAGTAGTGTTACATGTCACAATGGTACTTAAAACGACGCTTTCCAGGCGCCATGTCTGCTTTCTGTTTAAAAAGTGTCACATGTTGCTTTTTTGGCTTTCATATTACATGAAGCATTTTTTTTTTAAATAATACGGATTATGTAGCTGCTCAATAGGTCTCATTAAACTTCTCCTACACAGTTTAAAATTATTTCGTCGAATTACATATTGTGAATATGCTTGCAGCTTTTTTGCTTCACATTACACTTAAGAATTTGGAAGTTTTCATTAAACACTGGCGTTGCTTCTGTCTTAAATGTACATCTTCAATAACTCCGTTGGGAAATGTGCTATAGCTGTTCAGCATGCTGAGATGTTAAAATACTACACTAATCATATTTAACTTTTCTTATTCACTACCTTTGTTAGTAATTTACACATACATTTCCTTTATTATAAAAGTCTTCTATACTGCTTACTTACACCTCCTACAACTTATTTTTCACTGCTACACTCCCAGGCAAATAATGTGTGCTGTGCATTTTAATTGTCCTCGTGTCAAAACCTTGTATCAAAACGAAATACAGCACATTCAACTGTATTATATATTTTGCTGCCTACCTCTTTGCAAATTAAAAATGTTCTATCCTCCATTTATAGCACTAACTACTGCTCTACCCCTTAACAACATGCACTGTCTACACAATCAACGCAGCATTTACTGTATCACCATACTTTAGTGCAAAATTTACATACATAGGAAATGCATTATCAATACTAAAGAACTTAGTTTGTAGTTAATGTGCTTAATCTCCCTTTAAACATAACTTGTGATTATAAAGCAAATGTTTACTTTTACTATCTGTAACAACGCCGTGTATTGTACTTCAAATAGTATCAAGCATAGCAAACGCCAATAATCATTGTTATTACTACGTTTAACATTGATAACACCAGTCCTTAATTTTAACCCGTTGTTGCGTGGCTGCTTTCCTTACACATTGTACATTTTCTGTTTGCATTGCTCTAAAAACTAATTATGTTTTTTACCCTGTTTAAAGATGCATTTTGAAGATGAACCCTGTTATTCTCTTACTACACATTGGATTACTATCTCCAAACAATGCATTGTCCCATCTTTCTTAACTACACACACCTCTATGCTTTTGAGTCTGAGTTGCTACCAACTACTTGATCTTGCATTTTCCTGTATGGCTGAGATACCCGCCACCCCCTCTCGACGCAATCCCCAAGGATGGGAAAAACGGAAACGGTTCTGAACTTTTGGAAGGCAGGAGGGAGTGACCCTCCCGGCCGTATTTATTAAAATATGAAACAAAATCAAAACATTAAAATAACAGTTTCATATTATGTACAATTTCATTTCCACATTACGATGTTTGGCTAACCTTAACATATTTCTAATACAAAGGTTCTCCTAGCCGAACTAACATCCTGCAAAACATTTAACTTGAAATTGTACATCCTAACGTTAAGGGCCAACGGCAAGGTCGTAACCGGTGTCAGATCCCTAAACCATAATTACCCCCCCCCACTTGGGAGGGGCGACCGCACAGAGGCTGTACCTCAAATACATCTACCAATTTCCCTTGACTTGACGGGGGCCCCAATGAACTCGACGCCATTTAAAGGTCGTCCGAGGACTCGTGTGAGGTGTCTAGAAGGTAGCGTAAACCCCCTCCCCACCCCACACAACTTACCACATCTGCCGTCGCAGGTGTCCTGGCCCCGGGAAATTCCCCAGGAGGGGCCCGTAGCCCCTCCTATCAAGGAAGGGGCCTTGACCGCCTTTCCTTTTCTTTCGGCGGCCCATTCTTAGAAGGGACCGCCTCCCCGTTGAGGGGCCAATGGCCACCCCCCCGGGCGCTCCCATCCGTAATGGGTGACGCCCCCACCATAGGGATCTTCCAATTACTGCTCACCGATCATGACCTTACCGCCACAGGCCGGATAGCTGACCGGCTATCCGGACCCCCCACAACAACTCCTGCCTAAAGGTCATGGACCCCATCTCCCAAATACATACTGTCCCCCTTGATACAACCATGCGGAATAGAATGCAGTGTACTCGAACGAAACAATCTACCCAACTTGTTATTTACTTTCTTCACTGAGTGATTCAGAGCAGAAACCGAAATCGCCCCCCGCCACACTTTTCGTGGAATCATATGGGACCATGCAATTGTGCACCCTGGAACTCTTCTCGCCAACCAACTTACAGTGGAAAGCATTGCCTCGAGAAGCAGTCGTCTACCAGTGGTCACCAAATCATTACCCCCAAGATGGACTATGATTATAGACGGCGGTGACCTTGTCCGCCCTAACAAACCCTCCATAAAATTTTGAAACTGGTCAATACAGAGCCCGCCCCTTCCGTAGAAGGTCACCCTGTACCCGTATTCCCCAGCCACGTGAATCATGTCACCTGCTTTGAATACGTCCGCGGCACGCCTCACGTATGAGTGGCCCACGACCCACACCACTTTTTCCGCAGCCGGTGATGTTTGACCGCTGGTTCCCAGGTGTCGGGTCGACTGCACAGTCCGCCCCGCCTCGTAAGCTTGCGAAACTGTAAACCAAACAAAAACAGGAAGCGTGAGTACATGATAGCAGATTCACAACATGTGCAACCGCACATACCTTTTGTAACAATTCGAGGACCAACGCCCCAAACGTTTCACTTTTTCTATACTCAGACCCCTGGCTGTAGCCTCAGTAGCAGCCCCTATCCGAAAGGAATGGGTCCCAAACTCGCCGGGGTTCAAGCCCGCGGGCGAAAGCGCCATTGCAAGCACCCTCTGGAACTGAAACCTCGTCAGTGGGGTGGCATCAGCGTGCCTCAACAAGGTCCCCCCCCATGATGACGCCCTCTGCGCTAAATATTCCTCTAAGCAAACAACAGGGCACATGGGAGATCCGGGAATCCGATGTATTACTACACAATCCCTTATCGCACCCTGATCGGCCTTGGACCTGACAAACGAGACAGTCATTGTCTCCCTCTTTACCTGAATGTGCTCTCGGCACAGTCCCCCCACCGTATCCCGCTTGTTCTTCTCCACTAGTTCGCTTACCCGCATTGCCCCATGGAATGCTAACGCAAAGGCGGCCCAGAATAACACTGTTTCATACCGGGATGAACATGTCGCAGGGAGTACGGATAATAACAGGGCCAACCTATCCAGACCTATTGGGTGCCTCTCATCTACTCTGCGACCCTCAAGGCGTTGCCACCCCCGTAGCGCTTTCTGTACCACAAAAGACGCTGTCGGGTCCTGGATCCCATGAGCCCTTGCCATAAAGGAAATGGCGGCCCGATGCCTCTGGGCCGTAGCTACTGATTTGCCTGCCTGATGTAAAGACAGCAAGAATTTTACAACAAGTTCTTCCTGGCCCCAAAGCTCCCCCCTAGCAGAACCCAAAAAGGACCAATAGGAACGGAACGCCCCTTCATATGCCTTCCTTGTCCTGGGTGCTAAACTCTCTCCCACGAGGTTTTGTAGTTCGGGGCACCGAGAGACCAGAGAGCTTCGGGAAAGGGTGCCGCCACCGGGTCCGCTGTGGGCAGAAAACCCCAAAAGGCCTGCATATGGAAACGAGAAAGCGCATCAGCCGCTTGGTTCAGCACCCCTGGGACATGTCGCGCCCTAAAGATCACATGCAACTGCATACACAACAATACAATTTCTTTAAGCAGTCTCAGAATCCATTTGCAACGTGCTGCCTGACTATTGATACACTCAACCACGGTCATGTTATCAGACCAGAACACCACAGAGTGATCTCGGAACCCCTCAGGCCATGTTTTCAGGGCCACCAAAATAGGGAAGAGTTCGAGGAAAGCAATGTTACTTGTCAGCCCGCACTCGTGCCACCATGTCGGCCATTTCCGAGCCGACCATTGCGTACCGAATATGGCGCCAAAACCTATACTCCCCGCCGAATCAGTCCACAGCCCCAGCTCCTCGGAGGACACCACCGGCTTGTTCCAGACAATTCGACCATTGAAATCCGCCAGGAATGCCAACCAAATGCGCATGTCCTGGCGAATCTCTGCCGAGGGCCTCGTGCGGTGATGTCCCTCCTTAAGGCCGACCATGGCTTGTGCAATCGAGCGGGAAAAGGGGCGGGCCATTGGGATTACTCTAAGGGCAAAATTCAACTGGCCCACCGTTTGTTGCAATTGATGCAGGTTCACCTTAGTCTCTCGAATACATGTTTCAAGGGATGCCCTGAATTTCAACACCTTCTCTTTGGGCAACCGAAAACAACCTTCCTCCGAGTCGAGCTCAATCCCCAGAAACTCGAGTGAAGTCGAGGGACCCACAGTCTTACCTGGTGCCAATGGCACGCCGAAGTGATTCATTAAGACACAAAACTCTGATAAAGCCTGCCCACATTCTGGATCCCCGGCTGCCCCCAGGAACAGAAAGTCATCGAGATAATGCATCACATGCTGAAAACCCGTCTTTCTTGTGAATACCCATTGCAGAAAACAACTGAACTTCTCAAAATAAGCACAAGATATGGAGCAACCCATTGGCATACATTTATCCATGTAATAGCGACCCTGAAACGTGAAACCAAGGAGACGCTGATCGTCTGGGTGTACCGGGAGCAACCGGAACGCTGACTCGATGTCTGATTTGGCCATCAGCGCTCCGGGCCCCAGGCGATTCAACATGGCGACGGCCTCATCGAAAGATGCGTACCGCACCGAACACACTTCCGGGTCTATCGCATCATTCACGGAAAGACCTCGTGGAGCTGACAAATTATGTATTAGCCTAAACTCACCCGGGTCCTTCTTGGGGACCACCCCTAAGGGGGAACAAACAAAGTTAGCAACCGGCGGTAAATCGAATGGACCGGCAACCCGCCCTCGAGTCACCTCTTTCCCAATCTTTACCTGTACCACCGCCGTATGCTGCAGGACCGACAGTTGGTTCTTACAACTTGTTTTACCCTGAAAATCCCCCACTGGAATGCGGAAACCATACGAAAACCCGTCTCGCAACACCCCTGCGGAGACATGATCCGGGTATTCATTGAGCCAAGGAATCATTGCCATGGTATCAACCGGGGTAGGTAAAGGCGCCCCTCGGACTACTTCAGACCTGTTTGGCGCTTCCCCTACCACCGTTATCACCCGTTTTGGCTCTGCACATGGTCTCGGGATGAGAGGACTGTCCACAACCCCCACATTCGTGTCTAAACTTGCATGACCCCTGAGGCCTTGTACATTTTCCCCTGTTAAAATTCCAACAAATCCCCCTTTTCCCTGCGTTGCCACTCGACTTCGAGTGATGCTCGTTACCTGCACCCGTCCGAAAGGGTGTCCCAGAGGTTTGGCGGGAAGACTCACCCCCGCTACCCCCCGACAATGGTACCTTTAACATGCCTGAGTTCTCCATTTTTTGCCAAGAAATGGAGTCATAACAATCCCAAGTTAGAGCTGGGTCGTGCTCCTTAGCCTTCCTAAAAATATTGTCATAACAAAACCACTGATTGCCCTCGTACGCTAGAGAATACTCCATAATACGTGTCTGATAAATAGGCAATTCCGTCAACAACTCAGGCCTTCGCTCACCCATAATGGAGGTGAAAATGCCAAATGCTCTGCCCCAAGTACCTATGTTCTCATCGACCTTAAAGGCGGCCATTTTTGCGCGCCAAACACTCGGATGCATAAGCTCTTTTTGGGCCTTCACATGCTCGATCTCGTAATGGTCAGTAAGCAAAGAAAACATGTTCACATACTTATTAGCCCAAATCTTTTCCTTAATTTCGAGTGGAACATGCTGGGCCACTTTCTCCCTTCGCGAGGGTACAGACCCCTCCCCCGCAATCGGCAGTAGCCGCTTACCTGAACTAGGTGCTGTACTTGCTGCCGAACTTGCGCCTGCTGCGATCTCAGCCACCGGAACCTGCGGGGGAACAGAAGATGGTGCCTTCGCAGCCTGTCTAGATTCCTGCAATTGCCTCATTACTGCCCTGGCGTCGTCCGCCGTGGCGCCCTCGCTATCCTTTCCCAACCACGCTGCCAGTTGTGCAGCCAACTCGGGAGGCATATCTTCTCCGTTCACGGGGGTGACTACCACGGGGATCGGATGCCCCTCCATTCGGAACCAGGATTGGCTCCTCTATCGGTGTATCGGGAACCGGGGCCTCCCCCCCAGGTGCCCCCCTCTTGGACCTCTTGCCTCTCCCGCTAGGGACTACTCCCGGCAATGCTGGTCCGACGATTCGCTTCGGGCCTCCCTCCCCGTTCTTTACCGCCATCTGTTTCTTCAACTCGGCTACCTCCTTTATTAGCATGCGGAGCATCTGATCGGTACCGACCCGCTTTCCGACCTTCTTGCCCGGCATTCTCCAACGAAGATATCTGTAAAAACAAGAACAAAATTACGACGCTCAAAATTGGCTCTTCGTTCCGTCTCGAGCTCACGTGCAGCGGGGAGGTGCAGCTTCAGAGCACAGGAACAAGAGGATGCTTTCTTGGCTTGTTGCTCCTTTTATCCGTCTTCGGGCGGGCGTAAACCCGTCTCCGCCTGCCCCCCGGGGGCGTGGTCGGCGGCGTCAGCGTCTAGGACGGCCCACTCCAGGGCGGGAAAAGGCGCGCCCCGGCTACGCCGCTTCGGGCATACCAGCCGAGACTCGCCTCCCGCCCAAGATGGCCTCCCGGGGGGATCGGGGTACTCCACCATACGTTCGGGGGGACCGAGTGGTCGCCCCTTTCCATTTATCTTTAAACAGAAACTTTTGCTGTTTAACAATCCCCAAGGCCCAGGAAGCTTATATTAAGCCCTTAAAACGGGGTGATGTTACTCTGTGCTACTACTTTGCAGTAACACTCTGCATTCTGCATTAGCACTATGCATTCTGCACTACTACTCTGCACTACCATTCTGCACTACTACTCTGCACAACCAGCTTGCATTATTCGTCTGCACTACCAGTCTGCACTACCAGTCTGCACTACCAGTCTGCACTACCAGTCTGCATTACTAGTCTGCATTACAACTCTGCACTACCATTGTGCAATTTGCACTATGCATTACCAAGTGCAACTATGCATTGCATTCTAGTAGGACAACTAAGGTGTCGCATATATGCAAAGCTAACACTTGACTACAACTCTGCATTACCACTTTGGAATACCACTTTGCACTACAACTCTGCACAACACTCTACTCTCTGCAGATTACTATGTATGCTGCACTACCAATCTGCACCATGCACTATTAATCTACAATTTGAACTACCAATCTACACACTGTAGTATCAATCTGCACTGTGTAATACTAATCTACACTTTGTACTATCACTAACTGTCACAATTTGTACTCTGCACTACCATTAAATTCTTAATCTGCACTCTGCACTATTACTTTGCAGTACCACTATGCATTACCACTGTGCACTACAACTCTGCACTCTGCATTAACACTCTGCACAACAACTCTGCACTCTGCACTAACACTCTGCATTACAACTCTGCACTCTGCCCTAACACTCTATACAACAACTCTGCACTCTGCACTACAACTCTCCACTACCACTCTCTATTTTGCACTACAACTCTCCGCTACCACTCTCTATTTTGCACTACAACTCTTCGCTACCACTCTCTATTTTGTACTACAACTCTCCGCTACCACTCTCCACTTTCCACTACAACTCTCCGCTACCACTCTCCACTTTCCACTACAACTCAGCTACCACTCTTAACTCTGCGCTACCACTCTGCCCTACCACTCTGCCCTACCACTCTGCACTACCACTCTACCCTACCACTCTGCCCTACCACTCTGCACTACCACTCTGCACTACCACTCTGCACTACCAATCTGCACTACCACTCTGCACTACCACTCTGCACTACCACTCTACTATTGTTCACTACTACTCTGCACTACCACAATACTATTCTGCATTACCACTCTGCATTACTATTTTACATGTTTTCTACAAATTTGCATTGTGCAATTACAGTCTGCATTCTGCACTCTCAATCTGCGCTACCACTCTGCGCTACCACTCTGCACTGCCAATCTGCGCTACCACTCTGCGCTACCACTCTGCGCTACCACTCTGCTACCACTGTGCACTACATCTCTGGTACCACTCTGCGCTACATCTCTACGCTATCACTCTGTGCTACCACTCTGCGCTACCACTCTACTATTGTTCACTACTACTCTGCACTATCACTCTGCACTACCGCAATACTATTGTGCATTACCACTCTGCATTACTATTTTACATGTTTTCTACAAATTTGCATTGTGCAATTTCAATCTGCATTCTGCACTCTCACTTTGGCTACCACTCTGTGCTACCACTCTGTTTGCCACTCTGCGCTGCCACTCTGCGCTGCCACTCTGCGCTACCACTCTGCGCTACCAATCTGCGCTACCAATCTGCGCTACCACTCTGCGCTACCACTGTACTATTGTTCACTACTACTCTGCACTACCACTCTGCACTACCACACTACTATTGTGCATTACTACTCTGCATTACTATTTTACATGTATATTACAAATTTGCATTGTGCAATTCCAATCTGCATTTGCACTTTCAATCTGCGCTGCCACTCTGTGCTACCACTCTGCGCTACCACTCTGCGCTACCAATCTGCGCTACCACTCTGCGCTACCACTCTGCGCTACCACTCTGCGCTACCACTCTACTATTGTTCACTACTACTCTGCACTACCACTCTGCACTACCACAATACTATTGTGCATTACCACCCTGCATTACTATTTTACATGTTTTCTACAAATTTGCATTGTGCAATTTCAATCTGCATTCTGCACTCTCACTTTGGCTACCACTCTGTGCTACCACTCTGTTTGCCACTCTGTTTGCCACTCTGTGCTGCCACTCTGCGCTGCCACTCTGCGCTACCAATCTGCGCTACCACTCTGCGCTACCGCTCTGCGCTACCACTCTACTATTGTTCACTACTACTCTGCACTACCACTCTGCACTACCACACTACTATTGTGCATTACCACTCTGCATTACTATTTTCCATGTATATTAAAAATTTGCATTGTGCAATTCCAATCTGCATTTGCAGTTTCAATCTACGCTGCCACTCTGTGCTACCGCTCTGCGCTACCACTCTGCGCTACCACTCTGCGCTTGAAAAAGGTCTATAACTAGTATACATAACATATAAACAAATAGTGATATTAGAACCCACTATATATAAATGATCATGAACCACTTAACAGAACAGAAATATCAGACTATATTTAAGATAAGAACGCATGACCTCTATGACATGTAATGTTCAACCTATCTGATGTGGCTTATTTTTGAGACTGTGAAATGTTAGGACATGTACACTAAAATATAAAATTTTAATTGTAAATAATATAGATAAGAAATATATATGCATGTTCATTAAATAAAGAAAATTTAAATATCACCAATTTAAATAGATGTGCCCACTATATACATTTATATCATTTTATGTACTGTATGTTTATATGAATATTCTTTGTGTCTTAATTATAGAGTCAAAGACGGGTCACCCGATGAAGGCTAACGAGTCGAAACGCGCGTAGTGTGTATCTACCGCTTTGCCTACATCATGTTCATTCATCTTCCTTATGTTTAATTTTATGTCTTGTCATATGTATGTTTTGCACCTTCAATGATAAATTATTGTTGATCAGTTACTTTCTATACAAAAAAATTCAATTTTTAAACAAAAAGTATATACTCTTTATAAAATCAAACAAATATAATAAATTTTGAATAAAAGTACAACAAAGTGGTTCATGATCATTTATATATAGTGGGTTCTAATATCACTATTTGTTTATATGTTATGTATACTAGTTATAGACCTTTTTCAAACTAGATATTCTTTCCCTATGTATAACTAGTGGTTCTCATATATAGGGGTCCCCTACTTCCTAAAGCTACTTATTCTCACTACCACTCTGCGCTACCACTCTGCGCTACCACTCTACACTACATCACTACTTGTACACTACCACTTTGCACTACCACACTACTATTGTGCACTACCACTCTGCATTAACACTTGGAAGACATCAATCCTGTACCTTTTCAAAGTTCCTTAATTAACTTTAGTACCTCCCAATATGTAGCATTATATTTATTAGTTCATAATGTCACATTAATTATACAAAATCACAAAACAGCAATGTAATCACACATACAGGGCATATAATGTATTAAATAATGAGCAATAACAGGTATTACATACACAATGCAAGTATATTATTAATGTTATAAAAAGGAACGTGTGTGTGACTATCTAGACGTAAGAAATGTGAACACGTGCAGACTTTTAATCAATGAACAGCTATTTCACTGCACATATTAAATGCAAATAGGACTATAGATATACGATGTATTTACATGTTATATTTTATTGCTGTTTGCATATTGTTTACGAACAGAGCATATTTAATAATATACTGATAGCGAATAAATGTATACTTTTAATAAAAAAGAAACTAACTTTGATTTCCTAAAATATACTTCCATTTGAAGAAACGAAACTGCAACAACTTTAACGTTCGCCTTTGCCCTTTTCGTTCCCATTAACAATTAGCAGACAGCCTTTCTCACACTTACCCATTTTCTCACTAACCCTATGCATTTTTTTTTCATCCACCCTTTGCATTTTATTGCCCTTGGAGACTCTTATCAGATAAGAACATCCTACTTAAACTGAAAGCCGAAAGAGTTGGTACAGACATTGTTACTCGGCGTAATCGAACGTTCTTTGGTATTTGCTCTGTGATTATTCCTATACTTCGCCTATGCATTTGCAAACATTTGGAATTATTTTCAGATTGCTTTTAAAAAGGTAAGCTTCTTTTGTCTTAAACGACTTTTTGGTAAAGAAAGCAATAATAATATGACTTTAAATAATTTAGGAATAGCGTACATATTAGATTATTACATTAGAATTACTTAAACAACGAAACCATATTTTAATTAATGTGCTTAGTAATTACTATGCCCGTCCTACTTTAAAATGCTATTTAAAGCTATAATTTCTTATATGTACGTGATTATAATTATTTGCAACGTTTTTCTTACAGCAATATTACTTGGAGTACTTGGCTAAAGCGTTTACTACTCCAGGAAATACAAGCGTATTTTTTGAAGAAACGCAACAAATTTGGACACCATAAAACGTAAGTGGTTACGCACTTTAAAAATAATTTTTACTTTTGAAGGTAAATTAAAGTTATTAAAAAGTTATATACAATGGGCAAGTATTATGTTTGGCAGTATTTTGCTAAGTAGTATATAACCAGTATGTAATATTATATATGTACGCGGGCAAAATAACAAGATGAAACGGCGCGTCTTAGCATATTCCTTTCAATTCGCATATGCAACATTTACATTGGCACTATTCAAAATTAGCAAGACATAGAATCTTTATTAATGTTCGCATACGCATTCCCAAAACTCAGTACGATACTTAACATAACAGTACCTGTTAAACCGTTATTTACAATCACGTTGCGATTAATAATACTTAAGAAAAGTAAAAATTGCCAAGTACTCAATACGTTATTTACAATCACGTTGCGATTAATAATACTTAAGGAAAGTTAAAATCGCCCAGTACTCAATCTTTCACCAAGCTTTGCTATATATAATACAGTACTATGCATGTTTAGTTCTACGTAAGTTCATCATATATTTTGCAAGCATACATAAAGTAGCAATCAGTAAAACAGCATCAAGTAAATATAAATAAAGATGCATTGCTATTTTAAAAACATTTCTTCGCGCGTTTGTGTAGAAGGCACTTTTCGTAATCTAAAATACGCTTTAAAGACATAGCAGCACCAGTTAATCTGTTGGTTACACTAAATACAGATTACAATTTTAATACCAAACCTGATGACACAACAGCTAATATATCTGCGATTAATAATACTTTAAAAATGTAGAAATCGCCCAGCAGGCAATCTTTGAACAAGCTTCCATATATATAGTACAGTGCTATGCATGTCTATTTTTATGTAACTTTATACATAAGATATTTTGGAAGCATACATAAAGTAGCTATATGTACAAAATGCTTCATGGAATATATAAATAAACGTCTGATATAATTGCAAGCATTGCTATTTCGAAAACATTTATTTGCGCGTTCGTGTAAAAGTCACTTTACGTAATGTGACATACGCTTTAAAAACATAGCAGCACCAGTGGATTTGTTGGTATACTAAATACAGATTACATTATTAACAGCAAACTTGATAGCGCAACAGCTAATATTTCGATAGGCTTTAGTATATAAAGTAAAACAAATGCAGGTCGCTATTTATTAATATTTGAAACGCATGGCAATGTACATGCAAGTCACTTTACGAAATGCAATTTACAAGCATTGCATCGTTCAAAACTTTACGGCATGCTTAGTTGTTCGAAGCAATTTACCTAATGCCATTTTTAAATTCAAATTCAAATTTAGCTTTATTCGATTTGTCTGATAAAATCATAAAAGCATACAAGTACATTTTATACCACAAATTTAAAAAGTTTTCCCCATCGAAACATTTATAAGAATCTATAAAACAGTTTTCCATATGTAAAAAAGTCGATGATGAAGTTACGGCAATCGGCCTCATGTTAAAGCGTCTAATAAAATTTAAACATGTAAGGCTTACAGCATAGAATTTCTGTATTTCATCACTGACATTAAAAAGCGGGAAACGACAAAGATGACATACACCTCATCTAACAGGAGTAACTTCAAATAAGCGGTTTTACATGTTCTTATGCCCCAGTGTTTAAGAAGAGGTAAGAGGTACAATTTCCTTGGGGCAGAGTACAGATTGCAGAAGAACATAATATGAATGTTACTTTGTGATGAATGATCATCGCATGGGCAAATTAGGTTCGGCGAAATCCAATCATTTTGTTTTGGAAGAGTGACCATACGGAAGAAAGTTCCTAAACGCAGCCTGGTAAGAAGCATACGGGGATAAGGTGCAGTTTCAGTCCTGAGATACAATTGCAAACCTTCGACGGGGGTGATTATTTGGTAACTCAGGGTAGTATTTTTGAGTTTCTCAGTGTCCCATCTAACGCCTTCCAGGTGTGTGATTAAAAGTTTTTTGAGAGCTGACCTAGACAAATGTTCTAAGGACTCTGGGTCGTCATAGTATTCAGGATGTCCAATCTTCGAGAACATCAACCGGACGTGTCGCAGCCATTTGATTTTGGATGCAGCATCCAAGTTCATACAATCCGTGATGAGTTCTCTATTAAATTGGCATTCCATAGTGGTCCAGATTTTGTGCCAAAGCAAACACGGTGATAGCTTTATGGTGTCGCTAAGGTATTTGAGGCCAGTCTCAATGTGAGTAATAAAGGTTGAAGTAGATTTACTCACACCTAATAAGTATCGAATAAAAAGATTCTCACAAATTTGGAGTGAGGACACATCTTCAAAGCCCCATAGGCCTGCTCCATAGGTGACTGTCGCTACACACTTGGCTTGGTAGATCTGTATCATCTCAGCAGTTGGTTTGCCCCCGATTTTAGCTGCAAAAGTTCTCAGGGCCCCAATAGCACGGGTAAAGGCAAGCCTCCTAGCAGATACTGCATGTTTCCAGGCTCCTTTCCTCTCAAAAACAACACCCAGGTAACAAAAAGTGTCTGTACTCTCAATTCTTTGCTCGTCAAGATATATCGAACATTGTGGCCTTTTGCTTTTTTGGGTGCACGGCATGGAGAAAGTTTTAGAGATGTAGCAGCATGTGAAGTAAATTGTACTTCACATGCTGCTAAAATTTATTCGGGATTTAAAAAGTAATTGCTTTTATAATTATCTAAAAAGCATTTTATTAAGACTTAAAAAGCAGTTACGTATGCATGCATCTAAATATGCGCGAAAAAACATTACATTGGAACAACACTTACATATTACTATTTAATGTACAGTTACCTCATGCATCCATTTAAATAGCGATATAAACCAAAAATATATATTACTTACTATTAATATTAACATTACGAACAGTTGAAATCTTCAACAAAGTCCGGAAATAGCAGTAAAGACTTAACGTACTATACGTCGATCCTCATGTGGCATCATGTGATACAATACGGCAAAAGTGATTGGCTGTTAGAAAATACGTTAGTTCGATACAAGCGAGGCTTTTAAATACGTAACGCCACGGTACGATAAAAATCATCATTGTTAATATAATGTAACGTGTAAAGACACATGCGTATTTGTTTTTTAAAATATACCTTAAATATAACATTCACGTAGCATATATTTAACGGAACATCGTAGACAAATAATACCGATTATTAGCATTTGAACAACGCTTACGTACATATCAACTCCATGCATTCATTTAAATACTAACGTAAGTAAAAAAATATATTACTTACTATTAATATTCACATCGCGAACAATTGAAATCCTCGGCAAAGAGTAGAAATCGCAGTATAGACTTAGCGTACTGTACGTCAAACTGCACGCTGCATTACGTCCAAAAAGTAATTGGCTAATAGAAAATACGTCACTAAATACATGCAAGGCTTTTAAAAACGTAGCGCCACGCAATGATAAAAAACGCCATTGATAATTTGATGTTACGTGCTTAGACATGCGTATATATTTTATATACAAAATACCTTAACAATAAAAGATTTACGTAGCATTTATTTAAAGGAACATCGTACACAAATTATACCCATTATTCACATATAAACAGTTTGCAATAATCCCAAAACTGCCATACCATACGTAAACTTGTAAATCACTCGCATTACGCACAGAGTACGTTCCTGTATCAGTAATATTCTAGTTTGCATCCTCTTGTAATACACCAAAGACCAATGTTAGCCTTAGCATGTTAACCATATCCGCATTGTTCACAGAGCAATGATAGCTAATCAAAACTTCTAATATATCGACTTCAGTCCTTTAAACTATATTCTACTTCTCTGTATTTATTATAATGCAGTCTAGAGGGAGCCTACATTAGATATAGTAACACAATGTAAAAGCATTACACACAGATAAAATAGTATTAAACACCGAAGGTCGGAACACTTTGCAATAATCTCAAAACTGCCATAATATAAGGAAACATGTAAAACACTCGCATTACGCACAGAGCAAAGAACGTTGCTTATAAGTAATATCTAATTTGCACCCTCTTGTAATACACAGCAAACATAATGTTGGATTTAGCATGTTAACCAAATGCGCATTAAAAACACGTAGAGCAATGATAGCTAATTTATTACTAGTAATATACAGACTCCAGTCCTCTATACTAAATTGTTCTTTTCTGTAATTACTATTATGCAGTCTAGAGAGAGCCTGGGTTAGATATAGTAACACAATTTAAAAGCATCACACACAAATAAAATAGTTAAATACCGCTAAACGGAACAGTTTGCAATAATCTTAAAACTGCCATACTCTACAAACATGTAAAATACTCGCAATTCGCACATAGCACAGTACGTTTCTGTATCACTAATATTCTGGTTTGCACTCTCTTGTAATACACACCAAACAAATATTAAACTTAGCATGTTAACCATATGTGCATTAATAACACGTAGAGTAATAATGGCTAATTTAATACTTGTAATATACTTACTAGAGCCTTTAAACTAAATTCTTTTCCTTTGCAATTATTATAATGCAGATTAGAGAAAGACTTGGTTAAATATACTAACGCAATGTAAAAGAATTACTTAAAAATAAAATAGTTAAACACCGCAGGTCGGAACAGTTTGCAATAATCCCAAAACTGCCATACTATACGGAAACATGTAAATAACTCGCATTTTGCACAGAGAAAACAACGTTTCTGTATCAGAAATATTCTGGTTTGCACCGTCATATAATACACACCAAACAAATGTTGGACTTGGCATGTTGACCATATGCACATAAATAACACGTAGAGCAATGATAACTAATTTAATACTTATAATATACCGACTAATGTCCTTTAAACTAAATTCTTCTACTCTGTAAATATTATATGCAGCTTAGACTGAACCTAAGTCAGATATATTAACACAATGTGAAAGCATTACACACAAATAAAATAGTATTAAACACCGCAGGTCGGGCGTTAATTGATAGGAAACCAATTTACACGTAATTATTTAAAAGCATTTTCTGACAGACAGCAATTATAACTAATGCATCTTTATATGCGTGTAAAATAATGCATCTGAAGAAAAATAACTGATAGTATGTAAGCAAGCATTGCCATATGCTCCTATTTTTACAACAAACTTTGCTATTCACAATATAGTGGAGAAAACATTCATTTGCGTTTAATTTTAAATATAAAGTAAATTACAATGCTATATATACACAAGAAACCCTTAAATGAAATAGTAACCACTGTATAACTCATTAGTAATAATACACCATACTCAATATTTTTTAGCACGCATTTTATTTGAACTAAATTAACACATGCGATGCTGAAAACATCTTATTTACGTGTTTCGCCCTCAAATTCGACAAAAGCAAAAATAATTAAAGTAAAAATTTAAAAGCGCATTAACATTCAATTATTATATAGTATTCTCATGCATGCATTTAAAACACTAGTAACATAAAAAAACACATATTACTTACGATTACGAATAACATCGGGAACAGTCCGACTCCTTCACAAGCCGCGGCACACGTACAAAAGATTTTACGTAACTTACGTCAATTAGCACGTTGCATCACGTGACGTTGCATCACGTGATGCAAATCAACAAATGTGATTGGCTGCTGAACACGGTACTAAAATCAACCATAGCATAATATCGAGCGCTGGCCAACATTAAAAAAAATTAATTTTAATATTGCATTTATTTTACGCAATACATACATATAAAATATATGAATTTACAATACAAAATAACTTACTATCAAACTGTTTCCTTTCGATAAATACTTGCAATGCATCTAAAGAAAGCCTCGGGTACAAGCACTAGCACAACATACGGGCATTACAAAAGTTACCACGTATAAAACACCCCAGGTGGGACATTACCAAACAAAGTACGGCAATCAACTGTTACAACTACATTACATAAACTGCTAATTTAAAATAATTACATTATAAAATAATAACAACGAGGTGTATACAAAACAAATGCTAATTTTAGATACATTAGATAACAGCATCATTGGCTAAAAAATAATAAAAAAAGGAAAGCATATTATTATTGCATAAAACACAAAATTACTACAACAACTAATGTTGACAGGGAAGATATTATGCATAGTATGCACATTACAAACACATAATAACATTATAGTCAGTACATAGGAAAATGTTAACACAGCATTTGATGGAGTAAAGTTCAGGTTCACTTTTAATAAAAGATAGTGACATTGTAAATGACAATATATATTAAGCAATGTGCACTACTACTCTGAACTCTGCACTACTCATCCCCACTCTAAACTTTACATTACCACCCTTTACTCTGCATTACCATTTTGACACTGTGCTACAACTTTACACTACTACTTTGTACTCTGCATTACTAATCTGCATCCTGCACTTTCATTCTGCACTTTGCATTACCACTCTACACTCTGCATTATCACTATGCACTCTGCAATACTACTCTACACTACTACTCTGCAGTACCACTCTCAATTACTACCCTGCACTACAAATCTGCGCGACCACTGTGCATTACCACCCTGTACTACAATTTTGCACTACCACTCTGCAGTACCACCCTGCACAACCAGTCTATACACTACTCTGCACTACCAAACAGCACACTGCAGTACTACCAACACTCTGCACTACTAAAATGCACTTTGCACTACCACATTAAACTCTTAACTACAACTCTTTAGTATGCACTATTACTCTGCACTCTGCACTACAAACCAGCATTATAAAGTACAATACTGCATTACCACTCTCCAATCTACATTACCACTTTCACTCTGCACTACAACTCTACAATACCATTCTCTACTCTGCATTACCACTCTACACTCTGCAACACCACTTACCTGTCTGCATTCTCACTCTACAATACCACCTTGCACTACAACTTTGCATTACTACTCTTCATTATTACTTCATACTCTGCATTACCACTTTGCACACTACATAATCAATTTGCACTTTGCATCCTCAATCTGCGCTCTGCATTACCACACTGTGCCCTGCATTACCACCATGCACTCTGAAATAATAATCTACACTACACATCATTAATTTGCACTCTGCATTCCCAATCTGCACTCTGCATTTCCACTATGCGCTCTGCACTACCACTCTGCACCACCACTGCCACTTCACACTACAACTCCACACTCTACACACACTCTCAACTCTGCATTACCACTCCCCACATGCACTAACACTCTCCACTCTGCACTACCACTCTTCACTCTGCACTACAACTCTACACTACAACTCTCCAGTATGCACTATCATTCTGCACTGCCACACTGCATTACACTCTGCATTACCACTCCTTATAACTACTCTGCATTGCCACTCTAAATAACCACTCTGCATTACCACTCTGCACTGCCACTCTGCACTGCCACCTTGCACTGCCACTCTGCACTGCCACTCTACACTGTCACTCTACACTGTCACTCTGCACTGCCACTCTGCACTGCCACTATGCGCTGCCACTCTGCACTGCCACTCTGCACTGCCACTCTACACTGACACCCTACATTATAACTATTTACCACCACTATGCACATTGCACTTGTCAATACAAATTACCACTCTATATTACCAATCTATACACTGCACTACTAACCTGCACTCTGCACTAGCACTGACTCTCTTAATTTGTATTCTGCAGTACCAATATTGATAAGCAATTTAATGTTCCTTTTCTAAGTACATGCTTCCTGATTGCTCTCCTGTTTATTAAGAAAACTTAAAGCATCTTATAAGGCTTACTTGTATGTTTTTACTATGTATGGACTAGTTTGCAAAAAATGACATTTATACAAAAACATAATTGCTTACTAATATATGTCTTGCTGGTGCTTAGTATATTGTACTATATTAAAGCCACCTTACAATTGATTATAGATTCAAATTACTACTTTTGGTTAGTTACATAATGTTACATTGCATATTTGCAAAATACTTTATGTTGAAAAAATATAGGCACCTTTATTTAATATGATTATAACAACGTGTATTAACATATGTTATTACAGCATGATTTAAAAAAAAGACTACAAAATCCAAATGTAGATTGGTTAAAAGCGGCTACTCTTAAAGGCTATCCTGGTAAATTTCTCTGTTGATGTAACTTAAAAAACAAGGTTGTAAATAGCATGGACTAACAAGTGATATATAAATGTGTTTCTTCTTTGTTAGCAAGGGTTATGTTACATGTCACAATGGTACATAAAAGAACGCTTTTCGAGCATCATATCTGCATACTGTTTTATAAGTGTCACATGATGCCTTGTTTGGCTAATGTATAACAACAAGCACAGTTTCATTTATGGTTAAGTTGCTATTCTTAAAGGCTATCCTGGTAGATTACTCTGTTGATGTTACTGCCAAATTTGGCTTATGTATAACAACAAGAACAGGCTATCCTGGTAGATTACTCTGTTGATGTTACTGCCAAGTTTGGCTTATGTATAGCAACAAGCACAGTTTCATTTATGGTTAAAAGTTGCTATTCTTAAAGGCTATTCTGGTAGATATCTCTGTTAATGTTACTTAAAAAACAAGGTTGTAAATAGCAGGGACTAACAGGTATAATATGTTAATGTGTTACTATTTGTTAGCAAAGGTTATGTTACAAGTCACAATGGTACATAAAAGAACGCTTTTTAGTACCATATCTGCATACTGTTTTATAACTGTCACATAATGCCTTGTTTGGCTAATGTATAACAACAAGCACAGTTTCATTTATGGTTAAAAGTTGCTATTCTTAAAGGCTATCCTGGTAAATTTCTCTGTTGATGTAACTGCTTTGTTTGGTTAATGTATAACAACAAGCACAGTTTCATTTATGGTTAAAAGTTGCTATTCTTAAAGGCTATCCTAGTAGATGTCTCTGTTGATGTAACTTAAAAACAAGGTTGTAAATAACAGGACTAACAGGTATGATATGTTAATGTGTTTCTTCCTTGTTACCAAGGGTTATGTTACATGTCACAATGATACAATACAATGCTTTCTAAGCACCATATCTGCATACTGTTTTATAAGTGTCACATGACACCTTGTTTAACTAACGTATAACAACAAGCACAGTTTCATTATAAAATACAAAATTTTAGCTATGATATATTTTTTATTAAACATCTCCTACACAGCTATAACTATTTTCTCCAAATACACACTGTAGTTATGTTTGCAGCTTTTATTAATACACATTTCTCAAAGAACAGGTGGTTTTTATTAAGCATCAAACAATGCACTGCTCACTATATGTTTCACACTCAATACCTTCCAACTTTTGCTAAATAATTCTTGCACCTTGTATTGCTAACCTATTAAATGCTGCGCTTCTTAATTTAATTCTGCACTGCTGCAAAATGCTGCTTATTTAAATTGTCTATTTTTACACAATAAGCAAATAATTGCTTGCTACCACACATTCTACTGCCTACTGCCCCACACATTAAATATGTTTTGCCACCATAACTTTATGCACTATCTAATAAACTACCCTTAGGACTCTGCATTAACTATACAACTGATGCTGTGCGTTGTATTTTAATAAAATAATATAAAATTCACATACATATTATATGCAGTCTCTAATGGACAGGCTAATTTAACATCAATGTGCTTAAGCTACTCTGAAACAAAATTTTAAATACTCTAAAGCAAATACATACCTATACTCTTTGAAACAACACCTTTTATATTGCAACAAGTTTAACATATATAATAATAAATACTGTATATGTAATGTTTTACTTAATGAGTTGCTTTTTTGTCCAGTATGTTAACTTTCAAAAACTCGGTTGGAGAATATGCTAGCATTGTGTAGCTAGCTGAGATGTTGAAATACTACATAATAAATCATATCTAATAACTCTTCTTCTTTATTACTTTAGAAACTAACCTTAGCAACAATATTACTAAATACATTTAACACTTATATCCGATTTTATTGGTGCTTTAGTTAAGCAGTCTCACGTGCTTGTTATCTAACAAAATTGCAATGCTAATTGCTTTTTAGTGTTAGATTTTGCAAGAGCACTATACTTATACACCATCGCTTATGACCTACTTTTAAATACATAATATTACTTTGCTGGGCACCCCTAAACACATTTATTTACCATGCTTTTAATTACTTCATTTATACTACCTTCACTAGTAAGTCAAACATATATGGTGTTACTATAAGAGTCTACTATTCTGCACTGCACTACAACTATACACTCTGCACAAGTACATTGCAATCTGCAATACATCTCTACAGTACCACCCTGCACTCTGCACTACTACTATGCATACTGCATTACCATGCTGCATTCTGCGCTACCACTCTACATCTGCAATGCCACATTGCATGATACACTACTACTCTACATTACTACTTGCACTCTATATTACTACTTTGCACTCTGCATTACTAGTCTACATTCTGCATTACTACTCTACATTTTGCATTACAACTCTGCACTCTGCACTAATATCCTGCATAACGACTCTGTACTACCACACTGCACTACCAATCTGCACTACCACTCTGCATTATCACTCTGTACTACCACTCTGCAGTACCACTCTGCACTACCACTCTGCACTACCACTCTGCACTACCACTATGCACTACCACACTGCACTACCACACTGCACTACCACTCTCCACTACTACTCTTTCACCACTCTGTACTACCACTCTGCACTACCACGCTGCATTACCAATCTGCACAATTACTGTGCATTACCACTCTAATTATGCACAACCATTAGCACTACTACCCTGCACTACTACTCTGCACAGTTACCATGCACTATGCACAACAACAGTGCACTATGCACTACCACTCTACGCTTCCCACTAACACACTGCATTACTACTTTGCACAACGACACTGCATTTTTCTCTAAACTTTACAATACTACTCTGCACACTGCACTATCAATTTACACTTTACACTCACAACCTGCACCTTGCATTACCACTATGCACTCTACATGAATACTATGCACTCTACACTAACACTATGCAATCTGCAGTATTAGCCTGCACTCCACAGTACTAATTAACATCTGCACTACCACTTTGCATTGTACACTAACACTCTCCAATCTGCACTGCTATTCTGCATTACTAATTTGCACTACTACACTGTATTATTACACTACCACTCTGCAATGTGCAATATCAATTGGCACTCTGAACTCACACACTGCACACTACATTACAATACTACAGTCTATATTACCACTTTGTGCTCTGCAGTAACTCTCTACACTATGCAGTATCAATGTGCGCTCAGCAGTACTAATTTGCACACTGCACTATAACTCTCCACTCTACACTACCGTACAAAGTATTTACTTACTATATATTTCTTATAAAGTTATCCTAGACAATCTTAAATTATTTCATTTAATTACATTATATTAATATGCTTGCAGCTTTTAAAGCTGCACATTAAGTAGTAGGCTAAAAAACTTTTAGTAAGCAGCAAACAATGCACTGCTCACTATTTGTGTTTCACTATCAATACTTTCCAACTCTTGCTAATAAGTTCTTGCATTATTAACTGCTTACCCATTAAATGCTGTACTTCTTCTATATATACTGCACTGATGCAAACATATGCTGCTAATTCCAATTGTCTGTTCTAAACAATATACGGTGCATCACCTGCTACCATACATTCTAGTGCTTACTACCCTACACATTAAAGATATATTGTCAGCTTAACTAATTGCACTACCTACTACTATACTCCTTAAAACGCTGCATTAACTCTACAACTAATGCTAGACATACACTGTATTGTAATACATTGATATAAATTTACATGCATGTTAAATGCAAGATTAGTAATGAAGCAGCTGATTTCACAACAATGTGCTTTATACTACCTATAATAATTTACATAAGATATCCTTTACTATTATAGCCTTTATGCTGCACTGCAGTACGACACTACTCTCTGCACAACCACTTTGCAGTCTGCACTACCACTATGCGCTCTGCACAACCACTCTAAACTACAACTATTGCAATGCACTAACAATATACACTATTACTATACACTACCACTCTGCTACTAATCTGCACAACCACTGTGCATTACTACTGTGCACTACCACTCTGCAGTACTACACTGCATAACCACTATTCACTGTGCACTACAACTCTCTAATTTGCACTACTAATTTACAATACCACTCTGCATCACCACTCCTACCTCTGCACTACAACTCTATAAACTGCATAACCACACTGTACTCTGCAGTACAACCACTAACAATATACACTATTACTATACACTACCACCCTGCTACTAATCTGCACAACCACTGTGCATTACCACTGTGCACTACCACTCTGCAGTACTACACTGCATAACCACTATTCACTGTGCACTACAACTCTCTAATTTGCACTACTAATTTACAATACCACTCTGCATCACCACTCCTACCTCTGCACTACAACTCTATAAACTGCATAACCACACTGTACTCTGCAGTACAACAACTAACAATATACACGTGAACTATACACTACGACCCTGCTACTAATCTGCACAACCACTGTGCATTACCACTGTGCACTACCACTCTGCAGTACTACACTGCATTACCACTATTCACTGTGCACTACAACTCTCTAATTTGCACTACTACTTTACAATACCACTCTGCATCACCACTCCTACCTCTGCACTACAACTCTATAAACTGCATAACCACACTGTACTCTGCAGTACAACCACTAACAATATACACTATTACTATACACTACAACCCTGCTACTAATCTGCACGACCACTGTGCATTACCACTGTGCACTACCACTCTGCAGTACTACACTGCATAACCACTATTCACTGTGCACTACAACTCTCTAATTTGCAATACCACTCTGCATCACCACTCCTACCTCTGCACTACAACTCTATAAACTGCATAACCACACTGTACTCTGCAGTACAACAACTAACAATATACACGTGTACTTTACACTACGACCCTGCTACTAATCTGCACAACCACTGTGCAATACCACTGTGCACTACCACTCTGCAGTACTACACTGCATAACCACTATTCACTGTGCACTACAACTCTCTAATTTGCACTACTACTTTACAATACCACTCTGCATCACCACTCCTACCTCTGCACTACAACTCTATAAACTGCATAACCACACTGTACTCTGCAGTACAACCACTAACAATATACACTATTACTATACACTACCACCCTGCTACTAATCTGCACAACCACTGTGCATTACCACTGTGCACTACCACTCTGCAGTACTACACTGCATAACCACTATTCACTGTGCACTACAACTCTCTAATTTGCACTACTAATTTACAATACCACTCTGCATCACCACTCCTACCTCTGCACTACAACTCTATAAACTGCATAACCAGACTGTACTCTGCAGTACAACAACTAACAATATACACGTGTACTATACACTACGACCCTGCTACTAATCTGCACAACCACTGTGCATTACCACTGTGCACTACCACTCTGCAGTACTACACTGCATTACCACTATTCACTGTGCACTACAACTCTCTAATTTGCACTACTACTTTACAATACCACTCTGCATCACCACTCCTACCTCTGCACTACAACTCTATAAACTGCATAACCACACTGTACTCTACAGTACAACCACTAACAATATACACGTGTACTATACACTACGACCCTGCTACTAATCTGCACAACCACTGTGCATGGAAAGGGGCGACCATTCGGTCCCCCCGAACGTATGGTGGAGTACCACGATCCCCCCGGGAAGCCATCTTGGGCGGGAGGCGAGTCTCGGCTGGTATGCCCGAAGCGGCGTAGCCGGGGCGCGCCTTTTCCCGCCCTGGAGTGGGTTGTCCTAGACACTGACGCAGCTGGCCACGCCCTCGGAGGCAGGCGGGGGCGGGTTTACGCCCGCCCTGAAGACGGATAAAAGGAGCAACAAGCCAAGAAAGCATCCTCTTGTTCCTGTGCTCTGAAGCTGCACCTCCCCGCTGCACGTGAGCTCGAGACGGAACGAAGAGCCAATTTTGAGCGTTGTAATCTTTCTTTTTGTCTTACAGATATCTCTTTGAGAATGCCAGGCAAGAAGGTCGGAAAGCGGGTCGGTACCGATCAGATGCTCCGCATGCTCATAAAGGAGGTAGCCGATTTAAAGAAGCAGATGGCGGCTAAGAACGGGGAGGGAGGACCGAAGCGAGTCATCGGACCAGCTTTGCCAGGAGTGGTCCCTGGTGGGAGAGGCAAGAGGTCCAAAAGAGGGGCACTTGGGGGGGAAACCCCGGTCCCCGATACCCCACTCGAGGAGCCAACCCCGGTTCCGAAGGAGGGGCACCCGACCCCTGTGACCGGGGAAGATATGCCTCCCGAGTTAGCGGCACAATTAGCAGCGTGGTTGGGAAAAGATAGTGAGGGCACCACGGCTGAAGATGCCCGGGCAGTAATGAAACAACTGCGGGAATCTAGAGAGGCTGCGAAGGCACCATCTTCTGTTACCCTGCCAGTTCCGGCGGCGGAAAATGCATCAGGCCCAGGTTCGGCGGCAAATGCAGCATCTGGTTCAGGTAAGCGGCCATTGCCGATTGCGGGGGAGGGGTCTGTACCTTCACGAAGGGAGAAGGTGGCTCAGCACGTTCCATTGGAAATTAAGGAAAAGATTTGGGCGAATAAGTATGTGAACATTTTTTCTTTGCTTACCGACCATTACGAGATGGAGCATGTTAAGAGCCAAAAGGAGCTCATGCATCCGGGTGTTTGGCGCGCAAAAATGGCCGCCTTTAAGGTTGATGAGAACATAAGTACTTTGGGCAGAGCGTGGGGCATTTTTACCTCCATCATGGGCGAGCGCAGGCCCGAGTTGCTGACCGAGTTGCCTATTTATCAGTCACGTATCATGGAGTATTCCGTATCGTACGGGGGCAATCAGTGGTTCTGTTATGACAATATTTTTAGAAAAGCTAAGGAGCACGACCCAGTTCTAACTTGGGATTGTTTCGACTCTGTTTCATGGCAAAAAATGGAGAGTTCAGGAATGTTAAAAGTGCCATTGTCAGGGAGTAACGGGGGGGAATCTTCCCGCCAATCCTCTGGGACACCCTTTCGGACGGGTGCAGGTAACGAGTACCACTCGAAGCCGAGTGGCAACGCAGGTAAAAAGGGGATTTGTTGGAATTTTAACAGGGGAAAATGTACGAGGCCCCAGGGGTCATGCAAGTTCAGACATGAATGTGGGGGGTGTGGGCAGCCATCCCATCCTGAGTCCATGTGCAGAGCCAAAACGGGTGATAACGGTGGTAGGGGAAGCGCCAAACAGGTCTGAAATAGTCCGAGGGGCGCCTTTACCTACTCCGATTGATTCCATGGCAATGATTCCTTGGCTCAACGAATACCCGGATCATGCTTCCGCTGGGGTGTTGCGAGACGGGTTTTCATATGGTTTTCGCATCCCAGTGGGGGATTTTCAGGGTGTAGCAAATTGTAAAAATCAACTGTCGGTCTTGCAGCATACGGCGGTGGTACAGGTAAAGATTGGGAAGGAGGTGACTCGAGGTCGTGTCGCCGGTCCATTTGATTTGCCACTGGTTGCTAACTTTGTTTGTTCCCCTCTAGGGGTGGTCCCCAAGAAGGACCCGGGTGAGTTTCGGCTGATACATAACTTGTCAGCCCCACGTGGTCTTTCCGTTAATGAAGCGATAGACCCGGAAGTGTGTTCGGTGCGGTACGCATCTTTCGATGAGGCCGTTGCCATGTTGAATCGCCTGGGGCCCGGGGCGCTGATGGCAAAATCAGACATCGAGTCAGCGTTCCGGTTGCTCCCGGTGCACCCAGACGATCAGCGTCTCCTTGGTTTTATGTTTCAGGGTCGCTATTACATGGATAGATGTATGCCAATGGGGTGCTCGATATCCTGTGCCTATTTTGAAAAGTTCCGTTGTTTTCTGCAATGGGTATTCACAAGGAAGACGGGTTTTCAGCATGTTATGCATTATCTCGATGACTTTCTGTTTTTGGGGGCAGCCGGGGATCCTGAGTGTGGATAGGCTTTACATGAATTTTGTGTCTTAATGAAACAATTCGGTGTGCCATTGGCGCCAGGTAAGACTGTGGGTCCCTCAACTTTGCTCGAGTTTCTGGGGATCGAGCTCGACTCGGAAGAAGGTTGTTTTAGATTACCCAGGGAAAAAGTGTTAAAATTCAGGACATCCCTTGAAACATGTATTCGTGCGACAAAAGTAAACCTGCATCAATTGCAACAGGTGGTGGGTCAGTTGAATTTTGCCCTGAGAGTAATGCCAATGGCGCGCCCCTTTTCCCGCTCGATTTCACAAGCCATGGTCGGCCTGAAGGAAGGACATCACCGCACGAGGCTCGCGGCAGAGGTTCGCCAGGACATGCGCATTTGGTTGGCATTTCTGGCGGATTTCAATGGTCGGATTGTCTGGAACAAACCGGCAGTGTCCTCCGAGGAGCTGGGGCTTTGGACAGATTCCGCGGGGAGTGTAGGTTTTGGCGCCATATTTGGTACACAATGGTCGGCTCAAAAATGGCCGTCATGGTGGCACGAGTGCGGCCTGACGAGTAACATTGCTTTCCTTGAACTCTTCCCTATTTTGGTGGCCTTGAAAACATGGCCGGAAGGTTTTCGTGATCACTCTGTGGTTTTCTGGTCTGATAACATGACTGTGGTTGAGTGTATCAATAGTCAGACAGCACGTTGCAAATGGATTCTGAGACTGCTCAAAGAAATTGTGTTATTGTGTATGCAGTTAAATGTGCTCTTTAGGGCAAGACATGTCCCGGGGGTACTGACCCAAGCGGCTGATGCGCTTTCTCGTTTCCGTATGCAGGCCTTCTGGGGTTTTCTGCCCGCAGCGGACCTGGTGGCAGCACCCTTTCCCGAAGCTCTCTGGTCTCTCGGTGCCCTGAACTACAAAACCTCGTGGGAGAGAGTTTAGCACCCAGGACAAGGAAAGCATATGAAGGGGCGTTCCGTTCCTATTTGTCCTTTTTGGGTTCTGCTGGGGGGGAGCTTTGGGGACAGGAAGAGCTTGTCGTAAGATTTCTGCTGTCTTTACATCAGGCAGGCAAATCAGTAGCTACGGCCCAGAGACATCGGGCCGCCATTTCCTTTATGGCAAGGGCTCATGGGATCCAGGACCCGACAGCGTCTTTTGTGGTGCAGAAAGCGCTACGTGGGTGGCAACGCCTTGAGGGTCGCAGAGTGGATGTGAGGCACCCGATAGGTCTGGATAGGTTGACCCTGTTATTGTCCGTACTCCCGGCAACGTGTTCATCCCAGTACGAAGCAGTGTTATTCCGAGCTGCATTTGCGCTAGCATTCCATGGGGCTATGCGAGTAAGCGAATTGGTGGCGAAGAACAAGCAGGATACGATGGGGGGACTGTCCCGGGAGCACATTCAGGTCAGGGGGGAGACGATGACAGTCTCGTTTGTTAGGTCCAAAACCGATCAGGGTGCAAATGGGGACTGCATAATCATTCAGAGGATCCCCGGGTCTTCCATGTGCCCTGTGGTGTGCGTAGAGGAATATTTAGCACAGAGGGTGGCATCATGGGGGGGGACTTTGTTGAGACACGCTGACGCCACCCCACTGACGAGGTTTCAGTTCCAGCGGGTGCTTGCGATGTCGATTTCGGCCGCGGGCTTGAACCCCGGCGAGTTCGGGACCCATTCCTTTCGGATAGGGGCTGCTACTGAGGCTACAGCCAGGGGTCTGAGTGTGGATGAAGTAAAACGTGTGGGGCGTTGGTCCTCGAACTGTTATAAAAGGTATGTGCGGTTGCACATGTTGTGAAGCTGTAATGATGTACTCACGCTTCTTGTTTTTGTTTGGTTTTCAGTTGCGCAAGCTTACGAGGCGGGGCGGACTGTGCAGTCGACCCGACACCTGGGGACCAGCGGTCAGACATCACCGGCTGCGAAAAAGGAGGTGTGGGTCGTGGGCCACTCATACGTGAGGCGTGCCGCGGACGTATTCAATTTACAAAAGGGGGTGGTGATGAACAGAGTGTCTGAATTGAGCAGACCACTCTTACCCAGTCCAAAGATCAGGGCTTGATCCATCACCGTTATTTATCTCACGGCCCCATCCCAGCTCAGAACCTGGCTATATGCAAATCAGTCTGTCCCTGGCCCAGTGCATCATGGGAACAGGGCAGACTAAACTACCAAGCCAATTCTTTACCAGAAAGGAGACAAGCTACCGGGGACCGGTTTCTGGCATTTCAGCCTCTTCGGCCCGGCTTGCTTGAATCCTGATGGAGCAGTGAGAAAGGGACTCATGTCTGAGTATACCCTGCCACACCTATAGTGGCCAAAATCGATTTACAAAAGGGGGTGGTGATGAACAGAGTGTCTGAATTGAGCAGACCACTCTTACCCAGTCCAAAGATCAGGGCTTGATCCATCACCGTTATTTATCTCACTGCCCCATCCCAGCTCAGAACCTGGCTATATGCAAATCAGTCTGTCCCTGGCCCAGTGCATCATGGGAACAGGGCAGACTAAACTACCAAGCCAATTCTTTACCAGAAAGGAGACAAGCTACCGGGGACCGGTTTCTGGCATTTCAGCCTCTTCGGCCCGGCTTGCTTGAATCCTGATGGAGCAGTGAGAAAGGGACTCATGTCTGAGTATACCCTGCCACACCTATAGTGGCCAAAATCGATTTACAAAAGGGGGTGGTGATGAACAGAGTGTCTGAATTGAGCAGACCACTCTTACCCAGTCCAAAGATCAGGGCTTGATCCATCACCGTTATTTATCTCACTGCCCCATCCCAGCTCAGAACCTGGCTATATGCAAATCAGTCTGTCCCTGGCCCAGTGCATCATGGGAACAGGGCAGACTAAACTACCAAGCCAATTCTTTACCAGAAAGGAGACAAGCTACCGGGGACCGGTTTCTGGCATTTCAGCCTCTTCGGCCCGGCTTGCTTGAATCCTGATGGAGCAGTGAGAAAGGGACTCATGTCTGAGTATACCCTGCCACACCTATAGTGGCCAAAATCGATTTACAAAAGGGGGTGGTGATGAACAGAGTGTCTGAATTGAGCAGACCACTCTTACCCAGTCCAAAGATCAGGGCTTGATCCATCACCGTTATTTATCTCACTGCCCCATCCCAGCTCAGAACCTGGCTATATGCAAATCAGTCTGTCCCTGGCCCAGTGCATCATGGGAACAGGGCAGACTAAACTACCAAGCCAATTCTTTACCAGAAAGGAGACAAGCTACCGGGGACCGGTTTCTGGCATTTCAGCCTCTTCGGCCCGGCTTGCTTGAATCCTGATGGAGCATTCAAAGAGTATTCAAAGCAGGTGACATGATTCACGTGGCTGGGGAATACGGGTACAGGGTGTCCTTCTACGGAAAGGGCGGGCTCTGTGTTGATCAGTTTCAATCCTTTTTCGAGGGTTTGTTAGGGCGGACAAGGTCACCGCCGTCTATAATCATAGTCCATCTTGGGGGCAATGATTTGGTTGCCACTGGTAGACGACTTCTTCTTGAGGCACTGCTTTCCACAGTAAGTTGGTTGGCAAGAAGAGTTCCAGGGTGCACAATTGCATGGTCCCATATGATCCCACGGAAAGTGTGGCGGGAGCTATTTCGGTGTCTGCTCTGAATCATTCAGTAAAGAAAATAAATAACAAATTGAGTAGATTGTTTCGGTCAAGTACACTGCATGCTGTTTCGCATGGTTGTATCAAAGGGGACAGTATGTATTTGGGGGATGGGGTTCATTTGTCCCGGGTGGGGAATGAGTTACTCATAGGGGACCTCATAGCTTGGCTAAAGAGTTTAAAACATGACCTTTAGGCAGGAGTTGTTGTGGGGGGTCCGGATAGCCGGTCAGCTATCCGGCCTGTGGCGGTAAGGTCATGATCGGTGAACAGTAATTGGAAGATCCCTATGGGGGGGCGTCACCCATTACGGATGGGAGCGCTCGGGGGAGGTGGCCATTGGCCCCTCAACGGGGAGGCGGTCCCTTCTAAGGATAGGCCGCCGGAAGGAAAGGAAAGGTGGTCAAGGCCCCTTCCTGGATAGGAGGGGCTACGGGCCCTCCTGGGGAATTTCCCGGGGCCAGGACATCTGCGACGGCAGATGGGGTAAGTTGTGTGGGGTTCGGGAGGGGGTTTACGCTACCTTTTAGACACCTCACACGAGTCCTCGGACGACCGTTAAATGGCGTCGAGTTCATTGGGGCCCCCGTCAAGTCCAAGGGAAATTGGTAGATGCACTTGAGGTACGCCTCTGTGCGGTCGATCCCCTCACAAGTGAGGGGGGGTATTTCTGGTTTAGGGATCTGACACCGGTTACGACCTTGCCGTTGGCCCTTAACGTTAGGATGTACAATTTCAAGTCAAATGTTTTGTAGGATGTTAGTTCGGCTAGGAGAACCTTTGTATTAGAGATCTGTTAAGGTTAGCCAAACATCGTAATGTGGAAATGAAATTGTACATAATATGAAACTGTTATTTTAATGTTTTGATTTTGTTTCATATTTTAATAAATACGGCCGGGAGGGTCACTCCCTCCCGCCTTCCAAAAGTTCAGAACCGTTTCCGGTTTCCCATCCTTGGGGATTGTGTTGAGAGGGGGTGGCGGGTATCTCAGCCATATGGAAAGGGGCGACCATTCGGTCCCCCCGAACGTATGGTGGAGTACCACGATCCCCCCGGGAAGCCATCTTGGGCGGGAGGCGAGTCTCGACTGGTATGCCCGAAGCGGCGTAGCCGGGGCGCGCCTTTTCCCGCCCTGGAGTGGGTTGTCCTAGACACTGACGCAGCTGGCCACGCCCTCGGAGGCAGGCGGGGGGGCGGGTTTACGCCCGCCCTGAAGACGGATAAAAGGAGCAACAAGCCAAGAAAGCATCCTCTTGTTCCTGTGCTCTGAAGCTGCACCTCCCCGCTGCACGTGAGCTCGAGACGGAACGAAGAGCCAATTTTGACCCACCCACCAGCCCCTGAGGACAGCGAGTTGTTTTGAATAAAGTTTTGATGTGGTAACCCTATTTCTTACAGGTTGTGAGTATTGTCGTGTTATTTTGAGTATGCAATAAAGAACGGTCATTTTTCAGTATGTTTTTCAAATAAAGTAAGTCTGCATTAGTGTTGATCAGTGATCATGCTTGTAATAGTTATGATTGTCTTGTAATTTAGTAATTTAGGTAAATTGTCGTATTTATTTTGGTCGGGCGGTAAGGTCATGATCGGTGAGCAGTAATTGGAAGATCCCTATGGGGGGGCGTCACCCATTACGGATCGGAGCACTCGGGGGAGGTGGCCATTGGCCCCTCAACGGGGAGGCGGTCCCTTCTAAGGATAGGCCGCCGGAAGGAAAGGAAAGGTGGTCAAGGCCCCTTCCTGGATAGGAGGGGCTACGGGCCCTCCTGGGGAATTTCCCGGGGCCAGGACATCTGCGACGGCAGATGGGGTAAGTTGTGTGGGGTTCGGGAGGGGGTTTACGCTACCTTTTAGACACCTCACACGAGTCCTCGGACGACCGTTAAATGGCGTCGAGTTCATTGGGGCCCCCGTCAAGTCCAAGGGAAATTGGTAGATGCACTTGAGGTACGCCTCTGTGCGGTCGATCCCCTCACAAGTGAGGGGGGGTATTTCTGGTTTAGGGATCTGACACCGGTTACGACCTTGCCGTTGGCCCTTAACGTTAGGATGTACAATTTCAAGTCAAATGTTTTGTAGGATGTTAGTTCGGCTAGGAGAACCTTTGTATTAGAGATCTGTTAAGGTTAGCCAAACATCGTAATGTGGAAATGAAATTGTACATAATATGAAACTGTTATTTTAATGTTTTGATTTTGTTTCATATTTTAATAAATACGGCCGGGAGGGTCACTCCCTCCCGCCTTCCAAAAGTTCTGAACCGTTTCCGGTTTCCCATCCTTGGGGATTGTGTTGAGAGGGGGTGGCGGGTATCTCAGCCATATTACCACTGTGCACTACCACTCTGCAGTACTACACTGCATTACCACTATTCACTGTGCACTACAACTCTCTAATTTGCACTACTACTTTACAATACCACTCTACATCACCACTCCTACCTCTGCACTACAACTCTATAAACTGCATAACCACACTGTACTCTGCAGTACAACCACTAACAATATACACTATTACTATACACTACAACCCTGCTACTAATTTGCACAACCACTGTGCATTACCACTGTGCACTACCACTCTGCAGTACTACACTGCATAACCACTATTCACTGTGCACTACAACTCTCTAATTTGCACTACTACTGGAAAGGGGCGACCACTCGGTCCCCCCGAACGTATGGCAGAGTACCTCGATCCCCCCGGGAAGCCATTTTTGGGCGGGAGGCGCGTCTCGGCTGGTATGCCCGAAGCGGCGTAGCCGGGGCGCGCTCGTTCCCGCCCTAGAGTGGGCTGGCCTAGACACTGACGCGGCTGGCCACGCCCTCGGGGCAGGCAGGGGCGGGTTTACGCCCGCCCTGAAGACGGATAAAAAGGGACGCAAGACCAGAAGACATCCTCTTGTTCCTATGCTCTGAAGCTGCACCTCCTCGCTGCACGTGAGCTCGAGACGGAACGAAGAGCCAATTTTGAGCGTTGTAATCTTTCTTTTGTCTTCCAGATACTTTGTCGGAGAAATGCCCAAGAAAGGCGGGAAGAGAATGACGACTGAACAGATGGTTCGGGTCCTCATGAAAGAGATGACCGAGCTGAAGAAGCGGGTGGCGGAGCGAGACGGGGGAGGGGGACCGGAGCGTCCGGCGGCTGGAGCAGCTCCAGGAGGGAAGGCCAAGAGGCCAAGGAGGGGACCAGCCGGGGGAGACGTCCCGGTTCCCTGTACCCCGCTCGAGGCGCCAACCCCAGTACCGGCGGAGGGGAATCCGATTCCCGTGGTGGTTACCCCGACGTCCAATGAGGATATGCCGCCCGAGCTGGCAGCACAGCTTGCAGCGTGGTTGGGCGACAGTAGCGAGGGCGCCACGGCTGCCGAGGCACAGGCGCTGATGAAACAATTGCGCGAGAAACGGGATGCAGCCAAGGTGTCCGCGCCGGTAGTAGACAAGCCACAAGGGACGATTGCGACCGCAGAGGCAGCGTCCGGTGCAGGTAAGCGGCCATTGCCGATCGCGAGGGATGAGTCAGTACCCTCTCGTAGAGAAAAGTTGGGGCAACATGTTCCTTTGGCAATTAAGGAAAAGATTTGGGCGGGGGAATATGTGAACATCTTCTCATTGCTTGTCGATCATTATGAGGTAGAGCATGTTAAGGGTCAGAAGGATCTCATGCACCCGAGTGTTTGGCGCGCAAAAATGGCCGCCTTTAAAGTGAATGAGAATATTGGAAATTGGGGCAATGCGTGGGGAATTTTTACGTCGATCTTGGGGGAACGTAGGCCCGAGTTGCTTCCCGAGTTTCCAATCTATCAGTCTCGAATCATGGGGTACTCGACATCGCACCAGGGTAACCATTGGTTCTGTTATGATAATCTTTTCAGAAAGGCGAAGGAGCATAACAAAAGTTTAACCTGGGATTGTTATGATTCTTTGACATGGGATAAAATGAAGGAGTCAGGAATGTTGAAAATGCCGTTGGTGGGGAGCAATGTTGGCGAATCCTCCCGCCAATATGCGGGGACGCCCTTTCGGTCAGGTACGGGTACCGACGATTACTCGAGACCTGCCGGCAATACAGGGAAAAGGGGTTTCTGCTTTAATTTCAACAGAGGTAAATGTACTAGGCCACAGGGATCGTGTAAATTCAAACATGAATGTAGTGGTTGCGGGTCGTCCCATCCTGAGTCCACGTGCAGAGCCAGAACGGGCGAGAATGGGGGTAGAGGAGGCGCCAAACAGGTCTAATGTAGTCCGAGGGGCGCCTTTACCAACCCCGATTGATACCTTGGCGATGATTCCCTGGCTCAGTGAATACCCGGATCGTACTTCTGCTGGGGTGCTGCGGAACGGATTTTCGTATGGTTTCCGCATCCCGGTAGGGGACTTTCAGGGTGTTGAGAAGTGCAAAAATCAGCTTTCCGTCCTGCAGCATACGACCGTAGTACAGGATAAGATCCGGAAAGAGGTTATTCGAGGTCGGGTCGCCGGCCCGTTTAGTGTACCCCCGGTGCAGAATTTTGTTTGTTCTCCGTTAGGGGTGGTCGCCAAGAAGGACCCAGGTGAGTTTCGACTGATTCATAATTTGTCAGCTCCACGTGGTATTTCTGTAAATGATGCAATCGATCCAGAAGTGTGTTCGGTGCGGTACGCATCCTTCGATGAAGCCGTTGCCATTTTGAATCGCCTGGGGCCCGGGGAGCTGATGGCGAAGTCAGATATCGAGTCAGCGTTCCGATTGCTCCCGGTACACCCAGACGACCAGCGTCTCCTGGGATTCATGTTTCAGGGTTGTTATTACATGGATAAGTGTATGCCGATGGGGTGCTCTATATCATGTGCCTATTTCGAGAAATTCAGTAGTTTTCTACAATGGGTCTTCACAAAAAAGACGGGTTTCCAAAATGTAATGCATTACCTTGATGATTTTCTGTTTCTTGGGGCAGCCGGGGATCTCGAATGTGTCCAGGCCTTGTCCGAATTTTGTGTTCTAATGAACCAGTTTGGTGTGCCATTGGCACCGGGTAAAACAGTGGGTCCTACGACTTGCCTCGAGTTTCTGGGGATCGAGTTGGATTCCAGTGAGGGTTGTTTTCGTTTGCCAGCTGCAAAAGTGTTGAAATTCAGGGCAGCCCTGCAAGTCTGTATAAATGCATCTAAAGTTACGCTGCATCAATTACAGCAGTTGGTGGGAAAATTGAATTTTGCCCTGAGGGTGATACCAATGGCCCGCCCCTTCTCCCGTTCAATTGCCCAAGCGATGGTCGGCCTAAAGGAGGGTCATCATCGCACGAGACTATCGGCTGAGGTCCGCCAGGACATGCGTATTTGGTTAGCATTTTTGGCGGACTTTAATGGTCGAGTCGTCTGGAACAAACCAGCCGTGTCCTCTGAAGAGCTGGGGCTATGGACAGATTCAGCAGGAAGCTTAGGTTTTGGCGCCATCTTCGGCACAAAATGGTCGGCACAAAGGTGGCCGACATGGTGGCATGATAATGGTCTGACGAGTAATATTGCTTTCCTGGAACTTTTTCCCATTTTGGTGGCCCTCAGAACCTGGCCCGATGGGTTCAAAGATCACTCTGTCATATTTTGGTCTGACAATATGACCGTGGTAGAATGCATCAATAGTCAGGCAGCACGTTGTAAACTGATTTTAAGACTGCTCAAAGAAATTGTTTTACTGTGTATGCAACTGAACGTGATATTCAGAGCAAAACATGTCCCAGGGGTGATGAATCAGGCGGCTGACGCACTGTCTCGTTTTCAAATGCAGGCTTTCTCGGGTTTCCTTCCCTCAGCGGACCCAGAGCCGGCACCCTTTCCCGAAGCTCTCTGGTCTCTCGGTGCCCCGAACTTCGTCACCTCGTGGGAGAGAGTCTAGCACCAAGAACGAGGAAGGCATATGAAGGGGCGTTTCGGGCCTATTTAGCCTTTTTGGGGATTGACAGAGAGGGGCTTTGGGGCCACGAGGAATGGGTAGTGCATTTTCTGATGTCCTTGCGTAGGGCTGGGAAGTCGGTGGCTACGGCCCAGAGGCATCGTGCCGCCATTTCCTTTGTTGCCAGGGCTCATAATATCCGGGACCCGACAGCGTCTTTCGTAGTACAGAAAGCGCTGCGTGGGTGGCAACGCCTTGAGGGTCGCAGAGTAGACGAGAGGCGCCCGATAGGTTTGGATAGGTTGTCCCAGTTGTTGGCCACACTCCCTGCCACATGCTCGTCTCAGTTTGAGACGGTATTGTTCCGGGCTGCTTTTATGCTTGCATTTCACGGGGCGATGAGGGTAAGCGAGCTGGTGGCAAGGAACAAACTGGATGTGGCGGGGGGTTTGTGCCAGGAACACGTTCAGATCAGGGGAGAGACGATGACTGTCTCCTTTGTCAGGTCCAAGACCGATCAGGAAGGGATGGGTGACTGCATAATCATACGCAGGATTCCCGGGTCCTCCATGTGTCCGGTAAAGTGTTTAGAAGACTACCTAGCACGAAGGGTGGCATCATGGGGGGGGACCTTGTTGAGACACGCGGACGCCACCCCACTGACGAGATTTCAGTTTCAGCGGGTGCTTGCGATGTCAATTGCCGCAGCGGGCTTGAACCCGGGCGAGTTTAGGACCCATTCCTTTCGTATAGGGGCTGCCACAGAAGCTACAGCCAGGGGTCTTAATGTTGAACAAGTGAAACGAGTGGGGCGTTGGTCCTCCAATTGTTATAAGAGATATGTGCGGTTGCACATGTTGTGAAGCTGTAATAATGTACTCACGCTTCTTGTTTTTGTTTGGTTTTCAGTTGCGCAAGCCTACGAGGCGGGGCGGACTATGCAGTCGACCCAACACCGGGCCAGCGGTCAGACATCACCGGCTGTGAGAAAGGAGGTGTGGGTCGTGGGCCACTCACACGTGAGGCGTGCCGCAGACGTATTCAAAGCAGGTGACATGATTCACGTAGCTGGGGAATACGGGTACAGGGTGTCCTTCTACGGAAGAGGCGGTCTCTGTAATGACCAGTTTCAAACATTTTTTGAGGGTTTGTTAGGGCGGACGAGGTCACCGCCGTCTATAGTTATAGTACATTTAGGGGGCAATGATTTGGTCACCACCGGTAGACGACTTCTCCTGGAGGCAATGCTTTCCACTGTAAGTTGGTTGGCGAGGAGAGTTCCGGGGTGCACAATAGCGTGGTCCCATATGATCCCACGAAAGGTGTGGCGAGGGGCTATTTCTATTCCTGCTTTGAACCATTCTGTTAGAAAGCTTAATAACAAAGTGAGTAGGTTGTTCCGTTCCAGGACATTGCATTCTATCTCGCATGGTTGTATTAATGATGACAGTATGTATTTGGGGGATGGTGTGCATTTGTCTCGGGTGGGCAATGAGTTACTCATAGGTGACTTCTTAGCATGGTTAAAAACGTTGAAACATGACCTTTAGGTAGGAGTTTTGTGGGGGGTCCGGATAGCCGGTCAACTATCCGGCCTGTGGCGGTAAGGTCATGATCGGTGAGCACTAATTGGAAGATCCCTATGAGTGGGCGTCACCCAACACGGATGGGAGCGCTCGGGAGAGGTGGCCTTTGGCCCCTCAACGGGGAGGCGGTCCCTTCTAAGGATGGGTCGCCGAAAGTAAAGGAAAGGCGGTCAAGGCCCCTTCCTGTGTAGGAGGGGTTACAGCCCCCTCCTGGGGAATTTCCCGGGGCCAGTGACGCCTGCGACGGCAGATGTGGTAAGTTGCGTGGGGTTGGGGGGAGGTCTACGATACCTTCTAGATACCTCACACGAGTCTTCGAACGACCTTTAACTGGCGTCGAGTTTATAGGTACCCCCATCAAGTCAAGGGAAATTGGTAGTAGTTGCACTTGAGGTACGCCTCCGTGCTGTCGCCCCTCCCAAGTGGGGGGGGTATGTCTGGTTAGGGATCTTGACACCGGTTACGACCTTGCCGTTGGCCCTTAAACGTTAGGATGTACAATTTCAATATTTCAAGAAAATGTTTTTGTAGGATGTTAGTTCGGCTAGGAGAACCTCTGTATTAGAGAATCTGATAAGGTTAGCCAAACATCGCAATGTGGTAATGAAATTGTACATAATATGAACTGTTTAATGTTTTTAATTTTGTTTTTAATAAATACGGCCGGGAGGGTCACTCCCTCCCACTTCCAAAAACTTCAAGAAATGTTTCCGGTTTCCCTCCTTTGGGGATTGTGTTGAGAGGGGGTGGCGGGTATCTCAGCCATATGGAAAGGGGCGACCACTCGGTCCCCCCGAACGTATGGCAGAGTACCTCGATCCCCCCGGGAAGCCATTTTTGGGCGGGAGGCGCGTCTCGGCTGGTATGCCCGAAGCGGCGTAGCCGGGGCGCGCTCGTTCCCGCCCTAGAGTGGGCTGGCCTAGACACTGACGCGGCTGGCCACGCCCTCGGGGCAGGCAGGGGCGGGTTTACGCCCGCCCTGAAGACGGATAAAAAGGGACGCAAGACCAGAAGACATCCTCTTGTTCCTATGCTCTGAAGCTGCACCTCCTCGCTGCACATGAGCTCGAGACGGAACGAAGAGCCAATTTTGACCCACCCACCAGCCCCTGAAGACAGCCAGTTGTTTGTAATAAAATTGATCAATAATTCTATTTCGTTTACAGGTTGTGGTAGTATCGTGTTGATGATTAAATGTGTAATAAAGAATGGTCTATCTTATGTAAGTTTTGTGATTAAAGAAATTCGGATTTAGTGTCCATCTATAAGCATAATTGTTGGTCATAGTGGCCAGTGTATTTTTCTGGTTTAGTTAGCATTGTCGTATTTATTTTGGTTGGGCGGTAAGGTCATGATCGGTGAGCACTAATTGGAAGATCCCTATGAGTGGGCGTCACCCAACACGGATGGGAGCGCTCGGGAGAGGTGGCCTTTGGCCCCTCAACGGGGAGGCGGTCCCTTCTAAGGATGGGTCGCCGAAAGTAAAGGAAAGGCGGTCAAGGCCCCTTCCTGTGTAGGAGGGGTTACAGCCCCCTCCTGGGGAATTTCCCGGGGCCAGTGACGTCTGCGACGGCAGATGTGGTAAGTTGTGTGGGGTTGGGGGGAGGTCTACGATACCTTCTAGATACCTCACACGAGTCTTCGAACGACCTTTAACTGGCGTCGAGTTTATAGGTGCCCCCATCAAGTCAAGGGAAATTGGTAGTAGTTGCACTTGAGGTACGCCTCCGTGCTGTCGCCCCTCCCAAGTGGGGGGGGGTATGTCTGGTTAGGGATCTTGACACCGGTTACGACCTTGCCGTTGGCCCTTAAACGTTAGGATGTACAATTTCAATATTTCAAGAAAATGTTTTTGTAGGATGTTAGTTCGGCTAGGAGAACCTCTGTATTAGAGAATCTGATAAGGTTAGCCAAACATCGCAATGTGGTAATGAAATTGTACATAATATGAACTGTTTAATGTTTTTAATTTTGTTTTTAATAAATACGGCCGGGAGGGTCACTCCCTCCCACTTCCAAAAACTTCAAGAAATGTTTCCGGTTTCCCTCCTTTGGGGATTGTGTTGAGAGGGGGTGGCGGGTATCTCAGCCATATTTACAATACACCTCTGCATCACCACTCCCACCTCTGCACTACCGCTCTCCAAACTGCATAACCACACTGTACTCTGCAGTACAACTCTGCAGTTTGCACTACCACCAGATTACCACTCTGCACTACCAATTTGCAGTATACACTGCCAATTTACACTGTGCATTATCACTGTGCACCCTGGACTACCAAACTGCACTATGCATTACAAATGAGCACTCTTTAAACTAATCTACATCATGCAGTACCACCTGCACACTAGAATACCACTAGCTATATCAACAGCACTCTGAACTACCATTAACACACTAAATCTGCACTCTGCACTGCCACCCTGTACAACCACTCTGCACTACCACTCTGCACTACCACTATGCCCTACAACTTTGCACTACCACTCTATAATATTACTCTACAATTTTATTCTACACTCTGCATTACCACTCTGCACTATAACTATGTACTCTTTACTACGACTAGCACCCTGCACTACCACTCTACACACTGCACTCTAATCTGTACTATACATTACAATTGTCCACTTTGCAATACTAATCGACTCTGCACTACAAATATGCATACTGCAATACAACTCTGCACCACCATACTTTGCATTATATTATTACTATAATAAATATACTTAAATGTCAGTTAATGCATTTGTGCATTATACATCTCTGTAAATAACATTCAGATTGCATTGGTAAAATAGCTGTTCTTTATAAATGCCAGTATAATAGCATTAGTAAAGTACATAATATATGTAAATAGCAATATAATACCATTTATCACTGGAACTCTGAAATACATATCATTCATAAAATATTATTTATCTCTACAGACTATATTCATTATTGTAATAACATTTCAATTGCATCATTATAAGTGCAATTATCATATTATAAATACACTAATTACTAACAGTATCATAGCATTTATTGTTAACAATAGTAAATACGTATTATTCTAATAAAACATTAACATAGACTATACTTAATTAATGTCAATCATACAAAATTAATGCACTGCATCTTCCTTGTAAATTTCATTTACACTATTACTACATTACTTATTATTAATATTTGTTATTTGCATTGCATTATAGCATTGCTTCCTGCATATAAGTAACAGCAATATAGCTTTACTTACTGCATATATTCTATAGTTCATTCTCATTGTAATAATAATGCCTACTCTTTATAACTGTTATTTATATAATATTAATGCATTGCCAAATACAGTTCCTAGTATGTATAAATATAAGCATTATATTGATACAGTATAAGTATCATATCTAAATCATTCATAAAAGACATAATCATTATAAATGTCACTATAAGAGCATAAAGTGCATAATTTTTTATCAACATTAGTTATTGCTTTCATATAACACATTCTGTATCATTGTCACTCTTATTAAAACATGCACTCTTATATTGTATAAATATTATTGTATAGCATTATTCATGTGCATTATGTATACATATAATTAAAATAGCATTACTACTATGCAATTCATCATAAGTATCACTCCTATTGCACTAAATAATGCCTATTTTTTCAAACAAACAACTTTATAAATGTGATGTACAGTTAACTTACAAATACCTATTAAATTTATAATCATTACAGCTAACATAACATATTTATTTAGTCTTTTAAAATAATAATAACAACTAGAATTAGTATGTTGTTGACAAGCAAAATGCATTAATGCAGGCAACAAAATGATAATATATATATATTTATTACTTTGTTGCATAGTACTGCTACTTTCACTTATCACTAACACTGCCCCAGCTTTGCCTGAGGCATAAGGGACTTAAAAACAGCATTGTAAACTACAAGGCACACCTCCCCATCCCCACCAACATTGCCCAGACCAAATACCTCACGCCTCCAACCTACAACCTACAGCTTTAAGTATCAAGCCCACCACCTGCCACCTAGCTGCAAACAGTGCCATACTGCCTACCACTTCCTACGTTATGCCACTTGCCTCACACCTTGTACATACTACCTCCTGCCCACAATCTGCCTACCATCTGCCTATCAACATCTTCCTGCATTTAAATTAATGCTACATCTCAACGCAAGTTCCCTATTGACACAAATTCACTATCTGCCTAAAGTCACCACATATATAATTACATTACATATCAATTGCAGTCAGCTATATCACTCTCAATGCTTGTTTTAACTTATTAAGCACATGCAAAAGTACCGCCCCAGTACAACATTTGTTTGCACTAACAGAATTCAAACATCCAACAATCGTGCAAAGCAATTGCAAGGTAGTTTTGAACGTACATTGGACATTTGAAGCACTAAACAAGTTAAGGAACTATTTAATTTACAAACATAATGTTTTACATTTACATGTTTAAATAACATAATGTTGCCTATATTAATCTACACATCCTGACAAATCATAAATGTATCAGGTGTGTAAATTAATACTATGATTACTAATTTAACCTGGCCCAAAAATGCAAATTCTCTCTTTATAAATTCATAATATATATGATATCTAGTAATCTTATATTACCCTTGTAAAATAATGTACCTAATTAACAATATATGTCATTATTTGTATAGAATTAAAAATATTGTAATAATACTAATTATATCATTTGCTTACTTTTCAGTATATTATCAAGAAAGAAAACAACAAAGGTAAGACATATATTTAACTAATATATATTTGTATGTCAACTAACAATACCCATCATAGATACAATTAACGTTGTTATATAAAAAAAGCCTAATTAGAAACATATTTCACAAATACAATACTTATATATAAAAACATACCTATTACTAATAAATTGTAAAACCAAATATTATATAAAAAATAAAAACATGCACAAAATAATACAAGCTGATTACCATCAAGGACATGACAAATTCTCAATTATATCAAAAGGCAAACAATGTTTACCAAATAGTACATTTGCTATTATTCATAACTATGAAAAACCTGCACAAATATGGAACAAAGAAGACTTACATTACATTATGGATCTTGGTGATGCTTTATATAAAGATATGCACTTTTTTAATAAACAAGATCTTATGCATCCTGATGATTTACCTAAATATATTACACATACGAATAGCATATATTCTATACCAACATGTCAACCATACTATGGAAATATATTACAACAATTTGATACATTATACCCAGACATACAAACAGCATTAACAATATCATTATTAGAGTCAGGAGTACTACTCTGCATGGATATATACGTTATATCTATTATAAAAACAGCAGATCACTATTATATTTTTGATTCACACAGTAGAGACAGCAATGGAATGCCACATCCACATGGAACAAGTATACTTTTGGAAAAAGACACTTTACCTGATGTAATGAACTACATTTACAATTTAGCTCACCAAATTAAAAAAAAATAATGAAGATAATGTACCATTCGAATTAACTGGATTAAAGATACGAAGCATAAAAAAACAATCATTAGAAAAGGCAGAACAAAATTTCATTAAAAAAACAGCATCTACAGAACCACAATACTTTATGCATACTACAAATAAAACTGCAAAATACCACCCTGTTGCAAGTACATCTCACCAAGAATTTCATTCATCAAAGTTCATTACAAAAAAAAACCTAAAACTAACAAAAGAAGAATCATCAACTACAGAAAAAACAATTACACATATTAGCAACAGCCAATCTTCACCTAACAAAAGACACGAACAAATACTGTAACCTCCAATAATATTAAAATAAATTAAAAAAAACAGCACACAATAGTATACACAATAATGCTAATCCACCACCACCTCATAATACTATAAACATCAATAAAACATCTATAAAACAACACATAAATATACAAGAACAAAATACAAACACAAACACAACAAAACAACAAATATGTAACTCTATAAAAGCCAACATATTAACAACTACAGCAATAACACAAGAATCACAGATCCCGATTAATATTCAAGAATTACAAAACTTACATACAAAAGAAAATATAACATCTAAAGCTATTACATGTAATATTAACATTAAAATACAATCAAATGAAATTAATAATAACGAAAACAAAATTAATGCAGAACATAACATATACATTACAAATAGTATATTTGCCATTATATATAACTACACTCACAATGCATCAAAGTGGACTGAAGAAGACCTTAATAATATAATGCAATTAAGTTACCACTTACAAACAGAAATAGAAATATTTTATAGCAAAAAAAATAGACATAGAAGACATACCTAAATATATCGATCACAATAATATAATATCTGTAATTAAATTTGATAAATATTGCTATTATAACATATCAATGCAAAATACTTTACAAAAAGAAATTACACAAGTATTAAATAATATGTTGACAACATTTAATGCTATATTAGTAGTCATACATCACAAAATATTTACAGTAGGTAAAACAAGTAAATCTTTCTTTATATATAATTGCAATACAACAGATCTAATGGACAATATATATATAAAGTTAAAAGGTACAGCCATAAGAATAGAAACATCAAATAAAGTAATAGAATATCTATTACACCTTATTATTACTGAAGTGTATAGTAAAAATAGTGATATTATAATACAATTAGTGGCTATTGATATACATACAATCCAAAAAAAATCTTTAAAAAATACAATCCAAAGAAAGAAACATAAAGCTACAGCAAATACACCTAAACATATGACAGTACATACTGCAAAAGCATCACACATTACAAATATAACTGTTATACATTCACCAACAAATACAAACAATGATAATGCTGCCAAAAAAAATCAAAGCAATATTACTGAACAAACAACAGAAGTATCATTAGTACCACAAACAAGTAACACACACGTATATAATGACTCTTTAACAGAACAATACATCACTATACATGAACACACAACAACAAATAATACACAACATAATGATATGATAGAAAACATCACATTACAATCAAATATCATTGCAAAATTTCAACAAGAAATACAATCAGGGCCAGAATATATTTGTACCATTTGTAATCAAATGTGGCATAAAGAAACAGTAAGACTAACACATGCCATTAAACACCAGAAAACATTTATACAATGTGATATAAGTTCACAAAAAACTGACTATATATGTAACACATGCCACAAATATATTAGTCAAAAGAAAATACCTCCAAGTTCAGTATTTAATGGAATGAAATTTCCAGATATACCACCTGAACTATACCTACATAACTTAGAAGAAAGATTAGTTTCACCAAGAATACCTTTTGTACAAATAAGAACATTACCTCGTGGTTTTCAAAAGTCTTTATCAGGTGCTGTTGTTAATGTACCAGCTGATGTCATGACTACTGTTACAATATTACCTAGACAAACACATGATAGCATGACAATACCCATTAAATTAAAACGAAAATTAAGTTATAAATCATACACACATTTAGAAAATGTCAGACCCAACATTGTAAAAAAAAGCAGCCATATATCTAGCACAAAATAGTGCATTATTTAAAGAATATGGAATAACAATAAACAAAAATTGGGAATATACACCAGAAATTACAAATGACAACATACAAACTTCAGAAACAAATAATACATCAAGCAGTTCAGATAACATCCCAGCAGGTAACTTAGATACTATGTTAACTAATGAAACAATAACGACAGATAGCATTAATATTTTAAGTTTAGCTCCTGCAGAACATAACATACCACAAGGTTTATATGAAGATAAAGATTCAGAATACTTAGCATTCCCAACAATATTTGCTGGACAACGTAGACCAGCAAATGAAGATAGACATGTACCAGTACATTACAGTACAATTTGTAAATGTGAACTAAGAAATTATGACAAAAGAGTAGCTCAATCAGTAACAAATATGTTTTTTAAACTTAAAAAATTACAAGTTAAACAAATACAAGACAAAATTTTCATATCACTAAAATAGCATTTTAACAATGGCCAAGTTATAATAGTAAAACACATAAAAGAAAATTTAGAAGGAATACTACACTATAATGAAGGCTACAAAATTTTAAAAACAATACGCAGTTCACCTCCATATTGGGAAAATTGTAAAAAAGAAATATTTGCAATGCTAAGACAATTAGGAGTACCAACTTTTTTTCTAACATTATCAGCAGCAGAAACAAAATGGTTTCATTTAATTAACATATTATTACGAATAAATGGTAACAAAGAATGCACTCATGAAGAATTTGAAAATATGTCTTGGGAAAGCAAATGTACATTGATACAACAAAACCCAATTATATGTGCTCGCCATTTTTACTACCAAGTACGAAAATTATTCAATAGCATATTATTACATAAAAGTAATCCTATTGGTAAAATAGTAGATTACTTTTACAGAGTGGAATTTCAACAACGCGGGTCACCACATATACATGCATTACTTTGGATACATAATGCACCTAAGTATAATGAAGCTAAACATGAAGAAGTAACAAAATTCATTGACGAACATATAACATGTAGTAAAACTGAAAACTCAAATATACAACATTTAATACCCTTGCAAAAACATGGACATACTAAAAATTGTCGCATTAAACATCAAAAAACATGCAAGTACCAATATCCTAGATACCCGATGCGGCATACTATTATATTAGAACCATTGCAATTAGAAACAACCAATGATCTCATAAAAGAAAACATAAAAATTATCCATACAACAATGCATACACAAGAATTTGCAATTTATACATTTGAGGATTTTTTGCAACAAATGAAATTAACAGAGGAACAATATATAACATGCATACAATATCTAATACAAAAAACAACTATAGCTCTAAAAAGAACTCCAGCTGAGTGTTTCATAAATAACTATAACAACATAATATTACAAGCATGGCAAGCTAACATAGATATACAATACGTTTTAGATGCATATGCATGTGCTGTATATATTGTTTCCTATATTAGTAAATCTCAAAAAGGATTAAGTAAAATAATTGCACAAGCTACAAAAGAAGTACAACACAATCCAAATATTAAAGAACAATTGAAACACATAGGAAATAAATTCTTAAACTGTACTGAAATTAGTGCACAAGAGGCAGCTTATCTAATACTACAGATACCATTACGAAAAGCTTCACGATCATTTGTATTTATAAATACAAATAGACCAGATAAACGCACATATTTAATGAAAGACATAAATACAATAAATTCACTACCAGACACATCAACAGATATACAATTTGACAATATACTTGTAAAATACAGCACACGTCCAATAACATTGGAAAAAATCACACTAGCTGACTACGCTTCTAATTACAATGCAAAAAAACAAACTGCAAAAAAAAATAATTACAAACACACATGATAACTTGCTTTTAGAACTCAACTTTTGTAAAAATTTTATTTTGCACAGAACAAAGGAAAACATACCATACAATCACTGAGGTGCTATAGATTCCCCATAAATGGGAAGCAGATCAAATCAAGATAAGGACGTCAGCATATCGTAGCCAGCCCGGCTACATAATTACCATTAGGGACAATCCCAGCAAGGACCATCGATGTTATGCAGGTATGAGCAAAGTCTAAAGTAAGTGGGTCCACGAGTTCAAATGTACAAATCAAAAGCAGTCCTTGATATCGTCGAGTGCTTCAGCAACCCCAGAAGAATGAGAGAAAGAAAAAAACACAACTCCCAACCCCCTCCCTCCCACCCCCCCATGAGGCGACACATTCATACTACACTCACTCAAAAAGCCATTTAAACCTGAAAGAGGTGTAAAGATCGCAGAGAGGCCGGGCATACAGCTGACGGCAAGCCCCTAGATAGAAAGGTCACCAGGGGTCCCCATGTAAGTGCAAATGTCTTGTAGTTGCCTAAGAAGATATCCGCCATCCTCTCCAGGCTCAAGAGCCTCCATAGTCGAGCGTGCCACAGAGAAATTGCTGGCGCTTCTTTCCGCTTCCATGCCGCTGCCAACGTAAGTTTGGCCGCTCCCAGGCATAGCCACAGAATCTTTTTGTCTGCTCGCGTCTGATGCTCAAGGCCAGGATCACGCAGACCCAACAGCACTGAGGCGATAGAGTCCTCTATAGGGTACTGGTGGATATCCTTGATATGGGAGAGGATCTCCTCCCAGTAGGGCCGGATCACTGGACAATCCCACCAAATGTGGCGGAAGTCCCCTAGGAGACCACAACCTCTCCAGCATTTGTCAGAGGTCGCTGGGTAAATGCGGTGGAGCCTGGTCGGACAGAGATACCACTGCGTGAGGGTCTTCAGATGGGCCTCCCGCAAGTGAAGCGAGTGATTGAACTGGGTCACATCCCGCCAAAGCGCCGACCATTCAATATCGGTAACCTCTCTTCCCATCAACTCCTCCCATTGCGCCATATACCTTGGTCTAGGTTATAAATCAGATTTAAGCAACAGTTGATAGAGGAAGGAGATAACTCCTTTCATATCCGAGGTTCGCAGCAAGAAAGCTTCAAATGGCGTCAGGGGTCTCGTGGCCGCCTCTCGCAACCCCGGTGACGTGGCCCAGTGCAACAGCTGCGCATGCCGATAGCCATCGGAGGGCGGCACCTGGTAATCCCGCACACAGTTAGCGAAAGTTAGTGGGTCTGGGCCATGAAACAGGTGGGTCAGGGCTCTACAGCCCCCCTCCCTCCATGCGTCAAACGCTCCCTCTCTAAGCGCAGGCGGAAAGTCCGGATTGAAATGTATGGGTGTGAACGGCGAGGGCAATGTCGTCCATCGCTCGTCCGCTGCCAGGGTAGCCCAAACTTTCAGTGTGGTACCCGTAGGGGTACTGATATAGGCGTTCAGTGGATGGTCCTTCTTCGGCTTCCAGGCCAGATCCCATATCGACCGGCCCGCCACACTCCGGTCCATGTGGAGCCAATGTTTTTCGGAGAATTACTGCGACCATTCCACCAGAACCCTCAGCTGGGCTGCCTTATAATAGAGCTGCAGGTCCGGGAACCCAACTCCGCCCTCCAGCCTAGATCGACGTAACACTACAAAGGACAGGCGGGCCCAACCCCCCTGCCACACAAATCGCAGTAACTGCGTCTTAAGTTGCCGAAAGTAGGTAATATCTATCGGGATAGGCAAGGCTTGGAACAGATACAGGAATTTTGGGAGGAGCACCATCTTAATAGCGTGTATCCTGCCCAACCAAGATAGGAATTTGGGCTTCCATCTCTCCAACTCAGAGCGAGTCTTCGCTAGGAGGGGTGGAAAGTTGGCCGAAAACAACTTGCCCACCGTCGACGTCAGGTGGACCCCAAGATAAACAAGTGACCCAGAGGCCCAGGCTAGAGGAGTCAGGGGCCGTACTCGATCCACTTCCGCCTGCGAAAGAGTCAGATTTAACAGGTACGATTTGCTGTAGTTCACCTTAAACCCCGCCACTTCTTCATATTCCAGAAGAAGGTCCCTGACGTAGGGCAGCGAGTGTTCGGGGTCAGCCACAGAGAGCAAAACGTCATCCGCGAAGAGCGTGATCTTATGTTGCTCTCCTGTAAATGGTAGGCCACGCACCTCCTCATGTTCTATCACCGCCATTGCTAGAGGCTCGATGCTGAGCGCAAACAATAAGGGAGAGAGGGGGCAGCCCTGCCGAGTGCCCCTTGAATGTGGGAAGAAAGCCGACAGCTGGCCATTCACCACCACTCTGGACCTGGGGCTGCAAAAATTCGCCCTCACCATCGTGATGAACGTTTCCGAAAAGCCAAAAGCCGACAGCGTGTTGAATAGGAAGCCCCAGTCAACCCGGTCAAAGGCCTTCTCGGCGTCCAGACCCACCAGCACCGCCGGGATGTGAAATCTGTTCGCCTTTTCAATTAAATGTACCACTCTGCGCGTGTTATCGTGGGTCTGGCGCCCCTTGATGAAACCGGATTGATCGGGGTGTATGATCGCCGGCATTAAATCCTGCAGCCGGCAAGCTAGGATCGCTGAGTACAATTTAGCGTCAATATTAAGCAGGGCTATGGGGCGAAACGACGCACAATTCGCGAGATCCTTCCCTGGTTTCAGCAGAACAGTGATCACCGCCTCGGCCATAGGCCCGGCAGAAGACCCGGACTTGGCCATATCATTAAAAAGGGAAACTAAAAAATCACATATCTCAGTGGCATACGATTTATAAAAAACAGCGGTATAGCCATCTGGACCCGGCGCCTTGTGTAACTTCAGCTTCCCAATAGCTGCAAGGACCTCCTCCCTCGAGATCGGCGCCCCCAGCAGGTCATTCCATTCTTTAGATATTTCAGGCAGAGGCAAGCGTCGTAGATATTCCCGCTGGCCTTCCGTCTCCAAGCCATCACTTGTATAGAGGTCGGCATAGAAACGCCCAAAGATGTCCGCTTTAGCTTCATCCCGGTGCTGCAGAACCCCTGCCGCATCCCTGATGCCTCCTATATACTCCCGCTCCCTCCTATCCCGCAGTTGGCGTGCCAGATGCCTGCCCACCTTATTCCCACAGGAATACGACATTCGCCCCAGTCATAGGAGTGTAAGATCAGCCCTATTGGTGTAGTGAGCCCGCAGTTTCCCCCTAACCGCCGTCAGTGGGCGAAGGGTCACCCTCGAGGGATTAAGTTTATGGGCCCGCTCAAGCTCAACCACCTCGGCTTCTAGGGCCTCTCGTTCTTTCCTTCGCAGAACGTTAAGTTGCGAGTTGAGACCAAGGCACGTGCCTCTGATGGAGGCCTTAAAAGCGTCCCACGTGTTCGATAGTGAGGTATCAGACGGGGGGTTAAATTCAAAAAATTCCCGGATGGCAAGTCGAAGCGTCTTATTAGAGGTGTCGTCCCTAAGCAGGGAAGCCGGGAAGTACCACCTACGTTGCCCCGTGCCGGGCGGCAACCAGCGGAGGCTAAGCACCAGCAAGCTGTGATCCGAGATGGATATTGGGAGAATGGCGGCATCCACAATGTCCCCTTGCAGTGATTGGCTAAGAAAAATGTGATCCAGGCGGGAGTAAGAGTGGTGCACATGGGAGAAAAATGTGTAGTCCTTAGTGGTGGGATGAAAACAACGCCACCCATCAATTAGCCCCAGTTCCCCCACTACCTGCTGCGATAGAGTAGAAAATACACCCGTGCCAGCCCTATGACCCACTGAGCTATCCAGCTCCTTATCCCACACCAAATTACAATCTCCCAGTAGAAACAGGTTCCCCTCCACAAAATCCCCAACCTTCTGCAACAAGTTCTGTAAGAATGCATTCTGACCAGAATTGGGGAGATATACTACTACAAATGTGCACAGCCGCCCCTGTACATGCCCTTTAACCATCAACCAGCGCCCTTCTTTGTCATTGCGCACCTCCACAGGTTGGAAGTGCAATGCAGCGCGGAAAAGGAGGGCCACTCCTCTGTGCTTCGTAGTGGCCGAGGACCTGTATATGATGGGGTACACCTTATGCCTCAAACGCATCTCATCTCTCCGCGCTAGGTGAGTTTCCTGCAACCCCACAATGTCTAGCTGATGATCCACTATATACTTCCAAACCTTCTGCCTCTTCTGCGGCGAATTGAAACCCTTGACGTTCCAAGTCCCTATGCTAACTGGCATAATGCAAAGTGTCCCCGAAACTTCCAACTACCACCCCGTGAGTTCCTTCCCCTCCACTGGGAGGCCCATCGGGCAAGGGCAACAACAGAGGACTGTACACGGCATCCCCAGTGCGACATCCAACCCTCCCCCGCCTTGTAGCATCCCCCTTCGCCACCACCACCACCGCACCCTCAACCAATGCATCCATACATCCCAACTTCCAGGCACACATCAGAGCTCTCAGGTCACCATCATGGAACCCCCCCAACCCCAAACCCTCAAACTCCCCAACACCCAACCCTACCCGTAGAGGAAAGAACAACAAGCAAAAGAAGTGTAAAACATAAAGGATGAAGAGAATACTCATCAGTTCCAGTAGTCCAAAGTTCGCGAGGGGCCTTCCCAACTGGAAGTGGAGCAGGGGTGCCAGTTGGCCAACCCCCGCGGCCATGGTCCGGGGTGTCTTCCCAAAAAGTACATCCATACCCCAGACCGAGGCACCGAAGCCCCTCCAGCGCCGATCCTGGTCAGTTCAAATCAGTGGTCATGCTGCTCCAGAGCTTTGCTGCGTATCCGCCAGAGTGGCCGAAGCCACTGCGTCGTCCCTTTCCTGAAGGCTAGCGGCACGATCCGGCCGCCGCCGGTCCGGAGAAGCCCCCACCCTGTGCCAAGAGGATGAGTGGCGACGTCTCCGAGATGGCGAAGTATTCGCCTCCTGTGAAGAAGGGACATCCTGCAGACCCAAGAGGTCCTTTGCTGCTTGGAGTGAATTAATCTGTGCCAGCCGATTCTGCCAACGGAAGATGATCCTGAAGGGGTGACCCCATGAGTAGGAGATGTTGCGTTCTCTCAAGAAGGAAGTCACCGGCCGAAACTCCCTCCTCTTCCGCAGTGTGGAGGCTGCCAAGTCCTGGTACAGTTGAGGGGCATGGCCCCTGAATTGCAGTGACGGGATGGTCCGGGCCTTGCGGAGAATGCGTTCTTTGATTTGGAAATCATGAACGCAGACGAGGATGTCAGGAGGGGGACCCCCTCCGCGCCTAGGCAGACCCACTCTATGTACTCTGTCCATCTCGATTTCCCGCACCTCCTCCTCGTCCAAAACCTGCAAAAACAAATCCCGGACGTAGCCACGCAGGTCGCCCGCCTCACCATCCCATGGCACCGCCCGAATGCGGATGTTGTTCCTCCTGGAACGGTTTTCCAGGTCCTCCGCGTGCGTCTGCAGGTCTAGATTCTGTTCGGTGAGGCGGATGACATCTTGTTGCAGTAAGTGCACATCATTAGCCATGCTCAAATCATGGTCTTCCAGGGTCGCCACTCTCTCGCCAATACCGTCCACGTCCCTACGCACTTCCCTCAGGTCACAGGCCAATTGAGCCCGGAGCTCAGAAATATCTTCCTTGATGGAGGCAAATAATTCAGACATGAAGGCCTTAGTTGCAGGTGCCTCGTCGTCCGATACCTTCTGTGAGCCACTGGCCCCCGGGGACGCCGGCTGCTGAGATGACTTGGAGGCTCCATCCTTACCCTGTCGTCCTCCCTTGCGTGGCACGGTGGACATCTTGGCTGGTAGCACGCAGACCGGGGAACAGACCTCCCCAACCAGACAAGGATAAGGTGCTATGGGATCACGTAGGCCGCAACGCTCCCTCCCAAGCAGCTCAAATGGAACCCCCCCACCGTCCAGGGATCCCCACAGTGGTCGCTCGTCGGGACACTGGAGGTCAGGTCTGTAGCAGGCGACCCAAATGCCGGGGGGCAGCGGTACCCACCACCAACTGTGTGCGGTCAGGAGGCAGGGCGTGTTAAGGCAATGTAGTTACAGTCCACTCCGTGACCAGCGCTAGCCACGCCGTGGCCACCGGGAAGTAACCAAGATGGAACTGCGTCAGACTCAGATGAGGTGTGGTCCCAGGGTAAGGGTGCAGCAGTCCGGCACCAGCAGTCTATCCCCCTAACGGGTTCCGTGATCCCAATGGCCCAGCACCGCTCACACGGAGCCGCGGATCTCAACGCAGATCGCTCTGGTACCACGTGGCAAATGCAGTCGTCCAGCCGGCCCACGCCTATAGGCCAAATGCAGCTCCACGGCAGTTGTAGGTAGCGCCGGGCCCCGCCGTTCCAGGCATCATGGCCGCTCCCGCCCCTTCCTGGGGAGACAATCACCCTGCAGACGAGCCCTCGCTCGGGTCGGCCCTGCCGCCGGACCCTTCCCTCGTCCCTGCACAGCCCGCCTCCACAATCAGCACTGGGCCCCGCGTGACTCCGCTCCCCTCCAACGGCCCCGGCTCGCGCAGCCCGTCGGCAATCAGCCGGCTCTGGACGCTCCGGTGCGTGCTTACCGCACCTCCTCTGTCCGGTCGCTGCTGGAGTCACCTCCACGTTCCGGCTATCCCCGCCGTCCTCTGCAACAGGGCTCCGATGCCCAGGCCTGCTCCCCTGCCAGCAGGACCTCCTCCCCTACCTCCGGCAGGCGCTGAAAGATTTGCAGGCGGCATCTCTCCAACCACCGCGGAGGCCGCAGGTCACCGCGCCGGCCCCCCGACCCACGCGAGGCCGGTGCTTCACAGGCCCCAGAGGCCAGTTACCCCCGCGGCTGATCCCAAGGTCGCTCCGCTCCTCCGATGGCACCGCTGCACTCCGTTGCGCTGGGGGCACTTCCCCCACCCCTTTGGACCCAGGCAGCTACTCCAGGACCGTGCTATTAGCAGCTTTTTACAGATCGGCGCCGGAGGGACCTGGAAAAGCGTCCTACTCCGACGCCATCTTGGCCACGCCCCCTAGAACTCAACTTTTATAGCTCAGATGATGAAGAAATAGAAATTAATAACATAGTTAATAAACAAGGCAATACTACATTTACTGAACGCACAAAACAAAAAATTATACGATACTGCAGATTCAGCAAATTAAATTATTCAGAAAATTATTACAGAGAGTTATTATTGCTATTTTATCCCTGGCGAATAGAGAATAATATAATTGGTACAAAATATACATACTATGAAAGATATCTGGAATTACAAACAATTATTGATGCAAACCATTATATATATAATAAACAAAATGAAATACTTTGCACAAGTAATATATCAACAGAAAATAATGCAAACCTTACACCGCCATTATCACCTGTAATAAATAACCAAGATGATTTACATGATGACAATGACCTATATCATCAAGAATTACAGTATGACATATCTTTGGATTTGGGAATTAGAAGTACTACAGAAGAAGAAGCATTAATAAATAATATGTTACCAAAAGACAAATACAATGAACTAATGCTAAATTTAACATTAGAACAACTAAACTTCATTTATCACCATCTAAATGCAATTAAAACACAAAAGCTACCTTTTTATACTTTTTGTACTGGAGGTGCAGGAGTAGGAAAAAGCTTCCTTATAACAGCACTTCATCACACATTATTACGCTACTACAATACTAAAGCCGGAGAAAATCCAGAAAATGTTCATATACTACTAACAGCACCAACAGGTAAAGCAGCACATAATATACAAGGACAAACACTACACAGTACTTTCAAAATACCAGTATCCCAAACAATAACATATAAACAACTAACTCATGAAAACAGGAGCATACTTCAAAGTAAGCTTATGCATTTAAAAGTATTAATAATAGATGAAATATCAATGGTCGGTGCAAATATGTTTAATTTCATACACAATAGATTGCAAGAAATAAAAGCTTCTAACCAACCATTTGGAGGGATATCAATATTAGCAATTGGAGATTTCTATCAATTAAAGCCTGTATTTGATACATACATATTTGACAATTCAAAACATTTGTATGGGCCATTAAGCACTAACTTGTGGAAAACACATTTTCAATTATATGAACTTACAAAAATAATGAGACAACTAAATGACATGCCATTTGCAGAAATGCTCAACAGACTAAGAGTAGGCAAACACACAAAAAACGATATCACAAAGATCAAATCACGAGAAATAGAACCTCCACAAAGTATTAAAAAATGTATACCATATATAATGGGTACTAACAGAGAAGTGAATGAAATAAATAACACAGTATTATCACAACATATGCAATATCATGCAGTTTATACCACATTAGCAATAGACACAGTTGCTTCAGACCTAAGTCAAGAAGTTAAAGAAAAAATATTAAAACAATTACCAGCAGACTCTACAAAAACAATGGGATTAGCAAGCATACTACATATTGCAATTAAACTTCGATATGATTTAACTGCAAATATTGCTGTCAATGATGGATTAACAAATGGAGCAATAGGAACGGTAGAATATGTTGATTGTACAAATAACATACCTATTATAGTATGGATACATTTTGATAAAAACAATATTGGTAAAAGTACTAGACAACAAAACAAACATTTATACCATGCTAATATATCACATGAATGGACACCAATATTGCCTATAGCAAGAAACTTTCAATACACTAAAAAATGTTTAACTATAATACGTAAGCAATTTCCATTACGGCAATCATCAGCACGAACAATTCATAGAACACAAGGTGAAACAATTGAACCACTTTATATACACTTTAATAATACTAAAACACATCACCTACACTATGTAGCTATTAGTAGAGCAAAATCATTACAAAATATATATATAAAAAACTTTGATGAAAAAAAAATTGCAATACACCCAAAGGTCAATGAAGAAATGTTCCGATTAAAAACATATATGTCACTACAAATATCCATAACTCAAATATCACAATTTAAAAACAACGTTACTGTTATTGTACAAAATATACGCCCACTACAAAAAAAATTTCAATACATATTAGCTGACAGTAACATATTAAATGCTGATATTTTATGTTTTACAGAAATAAATACAACACATAAACCAAGTACAGATGCTTTTATAATTCCAAATTACAATATGCTAATATTTGATAAATACCATAACCAACAAACAAACCATGGTATTATAGTATATTATAAAACAAACCACAAAATACAACCAGTATTTACAACAGAAAACAAATTGACATCTTGCAATTTACAAAAGAAATACAAAACAATGACTACCTATTTGTAATAATCTACAAGCCACCAAAGGTAAGCATTCAAATACTATTACAAATACTAACAACAATATTAAACAATTATCCAAATCATAAATATATTATAATGGGTGATTTCAATGTTGATTTACAAAAAACAACACACAATACAAATGTATTATTAGATTACATGTTGACAAACTTTAACTGTGTTCAAATAATAAACACACTTACAACAGATTACAATTCTATATTAGATCATATATTTACAAATGCAAACATACAACATTCTGGAACTTTAGAGTCATATTACAGTGATCATAAACCAATTTGGATAGCTATTTAATTTATAAGCATTACAGTACAGTTATAATATGTGTCGAATTTACAATTATGGTACCATATTAAACTAATTGCATTTTTTTTACAGATGATTTCTATTCAAGATTTAAAGGACAGCAAACAAGACGAAAGTAAGCCATACCAAAAGGCAATTCGTGTAAACATCATTCACTGTACAGGAAAAACATACTATCGCAATGCTAAGCAAGAGAATAAAGTAATATACCATATGGCATTAGCAGATCAAACATCATCTTTAAAAGCTACTTGCTATAATGAAGACTACTATGCTCAAACCAAAGAAGGATATGGCATGCTAATTCGCAATTACCTTATGAAAAATGATACTATGATTATTACAAAACAAACTAAGATTTCAAGAATGCCAACAATTGAAATACCTGCAGAAATAAATCAAGAAGCAATTAATATTTTGCAACCACCACCTCCACCAGTTTCTCCAATAAAAACAGTGAGAGAAGTGAGTGTAAAAACACTCCTAAGCGTCTCCGGAACAATAATTGAGGTAAGCTATTTTTTATACTTATCATATTTACTACTGCATTATCTGACGTACCAAAAAAGGTACACATTTAAAAAGTTAACGATTGCATGTTACTGAAATGCACCTATGTACAAATAAAAAAGTGTATTACAGTTCTAAATGTTTTAAAGCACAAAAATTGAGTAATTGCCTAACAAACTTTCAACCTATGCTGTTCCTTATGATTAATGTCTATGTTACTATGTAAAATTATGTTAAATTAATATTGCTACTCTCCAAAAAGAAATAACAAGTAAGTAATCTACAACTTATAAATATACACAAACTGCACAAAATATGCAAAGACATATTGCATTTACCAAGGATACTAAAGAAAAAAAATTGCCACCATTATGCATTTGATTATCATACAACAAATGTATGCACCATTTAATAACAGGTAAGTAATGTAAATACTATACTATATTAGTGCCAGAGTATACTAAAGAAAAAAATAATGCAACCATTATGCATTTAATTATCATACAACAAATGTATGCACCATTTAATAACAGGTAAGTAATGTAAATACTATACTATATTAGTGCCAGAGTATTCACAATAAGTAAACATATATACAGAAAACAAAATAATACATGCATTATATATATATCACAACAAAAGTGTGCACCATTTAATAACAGGTAAGTAATGTAAATACTATACTATATTAGTGCCAGAGTATTCACAATAAGTAAACATATATACAGAAAACAAAATAATACATGCATATTATATATATATCACAACAAAAGTGTGCAACATTTAATAGCAGGTAAGTAATATAAAACTATACTACACTATTTACATAAGTATGAGACCAATAACAATGAAGAACACACTTAGTATACCCAACACCCTATCAAAAAAAGTATCTCCCACCATATAACGAGTGTTCCAACAAATAAATGAAGTTGTACCCACCATAGTAACAAGCACTACCTCTACTTTTAGCATTGTGACATGCAGTAAACTCTACATACCTACCACAATGCTAAAAGTACTCATATACCACCTTTATCTCACAAATCGATATATAACTGATATACAGTATGAGCAAGCAACTTTGCAAGGTAAGTAAACTAATAATTGAATTATTAACATATCCTCTTCATAGACTTGGCATTCTATAACAACAACTTGCAAGCAGCACACACCACACAAATTGCCAATTTTACAAAGAATACAACGTACTCATATACCACCTTTATCAAACAAATCGATATATAACTGATATACAATATGAGCAAGCAACTTTACAAAGTAAGTAAACTAATAATTGAATTATTATCATATCCTCTTCATAGCCAAGGCATTCTATAACAACTTGCAGCTACCAAATGCAATAACTAAAGATTGTAAGTTTGAACAACTGTTGTTACAAAAAGAAAGTAACACAATATCAAAAAAATACCAATTATAACAAACAAATAAATATCTGAAAAACAGTTAAATTGTATGCAAGAACTGTCATGTCAATACTAATCATATTTCAAATTAAGCAAAAACTAGCACAATGCTTGTGACTAAATAAAAATTATATAACGAACATATGTTACTTTACAGGAAGAACAAACCAAAAATATATTTGTTGGAGGACAAGAAACACAATTGAAAAGTATCACTGTTAAAGATACAACTGACTCTGTGAAAATTACTCTATGGAGAGAGGCAGCTGACTTCCCAATAGAAATTGGAAAATATGTACATTTATCGCACCTAACAGTGCATGAATTTAACAAAGAAAAGATTTTGAACACAACTCGACATACAAAAATACAGGTAAGTAAAATTTACATTACGATTAATAGTTAGCTAATATGAGTAATTAAATAAATACTAAAACAGTATCTTTGCAGGTAGTAAAACCACCACAAGAAAACCTTGACATAACTATTTATGGATTAGACAACGTACATCAAGAAACAAGCATTGTAACAGTACAAGTAAATGGAACAGAACATTTCCAATCCATGGAAATTCACAATATTTCATTAATGGACTTTTTACATATAAGCTATGATGTAGAAGACTTAGCTGATGCATTAATGAAATATCTACCATTATCTGTAAAGATAACATTTTGTAATGGATATATAACAAACATCATTGAAAATATATAATGTAATGCAATTATACAAACTTTAACAAATGTTGCCTACTAAAATAGAATTGATGTTTACAATGTTACTTTGCACAAGTTTTAATAACACAACATATATATATATATTGTTTGATACTGTTTGATACAAAACTAGATTACAAAATTACTTTTAATTGCAAATCACTGTTAGAAATGCTTTTATTATAATTACTGTGTGGGAATTACTGGAAATGTTGCCTACTAAAAATACAATTAATATATACAATGTTACTTTGCACAAGTTAAAAAAAAGACAACAAATATATATATATTGTTTGGTAGTGTTTGATACACAACTAGATTACAAAATTACTTTTAATTGCTAATCACTGTTTGAAATGCTTTTATTATAATTACTGTGTGAAAATTACTGTACAAATCTTGAGTTATTTTTGTATACCCTATATAGATACATTTGCTTACATTTACTAAGTGTAACATATACAACGTTGGTTCACTACTAAGTTTAAAAAAATGTGCATGTTAGTAATCATTTACAGGTTCTACATTTACAATTAATAAAAAAAATAACATAAATTTGAGTTTATATCAAAAATGTTTATAATGTAAAAAACTAGTTTACCTATGCATTTTGCTGGTGCACCTTTTCTAATCATCTGAAAATTGCAAATTGAATGCCACTATTACTTTTACTAACGCCTGTCATGTCCACTGATTTACTTAAAGCTCTAACCTAATGTTACTCCACCTAGCACCTCCTTTCACACTGCATTTTTCTGCCACACGCCTCCATGCCATAAAAATACTTATATACCAGTTACTTTTAATATATCAACATACTATTTCTAAATAGTACAAATACTGTATATAAATTATTTATATGTTACCTCCAACATAGGTTTACAACTATAATACTACTACATATATCTTTAGTACTACTATTATATAAACACCAACTATACTACATCCAAAATTTACAAGTTAATCAAAGTCAGTGTATACAAGGTATTCTTTTAATAAGTTGTTATTTGTTTCTCACTATACTCTGTCTTCACTATATGAACTAAAAAATAGAAGTTACCATGTCACTTTGTGTTTAGCTATATATTTGATATTAACTTGTCATTAACTACTTTTGTACCTCACACTTGCTCTATGTCCAGTAAATAGCAGGACTGCAATTGTATACATGCGGCCTCGAAGACACCCTTAATACTTTAACTCAAGTTCACTTCTCTACATAATGGTAATGTACTTGACTGCTAAATTAAAGCAATAACTCACACCTACTAAGGTAAGTTATACTATGTTATAAAGTTATGTGTCAATACTGTAAATTACTAAAAAGTTGATTGTACATTAATACTTATGCAACTCCTGCCATCAAAATGCAACCACACCATACTTGCTGGGGGAGAGTGGTATACTCCCTAGGAAAATTCCCCCCACACTTTTTAATAACAATAAACTTTAAGCAAGTTATCTCTCTTTGCTATAGTTATTGTTGTATGAAAGTGTGTGGGACCTTCATCTTTACTACTGTAGATAAACTTCCACCTCTACCAAAAAATCATTAACAAAATACTCAATCTATATTTGCAATATACAACATTAATTTTAGACCATCTGTAACTAGCACAAAAAAGAGTTCACCCACAACACCTAGTTAACTTAACTATTTACTTAATACCATTTACTCTACTCAGCATCCCAATGCACAGTGTTTATAACATTATAAAATACTATTTACACTTTGCAAGTTAAACAAAGTATGTGTATTCAAAGTATAATTCTACTTGTATGTTATTTATTCCTCACTGCAACTTGTCTTTACTATATCAGCTATAAAATGTCAGTTACCATGTCACTATCTATAGCTTTATAACTGATACTAGCTTGTCATTACCTGCTCTTTCACCTTAGTCTGACTCTATCAACAATTTAATACAACAACTAAAATTATAAACCTGTTACCTAAAACAATTTCTTAAATACTTTCACCCAAGTTCCCTTCTCTGCCTAATGTTTCCCACCTTAAATGATACACTAAAGCCATAACTGACACCTGGGACATACTTCCATACTGCCTCTCTCTACCACCTGCCTACTTGCCCTAACAGTACTTATCTCCCATTTACTATTAATGTATAAACATAATATTGCTAAAATTGCATAGAAAAAGTATATAATATAGTTATATACTACCTCCATCATAGGTTTACAACTATAATACTACTACATATCTCTATAGTATTGTACTATAATATAAACACCTGCTAGACTACATCCGAAGTTTACAAGTTAATCAAACTCAGTGTATTGAAGGTATTCTTTTAGTTAATTATATATGTATCTCACTACATACTGTCACCTATATGAACTAAAAATAGAAGTTACCATGTCACTTTATGTTTACCTACATCATTGATACTAACCTGTCATTAAGTACTCTTGTACCTCACACTTGCTCTATGTTCATTTTATTGCCAGAATTGCAATTGTATACATACTGCCTCAAGTATATGCTTAATACTTTGACCCAAGTTCCCTTCTCTGCATGATTACTGAACTTGACTGCTAAATTAAATCCATAAATCACACCTATTAAGGTAAGTTTGCTATGTTATAAAGTTATGTGTCACTAATGTGAATTATTAAAAAGTAGTTATTGTCCAATAATTTCCATGCACCTACTACCTGAGATGCAACTACATCATACTTGCTGGGGGAGAGTGGTATACTCCCTGGAAAAATTCCCCCCACACTTTTTAATAACAGTAAGCTTTGAGCAAGTTATCTCTCCTTACTAAGGTTATTGTCATAATAAAGTGTGTGGGACCGGCATCTTTACTACCATGGATAAACATCCACCACTACAAAGAAAATCATTAACAAGTGCTACATCTATTACTGCAGTACAACTTAATTTTAGACCATCTGTAACTAGCACAAAAGAGAATTACAGCCACAACAACTACATTCTTAACTATTTACTTAATACCATTAACTCTACTCAGCATCCTAATGCACAGTATTTAGAACATCATAAATACTATTTACCATTTACAACTTGAAACAAAGTATGTATATTAAAGAATTGCTTTAATTGTGTGTTACTTGTTACTCGCTAAACTATGTCTTTACTTTGTCAGCTGAAAATAGAACTTACCATGTCAATATGTTTAGCTCTATAACTGATACTAGCTTGCCATTACCTGCTATTTCACTTCAGTCTTGCTCTATCAACAATGTAATACAAGGACTAAAATTGTAAACTTACTAACTCACACAATTCCTTAAAACTTACACCCAAGTTCCCATCTCTGGCTAATGTTTCCCAACTTGATTAATACCATAAAGACATAACTCACACCTGCAAATTCTTCCAACACTGCCTTTCTCTGCCTCCTGCCTCCTTGCCCTAAAAATACTTAACTACCATTTACTGTTAATGTATGAGCATACTATTTCTAAAATAGATATAAAGGTATATAATAAATGTATATGCTACCTCCAATTTTGGAAAAGGTGATGGACAGAGTTTCTGAATGATGCAGAATACTCCTACCCAGTCAAGAGATCAGGGCTTGATCCATCACCGTTTTTTAGCTCACTGCACCATCCCAGCTTCAGAACCTGGCCATATGCAAATTAGTCTGTTCCTGTCCCAGTGCATGATGGGAACAGGGCAGACCAAACTACCAAGCCAATTCTTGTACTGGTAAGGAGACAAGCTACCGGGGACCGGTTTCTGGCATTTCAGCCTCGTCGGCCCGGCTTGCTTGAATCCTGATGGTGCAATGAGCTAGGGACTCACGTCTGAGTATACCCTCCCACACATAGTGTGGATAAAATCAATTTTGGAAAAGGTGATGGACAGAGTTTCTGAATGATGCAGAATACTCCTACCCAGTCAAGAGATCAGGGCTTGATCCATCACCGTTTTTTAGCTCACTGCACCATCCCAGCTTCAGAACCTGGCCATATGCAAATTAGTCTGTTCCTGTCCCAGTGCATGATGGGAACAGGGCAGACCAAACTACCAAGCCAATTCTTGTACTGGTAAGGAGACAAGCTACCGGGGACCGGTTTCTGGCATTTCAGCCTCGTCGGCCCGGCTTGCTTGAATCCTGATGGTGCAATGAGCTAGGGACTCACGTCTGAGTATACCCTCCCATCAAGATTAAACAACTATAATACTAATACATATCTCTCAAGTATTGTACTTAAATAAACACCTACTGTACTACATCCAAAGTTTGCAAGTTAATCAAACTCAGTGTACTGAAGGTATTCTTTAAGTTGTATACTATTTGTTTCTTCCTGCACCATGTCTTTGCTTTTACAGCTGCAAATGTAAGATACCATATCACTATTTGTACAGCTATAACTGATAATAGCTTGTCATTACCTGCTCGTTAACAACAGACTACCTCTATCAACAAATTAATTAAATGATTAAAATTATAAACTTACTACCTTAGACAATACCTTAATAATTTAACTCAAATTCCCTTCACTGCCTAAAGTTTCTCAACTTGAATGCTACCATAGACCCATAACTCATAACTAGGACCTCCTGTACACTGCCTTTCTCTGCCTACTGCCTTCTTGCCCTAACAATACTTATCTCCCAGTACCTGTTTGTGTATCAACATACTATATCTAAAATATACAGATACTGTATATAATTTGTTTATATGCTACCTCCACCATACGTTTAGAAACTATAATACTACTACATTTATATTAAGTTGTACTATTATATAAACACCAGCTACACTACATACAAAGTTTACAAGTTCATAAAACTCAGTGTATTAAAGATATGCTATTAGTTAATTTTTTATGTTTCTCACTAAACTGTGTCTTCGCTTTATAAACTGAAAATAGAAGTTATCATATACTTTGTATTTAACTATATAATTAATACTAACTCATTAATTGTGTGTTTGAAAATGGCACTTTTAGAAAGTAGAAATTTTCTTTTCATTAACTACTCTTGTACCTCACACTTGCTCTATGTCCACTTTAATAGCAGGATTGCGATTGTATACATGCTGCCTCAAAAATATCCTTAATACTTTGACCCAAGTTCCCTTCTCTACATCATGGTACTCAACTTGACTGCTAGATTAAAACCATAACTCACACCTAGTAAGGTAAGTTATGCTATCTTATAAAGTTATGTGTCAATACTGAATATCACTAAAAAGTTTAATGTAAATAAATGCAGAAAAATCATTACAAAATACAGTATACAAAAACTATGCCAAGCAAAACCAAAAACTAACTTAAATACTACGAGACCTATTGCATTGCAAATGCTTGTTAACCTTTAGGGGCTTATTTACAAGCCCCTTGCTCCACTCGTACGTCACTTTTCCCATGTTAAAAATGACGTAAAGGTGGCGTAAGGAACTTGTAAATAAGCCCCTTAATTTCCTTGTAGCACTTAAGTGCTAGAGTTGCCTGGCTCTGTTTCATCTCTTCTGCTCTATCCTTTCCTGATCCATCTCCCAAGAGGAGGGCGTGGTATGTGCTTTCACCGCTCGCCCTGCTCTCGCTGGACTGGTGGAGATAGGGCCACGCCCCTGGAGGCGGCTACTTTACATATACGCACCTTTTACGCACGCAGCAAGGCAAGCCTGTCTGTGCCCGTCCACGTCCTGCTGGGGCCAGCAACCCTGCCAATTTTAATAACCAAACTAGAATTTCCTACTCTACCGAATCACTTAAAAATCTAGCTCCACGGGGGCGTGGCTAACCGCTGAAGGGAATGGCCGCTCAGTAGCTTTGCTCCGGAGCGCCACTCCCAAATTATCCGCATTGCTTGAGTCCTGCTGTCCCGATTTTCATCCCGGTGGATTGCTGGCATAACCCGGTGTGCGCTCCACAGGCCGGATCGTCGCCGGCGGTCCTGCCAGAGGAAACGCGGTGGCATGACTGGAGAGAGCTACGCGAGGCCTCAGCTGCGGCCTACCCCGACGGAGCCTGGAAGTATTGGCGGTGAGTGCCCGTCTGAGCACAGCACTCCACCTTGAGACAGGCGATTGTTGCGGTGCCCCACTTCCAGGCCCCAAGTGAGACGGGGTAGAGTGATTGCTGCGGCGGCCCCCGCTGCGAAAACAAGTGCAGGCCTTGAACTGTTGGTGCGCACAGGTCCGGGTGCGGCCTTGCGGCCCCCAGAACTGTACCTGATGGGGGGTTTTAAAGGCAGCCTATCTGATTAGATGGTGACAAGCGTTGGATTTAAAAACTGATTTGTGCATATTGTGACCAACAGGCGGTCCCTGAATCAGCCTTGCGGGCCCGGAGTGGGTGCCATTGGACAGCTCATCCCTGATGGACTACTGGGGCCTGGGGATATCTGGCGGTGGGACCCTGGAGGCCTAGATAACGGCGGAATGTGTGCAAGGTAGCAGATGTTGACAAAGGAGCGTGGCTAGGAAAGTGGCTGCTCATAATCATCATAGTACTTTAAGCGCATTGTGGTGCTGGGACAGCCCTGTGGGACTGTCTGGATTCCTACCCCCCACATATTGTCCTGATCCAGGGGAGATACAGAGGGAGAAGTGGCGACGGAAACGCCTTGACTGCCAGGGGGGGGAGAGACTTAACCCTGCTCCGGTCCTCTAATATATACAAGTCCGGTGTGCGAGGGCTCCACTGGAACGATATTAGCGCAGCAAGTCCAGCCACTTATTCTTGTGTGTGGGGCGCTGACAGGCCGGGTGTATGACTCCACTGCAGGCGGTAGGGAGTAGCGGTCACACCCCGACAACGAGTAGTGCCATCTGGATGAGGATCATGGTGTCTGGACGCAATAACCAGACGACAGCTCAGGCCAAGCTGGAGAAATTTGTTTGGCAAAAGCAGCAGAATGAGGACCGAGTGGAGACGGCGGCCCAGAGCAGCATGACGGAGCCTACGAATAAGGATCTTGTCGAGGCAATCACGGCGATAAGGACCTCCCTCGAGGTGAGGATCAACAGGCTACAGATGTGGCACTGATCCGCGAAGATATGAAGAAAATTGCGTAGCGCGTGGGCACAGTAGAGTGCACCACCAAGGAACTGGTCACTGACACCTCCCTTCTTAAGCGTCAAGTTACCGAGTTGCGCTCTTCCCACGAGGCAATGGCCCTACAGCTGGCCGATTATGAAGGTAGAATGTGGCGCAACAACGTCCGCATTCTGGGTGTGTCAGAATGAGCAGAGGGGCAGGCAGCGGACCTTTTTGTTGAGGAACTGGTCCTTAAACATCTACAACACAGAGGACTCTACAAATGCTTTTCGATTGGAAGGGACCACCGTGTGCCAGGAGGCCTGCTGAAGCCAGGTGCACCCCCTAGGCCGCTCTTTCCTCGGGTGTTTAACTTCCAAGACAGTGATATCATTCTTCAAACGTTGAGAGCGGCCCCGCCGCTGACCTTCGAGAACAGCAAGATCATGTTCTTTCCGGACTTTACTCTGCGAGTGCAGAAACATCGCTGTAGCTTCCTGGAGGTGAAACACAGCCCTACGAGACCAAGAAGTTAAATATGGAATGATGTTCCCTGCTAAGCTGAGAGTGGAAGCCAATGGGAAATCGTGGTTTTTGACTCGTCAGGAGGATGCCTGGGACTGGTTGGAAGGCTGGCGCAAGGTCGAAAAGAAGTCGAAGAAAGGATTCTCGGCTGCTAATGATGCTGAAGACTAGCGCCAGCAGAGACGCTTTCCTCCACACTCTGACTCTGACTCCCAGGGACACACAGGGGGGCGCTAATCCTGGAGTCTGGTAATACTATGTGGTACTAATCGAGGACCTCTAGAGCGCTTCAATGCGTTGGCAAGGAGTCCTAGCCTCATATGTGTGGGAACATTGACTACGGTTTTAGCCAGTGAGGCGGTGGGGATCCCAATATTTATGCACTGCAATGTGCCGTTGTCCAAGGGATTGACCTAGTGCTCCAATGGACTATTTAAGGTTTTAAGGTTTTAATCTGTATGCTCTTTTTTCATTTTCAGTTGTTGTTTCCTTTAATGGGGCCGCTGACGCACTTGTTCTTGTTCAGGGGCGCCGCAGGATGACAGTCAAGTGCCGCATTGGGCCTCTGGGCTGTGCTTTATCTCAGGGGTGGGGGTCAGGCGGGGAGACATAGTGTCTACTGGCTAGATATAGGTAGATTGGGAGTGGGGTAGCTCACGTTCCCTGGAGTTGTGTATGGGTGGTCGACAGGGGGGCTGTTTTAGTCCCGTTGAGCAGGGAGGCGGGGGTGAGAACTTAAAGGGATGGGCAAGTTTGGGTTTGATTTGTTGGGGGGTTTGTGGTAATTGTTTTTTAGCAGCAGGACAAAGTGGCATCTTGTATATGGACATCTTAGCTGGCATCAACATCCAGGTCACCAATGTAATGTTTCAGGGCATTGTATTGCGAAGAAACGGCCTAAGGGCTGCTCTGAAGGAAGCCGCGGAGAGTTTAGGACGCTATATATTCTTCATGAGGACCACTATACTACTACTTGAGGCCAATGGCGAGAGGTCAGGGACTTAAACTTATCACATGGAATGTCAACGGATTGGGAGACAAAATTAAGAGAGGCTTTGTATTGCAGTATATCCATCATCAGGAGTTTGATATGGTGTTGCTTCAAGAAACTCATCTGATAGGAAATTCTTGTATGGCCCGCAATAGAAAGGGATATCGCATGGTAGCACACTCGGGCTTCACTACTGGGTCCAGAAGGGTGGGGTTCTCCATCGTAAAGGCTGCCCCTACGTAGTACAGAACACTTGGATGAATCCACAGGGTAGATATGCAGCATGTACTGGTATGTGGGAGGGCAAAGTTATTAATGTTATCTCTGTGTACGCCCAGCCCGGTCTGCAATGCTAAACATTGACGGATGTAGGGGTGCTATCCTGAACCTGCCTGTGGGAACCTTGGTTATGGGATGCGACTTCAGCTTGACGATGGATGGCCTACTTGACCGGTCCCCGCCCAGATGTGACTCGATACACTGTTCACAACTCTGAGATTTTACTAACGCCTTGGGGATAGTAAATATTTGGAGATGGTCGCACCACAACTTTCATTTCAATCCGGTGTACATGGCAGTCAATCAAGAATTGACTATCTGTTTACCGATGCCCATCACATACACAAATTTACTTACTCTGCTTGCTTGGCACGAGGAGTTTCAGATCATTCCCCTGTTCTGGCGGTCCTCTGTGCTCAACACGCTAAACAACCAAGTCCGATCATGATTCAGCCATGGGCACTAAAGATTCCACACATTTTTCCTTTAAAAAAAAAATGTTTTCAAAACCTTTATTTAGAAATTCAAGTCAGACACATTACACTGTGCAACATAGCAGCTTAAATTGTCACAGTAAAGATCAAGTGAAGCATTCTGAAAACAAGTAGACTACATCTCGCAACAAGCAGGAGTATGTTAAGGTTGAACTCACAGTGACATCAGTGGGGAGTGACGAAAGACTAGGGGGCCAACAAGGAGGGAGGAGGTATTTACTGACCAGCACCGGCGGCCGCCGCGGGCGCAAGGCCGGCGGGGAGCACGGGAGAGGCAGCGCCACTGGGGTGAGAACGGGAATGGAGATAGGTCACCAGAGGGCCCCAAATGTCAACGGGTCGGGACTTGACTGGCAGTAAATCCCAGAACTCCGACAACAGAGTCTGACACCGAGAGGCGTCTTCCAGCCAGCTCTCAGCTTTAGGAGGAGGTCTACGACCCCAACAAATGGCCACCCCACGCAACCAGCAGCATTGCAATCAGGCGATGGGAAGCATCAGGACAGAATTTTACGAAGCCAAGGAGGCACAGGGGAGAGACGGGATGCACTGCAGTACTGGTAATGTCGGAAATAGTGGAACAAACCACCCTCCAGAATTCGGAGACCTTAGGGCATAACCACGCTAAGTGTGCAAAGTCTGTGGCAGGGGCAGCGCAATGCATACAAGTGTCCCTTGGAATGAGCCCGAGCCTGTGGAGCTGAGCAGGGGTGCGGTATAACCTGTGCAGATACTTAAAATGTATCAGACGGAGCCAGTAATTTGGTGACAGCTTCTGCTTACAACAGTATAGCCAGTCAGCCTGCGCAATGTCCATACCTAGATCGGCGCCCCACTCCTCTTGCGCCCGATCCGAAGAAATAGAGGTGGACGACAGAGTAAGAGTGTACAGTTTGGTAACTAATTTGTGTGGGGACGGGGATGTGTACATGAAGTCCAGAGCCGGCAGGGTGGGTGGGGGCTGAAGGAACATAAAGTGTAGGTTCCAGCAAATAGCACACAGCTGGTAGAATAAAAGCGTGTCCAGTGGGCCCGAGGAGTCAGGGAAAGGGTAAGAAGTGTTCCCTGGGTAAAGGTCCACCACCGTCCGCAAACCCAAACGTGTCGCATGCCTAGACATGCCAGAAGGCTGGAGCGGAGGAAAATCTGGGTGGTTCACTATTGGCACAACATTAGCGAAGAGTAGGGGGAGATTGGAGAGCCGACGAAGGCCGGACCAGGCCCAGCTCAATGTCTCAACTGTGTCGACCTCAGCCCGCGGGTGCACCGCCGGCGTGAACAAGGCCGTAGATAAAGGCTATGGGGATGCTATATCCGTCTCAACAGCAATGTGAGGTTGATAAGGGGTAGGATGGATTCAAAAGTGCAGAACTTTGGTCTGTGCACACAAGGCATAGATCTTGAAATCAGGAGCACCCATACCTCTGACCGACATGGGAAGAGTGAGGATGTTGTATGTGACTCTTGGCTGTTTGCCTGCCCAGACGAGCGAGATGATTAGGGAGCACAATTTGCGAAAGAAATGAGAAGTGAGAGGGATAGGGAAATTTAGGCGAAACCACCATCTTAGCGATCGCGATCTGACTGGCCAGGGAGAGCCGGAGCCGGCTCCAAGATGGAATCCTAGACTCCAGCCACTCAACTGCACAACCAAAGTTAGATCCCCACAGTTCGTCCAGATCCCTATTTAACCAGATGCCTAAATAGCGCGTGGGGCCCGAGGCCCACACAAACGGGAAGTCCAGTGTAAACGGCTTGGTGGCGTCAGTCAAGGGAAACAACACTGACTTGCTCCAATTCAGTGAATGCCGGAATGGCCGCCAAAGCATATGATTTCCCGGACCAGAGGCCTGAGGTTTTCCTGAGGATGACGGACATAAAGGGTTTATATCGTCAGCATACATGGAGTTGAGAAGAGAGCGGGCCAAAAAACCTATTCCCCTGTGGGTGTGGTGCTGCCGGAGCCTGGCAGCCTAGGGCTTCATTGCAATGGCGAAGAGCATGGGCGATAAAGGGCACCCCTGCAGGGTGCCACGAGCAATAGTATTGGGTCAGAGACCTGGCCATTGATACGGAGACATGCCAAGAGTTTGGTGTAGTGGAGCTTGATCTTACTCATGAACATCTCGCTGAAGCCCAGGCGTGGCAAGAGGTAAAATAAAAATGGCCACTCTAGCGTATCGAACGCCTTTGTAGCATCCAGCAGAGCAGCCACCTCCAGAAGATTAGGATTAATTTGATGAAAAATCGAGAAAATTGTGCGGAGGTTGTACGAGGTAACCCTACTGGGACTAAAGCTGGATTGGTCCGGAATAGCAATGAGGGGCATGAGTAAAAGAAGTCGGGAGGCGATCATTTTGGCGAAAATCTTGTTATCAATGTTAATTAGGGAAAGGGGGGGTAGGAAGCAGAGTTATCATTGCCTCACGGAGCGACAGCGGAAAGAGGCCAGTATCAAATGATTCATTATACATAGCCGCCAAAGGTGGTTCTAGGAGATCGGCATACGTTTTGTAAAACGAGGCCGATCAGCCAATCAGGCCTGGGGCCTTATCCCCGGGTAAGCTACTAATATCAGCGAGTATTTCCTCCCTAGAGAACGGTTCATCTAGAAATTTCCGATGATAGTCCCCCAGCCAGACCAGTGCAATAGGCTCAAAATATTGATCAAAGGCCTCCCATGGAGGAGGAGTACCGGCAGAATATAGCTGAGAATAAAAGTCCAAGAAGCGGGACTTGATTTCCTCCGGGGAGGTAGTCCTACACGAACCACTGTCACTAAGGGAGTTATATGGGAAGCAGCTCGTGGTGGGCAGAGGAGATTGGTGAGAGTACGTCCCGGGCGGTCGCCTTCACGGAAGCAACAAGCCTGACCCTCTCTACCCAAGAGGGATAATTTGCGGTCCGCTTCTTCAGAGAATTCAGAGTGTTTTTGACATAATAGTGCCAGCGTCTCAGGACCGGGTGTGCAGCATGGGCGTCATCTAGATCTTTGATTTCCGCCTCGAGCTTAGCCAGAGTGGAGCAGATGGAACGGAGGACACCGGCATGTTTAGAAATACATTCACCCTGGATGACAGTCTTAAACCCCTCCCATAAAACCGAAGCCAAGATCATGGATCCCGTGAAAGTAATTAGTTATGGCTGTTTGAATGTCCGAACAAAAGACAGCGTCCCGGAGAGCATTTGGGGGGGAGACGCCAGGTAAATGCACATTGTGGGGAGTGGGGAAGACGGAGGTGGATCTGGGCTGGCGCTTGGTCGGAGAAGGTACGTGCCATGTGTGCTGCGTCAGTGAGCCAGGTCAGGGCACCTGGGGAGGTCAGCCAAAAATCTATGCGTGACCAACAGCCCCTCACACTGGTAACACAGGTGCCCTCACCGGCATCAGGCCGAAGGTGGTGCCAAGCATCGTAGAGAGAGTTATCAGATAAAATGGACGTGAGGGCCGCAGTGGCATGCAGGTGAGATGTATAGGAATCAGACATTAAAATCCCCTCCCCAGACGACAGCCGCAGGGCCACAAGTAGAGATGAGGTGCCAAATATGATTGAAAAAGTCCGGATCGTCTGAGTTGGGACCATATACCGCAGCTATTGTCACGGGCTGGGCCAATAGTGAGCCGTGGAGGATAACATACCTGCCCTCAGGATCAGTAAGCTCCTGGGCACTGGGCAGTGTGCCAAAAGAGACGCCTGCGTATCATGATAGAAACCCCTCTAGCATATGAAGAGTAGGTAGAGGAGTGGGTTTCCCCCAATAGCGCGCTTGGACTCTGGAGAGGGATCCGGACATCAGATGCGTCTCCTGTAAGAGGCATATATCTTCTCTGTGCCGCTGTAAGTATGAGTGGATCAGTCTGGCCTTACAGTGGTCATTCAGACCATGGACATTCCAAGTCCAGCAGACAATGTTAGTCATGAGGAGGTGGTCCAGAGGGTAACGCTAGCAGCGCAGGTGGGGAGCGCCACAAGCAGGCGCAGAAGTCACAAAAAGGTTGCCGGAAATGCAGCGATATGCAGCGCAGGTGGGGGGCTCCGCAGACAGGTGTAAGCAGCACATCGGGGACGTCTACTAACAGGGCAGCACAGGGAGAGTGTCCAGGCATCGAACTGGCAATGTGACCCCGAGGTGCAGAGCGCGCCGGCAAGAAGTGGTGGTGCCCCGTGCACTCAGGCCCAGCAAGTGCAGCAAGTAAGGGAGAGGAGGGTCCAGAGGAGCAAGAGATCACTGATAGTGGATAACCATTGAATTGAAGCGACACGAGGCAGGATGCACAGGACAGTGTCGTAGTCAAAACTTGAGAAAACAGGAGGAGCCAAGATGGCGATGTGAACGGACGTGTAGTCTCTCGGCTCCCCGATCCTTTGTTCCTCGCGACAACATCCTGACCTATCTCCTGCCACGGAGCACTAGCGAGAGGACGGGGAAAGAGAGCTGCGTTGAATGGTGCTATCTCGAGGTCCCTGCCTGCCTGAGAATCCGCTAGATTGCCGAGTGATCTGCGGCGTCCGTCTCTACCCCTGTGACTGAGACCCGAGCCGGGATACGGACATGGCGGCTGCCGGACCTACGAGGGGCTATGGATGCGGAATGACCCTGGCGCCCTGACTGGCGCTACTATCTGCCGCTGTCCGCGCCTGCCCTTCACTTGCTCACTGAGTGCCTGCCGACCGGGAGTTTTCACGGGTGCCTCCGCTACCGGGACCTTCAAGTAAGATACGCTGCGCCACTTCCATGATGGCGGACACTTGAATGCCACAAGTCCCTCACAAGCCTGCTCCCGCTCGGTTGTTACCATCGTGGGGCTTTTATTGCGGGTCATCCACTGCTTGCGTGTCCGCCCTGGCATAGCGACCTGAGTCCTCATTGTTTTGGCGGTACTTGTGCCTATGCTCCCTGTGTTTCCCCCGGTGGAGCAGATGCGATGGTTGATCCGACTGCGCTGAATGCCAACGCTGCCTCGGACAAGAACTGTACTATGCTGCGGCGCCCCGGGCGCTGTCCTGCCTTGGGGGCCGCACCTGTGACCGGGGCGAAGATGGAACCCCCGGCCGCTCTGACCTATGGCTCTATTCTTGACGCAATTCGCGATCTGCGGGCAGAAACGCGTGTGGGCTTTCTGTCGCTGTGTGAGAAACTTGAGGCTGCTACTCCCGGGGCGGACTACACACCACCGGTTTGCTTCCCTCGTTGTGATGCTTTGTCTATCCTGACTCCGGACCGGGCTACATTGTTGCCGCAAGTGCCCATTAACTTCATCAGCGCTACACTGTTACCGCCTTCACCGGAGCCCATGGTTTCTGCCGAGACTTTGCTGCCTCTGGGAATGACGCCACACACCCATCAACTACTTAGTCTGAGTGCCCCTGCTTTTTTGGCTCAGCTTCTGACTCTCCTTATTTTACTACTTTGGGAGAATCTGCTGAAGCTCTTCCGTGGGGTACATGGATCTGGTCGAGGATGGACCCGTCCATTTTGTGTCGGAACAGCATCTCCCTGCCGGGAGCGGCCATCTTGTCCCTTTGTTCTGCCAGTGAGGACTGCCCTGCGTGGACTTTGGCCGGGGGGTCGAGTGCGGACTGGCCAGGTTTAGCGTATTCTTCCTGAAGAACTGTACGTTCCTGGCTGGCGTGGGCTCGATTTGCAACGCTTCTTCAATGTGTTCTAGTGTGACTCTCCTTGCTCTGTATGGTGTTCACAATACATTGTTTTTCGCTGGTACACATGAGGGGATGTGACGAATCGACTTGAATGGCGGGTGGGGTCTCGGGATGGGCCACCCTTTCATTGCGTGCTGATATGGATCTTGTGATCTCTCCCTCTTCTTATATCGTACTGCATATTCACTATTCGTTTTGCGACATAAGGGGGGGGAATTTCTGTATGGTTGGGGTGTCCGAGAGACTTAGTATTCGTTTGGCTCCTCCCCTCATTTTTTCTTCATTGGGAGGTATAGATTAGATTTCTCTATTCTTCCTCCCTATATCTCAGGAGTTCTATTTATTTTTTCTTTTTCTTCTTTATTAGGGATTCCTCCCTCTTTTCCTCTTTCCTTTGTCTATATTTCGGGTTCTTTAGCGGGCGACAGACACTCTGCCGGGGGGGGGGGGGGGGGGGGGGGGTAGGCCATAGCCTCCGCATTGGTGTAGGGTGGGGGGAGAGTTTTAGTTTTATACATTGGTTTCTATGGGCCTTATTTTTTCTATCTCTCTGCGCTTTTCTTACCTAATTTCTGTTCTGGGTCCGAGATAGGGATTAGGGGGGAATGGGCTGAGCTGTAAATGGCGTATAATTGCTACATGATGATCTTGTTGTTTTACTCTGAACCGCCATACTGTCTGGGTAGTAACTTTCACGGTTGGTTTCATGTGATGCTCTTGCCTGCTCATGTTGTGAGATAATTGTACGGACTCAGTTCTCCTTGGTTTCTATTCTTCACTGCTTCATATTTACGTCCGGAAAAAAATTAAAAATTAACCTTCATTACTCCTGTTTCTCGGCGACACGAATTTACTCAGTGTACGGTTAATTGATCGCTGCTTATCAACCCTGATGCCGCTGAGGAATTATATTGCTTGCTTCTGTGCTCAAAAGTATTGTGGCCGGCCGGATGGTTGTGGGCCCGTATTTGTTCTCTTTTCATGCACAATAAAGGTTTACAAAAATTTAAAAAAAAAAAAAAACTTGAGAAAACAGTACTTAGCAAACATACGGTGGCTAACTGTAGCCACCTCCTCAATAGAGGAGCTGAGAACCCCAAAAAAGTATTTCCCTGATGGTTGATGGTGCCCATGTCTCGCCCCGCACGAAGGATGGCGTCCCGTAGATTTTAGCTACGATGGGACGGGGCGGCAGACCATGACCGGGTGCGGACCAAGGGAGCTATGGGCACGCTTCACGACGAATACCAGGGAAAGGACATCCCCGAAAAGTTCTTTGATTAGTTGCTCGATAAAGTCCTCCATCTTTGAAACGTTGGTGGATTCCGGAATGCCCGTGATGCGGAGGTTGCTCCGGCGGGAGCTGGCTTCCAAATCGTCATTCTTCTCACGAATGACCACCAAGATCTTGTCCATCTGCAGTAATTTCTGACGGTCTTTGGTAGCAGCATCCTCAGCGTCTGACACCCGAGACTCGACGTGGAGCAATTGATTATTGTGGAGTCCGCACGGGCCTTCACTGAGTCCAGGCAAGTCGAGAGTTTGTCCAGCTGAGTCTCAATTCCGGTCACGGTCGACTTGACATCCAACATGATTGCCTTGAGGTCGTCATCTCGGCCAGGGAGGGCATCTATTAAGGCAGCAGAATCTGCGCCGTCAGAGCCAGCACCGTCCTGTCGGGAGGATCTGCGAATCTCAAAGGCTATCCTGGGCTGTTTTGGTTCCGTTTTCCCCATGATGAAGGGCGCAGCCGGCGGAGCCAATGCCTGTGTGCGGCAAATGGCAGCAAGCCAGGACAGGGGCATGCTGTGCGCCAACAGCCGGTGACGTGAGCTAGGTGAAGGAGAAGTCAGAGCTCCCACAGTGAAGGCCGCCGCAGACCAGAGGCAGCACCTCCAGGGCAGCAGAGGAGACTGTCGACAGCCAGAGGTGAGTGGGTCACGCCATCAGTGACACTTGGTCAGTAGCCTCCCGCTGTAACTACAGACGACTTCGGAAGGTGAGCTGGGGATCAAGTCAGCATTATAGTCCTCAGAGAGCAGGCAGCAAGAAGGTGACGGCGCGGCACCAGTAGATGCCAGCAGCTTCGAGGCGGCAACGCCCGCAGGAAAATGGCCGAGCAGGAGAGGGTCCAAGAGGAGGGGGCGAGCACACCCCTATAGGAAAGACACCATCTCAGGGCTAATGCAGAGCACAGTGAGAGGGGAGTAGGTCATCCTCAGAATGGCAGGAACACAACGCGCCGGCAGCCAGACTCAGCCAATGCGTGGGAGGAGTGGGGACACAGGGGGCGCCCCCCAGGCCACAGGCGTCCGTATGCCACAGGGGGGGCAGCCCAGGCAAGGATGGCGGCTGCGCCTCCCGGAATGGTTCAAAAAGAAGGCCCCACCAACAGGGGTATGCTGGGTTTGCAGAGCAGGCCTCGATTGGGCAGGAACCCATCGCAGGGGTCCAGGGATCCAAGGCCTGGGTTCACTGGAGCAGGCCTGACCAGCGCAGGTAGCAGTTCCAGTTGGTCACCCCCAGTAGGCCGCAGCGGCGACTCCACCGCACCAGCGGGGTACGGCCTCCACGGCGAGCAGCGGGTCCCAGGGCCGATAGCAATGAGGTGTGGGCGCGGGCAAAAGATTCCACACATTAGAGAATATCTGCGGCAAGGTACTGATTATTATTTAGAGGAGAATATGGGGTCAGTTAAGTCTGCAACTACACTTTGAGTTGCATAAGGTGCAGTGATCAAGGGGAGGGCATTATCTCTGATGGTGGGCCATAGGGCCGAGCGTAACCGGAGTGTGGTCGAATTGGAAACGGAAATATTATCCCTTGAGGGCGCCATCTTTCAGGGCCCTGATCCTGATACTCAACACCGTCTCAATAAAAAAAGGCAGGACTACAGACAGTTGCTCCTGGAGGACGCCAACAGGTGTTCCCTTGCTACTCGGCACTGGATCTACGAGCAGGGCGAGCGTACTAGTCAGCTACTGGCATGGTTGGAACGCAAGGAATAGTCAGTGAAATGGGTACGTGCAGTAAAGGGACCTAGTAGCGATCTGATTACTGACCCGCAGGGTATTGCTGACGCCTTTGTGCCCCATTATAAAAGAGTGTTCGGAATCCCGAAAACTTCACAAGCTTCAATGGCAGTAGATCTCCTCGCCACCATTGAGGGAACATGTATCTCCCAACAGGGTAAAGAGGCATTGGACAAGGATATATCTGTAGATGAGATTCAGGAAGCAATTCAGGACATTCATGCTGGTAAAGCAATGGGTCCTCAACCAGGTCCAGGACACAGCAGTGAAAAGTTTACAGAAGGACCTGGCCAGTATAAAGAAGCCGCCAACAGAGCTAAGTAAGTCACAATCAAGCATCAAAGAGTGCTACTCCAACCAGATGCATCACAACAAGGGGGCGGGGGTGTCTATTGCATATTGCTCCAATATTAAAGCTATATTCTCAGATATTCCCCAACTAAAGGAAAAAGCTATCCTGTTTACTTTTAAATGCAACAATACGTCTGCTTTTAATGGGCTACTAATTTACAGACCACCCACTCCTAGGAATCCCTTCCTTTCATCCATACTGTCTGTTATGGAGTATTGTATGGAATATCCTAATTTCTCGATACTGGGGGATTTCAACTTTCATCCAGAGTCCAGAATACCATCAATGTAATCAACGGGCTAAAAAGTCTAGACCTAAACCAAATTGTTACTGAGTCCACTCATATTGGTAAACGTACTTTGGACGGTATCTTTATCAATTATGCACAGATCAAATTTAGCAGCAGGCTACCGATGACATGGATAGATCATAGTACTATTTTCTTTGAATCGTTCCCCATTGAACCGCCCATCAGAGCACTTAATAATAACAGGATGGGCGCATTGCGCCACTAGAGATAAATAAATACTTGTGACCTGGAAATCACTTTACAGTCCCATAGCCCTTGTATAGAAACTGACCTGATTCCGCAGCCCTAAATTTCAATAGCTGGGTTGACTCGGCAGCAAAGAAACTAGCCCCAGAGACGCGTGGGAGAAGTTGGCCTGGTATATGCTGACCACTAATCATAGTGGGCACCTTGTACCAGTTCAAACAACCCTTATTGATGATTAGGTTAAAGACAACCTTTATTGAAATCTATCCTAGTAGTAGCTTTGGAGAGCAGCCTTCAGGCTAAGTCTCGAAGGAACTTTAAGCCGCTTGTTTTACCAGATCAGAACCTCCTGAATGACTAAATGAAAGGAGAACCACACAAGGAATATATAACGTATATGTATTTATTACTAAACACTCTCTACCAACCTCTCTATGAGATTAGAGAACACAGCACACACTATTAAATCACTAGAACGACAGAAAATAGCACAATACACAGTGGGCTCCAGGGGGAGACCAAACCATATACTAAGAAAGCGGTATAACAACAACGCCTTGACTAGTCACAGTGCCTAAAGCTCATAGAATCGCTGGGACCCAAGGAACCACCCAAGGTACTGACACAGGGGACCCACGGAGGACTGGTGAAGTGTGAGAACACAGGCGCAAGCTCCGTACAACTGTATGGGAAAGTCGCAGTTGGAATTTTAAAGATTAAGGACACTTCAGAAAGGACTTTGAGCAAACCCTTTCAAACATAGAAGGCCACCACCCTTGTGAGTACCGGAGTTAAGCATGGGCGAATTTTGCGAATCTCGCGTTCGCGAATTTTGCGGATTTGCGAACTCAAAATCCGCGAATTCTCGCAAATTTGCGGATGTTTTTTTTTTGTGTTTGCGCGGGTTTCTGCCAGTTCGCGAGGGTTTTGTACAATTTCGCAAATTGCGAACTTACCTGTCGGGTCGCAAGTTTCGCGAACTTGTTGTTTCTACGTGTCCAGCCTGTTTGGGACACTCTTCTTCATCACTGCCACTCTCTGTCACCACTGCCACTCTCTGACTACTCATGCCACCCTCTGGCCCACCCATGCCACCCTCTGTTTCATCACAGCACCCTCTGGTTGTCCAGTCAGTGTACATTATTGTGGCAACGCAAGCACACCTTCCCTGCCTCAAGTGACCTGAATTAATTTGGGGCTGATTAATGTGTCACAGAATATTTTTTTAGCTGGCACCTGCTTCCTTAGTGCTTCCTGATTAGTGATCTTTTGCACTTGCTAAGTGCTTTCATTGTTGCAAAATTAGTTACAACACCTGCCCTGCCCCAACTGACAATAATGAATTAGGGGCTGATTAATGGATTTGAACTTCCAGCCTGGCTCCTGCTTGTCTCCCTTAGCTGTAATTCAGGACCTTTGTGGCATATGTGTAACTATTCTGAGGTTCAGAGCAGGGTCACATAATAGTTGCAACTGGCAACTGAACTCTGGAGGGGCCCCTCAGGAAGCACTACAGGAAATGGCTACTAATGATGAGCCTGAACTTTTGAACCTGGTAAGTAGTTTCAGTTTTGCTAAGATCGTATTTCTGCAATTTTGCACTTATTCGCGGGGCGCGAAGTTGTACTGGGAAGCCGCAAACTCACGCGAACAGTGCGAGCAGTGCGAGCAAAATCCGCTGCTCGCGGATTTGCGGATTTTGCGGGAGATTCGCGAATCTCGCGGATTGCGAATTTCCCGAAAATCCGCAAAATCCGCGAGCGAAACGGATTTTCCGCCCATGCTTAACCGGAGTACCCGTGTTACCTAACCCAGGGAAGTCGGGTGCATAGGTGTCAAGTGATGTCCGGAATCTTCGTCGTTTTCAGTGGCGTGATCCGGAAAAGTGCTGCTGCCGGGAAGATGAAAAATGTCCAGTGGAATACAAGCCTGAATTCAAGGTAAGAAGAACCTAAAAGCAGAGGGGACAGAGTCTGGGTCACTTCAGGGTGACCAGGGCTTGGTAGATGCTTGCCCACTGATGTCGGGTGCTTCAGGTAAGTTGACGCAATGCTTGACTCTGCAGCCACGGGGACCAGGAGATGTCGACAATGACCAAAGTCCGGAGATGAGCTATCCCACAAAGGATGTCGAGTTCTGGGGGGTCAGCGTCCGGATTGAACACCAACAAGCCTTGGCAACTGCAGCCCACGCAGTCAGAGGAAAACAGCTTCGGTGAGGACCAGCAAGGTCCTGGGGACTCTCCAAGCAATGGAGAGTCAGGGCACCTCTGGAGCAACCAGGAAAGCCCAATGAAAGTTAAAGTTACCTTCACAGGTACCCACAGGCCAAGGGACCAGGGATCGCGAATGGACCTCGAGATGAATCACGAAATACCAGCCCACGGAACACTCGTGGAGTGTAGACCGGTAATATTCAGTGGAAACACTGCTAGGGGTCAGGACTACAAGTAGACCAAAGTGCAGCCTCAGGGATCGCCGAAAAGCATATGCTGCTGCAAAAGTACACCGTGCACAGGGGTTCGGGTTGCACAGTCCCCAACGTGGGATACAGGCCTCAGAATTGCTGAGAGCACAGATCAACCTCAGAGACCTCAGGAACCCACCTCCTGTGTTGCAGAAATCTTCGGAGTCCTCAGGAACTCGGGAGATGCAAACCGGTCAGATGCGTTTAGGTGCCTCCCTTGCCGGGGAGTAACTCCTTTACTCCAAGGGAGATTCTTCAGTCATCCAGCGTAGTGTAGATCGTCGAAGTACTTGGTTTCTGTTGCAGAGTTTAGTCCAGGTAAAATCTAAAGTCCTGTAGTCAGGGGTTCCTACTTTATACCCAAGGAAAGGGTGGGACAAACTTTGGGGACCCACCTATGGGAGGGTCAGGACAGGGGGGTGGTTACACCCATGTCTTTTGTCCCGGGTTGCGCCAGAGCAGGAGCCAATGGCTCCTACAACCGGTTTGAACTGGACTATGCACAGGGACGCCAAATGTGCCCCCAGTGCGGACAAAGCACTCTCAGAGTGCCTCCACCCAGCCCCAATACACTGAAGCCTATCTGGGAGGTGGTTACACCTCCCTGTGATGGGAAGCCTATTGTCAAGCCTTCCCCTGCTCGAGCTTGACTCAGCAACAGGAGGGCAGACTCGTGTCTGTGGCTGGCAGCATCCATTTTGTGATGCCCAGGTCGAGAAAGCTGGTACCGGGTGTACCGGTGTGTCGCATATGTCTCTTTAGGAGGGTGGAATCATACCTCCACCCCCAGGTACTGGCAGGGAGGTAAGATTCCAAGGTGTTTGACACCAAACACGACATTTGTCTTAGCAGCCATTTTAAAGTTAGCATTTACAGTGAGGAAATAATGCACTTAAAGATATATATTTATATTTATAAAGTTATGTTTGGCTGCATCATAAACAACCCCAGAAACCCAGAAAATAGGTTCCGAAGGCTGCAGAGGGGCTCTGCTCATTCATGGGTACCCTCTCACATAAAACCCAGCACCCTGCCTTCAGGTTTGATAAGGCCTGCCATAGGGGTGACCGATATGTTTATATGTGCAGTGATATAAGATAGATATAGTGAACCTATATCTAAGTAAGGGGTGCATGCACCACCTTACACAGGCTGCAGTACCAGACCTGAGGTGTCAGTTTGAGCGGTCTCTCAGGTGTGGCACAATACATGCTGCAGCCCTGGGATGCCACTGGGGTACCTATGCCCTAGGTACATAGTATACCATATACTAGGGACTTATAAGGGAACCCCATAATCCTATCTGGAGTGTACCTAATGTACATGCACTCAATTTATAGGCGAAAGCAACTAGGCTGGGGTCCTGGATGGCTGTATCCCAGCCAGTTTAATTCTAAAACAGTGAAACATTAGCAAAAAGTGGGGGTAACTATAAGAAGCAGATCCTACTCTCCAACATTTGTAACCTAAGCGGGATAAAGCATCAGCTTTCCCGTTCTTATTTTTACCTGCTTGGAACTGTATTATGAAATTATAATCACTAAAAAACGGAGTCCAACGTAGTTGTCTCATGGATAAAGCCCATGCGGATTTCAAGAATTGCAGATTACGGTGATCCATGGGGACTGTTATCCTGTGATTAGCCCTTTGCAGATACTGCCTTCATTCCTCAAATTCCTTCTTTATAGCCAATAGTTCTTTGTCTCCTATAGGTAATTAATTTCAGCCGGAGTCAATTTCGGGGAATAATAATCTACGGGGGGAAGACGTCCTGTACTAGGATCTGCCTGAGAAAGGACTCCTCCGACTGCCACTTGAAATGCATCAGCCTCAACCACAAAGGGTTGTTAAGGATCTGGATGCCTTAGTATGGGCACTTGTGTGAAAGTTTCCTTTAGTTTAATAAAAGGACGCATCTGCCTGGGGAGTCCATTGAAACGTAATCCCTTTTTTCATGAGCCTAGTTATTGGGCAGGCTAAGTCGGAAAAATTGCTAGTCTATAGAAATTGGCAAAGCCAAGGAAACTCTGGATCTCTTTAACAGTTTGTGGTGCTTGCCAACGAGTGATGGCTTCTACCTTCTGACTGTCCATACTAATTCCCTGTGGGGACACCACGAATCCAAGGAAGCTTACTAATTGTGTATGGAAATAGCACTTCTCTAACTTACAGTACAGATGGTTGTCTCTCAAACGTTTGAGGACCCTCCTAACATGCACTTTGTGTTGTTGCATGGATGGTGAATAAAACAGGAGGTCATCAATGTAAGCAATGACAAACAGGTCCAAAATGTCCTTTAAGACTTCACTGATAAAAACTGGAAAGCCGAAGGGGCATTACACAGCCCGAATGGCATCACTAGATATTCATATAACCCATACTTGGTACAGATAGCCGTTTTCCACTCCTCTCCCTCCTTGATTCTCACAAGATGGTAAGCCCCTCCCAAATCTAACTTGATGAACACTTGAGCGCCTTTTATCTGATCAAGGGGGGAGGATATCAGGGGTAGATGATACCTATTCTTGATGGTGATGGCATTTAATGCCCTATAGTCTATACAGCATCTAAGACCCCCTCTCTTTTCGGTATAAAAAAGAGAGATGATGATGCCGGTGACTTGGAGGGACGGATAAACCCAATTCTCAATATTTCGTCCGGATATTCTCCCAAATAAATGTTCACCTTTTCTGTCAAGGAGTAAATCCTACTACAGGGTATGCGAGCTCCAGGCAGCAGATCTATCCAACAGTTATAGGCCCTATGGAGTGGAAGGCTAGTGGCCTTTTTCACATCAAAAATGTCCTTGAGGTCCTGATAAATGGAAGGTAACGCAGATTCAACTGTACTGGTGAGTGCAATGACTTTCTCTGGATTGCTTGTGTCATGAAAAATATGTTCCATACAATAGTTGTGGTTAAATGTTAACGTCATCCTCTTCCAATCAATAAATGGATCATGTTGACATAACCAGGGCAGCCCTAAAATAGCTTGAAACTGAGGGGATTGTATGAGATCAAATGCAATGAGTTCATGATGTCTCTCCTCAATGATTAAAGTTAAATCGGTAGTAGCATGTGTAATGGGACCAGACTTCAAGTTTCTACCATCAATGATTGTGACTTCTTCCCAAGAGGGTTTTGTCACCCAAGGAATTGTTTTGCTCTGTGCCCACTGTGAATCCATGAAGTTACCAGAAGCGCCAGAATCCACCATTATTTGCACGTCTGCAACCTGGTACCCTCATATCAAATGCGAGGAGAAAAAGAAGTGACGTGGAAAAGATGCTGGTACCTCCGTCTGTGAGACAATTAATCCTGAATTACCTGAAGTCCTTGTCTTCTAAGACTCCTGGCTCACTAGTTTTCCAAATTCCTTGTCTGTTTAGGCTTTTACTGGACAGTCTCTAAGGAAATGGCCCTGCTCTCTACAGTACAAGCAGAATTACTTGTCTCGCCTTCACTGCCTCTGTTCTTCACTAAGGGGCCCTCTTATACTCCCTATTTGCATTGGTTCTAGTTCTTCAACTGTTCTTTCTGGGTCAGACTTTCTTTCCCTGTAAGAAAAAACTTGCCCATCTGACCTGCCTCTTTCTCTCTTCCTCTCACTGATTCCATGGTCCAATTTGACCACAGGTCAATAAGGGCAATACAAGACTCAGGAGGGTCAACCACTTGTGTAAACATATCTTTTAAATTTTCCCTCAAACCCTGTAAAACAAGGTGCTACGCTTCTCCTCAGGCCACCCAGCTTCTGCTACCAATCTATTAAAAGTGGAAATGTATGTGGTTAAATCTTTAGTTCCCTGTTTTAAATTCAAAAGTTCAGTGTCTACCGACTGCGTGAATGTATGTCTGTCGAATAACTTCTGGAGTTCTCTTTCGAAGGTGTTATAGTCATGTAGCAGTGGATCGTTTCTTTCTATTAGAGGTATGGTCCAATTGGCAGCAGACCCCCCTAGATAAGCTATAACAAGCGCCACTTTCGCTTGATCTGTTGGAAAGCAAGTGGCCTTGCACATGAAGTGAAGCTGACACTGACTGATAATGGCTACGAATTTAGTTGGATCCCCCCAAAACGCTCAGGGGGGCCAAAGGAATGGATGGTGGAGCAGTGACTTGTATTATCGGGAAGCTAGTACCAGGATTCTGGGTCCCTGCACCTGAATCAGACCTCATTCCCCGTTGCATGGAATCCACCCGGGCTGACAAGGCTTGGGTTTCCTTCTGAAAGTTACCCAACATGTGGGCTAAATCTGCTAGAGACGCCTGACTCATCTCCAGGACGCCCGGGCGGAAGAGAAAACTTTTCTCTTTTGGCTTCACCTATATTTCAAAGTCAGAAAGCGATCTCCTTGGGAGCAAATATGTAGCCAACAACACTATTCGTCACACATACCCTCAAGAATTCTCATTCCTACAAGGTGAACCAATTCAAGTAAGCACATCCTATGAACTTAAGAATCAGGACAGTGCAAAAATAACAGTAATTATTAATAATTCTTACAGTTTATTACGAACATCAATACATATAATAGTTCATCACAGAGTTAAAAATCATGCAATTTAAAGACAACTTTGAAATTCAAATATGTCATTCAGATTTAAAAAACAAACGATCACAGTAATCAATACAGATTATAAAACACAACGACCAAGTGGGACAAAAAAGCAGCAAGAAAAATGATTTCAAATCAAGAAAACGTCACGATGGTCAGACAAACGGATAAATAAAATATAGATGCACACAACTTGAACAGAAAAATTCCTGTTAAATATCAATAATCAAGTGTTGCATTTGTCATTAATCTGTGATGTATTCCAATACAAAGCATAGGCGCCTTTTGGTGGGTCCAGTGTAATATCTCCCCCACCTTCTCTAGGAAAGAAAACTTCTTCCCACCTCGTATCAATAGTTCTCCAAATGCTAGTACTCCCAGATTCAGGTGTACTTTAAAAGACGTAGATAAAATCCTCACCACACACGGCTTATAACGATAATGATCTTACTCGTGTTACAAAGTAGCATACTAGCTCTTTTTTGTCAAAAAGTCACTTCCTACGTCAATAGATAAAAACAGGAAGGAGATACACCCAGTCTGAAGAGATTGTCAAGACCGATGACGTCTGTTATTTTCAAATCCAACGGAGGGAAGGCAAATTCTCACTCCACACGATGTGTACTGTCTAAAATATAGAGTCACGTTCCTCATACCGGGAATCTGAAAAGGGGTATACGACTCACCTATATTTCCGCAGGAACGTCACGGACATGAAGAAAGGTCCACAACTTCGCCAAATCACCTATTGCACCGAACAAGGTCAAAGTGACAATGGTAACGTGGGAAAGAAGGGAAACAAAACAAGGAGAGATAAGGGTCTTATGTCGAACCCCAGGCTGCAACGGGATTAGGCAAGGACAAGGCACAACAACTGTCAACAAGAGAGAAGAACAAAAACGGGTAAGTATGTAGTAGGGTATCTCTATCTCTAAATCTCTCTAATGGTTATGTCATACCTTAAGGTTTCCCTTCTTCTGAGTTATTCAAATAGCTAGGGTTTTCAGGCACGTGTCTGGTTCTGGTAGGCAAAAAATAGAGCACTACTAATTACTAATTAGAGGCAGATAAATAAAAAGGAATGAAATGAAATAAAAAGGCCCTAGGCTAGAACTCACCTTAATCACCAGACTTCTGTATGAGTAATATTCTTCACAACATAAATGTGTATAAATGTGAAATAAATCAGCCATAATGTTCAGGTAGTATATCTAATGTCTATTTCTTTCTTCTTGTACAGGTTACTAAATCTCAAAGAGAGAGAAGGAACAGTGTTACCGTCATGTGGCAGTAATGCAGCTTTCTGTTTTCTTTTTCTCTCAGGACAGCGTGAAACCGAAGAGGACAGAAATCCGGAGGCGGCGCGCCGAAAACAGGAACACCGAGATAGTTAGCCAGGAAGAGGAGCAACACCCCAAGGAAACAGGACGCGGTAAAGACTCCCGACGCCTCAGAAGTGCCGTGAAGACCCAGAAGGTAAGCCTCCAACTCCAGAGACTGGAACGCGAAGCGTTGCCGACCGGGGATGGTTGCGCTTTGAACTGTTTGGTCTGCGGCTGCGCATGCGTGTCCCCGTGTTGCGGCCTTCTCTGTAGTTCACGCGCTCCCAGTCCAGCAGCCGTGGCAGTCGGCACTTAATGGGCTGCCGTGCGCCTAGGCGGGCACCTTTGCATCCAGGAAGGGAAACCTTCCCACATAAAAACAATCTCATGAGGCGTTTTCATCTTTCTCTGGGTGCTGCAGAATGCAATTTCAACACTATATTTCACATTCTGATGTGCCTTTGATATCAGCAACCTGGACATCAGTCACATATGTACATACCATTGCGAGGTCAACGATTGTAGCATAGCAAACATTCAACTATGGGTGCCACCCGGAAGTTCAAGCTTGTAATCTGAATAGTTTGTACCATTTACGCATTCTTTAAGATTTTTAAACTGGTTGTCATATCTACATAGAACATTATGTGATATCTTCGGCATTGCAATTTCTGTCATCTACGATGTACTAGTTACTCAATTCATTGGCATAGTAGCACCATCCATGCTGAACTAAACAGTGTTGAATTGCATTGCTTCACATGTTGCATTGATAGATATTGACAACCAAAATATGATGAAATGTACGTTTCACACAACATAGGTCTATGCTATGAGTTATACTGGGCCCGTCAGTTCCCAGCATGTAATATACAGCAGCACAGCACGCTGCCACACTTCACTGCCTTTGTGTTATTGTATACTTAGAAGGAGGTGACATCTATGGAAGATGCAGGACATTTCTGACCATTGACCCTGCAGCATGAACCATGCAGCAGCCTTACACCAGTGGAGACACCCGTATGCCATGTTGTAAGTGTGACTCAGTTGCAGGAGTGATTGGTGTTGTGCAAGGAGAGATACATTCCAGACAAATGCTTACGGTATGATGGCCTTTCTGTCATGTAATGTGTGTTGCAGATTGTGGCACACAGGTCACAGGAAACACAACAAGAAATTGTCCAGAAAACGCCCCATAAGGCAGTTTCAATGGTCACTCTATGTATCAAAAGACATAGTTGATGTTACAACAAGGTGAACTACCAACATTTTTCCGAGAGGAACAACACTATCCACACACCTGTATTGGCATTATGGAGGCACTATGAGGTGAAATTAGTTTCTTGCTGAATCCTTCTTCAATGTTACATGTGTGCACCATTCTGCAGTACACATCTGCCTGGTAATTTGCAAATTACAAATGATTATGATCAGGGAGGCTTCCATTCTGGCACTGACTCAATCAGCCCAACTACACAGGCACGCTTGCAACATAGTGCAAGGATGCTTACTTAGCACAAGGCAGCCCACGTGTACCACGCGGGACCAAAAGTAAGGAATGCCCTGTAACTTGGAGATTGGACACAATTCACACCTTTTATTTTGACACAGGGCAGGGCAGCAAGACTCATTGCAGCTCTGCCCAACCCCAAAAACACCTACATGTTGTTCCAAGTGTGTGTAGAAGACCATGGATGTTGTGTCAAAACACCAACATCAACCCCCGGGCTACAACACAGTCCCACATAGTACTGGCTGGAAGGGAACCAAGATGACAAGGCCTAAAGAAGCCATACAGGATGTCTCTGCATGATCTTAAAAATGGGTGCTGAAACATTGTGCCACCCGTGTGACTGATGGAGGGATGCATAAGTGGTGATGTGTTATTCTTCTTAACACCCTATGGAGCTTTTTCACCTGCACCTATGATAGAGCGCGCAGGTCACCCAACTAGAATTTATACAGATACTCACCTGGGCCCATAATTTCCGATAAATCATATAACGCTCTACTACCAGTATATTATAATTTCTATTACTGATTCCTATACCAGTATCTTACGAATCTTTGACACTAGATACCTTCACACAATGGATCAGGGAGTTGAGTCAAAAATAGGTACTCAAATAACAACATTTGCATTTATAATAACCACAGAGTCAGGGTAAGTTAAAACTTTTATCTAATCATCATCATATGTCATGAGCAGAAAATTGAAGGTGATAAGACTATCAATTACTAAAATCAGAAACAGTGTATAGCTATGAATAAGATAGAGTATGCTAAGCATTTAGAGACTATAAGTAAGGGCAAGGGAAAACAAGGAACATGCTATTTTTAGAAAACCAATCTTTCGTTTCTTGATTAAAGGAGGGTAAAGAAAGGGAACATACTGAACCCAAAGACTTTCGCAACACTAACAGTTTGAAAAAGGAGAAATGCAACTATGTAATTCGAGCATTCTGATTTCAGAAAAAATAAATTATAGAGAAGGTAAGAGTTGGAACATTCTATAGATTCAACTTATTTCCTACAGGGAGGGTAAGAAAAAGGAACATATACTATATAGAAACGATTTAGCATTGACTAAAAGTGGGTTGAAAAGTGGAACATGCTAATAGTCAGTAAATACATGAATATCTCATTTACCAAGGGACAGGAAAGAAAAGGAACGTATGCAATCAAGCTTTGCAATTTCAGGATGGGGAGAAGAGGAATGCAAATATCTCTACAAAACACCCACACAGACTTTATATTTACCTAGGATAGAGTGAAGACCAACCCTGGCCACGGGTCAGTTAGAAAGGACAGGAGGAACCCCAAGGACTTCAGTGCCGGTAGGCGAGCAGGTGCAGCTCATGGACAATCAGGACAGGATAACCCCAGGATTTGGATCAGGACCGGTTCATCAAAGGTTAAGACCAACACCTGCAGCTTCAGTTGCAACGCCTGCGCTACTCCCTCTCTGCAAGGAATCTACCAATAACCCCGTCTGGGTTATAAATTTTATGAGCAAAGTGCTTCGCCAGCACTTTCACTTCCTAAAAAAACCCGATTAGGTTCTTGAACCTCCCAACAGAGTGCTTCGCAGCTCTCTGCTTTCAGTCACCTATTGAGTGCGTTGGGTCAGTGACAGGACAGCTATTTGGACAAGTCGGACAATTTCTCTAGCTAAACCTACGCTAATTATACTGTTTTTCATGTCAGTGTACCACCCCCCAAAGTTGCAAGTGTAAGGATCCCCAATTTTGATTGGACAAAGGAGGAGGACAGGTCATCACACCACCTATTTTCTAGACTTTCTCAGGCTCTTTATTCAGATTCCGTACACGCCCCTTAAATTCCAGGTTCTCATGACATATGCCTTTGGTTAACAATGGTGAATATAACATTGAATACAATTGTAACAATTTTCAGTACAGTTCAGCTTCTTCTAGCTAGGTCGCAGGTCGGGTTCCCAGGCGCATCTTGGCTGTTGCTGCCATCTGGCTTAGTTTCAAATGCAGCGAAGTTCACTTTCCCTCCGCAGAGACATGTGCAAAAGGGACTTCCAAAAAGGAGTAGCAAGCACCTCCCAGGCCCAAAGAGTACGATACATGAAAAGTAAAAGAAAACAATTTAGAACACAGTAATAAATGATTACACTGTATACCTTGAATCTCTATACTACACACATTACTTCAATATAAACTACAGCATTAGGATTAAGCAGAACGAACAGCTTAGCGAAAGCAGCAATGCAAGCTTCTCGCATGTGAGAACATAGAACAGCCATTTTAGCACTAGTGTGCAGATGCGAAAAAGTTCCCCCCAGAACTGCAAGTACGTCATGTCACGTGGGTATGACAGACGCATGCGCAGTAGAAATTCCCGCGTAGCAACAGCCATTTTATATGCAAGCGTATTAGGATTAGAAAACGCATAAGCAAGCTTCACTCGGACACCCAAATGGGGAAAGAATAAGGGACTAATTAGTAAGACGAACATATTGGTTACATGGTTAGGGTTATTTGAGGTTAATGAGTACGAGCAAGTAGCTCCATCAATCCCCTCTTTGATTATATTTTATATCATCACAAATTAATGAAACAGGTGCCAACTTTTCACATTTCACCCATTTCAATCTCTTCAAACTTCTATTCTGCTTTTTCTCATTACTCTTAATAGGATGAGTATTTTTCATCTTTTTGTAGATCTGACTATTCAATTCTTCCAATTCTAGTTCTTCAATGTTTCTTTTTACCCCTCGCTGATTCACAGAATATTTCTTCTTGTGTTTTCGACATTTGCAGCAAATTACTATCCCTAAAACTATTAAACCTATTCCCGCCATTGGCATCAGTATCTTACTCACAAGACTTTTACCTAGATATGAAAACCAACTACCTACAGAGGAGAGACCATCAGTCAGTCTCTTCCAGGCTCTATCAACCTCCAGTGGTTTGAGCTCCTTTTCCAAATTAGTTATGTTTTTCACATACTTCTTAATTTCAACACTTTTGTCTGGAATGTAAGTGCAACAATGTTGCGCTTTCAACATTCTACAGACTCCGCCCTCTTTTGCCAATAGGGTGTCAAGAGCAAGTCGATTTTGTAAAACCATAGATCTGATCGCAACCAATTCGGTATTGACCATCAGGAAACCTCCAGCATTGTCAGTTGATAACCGATCTACTAGTGTTGACAATTTGCAGATTCTGTGTGTATTCACAGCCACTCCCACTGTAGGTATCAATGCAGTAAATATATCACCTATTATTTCTCCAACAATTTCTCTTTTATTGCGTACTAATCCATTAGTTTCTTCATTGCTTCCAGTATCTTTACCCATATGGAATATCTTTGGGAAGACAATACCAAAATAACAGCTTCCATAGCAGTGATCTGGTAATTTGAAATAAGCCTTGTTCCCACATATATAATAATATCCGGGAAACACAGGTTCTGTCCCATCTTTGAAAACCCAACCCCCAATTACCTTTTAATTGTGCTCACATGTACTGGAACCAATGAAAATGTTATTATAATAACTAGTCATTTCTCTGTGAAGACAAAGTTTCCCCTTCTTTTCGAAATCCAGCAACATAGCAGCATTAGCTCCACCATTTGAGGTGCTCCCTATATTTTCAGCCCATTTAGGGGTTTTCTGTTTTTTGTCATTCGCTTTTCTTTAGACACTTTCTCTTCTTTTCTCTACCATATTTAGGAATATTTTTTCTTTTTCGTGTAATAGACATGCTATGTTATTTCTGTGTGCCTCACCTATATCTATTGTACCTATAGTTAGAAAGTATTCACCTATGTAGCGTGTTACATCACTCTTAGTATGTACAGGATTTAGGTTACCACGGATAGGAAGTTCAGAAAATATCACATCTGAATTAGAATAATAATACTGTAAAGGTCCTTTCTTATAGAATAAACTAGCTAAATTACTACAGAAAATTCCATATGTTAGTGGCAAGTGATGATAAGTCACACCCTCAGCTACCTAAGTGGGCAGCTTCATGCAAACATAAAAGTCTTCTATCTCCATAGCTTCTACATAATGTACTAAAAGGTTTGCAAATACATTCAAATGAGTTCTGTTTTTGATTCTATTATAGTGCTTTCCTTCCTCATCTGGTGCATCTAAGTCAACTTTAGTTTGTCTAAGGCTACGCGCTTTCTCTTGTGTATCTATTCTGTGTGGTGTATCTTTCGTCTGCAGCTCTCCTGTGTCCATTGTCACTGGCTTAGTAGGGTATAAATTAGTATCTTTACTCATCATGTAAGGAATAGTAATGGTTAGTCCTATCCAAATTATAAGTACTAATACTACACTACACAAACATACTTTGCAGCATGTTCTTACACAATTTCTTTTCGGTCTTCTGTTAACAGTTGAATCTGCCATTAGGTCTAAAGGAGTCTCAACCCCTCTTTGAAACTTTTCCCTCAGTCTTTGCCCTGAGCAATACTCAGGTGGGTCTTATTTCTCCAGTATTTTGATCAGCAGTCAATTCTTCATCAGTCTCGTCACTTATCTCTAGGTTTTCAAAATCTTCCAGAACTATGCAGGTCCACTCAGGGCCCTTGTATTTGTTATTAAGTCTTTTTAGTCGTGGACTTCTTCTTCTGGGTTGTATCACAGGTGGTTTGGTTTGGCTTGTTACCTCATCCACTTGTTCAGGCTCTTCATTAATCTTCTTTAAACGCAGTCTCAGTCTCTTGACATATCTAGGCCACATGTCTCCTTTACTGAATCGTTTAACTGGTACTGTGCTCTGACCCTCTTCGAATGCTCTTTTATTCTCGCTCAGTTGTGGCACATTGATCTCAGTATCTTCTTCTTCTTTCCTCTCTATCTGACTAGTTCCAGGTCTTACTTCAGTTTCTCTGCCTGGTTACTAATCTGACCCTGTTCAGGAATCTGTTGGATTTGTCCTTTATCTATTTCATTTTCTTCGTCCTGAACATAATTGTCTATTCCTATCTGATCCTGCTCAAGCTCTTCAAACTCTTGATCTTCTTCTGCTTGAGTTTTCGCCCTAATATCTATCTGTCCCTTTTCAGATTCAGGAGTTTTGGGTGGTGTATCGATTACCTGATCTCTCCCTATCTGGTCCTCCTCAGAGTCACCTTTGACATGAATTTCAATGACCTGAGTATCTTGCTCTATTCCTGTCTCATCCTCGCTATCACTCTGTCCGTCTAAATAAGGTTGATTTCTGGTACGAACATATTCTGAAGGTATGTCGATTATTGGGATCCAATCATCTTGACTGGTGCTCGGTTGTTCTTGTCAGGAAATCCCTGCACCGACAGGGAAAAGACATCCGCGACTTCAACGGACTACAACTCCCAGAAGGCCAAGCGGGAAGAGCGTTATGCAACTCAGGGTAATGGTTGCATAACGCAATTACAACACGCCTATATAGGCGGTACCTGAACGAAGAAGGGTATCGGATATTCTGGTATCCACACGGCCTTCCACCAAGCTGTTCCTGTGCCACCCGCAGTGAGAAGAATTCCCAGCAGGATTCTAGGACAAAGACGGATGCGGGTCGAGTGAGTCTCCCCGGGCCGCTCTTTGTTAGTCCGCCCTGTTTCTTCTCGGTGAGCCGCCAGGAAAGCTTCCTTGCCGCTGCTGACTCGGACGAGTCGAGAAGCCTGTCATTGTTATCGGACGCGGAAAACTTTGCCGCCGCTGACTCGGAGGAGTCGGGAGTCCCACACAGGGGCATTCGCTGGAGTGAGCCGTAGCTCCCAGCCTGTCCCATAACTACGGGAGACTCCAGCTGTTACGCACACCAGGAGGTGTTTGCCGCGTATCGGCTGTAGAGTTTCCAACGACGATCGAGCGGCTGCTCTCGTCACCAGCTTTTGGCATTATTTGGACAACGGAGACGCATCACCCGGAGGTGAAGCAGCGTCCCGTTGTAGAAGAGGAAGAGGTCGAGCGGCTGCTCCCTTCAGGTCGAGACCCCGGCCGGGTGTCTCCCTGACTCCACGTGTGAGAAACGGCTGTTTCCACGATTCCCTCAAAACACATCGAGTGGCATTGCCGGCTACTGTGTTTCTACCCTCTGTTGGCATACGCCGGGACCGGCGTATTTGCAGAGGACGGGGTAACGTATACCGGCTGGAGGTGACCAGTGACTATTTACTATATAGATTTCGTGTATATTGAAATGCTATACAAATAAATCACCAAACATAGAACCGTGTCGTGTCCTGTTTTGTGGTGTCTGTGGCGACCCCGAGACTCCCAGGTGTTACAAAATATCCGACCTAATAAACCTTAACAGTCTCCTGGTCGTTTACGGACATGGCAACACTGGACGACGTCCTGGCCGCATTGGCCGCAATGCAAATAAAACTCGCGGCCTCAAGGCAGGAAACCGCAGATGTGCGGGCTAGGCTGGATGCCATACAAACAGACCCTTTAACGCCCAGCGTTTCCCTCACGACACAGAGTCCATCGGTAGTGGTGGAAATGCCGGTTGCTATTCCCTTGGCAACCCGGAGAGATACAGCGGAGACCCCAACACCGTGCAAGTGTTCCTTACACAGGTAGCCCTGCATTTGTCTTGCAAGCCTAAGGCATTCCCGCCGAGCCAAGCCAGGGTGGCTTTTCTAATATCCTACTTGGCTGGGAACGCTGCACAGTGGGCTGTACCATTGGTGAGCCGTGACGACCCCATCCTCTGTGACTGGGGGGCTTTTCGCGAGGAATTCCTCAAGGTGTTTGACAGAAGGGCAGACTCATACACCGCAGACCGCGAGATGTTGGAATTAAGACAAGGGTCTAACGATCTAGTGCAATACCTCAATGCGTTTCGCAGACTGGTGGCTGAAACCAAGTGGCCAGTAGCGAAACAAACTGCGCTGTTTCACCAAGGGTTGTGTGACGAGCTAAAGGATGTGGTTGCTCAAATCGACCCACAACCCAAGACTTGTGAGGGCCTTATCAACCTGGTGTTGAGGTTGGATCACCGGATGAGCGACAGAAGAGGCAACACTAGAAGAAAAGGGAAAGCTCTTCCATCTTACACAACGGTGGGAAGTCCGGAACCCACGGCCCGACCAAGGGGGAACCCATGGACATCAGTGCCATTAGAGCAAGTCTCACGGCATCGGAGAAGGAATCCCGCCGTAAATGGGCTGTGCCTGTACTGCGGCAAGAAGGGACACTATGTCCGGGAGTGTCCGGCCAAACCAAAAAGTACACGATATAAGAACCGGTCGGTGACAGCGGTGTTGGACGTCCCGGCGGAAAACTAGAGGACTCCCAGACCAACGAAGGGGCGTCTAGGAGTCACAATTACATCCCTTCACTGTCTAATTCTGTGTCCAAGGGACAAAGGCACTTGTTCATCACAGTGCACGTGGGAGTGCACGACCAGTGGGTACCGGTGGTGGCCATGGTGGATTCAGGGGCGACAAGCGTGTTCATGGACATTAACGAGGCGAACAAGCTGGGGCTGGTGCTTCTTCCCAAAGCTGTTCCAGAAGACGTATACGCCGTGGACGGAAGACGATTGGTGACCGGGCCCATAGGGCAGCACACAGGGGGTCTACTGATGAAGTATGGACGGAGCCATCTGGAAGAGATAGACTTCAACATAATCAGGGCACCTCAATACGGGGTCATATTGGGACCTCCATGGTTACAGAAGCATAACCCGTTAGTGGATTGGCCTACGCATTCCCTTGAGATGAAATCCCCGTTCTGTCGAATACAATGCGGGAAGAAACAGGAACAAACCCTCACAGATCCGAAAGGAAGTCAGACGGTAGGCACGGCAGCTGAAAAGGATGTTATGCTCCCCAGAACTTATCACAGATACGAGGATGTGTTTGATGAAATGAAGGCGGAGGTGCTCCCTCCACATCGAATATACGACTGTCAGATTGATCTGGTCCCAGGAGCTAACGTGCCCAGCGGCAGATTGTATGCGTTGACAGAACCGGAAAACGTGCATCTTAGAGGGTATCTGGATAAACTCTTGGGGCTGGGTTTCATAAGACCGTCCAAATCCCCCGCCGCCTCGCCGCTCTTCTTCATTCCGAAGGCTAACTGGGAGCTGAGGGCCTGTGTGGACTTCAGGGAGTTGAATGCCATCACCATAAAGAACCGCTACCCCATACCACTCATAAGTGTTCTCCTGGAGCAGGTCAAGAGGGCAAGGATTTACACTAAGTTGGATTTGAAAGGGGCTTACCATCTGGTGCGCATGAGGGACGGCGACGAGTGGAATACCGCATTTAAGACACGGTTTGGCCTATTCGAGTACCTCGTCATGCCGTTCGGTTTGTGCAACGCACCGACCGCCTTTCAGTATTTCCTGAATGAGGTGTTTCGGGAGGAGATGGATAGATACGTCGTGGTCTACATCGACGATATCCTCATTTATTCAGACACTGAGGAGGATCATGTACGACACGTCACGGCGGTACTCCAGAAGCTGAGGGAGAATATGCTGTTCTGCAAACTCAGCAAATGTGATTTCCATGTCACATCGGTGGAGTTCCTGGGAGTGATGCTGAGTCCGAACAGACAAGAGATGGCGGAACGCAAGATCAAGGCAGTAAGAGAGTGGCCAACCCCCCAAGGAGTCAAGGATGTCCAAAGCTTTATTGGCTTCGCCAACTTCTACAGGCGATTCTTCGACGGCTTCTCGGGGCTGGTGGCACCGATCACACAACTGCTAAGGAAGTCAGCTGAGTTTGTGTGGTCTCAAGATGCACAGAAGGCCTTCGAAGCCTTGAAAGACGCCTTTGGCAAAGCGCCGTTGTTGGCACACCCGGATCCGTCCCTTCCCTATGTAGTAGAAGCAGACGCATTAGACGTGGCCATTGGAGCTATATTGTCACAGCGCAATCCGGACACGGGATTGCTTCATCCCGTGGCATTTATGTCCCGCAAACTGAACGACGCTGAGCGCGATTATCATATAGCAGAAAAAGAGCTCCTCGCCATCAAGGACGCTTTCGCAGAGTGGAGACATTGGCTGATGGGGGCTAGGCATGTAGTGACGGTGTACACCGACCACCAGAACCTGCAGTTCATGACAGCAACAAGACATCTTTCTCCTCGGCAGTTACGATGGATGATATTCTTCGCTGGATTCAACTTCCACATTACCTATCGTCCTGGGTCAGAAAACCGCAAGGCCGATGCGCTGTCCCGACAGTCTGCTGTCAAGGAACCTCCACAAGAGATGGTGCATTCGATCATTCCCCTGCAGATGGTGCTGGGGGTGATACAACCAGACACCTTCCTTAAAGGAATCCGGAGAGGGATCTGTTCGTTCGCTTGGAGGAGGTGGCTACATAGCCACAAGGAATGGCAAGTGAGAGACGGTATACCGGTAAAAGGCGGATGTCTACTGTAACTCACACCTAGACTGAGAAAACAGGCGTTTGAGTGGTGTCATGACTCCCCCAGTGCGGGTCATTTGGGGTACGAGAAGACGGTGGCCAGCCTGGGACGCCATTTCTGGTGGCCAGCCATGAGAGTGGATGTCAAGACATGGGGGCAGGCCTGCACCACATGTGCTACCATGAAGACGGACCACAGCAAAACCCAAGGGTTCCTTCATCCCCTTCCTACCCCGAATAGACCATGGGAGAATATTTTGTTGGACTTCGTGGTGGGTTTACCTAGGGATCAAGGAATGACAGCGATATTAGTGGTCGTGGACTACTTGACTAAAATGGGGCACTTCATCGCATGCAAACAGGTACCTACGGCAGGAGAGCTAGCAACAGTACTGCTAACTAACGTGGTACGTTTACATGGACTGCCCGAGGTGATTGTGTCGGATAGGGGGTCGCAGTTCACGGCACAATTCTGGAAGACGTGGTGCTCTGCGTTGCACGTCCAGACCGCGATGTCCACCAGCTACCACCCCCAGACGGACGGCCAGACGGAACGCCTAAACCAAACTCTAAAACAGTATCTGCGCTGTTTTGTGGAGCAGGGGAAGGAGGAATGGGTCGATCTGCTCTGGATCGCGGAGATAGCGTACAACAATGCCACTCACAGTTCGACTAAAGCATCCCCGTTTTACAGCAACTAGGGTCATCATCCGAGGTTCTTGCCCTTTGTCCATCCACTTCGAGAGAGCAAAATACCTGCCACAGCAGAAAGAGTGGCACACATCAAGGACATCTTGTTACGCTCCAGGGCCTTCTTGATTGAAGCTAAACAGAGGTATAAGGCTACAGCGGACAGAAGAAGGAGACCTGGACCGATATACCGGCCTGGGGACCACGTTTGGATATCTACACGGAACATGAGGTTCCGCAAGAACAGCGTCTTCCATCCTAAATACATGGGGCCTTACAGGATCACCAAGTGTATGGGTCCAGTGAATGTGAGGGTATGCCTACCCCAGACATTGAGAATCCATCCTGTGTTCCATGTGTCGCTGCTCAAACCAGCCTCGAACAAAAAGAACACGAAGCCGAGACGATAGTGGTGGAATCGGAGGTGGAGTATGAGGTTGCAGGTATCCTTGCTTCCAAGTGGCTAAGGGGAAAGTTGTGGTACCTAATCGCCGGAAAGGATATGGACCTGAGGAACAATCGTGGGAGCCGGCTGCAGGGGTGCATGCACCGCGCCTGGTTTCGTTGTTTCACCGTCGCTTCCCTTCCAGCGCCTGCCCCGTGGGGAGATGCTGAGGGAGGGAGGATGTACTGTCAGGAAATCCCTGCACCGACAGGGAAAAGACATCCGCGACTTCAACGGACTACAACTCCCAGAAGGCCAAGCGGGAGGAGCGTTATGCAACTCAGGGTAATGGTTGCATAACGCAATTACAAAAAGCCTATATAGGCGGTACCTGAACGAAGAAGGCTTTCGGATATTCTGGTATCCACATGGCCTTCCACCAAGCTGTTCCTGTGCCCCCGCAGTGAGAAGAATTCCCAGCAGGATCCTAGGACAAAGACGGATGTGGGTCGAGTGAGTCTCCCCGGGCCGCTCTTTGTTAGTCAGCCCTGTTTCTTCTCGGTGAGCCGCCAGGAAAGCTTCCTTGCCGCTGCTGACTCGGACGAGTCGAGAAGCCTGTCATTGTTATCGGATGCGGAAAACTTTGCCACCGCTGACTCGGAGGAGTCGGGAGTCCCACACAGGGGCAATCGCTGGAGTGAGCCGTAGCTCCCAGCCTGTCCCTTAACTACGGGAGACTCCAGCTGTTACGCACACCAGGAGGTGTTTGCCGCGTATCGGCTGTAGAGTTTCCAACGACGATCGGGCGGCTGCTCTCGTCACCAGCTTTTGGCATTATTTGGACAATGGAGACGCATCACCCGGAGGTGAAGCAGCGTCCCGTTGTAGAAGAGGAAGAGGTCGAGCGGCTGCTCCCTTCAGGTCGAGACCCCGGCTGGGTGTCTCCTTGACTCCTCTGTGGAATAAGGTCGAGCGGCTGCTCCCTTCAGGTCGAGACCCCAGCCGGGTGTCTCCCTGACTCCACATGTGAGAAACGGCTGTTTCCACGATTCCCTCAAAACACATCGAGTGGCATTGCCGGCTACTGTGTTTCTGCCCTCTGTTGGCATACGCCGGGACCGGCATATTTGCAGAGGACGGGGTAACGTATACCGGCTGGAGGTGACCAGTGACTATTTACTATATAGATTTCGTGTATATTGAAATGCTATACAAATAAATCACCAAACATAGAACCGTGTCGTGTCCTGTTTTGTGGTGTCTGTGGCGACCCCGAGACCCCCAGGTGTTACAGTTCTTCAGCTATTTCAGGATCGACCTCTTGAGACCCTTCAGCTGCGCAACCTTCAGCCTCAGTTTCATCAATTTCCGTCACCTTCTTTGTATGACTGACATGGATCCAGTGTGGAACTCCTGCACACTTTACTGCTGTGGTGGTGATCAGGATCACTTGTCGTGGTTTACTCCACCTGGGTGTGAGGCAGGATTTACGAGTATGTTTCTTAAGGACAACCCAATCTCCTGGGTTCAAATCATGAGCTGGAGTTGCTGGTCTGTCGACAGCGTCTTCCCCAACCTGGCGAGAGATAGAACGCACTTGATCAGCCAGTTCTTTGCAGTGTTCCAGTACTAAATCATCAGATATATTTATCAGTCTGTGTCATGGCACCCATGCTTGCCGCATTGCTCTTCCCATCAGTATTTCATGGGGACTTAAGCCTGTTTTCCGGTCTGGAATACTTCTAAGTCCCATCAGAACAAGTGGCAGAGCATCTGGCCACTCCAATCGAGTTGACTCATACATCTTTCCCAGTCTTGACTTTATAGTGCCATTCAACTGTTCTACCACTACAGATGCTTGTGGGCGATATGCGCAGTGTAGTTTTTGCTTAATTTGGAATGCTTCACAAATTAGACCCATAATCTCGCTATGGAAATGTTTCCCTCTGTCAGATTCAATTGTCACCGGAAATCCAAACCGTGGGATAAGCTCTCTAAGTAGAAGCTTAACCACAGTAATGCTGTCATTTTTACGGGTGGAGTAAACTTCCACCCATTTTAAAAACAGGCAGACAATGACAAGCACATATTTTAGTCCTCGACAAGGGGGCAACTGAATGAAATCAATCTGCAATCTGATAAAAGGTTTTCTCCCTTTCCAATTTTCCCTGGCAATACAACTGTTCTCTTCCCTGGGTTCATTTGCTGGCAATTCAGACACCTCTGGCAGAGTGCTTCAGCTATGTTCCTGAATTTCGCATTAAACTATGTTCGTCTAAACAGACGTATCATAGCATCTCCTCCCAGATGTGAATCTCCATGAATCAACCTAGCCATAGGAGCAAGCAGACAGTTGGGTAACACCACTGTGTCGTCAAGGTAAATAATGACACCATCTTCAGGCCTTCTCCTACACCCTAACTTCCTCCGCTCCTCCTTTTCATTTGGCTCTGCTGCATTCTGCAAGTCTCCCACTTCTTCCCATCTATCCACACCATCCAGTGACATAAGTTGGCAGCTGTTTCCGCCCACCTCAACCTTTTTGTTTACAGCCATTTTGTATTTTGCACAATGTTGGGCTAACTGATCAGCATATCGATTACCAGCTGTCACTTTGTCATTGCCAGATTTGTGAGCAGCACACTTGACCACAGCCACTTCTTTTGTCAATTGGATTGCTTCCAGCAAATCTTTTACATATTGACCATTTCTGATAGGGGTGCCCGAAGAAGTCAGGAACTCCCTTTGCACCCATAATTGGCCATTGTCATGCACCACTCCATAACCATACTGGCTGTCAGTGAATATGGTTACTTTCCAATTTTTCCCACATTTACAGGCCTTTGTCAGGGCAACCAATTCGGCAATTTCTGCAGACTTGACTCCAGGTAAATAGGATGCTTCCACTGTGCCTCCCAAGGTGCACACTGCATAAGCAGCGCTTAAACCTCCTTCCTCATGTCTCATGCATGAGCCGTCAACAAACAGCTCATAGTCTGGCTCAATCAAAGGCCCCTCTCTTATATTGCGCCTTGGCTTGGTACTGTATTCAGTTAAATCAATGCAGTGATGTTTAATTTCCTCTTTAAGTTCTGCACTGAATGGATTTGGCAGTAAGGTTGCTGGGTTCAAAATGTTACACCGAGCAATGGTTACATTTCCTGCACCTACAAGAATTCTCTCGTACTTAGTCAGCCGACTAGGTGTGAGATACTGAGTCTTAGTCCTGGTCAGCAAGATTACAACTGCATGTGGAACATATACGGTTACAGGCTGTCCCATAATGATGGATTCTCTCTGCTCAAGACTCATGCAAGTTGCAGCTACCGCTTTCAGACAACCAGGTAATGCAGCGGCCACTGGGTCTAAAGTGGACGAAAAATATGCCACTGGTCATCGCACCAATCCATGAATCTGAGTTAAAAATGAAAGTGCACGGGCGTGGCTTGGCGGGCGAAGATGGCGGTCGCAGCCTTGTAGAGCTCCCGCCGGCCCGGACTTAATTCGATCATTTATCCTGGCCCCCGAGCCCACTGTTGATACCCAGTGATTGGCATCGATCTGGCGAAGTCTCCTATCTACTTTGGTGTATCGATCCTGCATTTCTTCCCTTCTTGTGAACGGAGGGAGGCGACGGCGACGTGCGGCCTGGTGACCGGCCGGAGACCGGGGTCCTCGAGTTTCGCGACGCCTGGTGGCGGTTGCGGTCTGGCGGGTGTGGGTGGCATCCGCTGCGCCGCCCTTGGCTCAACTTTATAGCTGCGATCGCCTGGAGACCAAGACGGCGCCACTAGCTCCTACTCTAAGGGAGGACGACTCTTCCCCTGTGTGACCAGCGAGAGGCGGCGACACTGCGGGGCCTCGCGACCGGCTGGAGACTGGGGTCCTTGAGCTCCGAGGAGGCCGGTAACGGACTGGCGGACGGTGGTGGCATCCGCTACATCGCTCTTGGCTCGGCCCGCAGGCTACGGCTGCCCACGGAACACGGAGCCGCAGCTTATTCCTGAGCCTTGGACGGCCGCTCGTGGTGACGAGTGTGGGTGAGGCCTGTCCCGCTTGGGTGAAGCCGGGACTTCGATTTTCGCGACACCGGACCAGTGCCGACCGGCCCGCCTCCTCCTTTGAGACTTCATTGCTGCCGTTCCACCCGGGACTTGCGACAGTGCCGGACGGCTCCGGGGTGGTGTCCGTCCTGCCTAGCGTGTGCCATGACCAGGGATAGAGGAGGTGGCCCGCCTAAACATGGCCCCATCGACAATTTCACCGGGCCGAGTGGCGGCTCTGGGGCGGCCGGTGGCAGCGGTGGCCCTGGACCGGACAATGCAGCTATACTGGCGGCCATCACCCAGTCCCGGGACATGCTCGATGCCAAAATTGGGGCGGTCGGGGCGGATGTCATGCTCCTGCGCCAGGACCTCCGCAACGCGGTGGAGCGGATCACCGGGGCTGAGACCCGCATCACAGCGACCGAGGCTGACATTGGCGCCCTAAAGAAACGATTGGCGGAGGTGGAGGGAGTTCAAAAGACACTGGCGGCCCGAGTGGAGGATGCCGAAGGGCGCGCGCGGAGGAACAACCTCCGCTTCATCGGCTTTCCGGAGCGGTGCGAGAAGGACGACATGGAGAGGTTCTTGACCCAGTGGCTAGAGAGCTGGCTCCCCGAAGGGGCACTATCTACGTGCTTCGTGATCGAGAGGGCCCACAGGGCTCTGACCCAGCGGCCGCCGGAGGGTGAGCGCCCTCGGCCAGTCATCGCCCGGCTGCTAAATTACCATGACCGGGATGTTATCCTGCGGGAGGCGAGGAACAAGGGCTCGCTCGCCTTCGAGAATCATACCATCATGATTTTCCCGGACTACACGAAGATGGTGCAGCAGCGGAGACAATCCTTCATGGACGCTAAGGCTAAGCTGAGGGACCTCAAGCTCCAATACTCTCTCCTGTATCCGGCCCGCCTGCGGGTGGTGTATCAGTCCCGGACTCATTTCTTTGATTCGCCGGAGGAGGTGTTTCGCTGGACCGACGAAGCGGTGCGACTCAGGCCGCACCCCCAGCCGGGACTGGACCCGGGCAGGTCCCAAGGATCGTCGCCGGAGCGGACGGATCGCCCGAACAGGAAGGGCCGCCATCGGAGGTCTCGCTCTAAGAAGAGGTCGGCCTCCGCCAGTGCATCGCAGTCGGGTGGTGCCAGGGACTCGGAGCACTCCGATGCGGGTATCTGAACTTTGCTGGGACTAGACTCTTTTTGCTGAACACTGAATTACCCTACTTTGGCTGGTGAGACTGTTCTATTCTGTCTTTTGTATGCCGGTCGGTTCCCATGTGAAGACTCCAGTTGTTTTCATGGGGACACAGTGGGGCACGGGGGGTGCTGTTTGTGGGCCTCAGACCCTCACGGATGTGAGTGTTGTTGGGGGGGTGGTGTGTATGTCATGGTTGGGTTGTTGGGATCCATTGGTATGGCGGGCCCTGGGTCCTCTGTTTTGGACCCGGGTCTCTCCATGCCGCGACAGATACTTCAATGTTCTCTGAGGTATTGGGGTGGTGGGTGTGGGGTGTGGGGGGAGGCTCTTGTGTTGCGAATGTTGGGGGGGTTCGGGGTTGGGGGGGGTTGCTGAGTGTATGGGCTGGGGGGGTGGGACCACACGTGTCTGAGGCTTTGATTTTGGTTGGTTTGCGGGTTGCGCCAGGGTGGGACGGAGGGCCAGGTTCTATACTTTGTGATGATAATGGCTGATACTGTGACTATGTCTCCTCAAAAGACCCTGCGGGTTGTGACATGGAATGTGAGGGGTATCCTGGATAAAATCAAGCGTGGGGCTGTGCTGCGATGGGGGAAGAGGGAGATGGTGGATGTGCTCCTGCTCCAGGAGACTCACATGCTGGGTTCTAAGGCCCTTAGCCTCCAGAGGTTTGGATATCAACAGGTTTATCATGCGGGCTTCACGAGGGGGTCGCGGGGGGTGGCCATACTAGTACACCGTAGGGTGGCTTATGTTCATGAGAAACAATGGATTGATCCTCAGGGCCGGTATGTCTTTATCAAGGGCCTGCTGGGTTCCGAGCCAGTGGTCTTTGGTAGTGTGTACGCCCCTCCCCCCCTGCAATGGGCCTTGTCCGAGCGGCTGTTCGCGCTGTGGGATGAGATCCCGGAGGTTCTGACTATGGTTGGAGGCGTTTGGAACGAGGTTATGGATGTGGGCCTGGATCGCCTGAGACGAGCTCCTGTTGTGTCTGACCCCCCCCCTGCGGCTGCTCCCACCAGATTGTGTGCGACTGTGAGTGGTCTGGGCTGGATTGATGTTTGGCGGCATTTTCACCCTGCGGTGCGTGCATTCACGTATGTGTCGGCGGTGCATGGGTCCTTCTCGAGACTGGATTATTTGTTTGTGCCGGGTGCCTGCCTGAGTCGCGTCCGGGATGCCGTGATACTCCCCAGAGGCCTCTCGGATCATTCCCCTGTCCTGGCCACCGTGACCCTCCCCTCTAAACGACAACCTTTTCGCTGGCGTATGTCCTCCTGGCAGCTGCAGCGGCCGGAGTATGTGAACCATTTACGCGAGGCAATTGACCACTTCTGGTGCGAGAATTTGGTGGGGGATGTCGACGCACTGGTTGTGTGGGAGGCGCTGAAGCCTACGCTCCGGGGCGTTGATATAGCTTGGTGTGTGGCAGCTCGGCGACAACATCGGGAGGCCATTGTGACTGCTGCAGCCCGCGTTGAGGAGCTGGAGCAGCGTGGTCGGCTCGGGGGTGATGAGGGCGTCGTGAGACAGCTCCTGCAGGCCCAACAGACGTATGCCTCAGTCTTGTACGAGGAGGCCCGACTGGCGTGGCTCGCCACGCGCAGCAGGGTGTACCAGTGGGGCGACAAGTCCTGCACCATGTTGCATAGGCTGTGCCAGGCGACTTTCCAGCCCCTTGTGCTGCCTGGTCTCACGGCGGACGACGGCTCGGTCATGACCGACCCAGATTTGCTGGCGGCTAGCTTTGCCCGCTATTACGAGGCGCAATACGCTCCTCGTGATCCTTTGATGGTGGACGAGATTGCCTCATACCTGGATGACCTTCTCCCGCAGGCTGTCCCCGACGAGACCAGAACCGCCTTGGAGGCCCCGCTTACATCTGAGGAACTCGGGGAGGCCCTTGGTCAATTGCGCACTGGCAAGGCGCCTGGCCCGAGCGGTTATCCTAGTGAATTTTACAAAAAGTTCCACGTCCAGCTGGGTCCCCATTTTCGCAGCGCCTGGAGGCGGCACGGGCACAGGGCGAGTTGCCACCAGACTGGCGCCATGCCGAGATAGAGGAGTTTTTGAAGCCGGGCAGGGCGCCGGACCGACATGATTCCTACAGGCCGATCTCCCTTCTCAACATCGAGGCCAAGATCTTGGCGAAGGCCCTAGCGAACCGCCTTTTGCCTCACATTGCTGACCTGGTCCACCCTGACCAGGCCGGATTCATGCCGCACAGGGCCACCCGGCATAATATCCGACGGGCGCAGGCGGCGGTTGACGCCATGGGTGCTAGGGATGAACAGGCAGCACTCCTTCTTGCGGACATGGACCGAGCCTTCGATTCGGTGAGTTGGGCATATCTGTTCACCTTGTTAGCCCGCCTTAATCTAGGGCCTGTCTTCCTGTCATATATTCGTCTCCTCTACACTAATGTTACAGCTTCGGTCCGCGTGGCCGGCGCTGTCTCTGGGCGCTTCCGCATCGGTCGTGGTACTCGACAGGGTTGCCCGCTGTCCCCCTACCTATTTGCCCTCGCCATGGAGCCCCTGGCGTCGCGGATACGAACGGACGCCCAACTACGTGGCTTTGTCTGGAACGACGACCTGGCGGATAGGATTGCACTATATGCAGATGACGTCCTTCTATTCCTTACTGATCTGCGGCGCTCGGGTCCCCGGGTTTTGGAGATCATGCGGGGGTTTGGCGAGGCCTCGGGGCTCCACCTTAATCTGAACAAATCGACCCTGTGGCTTTTGGGTGGCGGAGTGGTTGCTGACCCATGGGCCGCCGAATTGCGTGTGGCGACAGATGGCCTAAAATATCTAGGCGTTTTTCTTTCGGACTCGCGGGCCGTGGCCTGGGCGCGTGGTGTCTTGCCGGTGTGGGAACGGGTCCAGACGGATGTTAAAACTTGGTCCAGAATGCCCCTCACAATCTTCGGGAGGTCGGCCATCTTTAAGATGGTAGCACTGCCAAGGCTTCTATACCAACTCCAGAACTTCCCACACCCCATTGGCATGGAGTGGTTCCGCCAGGTTAACTCGGTGCTGGGCCGCTTCCTGTGGGATGGTGGTGCAGCCAGGGTGGCCTTGAAGACGTGCTTTCTATCCACATACTGTGGTGGCCTGGCCACCTCGGACCTCCTCTCCTATTACCAAGCGTCTCACCTACTTGTCCTCAATGAATGGTGGTATGGAGACAGGGGTGACCCGGCCTATGCCCTGGAGCGACTGCTCATGGGAGATCGCACGCTTCACACTATTCTTTATTCGGCTCGCATACGCCGTGGATTGTCGTCGGTCACTAAAGTGGTATTTGCGGTGTGGCGGCAATCCCTGCGCCGCATGGGTTGGTGGGGCAGATTAACAGCTGAAACGCCGCTGTGGCACAATGGCCTGCTTCCGGAACTGGCGGCCCTAGCAGGGTTTGAGGGCTGGGAGGCTATTGGAGTTACACAACTGGGCCAGGTCATGTCCGGCACCACCCTCAAGTCCTTCGAGGAACTCCGCGCGGAGTTCCAGATTCCCCAGTCCCAGTTCTTCCGCTACCTCCAGCTGCGGCATGCCCTCACCCCGAGCATTGCCGGCCTCGACTCCCTGCCGGAGTTCAGCCCGATTGAGGCAAAAGTGTTTATGGGAGACTTGGGAGACAAGAAAGTCTCTAGGATTTATCAGACACTTGTTATCCACTGCTCCTCCACTCTCCGCTCCCTTCGGGAAGCGTGGGAGGTGGACGTGGGCGCCCTTGATGAGGACGATTGGAGGGAGGCGCTGGAATCCCCGCGCGGCACCGCCATTGCGGTTCGGCTCCGCCTAATCCAATTCAAATACTTGCACCGTGCTTATTATACGCGTGAGCGTCTGTGGAAGGCTGGCTTGATTGCGTCACCGGAATACCTGCGCTGTGGGGAAGTGCCTGGCTCCCTGTTGCATACGGTGTGGTCGTGTGGTCGCCTGACTGGATTCTGGAGGGGCGTGTGGAGTTGCCTGGCTGAGGTCCTGGGTTGGGATCTTCCGCGTACCCACCGGCTGGGCCTGCTGCATATTATGGAAGGGGTTGGGGGCAACATTTATAAGCGTCACCTGTTGCTCCTGGGGCTGGTGGTGGCCAAACGAGACCTGGCTCGGGCATGGAAGTCTGTGAGGGCCCCCCCCTGTCTGCATGGAAGGCTGGGTTAGACTATTTCATGGGCCTGGAGAAGCCGATCTTTGAGGCGCGGGGCTGCCCGCGCAAACATTTCAAGATCTGGAAGCGGTGGGCCGACTACCGTGGCCTGTCCTTGGACCCCCCGGCGGAGCAGGAGGAGGACATTTGATCACAGTGACACTTATGGCCTGAAGCGGCAGAGCCCTGGCTGCGTTATACCTGCTTATTATTTGTGCATTTTCCTTTTCTTTGCTGCTCTTTTGTACACGTGTGGTGGGGGGGGGGAGTGTTGGGAACGGGGGGGGGGGTGTAGTTGGGGGTTAGTGTAGGCTGCTGGGGCATTTCTAAAACCTGAGCTTATTTGGCATTTGCTTCATCCTTTACTGTCTATGTCATCGTTACATTGATACTGTTGTGGTGATCTTGGTGTGTGGAGATACCACATTCTTGGTACTCCTATGCTCAATAAACTTGGTTTTGAAAAAAAAAAAATGAAAGTGCACAATTGTCTCGTGTGTCACAAAAAACTGCAACATCTTTCGAATAGTCAGGCATTCCTAATGCTGGAGCTGTACACAGGCAATTTCTCAAATTTACAAAAGCAGTCATGCTTTCGACATCCCATTCTACTGGGTCTTTGGCTATTTTCTTTGTCATTTGTATCAGAGGCTTTGCAAGGTCTGCGAATCCCACAATCCATTGCCTGCAGTAGGCTACGACCCCCAGAAACATTCTGACCTCCTTCTGTGTCTTTGGCAAATCCATGTTTTTAATTATTCTGATTCTTTCTCTGGTAACTTTCCTGACACCTCTCTCTATCTGATGTCCCAGATATTTCACAGAGGTAGTACAGTATTGCAATTTCTCTGGAGACACTTTATGTCCTCCCTCACCCAGATGATTCAATAGAGCAATGGTATCAACAACAGAGGCTTTTCGTGATTTTGAGGCCACCAAAAGGTCTTCTATGTACTGAACTAAGACAGACTGTCCAGGTAGCACTAACGACTCCAGGCACTTTTTCAAAATCTGATTAAATATTGAGGGGCTCTCTGTGTACCCCTGAGGGACACGATTCCAAACGTAAACATGACTGTTGAATTCAAATGAGAAAAGACATTTGCTGTCTGGGTGCAATGGGATCAAGAAAAATGCATGGCACAGGTCTATGACAGTAAACCATCCAGCCTCCCACGGTATCTGATACAGAATCACTGCAGGATTTGGCACAACTGGACAGCAAGGGACAACAATCTTATTAACCTTTCTCATGTCCTGTACTACTCTGTACTTACCGCTAGGTTTCTTTATTCCAATTATTGGGGAGTTACATGGACTGCTCATTACTTCTTCCAAAATGCCTGCTTTTAGTAACAGTTTTATTTCTACTGCAACTCCTGCCTTTATTTCTAGGTTCATTTTGTATGGTCGTGTATTTGGGTAAACTGCGTCTTCTTTTATGGTTATTTTTATTGGGTCCACATTTGCCATCAGTCCTACATCCTTTCCTGTAAAGTCCCATACTTCTGGTTTTACCGTCTGTTGTAATTCTTCTGGTAAGTCTTCTACCGTCAACTTAGCAATGTCAGTCTCTGGTTTCTCTAACATTAGTTTGTAAACTCCGTCTTCATCTGGAGTCTGAATTTCAACACCATTTGGAGTGCAAAAGATGGTGCAGTTCGTTTTGCACAACAAATCTCGTCCTAGCAAATTTACAGGACTGGAGTCACAGACTACGAATCTATGCATTTCTTTGAAATTCCCTATTTTTACTTCCATTGGTTCTGTGACTGGGGTACTAATTTGTTTATTAGAAACGCCCACTACTTGGATCGCTTCTCCCGAGAGGGGTAGGTTCGGAACGTCTGCTGTTCTCACAGTAGAGCGGGTAGCACCAGTGTCCAACAGAAAGGTGACATCATTTCCTTCAACCTTTTCTTCAATGTATGGCCCTGACTGGTCTACCGGCAAGGAGGCACCAAGCACGCACTCCTCATTCTCCCCCCTCAGGCACCGTCAGTAAGGTTCTTCAGAAAAGAATGTGTAATTTAAAAGAAACTGTGAAGTTGATGCATCTCCTTTTTCCCTTCCTTCCCAATTCTTAGTCTCTACATTCTGTTGTGCTTTGCTCCTATAATTTGGCATAGGCGCCAGGGGAATCTGGTGCTGTGTTACCTGTTGCTGGTTCTTCCGTGGTACCTCAGGCTGTGTCTGTGGATTTAAATCATTATTTTGCACATTACCATTCTGCACAGGCTTACACTCGTCTTTTCCGTGCCCCAACTTGCCACATCCGTGACAGGGGAACTTCTTTTTTGCATCTTCCCTATTGAATTTTCCCCTGGTCCTACCCCCACTTCCATCATTCTTATTCTGATTAGTAGTTATCTGATTCAGCTGTTGTTCTTGGTGTTCTGCTAATTTTACTTGCGCCCACATTACCTTTTCTTTCAATTCTTTCTGTTTGTTCTCTAGCTCATCTTCACAATACTTTGTATATTTCAGGACCTCATCCATGGGTTTAGCTTGCCAACAAATGTTATTGTCTTTAATCCACTGGGAAATTTCTGGTCTTAATCCTAACAGAAACCGATAAATAAAATGTGTCATGTCCTTCATGTCAATGTTGTCTAATCCACTGTATTGTTTAAAGGTCTGTAGTAGACAGTGCACTGTTTCATCTCTATTCTGAGTGGTTCTGTCTATTTTCATCCAATCTGTCTCTTTTGCAGGCACCTTTCCTTTCAGGTAAAGTATTACCGGATTATATTTTTTCATCACATCTTCAGAAGGAGCTCCTGTCTTTGGGTCTCTTGGGTATTCATCACTAGGCCAATCAACAGCAATTTTGCATTCTGTCCACAAATCTATGGGGACTACAATGTCAAATAAACCATCTAAGTCTTTCAAAAGACACTTTGACACCTTTACAAATCTCTCGACCTGTCTAAACCATTCTACAGGTTTTTCTCGCAATTTTGAAAATTCATTCGTAAATGACAAAATATCCTGTTTGGACCATGGAACATGCACATAGCCTCCACCTGGCACTTCTCGCATGGGACATAATTTTTCTACTTTATCTGCTTCTTTTAAAACATATTCTGAAGCCATTTGCCTTGATCGTATTACTTCCCTTTTCTTTGCCCATCTAGCTTTCCATTTTTCTAATTCTCCCCATTTCTGCATTAAATTCATCTCTGATCTGTACTTTTTTCCCAGACACATTCATGTTTTCTAAATCCTTATCAGAGAATTCTACTCGGTAAGGTTTCTGCAGTACTTTAGATTTTCCAATGTCAATTCCCATGCTATTTGCAGTGTCCATTAATTTTTCGTGAAACACCTTTGTATTTCTAGTGATGCTTTTACAGACAAACAGTAACTTGTCTTCACTAAGGGTATTTAATCTCTCCAATCCCACATTTTCAGCCATCAATTCTTCTATTTCAATCCTGGGGGAACCTTGCAGAAGGACACCGTGAATGCGGATTGTGCCAGGTCCTAAGGGGAGCCATTGGACCAAAAAACCAGTTGCATCTCCGCCGCAGTATTCTCGCCGCCCGCCGCCGCACCTTCAAGACCTACGGTGCGGCCGCTGAGTGGCGTGCGGGACTACATTTCCCAGCTTTCCGTGCGGCCTGCTGCCGCACAGGCTCAATCAACGCGCTAGGAGGCGCATAACTACAGGGACAGCCCCTGTTGAGCGGGGAACCTTTCCGAAGGACACAGTGAATGCGGATTGTGCCAGGTCCTAAGGGGAGCCATTGGACCAAAAAACCCGTTGAATCTCCGCCGCAGTATTCCCGCCGCCCGCCGCCGCACCTTCAAGACCTACGGTGCGGCCGCTGAGTGGCGTGTGGGACTACATTTCCTAGCATCCCGGGCGGCCTGCTACCACGCAGGCTCAATCAACGCGCTAGGAGTCGCATAACTACATGGACAGCCCCGTCTCGCGGGACGCTGGGCGAAGCCCGGGCAAAGGGCGGGCCGTCTACGGCCGTCCAGGGCCGGACAAGGCTGGGCTGGGCCAGCTCTCTAAATACTACGCTCCCGGGTAAGCCTTTCTGTATTCAGTTTATCCCGCCCCTGATATCTACTGATATACTCTGCGGCAATGGAGGGTCGGCGCTGCCTAACACCTGCTCCCGCAGGGGGCAGACCTACTGGGACCCTAGATGACTTCTTCACTAGAGCAGCCGGAGTTCTGGGTAGAGGAATTGCTTTGACAGAAAAGCGTCTGTCTATTGAAGTTTTGAGTGCTAAACGCTCCTCTATAGGTGGTCTGATAAACGCCGTCTCACCAGCCATCATTGCACCAACTACCCTACTCTCGTGTAGCCCCATTGATCTAGAAAAACTTGACTTACAATTTGACTACCTCTCTGGGGGCAAAGTTGCACCTCCCCTCAATGTCTCTTCTAGTAGTACAGCTTCGTCACAGGGGTTCTATCCTATTGAACCAAGGAAAAGCCTTCAGCCACCAGATATTCCATCGGTTTCGGAAAATGTCCCATCATGCTCAAAGCTAAAAGGGAAAAGGAAGAGGAGAGGGGGACGACATGCGGGCAGAAAACCCAAGGTTTCAAGAACTTCCAGCTGTCCGAGAATAATTTCTCTAAAGAAACCTAGTAACACATCTAAAAAATTGAAAAAATCCTCCACAATCCCCCCTGTCCCTAGTGCCTATACTAAACAGAAGGTAAATATAACTACAGAACTCAAGGAGGGGGAAAAACCAGTGTTATCCTTCCACAACCCTGACGCATCTATTGCGTTTGTTTACTCTACCCTTGATTGAGAGGCTTAAAACTATTAATAGAAAGATTGATGCCCTCAGTGAGCTGGCTAATGATATTACACGCAGACTTGATACACTAACATTACCCAAGTCTGTTCTTGACAAGGGGAACACGCCTAGTACTAACCTAGACCCTAAAGTATCTACTCTAAATTCTATAAATGAGACACACACAGGTCGCAAAAGAAACACTGCCCAAAGTCTGCCCCCACCAGTGAGTAAACCTCAAGAACATAACTTACTTACAACACAAACACCAGATACAGGAAAGAACAAGGATAGGGGGAAGGAAATAATCGAATCCAATCTAAGAGCCACGGCGTCCCTACCAGTAATAAATCTTCCGCCAGAATCAGCACCCCTGGTTCTGGTGCTAGCGAACGTCCCTGCTTTGAATGAGGGTTCGAGGGAGAATTTTGACCAACTAAAAAATAAGGTAGTTCATTGGATCACTAACAATACATCAGAGGGAAATAATATCTGGCAAGACATAATTATGGTCCGTAGAGTTTCTTGGATAGGGAGAACAAAAAAGAGCAAAGTGGGGGACTGTTTTGTCCTGAATTTCAAAAGACCTGACCCTGTCAGACGTATACGGAGTGAGGTGTTGTTCAACGCTAAGCCACAAAGGAGGACTATTGAGATTCGCCCACTATAATATTTATATAGAGCGCTGAATAGATCCAATCCTAGCAGAGGAAACAAACAGAGCTATAACAGGTACGCGCAAAAACCAACTAGACAGGGATGGGAATATCCTAAATTCTTTTCACATCAACAACGTAGAGGAGCGAATGGGCAACCCCCCTGCTTTGAAGGGGTAAACCGCTACTCGGCTTTGACAGGACTAGAGGGAGTCGACTGACGACGAACCATTGAAGACAGGGAGGTTTCATGTACGGATTTAGAAACAGTGGTAGTACGAGATGAGGAACAGAGTGAGTGTGGACCATATAAGAAAAAACCCATGAGGGAGAATTTGGAGGCCCCTATTCTGATAAGGACTGAACACCTAGTGGCACTTAGCGTGGTCGTCTGCATATTAGAAAATCCGCCCAAAGATCTACCGGAAGCATCCCCTCAGAAAGGAACTAGGGTCGCCTTTTGGAACATTGCTGGTCTCCATTCAAAGATAAACAATCCTAACTGGTCGGACTTTATTAAGGACATAGACATTCTCTGCCTACAGGAGACCTGGTCGCGCGAAGCAATTCATATCAACGGCTTCAAAACATTCTATGTACCAGCAAGCCCTTCTAGACACGGGAGGTGTAAAGGTGGATTGACTGTCTATGTTTCAAACCTGTTAAAGGTATCCTCTTTGAAATCAGTGGGCTCATCTAGTGAGTTTCAAATTGTGGCAATACAGGTGACCGACAAGGTTGAGGTAATAATCAATTCTATCCATTATTATTTCATGCCACATCTGCTCATGTCCAGCATTTCACCTTTACATTCTATCATCCGCTCATTATTTCAATCATTCACTCTTCCCCATTACATCCATCTATTGGCCATTCTATACATCTACCCATCTGTTCACCCATCCACTATCTATGCACGCATCCATCCACCCATGCATCCATCATTTGACTTACCCATCAATCAATAAAGCCTTTCAGCCATCAATTGTTCCTTTGCCATTCATTTATTCATCCATCCATCCTCTCAAATTTGAATTTACTTTACCATTCATCCATCCTCTCAGATTTTCATTTACTTTGCCATACATCCATCCTCTCAGATTTTAAATTACTATGAAATCCTTCTATCCATTCAGACTTTTATTTACTCTGCCATCATTTTACCCACCGATCCATCCATCCATCCATCCATCCATCTCGGATTTCCTTTTATTTTGTCAACATTTCATCCACCCAGCTACACATTCTTTCACTCACATACACAAAGCCCTCATTCTCTCACTCACCCATCTTTTCACCCACTCATCCACCCATCCCGTCACCCAATTATCCATCTATACTTTCACATACCCATCCACCCTTTCACCCAACCATCCATCCATCCTTTCATCCACCCATACATCCACCCACTCATCTATCCTTTACCCCTTTTCCACCCTTCTCTGCCTTTTCTAGCAACCCATATTTTTTTCTTTTAGTTAATCATGGTCTCTAATCTGTCAAGTTGCAGATGAGAGGCCCATAAAAAAAACTCTGGTATAGCTGCTATAGAGAGGGGTTCACTATGCCCCAGGTTTTATTGGTGGGGGTCCCTTAATCAGTAGATTTAGCATTAGAACCTCACGAGCTTTCAATTCACTAAAACAATAAAAAGTGTTGTCAGAATCCTATAAAAGAATGTGCCCATGCTCACAAACACACGCATAAATAAATAGGTCTAAAATGTTTTTTATCAGAACTCAGTCCACTAGGTAAGAGAGGCAGCAACAGCATGGTAAAAATATAAATATAAATGCTTAAGTCGAAATTTGTAAAGATTCATTTTCCATAAACTACATGTTATAACATTGTGCGAGCCCCCACATCAAAAAGTGGATTTTGACAACACTTTTTTGATGTGGGGCTGGGCACAATATTTTGTCGACCGTCAAAGTTTACAGAAAAGGCAACTTTACCATTTATATTTTACTGTTCCTTTGCTGCCTCTTACCTAGTGGGCTCAGATCTGATAATAGCTCCGATGAGCCCCTTAATAGCTGCAGTGGTGGTGAGAGCAGCCGCGATTTCTGCTGCTGATGGTGATAGGCCGAGTGCTTTACACCAAAGGCTCAAGGGCAATGACCTCTGAAGGAAGGGGCCACATTGGCAGGCTTTGGGGAGTGCAGAGACTCGGAAACACAGGATTATTGTGAAAGGCAGTACTTGCACATTCTGGTTACAAGCAACGGTGACGGGTCTAAATGCCTTCAGAGTGCAGTTGTGAGTGGCAGCCTTGCACCCGGAATGAAACCGTGTAAGCAGAGACGTTTTTTTTTCTTTTCCAAACGCGTACGCCAGGACAGCCCTGCAACCTTCAAAGAGATGTCAGTGCCGCGCGCTGTGGTCAGAAAGGAGGGAAGCACTTATGGGCATTGTCGGAAATTCAAAGGGCTATTAAGTCTTAGAAAGTTATGTCAATAAACTCAGCACGCATTTGGAAGCCGGTTAGAAGGATTTTAAGTCTTCTGTGCTGTGAAAGGTTTTTGCTGCAGAAAGTTGAGCCTACTTGTCCGAGGGACAATAAAAACATAAAGACTTGTTGTCCCTGTCAGCAAACAATATGTCCTGGGCGTCGGGCGATATGAATTCTCCACCCCTGATAGATGCTTGGATGGAAGTGACAAAGGAGTTTTAGGGAGGTTCGAGCTCACTTACATCACTTGCTTGGTGCTGTCAGAGGATTGGTCAAAGTGGGGGGTATTTTAATTTTCTGGCTACTCCCTGGAATAAAATCATCAAAGGGCTCTTCCCTTTACTTAGTAGCAGAGTACCACTGTAAATCACACACCATAATGATCTCCTCATTTTATAAGAACACCACCTACGCATCACTCAGCATATAGAGGATACTTACCTGTGCAAATGGAATAAGCTGTGCAAGTGTGGGCTGTACAACGCTTGATTTATGTAATATACTGAAGATGCTAGGAACAATAGTAAAGCAAGGCTCAACTATGTCTTGCATGAGGTCCACACGGTACCTGAGCTACACTGCATATGATCTTTACAGTGACCTGTGCAGGACATGAGCTGTATAATCTGTATGAACAGTGCTGTGCATCATTCATGTAAGGGGAAGGGATAGTGCATGAGGGAATTGTTACATAGAAGGTGTAAAGTGTATGATGAGCTGCACTACATCCCCCCATTGCCTAAGAAACAATTTGGTAGTTTCTCATGGAAATAATATAGTGACAAATTTGCCTTTGTTTGCTAGAGGTATGGTCGCCCACAGTTTATTGGTCTTGTCGGTGTGCTAATGTTTAAAACAAAATTGTGTAACATGTTCATGGGTCAAGTGCATTAAGGTTGCGTAGAGAGTTAAAGTCAGATACATTCAAAAACAGTGAGCAGGAATCTCAGCTTGCATTACTGACAGGGGTTCCAATAAAAGCAGGTGTGCAATTGTCTGCTACATTTACATGTTGTGGCTGTAAGTATGGCTTGCAGAAGGCTCCTTTATTGTATGCAGGTGTATATAGAAGAATGGAAGCAAGATTGGTGATTTCATTTTGAAAACGGACAATGTACCCCAAACAATGTGCTCCTAGAAAAAGGGATGAAAAGAGCAAAATATTTGCAACTTAAAAATGGCTGTAGTGTGCAGAAAGCTACAATGCAGGGTTTGAAAACATTAACTACCATTGCACTCAGGAATCATTTAACACATCAGCGTTGGTGCATGTCAATATTTTAAAACCATAATAAAGGCAAATCAAGGTAAAACTACTTAAAAAATTAATTAGGGGCCCTACTTATAACAGAATGTAACAAATCTGGATCCACAGATCTATTAAATTGCATGGGTGCAGAATTAGGACTTTCAGAAATTCATAGGAGTTTACATAAGTTGGCCTGAAAACCTACAACAATTCCATGTTCCTAAACACACTCTTTACAAACATATAACGTATTACCTTTTTCAGGGTGCAGAGGGGGTTAGAGAGGAGTTTGTGGTGCTGTTAAACAATGTACGTTACACGCATGCACACATTTGCACTGAAATCCAGGTCTGGAAAAAACAACTCTTTTTGCTAGTGAATACTTTTATAGGTACAAAACCAATCTTTGTATGTCTAAGCCAAACTTGCAGGTATTGATAGCTTACTTTTTGACTCTGGAACTAGATCGCCTACAAATTGTTGCCACACTATGAAAGTCTACGTATTGGATATCGTGCTGGGTATATGATCACAATTCTAGCAAACCAGGGAACCAAGGTAGAGTGAGACGAAGGGAACTGTCCAAAACTACAATGTGGACACTCAGACAGGGGCAGTCTCCTTGATCCTCAGTTGTTAACTGAGGCACTGGACTACAAGTAGAATCTAAGTTTATTTACAGTAACATTTTGTGAAAATGAGTGAATTTTTACATAATTTATAATTATCAGGGTAGTGTGTCTACAAGTCTTTTCCTCAGGCAAGAAAGAGAGCAATGATACAATTAGAGCAGTGAACTTCAATGTAATAAAAGTGCTGACATATTCAGAGGCTTACCATGACCTTGAACAGAGCTCACTTAAACAGAGTCTGTGAATATTCAAATATTTGACATAAAAACCTAGTGTGTTGAGGGTCCTGTACAATCAGAAAGGTAGCTGAACAGAGCACAGTAAGAATACAAATCATGATGTAAAACGAGCCCTGGCATAATCAGGGAAGCTGCTATCCAAGCTCTTATATGAGAATGCAGTTATAAATTGAAACCTCATTGTTTGGTACCAAATGGGACAAGTAGACTTTTTTTACGGGACAAGTAGATTTTTTTACAGGACCAGTAGATTTCTGAAACATCTTGTCCTTTGGACAAGAAGATATTTTATAAAATTCCACACCCCTGTATCTGTACTTCCCTTGAGGTTAATGGTGTGGTTTTCCTCATTTAACCACCTTCAGGTTCCCTTATTGGTAAATCCATTAAGGATATCACTGATTCACATTCACTTGCCTGGTCATCCACTATCAGAGGCTCCTTTCCCGGCTGTATCACTGATGCAGTTATAACGGGAGTCTTTGGACTAACTTGTTTGTCTCCGTACAAAGGAACAACTGGACCAATAGTCACTGGAATTGTCAAAGCCTCAGGCCTTGTGTTCAATAGGGTAATTTTCTGAATTAATTCACTTCTCTGTTTATTTAAAGCTTCTCTTTCTCTTTCTTGTAACACTCTTTCGATGGAGGTCTCATGTATCACTTGAGGAATTAAAGGTGGCTTTAAGGACGGGGCAGTCGGGTTTATTGTGCTTGACTCCTCATTACAAGGTGGTCTAAAGAACGGGTTGTTTGGGTTCACTATTCTCGTTTCTTCGTTATAGGGTGGTGGATTTTTCATTAATAAATCCTCCATGTAATCATCATCGGAATCACCACTAGTCATTAAATGTCTAGTTTTCTCAGTCCTTTTACCTCCCACAGGTTCCTCTACCGTCAGTACTGGATAAAGCCCTTCGACTAACATATTTTGTCTCCATTGTTTCATTTGTTTTTCTTTAGAATCTAGTGGAACCTTTGGGTAGAATTTACTGAGTCCTTTGTCCATTCTAGGTCTGTCTCGCTCAAAAGCCTCGATCTCCCATTCTTCTAATGCTTCATATTGCGTTAACCTAGGTCTGGGATGTAAGTCATTTTTTCGGGTCCTTAAATTAAACAAAATTCTTCCATTAAAGGTGCCTTCTAAGGGAAATGCCAGAAGCCCATCATCTTTTGTGTATTCCACCCAGTTCTCTAACCATACACAAGAATGGTATCCCCTGTCAAACATCATGAATGAAGCAGGGGTATTCGGTGGTGGAATAATGACTCCTTCTCTAGTCCTAATAGGCTTGTCTTTTTTAAAGTAATTCTTAACTTTGTCTACGAGTGACATTTTTCTCTTACTTCCGTACATTTTGTTAGGTCTGCCTCTTAGCATCTGATTCCCAGCAAACCCTAAATATCTCAGATCAGGTCGAGTTTCGGGATGACTTGGATACCACATATATCTTGTAAATTAAAAAAATAGACGAAATTGCTTATTTTCTGTTTACTAAATGCTTCCAATACTAGCGCGTCTTTTATTTCTCGACAACCAATCAACACTGTGGTTGCAAATAATTTCAACCAATGGGTGCGCTGCCTTTTCGTGAGATGAGTTCTCACGCTCCTTCGCTCACTACTCCTTTACAATGCTATTTCAGCTACACACCCGCTGTCTCGACCAATTCCAGCGCAGCACTGAGTGACGTCAGCGCAGCTCCGCAACTGACTCCCTCCTTCACAAGGTATTTCGAAACTCAGTTCTTTTGAATTTTAAAGTGCATATTTTATTATTTAACAACGTTAACACATTCGCCACTGTACCCGAGTGACTAGATAGGAAAGAAATATTTCACTGCAAGTAAATCCCTTCCGTTTACTTTTCATACACTACGAGTAGAACCCTTCTGCCTACCCTTCACACAAGCATTAGAGAACCTGCTACTCCTTCAGACTCATCCACTCCGGGATATATACTGAGGCCAAAGTTTCACCAGCGAACTCCTTTGCTATCAATCAAGCTTAGATGAACCTGCTACTCCTTCCGTGTGACCCTTACTAGGTTATATCACAAATGAAGTTTTGCCAGCGAACTCTTTGCTATCACTTATTCACACAATTACACAGAAAAACCCAAAATAGTGCTTCCGGTTCTGCCCAACCATGCACTAACTTCCTACAGGTAAGTGACCTCAATGCGATGTGGCTTCTATCTACCACCCGCTATTCTGCCCCCGGGGATTCCAGACAAAACATATAACAGGTACGAACAATTTTGGTTAATACATTCAGTAAAGCAGCATAATTATTTTAAAAATACCACATTTTGATCGATCAATGAAAATATGAATCTTAACCTACTAACTAGTTGACTACCTATCTTTAACTAATCCCTAACCATACTTCTGCTACCAGAAAAGTATACTGATAGAGCGCACAGGTCACCCAAGTAGAATTTATACAGATACTCACATGGGTCCATAATTTCCGATAAATCATATAACCTTTGTTTGGGTAACTCACGCTCTACTACCAGTATATTATAATTTCTATTACTGATTCCTATACCAGTATCTTACGAATCTTTGACACTAGACACCTTCACACAATGGATCAGGGAGTTGAGTCAAAAATAGGTACAAAAATAACATAACATTTGCATTTATAATAACCACAGAGTCAGGGTAGGTTCAAACTTTTATCTGATCATGATCATCATCATCTGTCATGAGCAGAAAATTGAAGGTGATAATACTATCAATTACTAAAATCAGAAACAGTGTATAGCTATGATTAGGATAGAGTATGCTAAGCATTTAGAGAATTTTTTTTAAACCTTTATTTTTTCCAGTTTCGCAGAGAAAAAGACATGCCTTAATAGATACAATGGAGTGGAATGTTTCAGCGACAGCGATTAGAGAAAATAAAAAGATAATACATATCTGAAAGATCAAAAAGATACAAGACGTTTCACCAAATAATAGCGTGGCGTGGGTAAGACACCTCACACATCAATAAATAAAAGTAACATAATCCACACGGGCAAAACAAACAATGCTCTCGTCATCAAATGTCAAGGATAACAAAAATCTAGCCAATACCTTCAGGGGTGAAACCAGCTTGCATTAAAGGTATGTGTGCTGCCCTACACCGGGAAATATAGTCTCTAGACGAGCCCCAAATATCAATTGGTCTGGACGAGCTGGGAAGCAGGGTACTGAACTCCTCACAGTTGGTATTGCAGAACGCCATGCTGCTCAACCAGGAATGTATCGTGGGGGCAAGCCTGCCACCCCACAACAGTGCACTTTCCCGCTTGGCCAGCAGGAATCCCAGTACAGCAAGCCTCCGGACCTTCCTGGGAAAGTTGGCCACATAACCGAGAAGAGCAATCTCGGGAGTGGGTTGAAGTTGCATAGATACAATGCCACCTAATGTGGAGTGTATGCTCAACCAGAAATGGTGTATCTTAGGACAGGTCCATGCGAGATGAGCAAAGTCAGCAAAGGGAGCCGAACATTTCTGACAATGATGTGGTCTGGAGTTGTCAATTCTATGAGAATGGGCGGGTGTAAACTACATCCGACTGAGGAATTTGAAATGAAGTAATTTATGTCGACTATTCAAGGAGATGTCACTGGTGGCTCTACAACAATGCTCCCACTGGTCGTCTGAAATCGGTCCACCCAAGTCAACCTCCCAAGCCGCCCGGACCCTGGAGTCGTCTATAGGCCTAAGAGCGCCACAATGTCGGTAGATTTTGGAAATTAGGTGTGCCCCATCAGGGCTCTGTATCAATAGAGTGAGGGGGGAGGCCTCGACCGGGGCCGCAGGAAAGGATGGGAACCTGGCCCTCAGAGCAGAGCGCACCCTGGGTCAGAATGAACGTGTCCATAAAAGAACGTTCACTGAAACGAGCCTCTTCTAATATTGTGAATGCATGTCCATCTGGAAACAAGTCTCCGAGAGTGTACAAATGGAATTTCTCCAGGGTGCGCTTTACCAACGTTTCCCCAGTGATCGAAAGAAGGGAGGAATTGGGTAAGGGTAACGCGGGGAATATAATAGCTCTAACCCCAAGAGTCTGCGTAACCTGCACCCAGCCCAGCACGTGGTGGAAACCATCTTAACCTTCCTGGGGGTTCCGAGGAAAGCCTGTGGGGAGTAGCGTGAGAAGTTGCCGCGGGAGTACCAGATCCGCCTCTGGCTTCAAATATGGAATGCACGCATCCGGGTGGAACCAGGCGTAAGCATAAGAGCACTGTGCCACCAGATAATACAGGTAAAAATCTGGGACCCCAAGACCGCCCCTGTCCATTGGCAGGGTCCGAATCTTCCAGCTGACCCGAGGCGTCCCGTCTCCCCAGACCAGGCGTAACAATACAGAGCGAAGTTGCGAAAAAAAGGCTTTGGTGAGGGGGAATGGGAATATTGTTCAAATAATACAGAAATCGGGGAAGAACCACCATTTTAATGATAGCAACTCTGCCCGCCATGGACAGGGGTAATCGTAGCCACCTCGTGACCTGCGATTCCAATGCACTAATTGCTCTGCCATAGTTCAGGTGGATTATTGAGGCGGTGTCTAGGTGAATATGGACACCCAAATATCTAACCGAATCATCGCACCATTCCAACGGATATTCACATTGCCAGGGCTTAGTGCCAGCCGTAAGGGGAAATATAACTGATTTGTGCCAATTAATATGGAGCCCTAAAAATTCATCAAACCGGACGATTTCCCGAATTAAGTTGGTCAGATTGTCCTGGGGCATTCGAACATAGAGAACTGTGTCATCTGCATACATAGATAACAACAGGGGACCAGTGCGGAACTGTAGCCCACGTTGTAGATGGTTTTCCTGGAATTGTCTAGCTAAATGGTCCATGGTCAAAATAAAGAGATGAGGAGAAAGGGGGCATCCTTGTCTCGTGCCGTGTGACAAAGGAAAGGGCTCGGACACAGTGCGGTTGAGGCGCAGGCGAGCCAATGGTTTAGTATATATTAGCGCCACCGCTGCAACAAAACACTCCAGCATGCCCATACGGCGCATGACAGAAAGGAAAAAAGGCCATTCAAGAGAATCGAACGCTTTTTCTGTGTCTAGCAGAATAGCAGCGGCGGGGGTAGACAGCTTGATTCTATGTAAAACTGTGAACAATGTCCGAAGATTGAGAAAAGTGGAACGAAGCCAGATTGTACAGGGGAGATAATGAATTCCATTAATAATCACAGCCTGATGGCCATGACCTTCGCCAGGATTTTATAATCCAAATTTTACAGGGATAGCGGCCTGTAAGAGCCACAGAGCATGGGATCTGTCCCGGGTTTAGGCAAGAGGAAGATCACCGCCTCACGGAACGTCGGGGGAAGGATACCTGCTCCGAGAGCTTCGGCGTAAACCTCCACTAGACGTGGCACCAATATATCCTTATAAGCCTTATAAAAGTCAGCCGAAAAACCGTCAAGACCGGGTGCCGAGGCAGCGGGTAGAGAGTCAATAGCCTCAACCACGCTATCAGGGTTGATGGTAGTCATAAGGAAGTCCTGCATATAACGTTCCAGGTAAACCAGGGCCACCTCGGATAAATAAGCTTCCTGGTTTCTGGTATTTCTGGACAGACGGGAAGTATAAAGGGATCTGTAATAGGAGAGGAACAACTCGCACACATCCGGGATGGAGTGTAACGTGGAGCCGTCAGGGCCAGTCATTGAGGTGATGTACGCGGGACCTCGGGTGGGGCGCAGAGTATTAGCTAGGAGTTTACCCGGGCGTTCACCCTCTCCATATCGACACGCCACGCTGTGTTTGTTAAGAAAAGATAGTTCCCCATCGCCGCGTCTCTGAACTCCAGGCACAGCTCAAGGCAGCGTGTTTTAAGGGAGTCAGTGGGCTCGTCGAGCAGTTTGCAATCTACAGCTGCAATATCCCTCTCAAGACGATCCAAAGTAGAGCGCAGATCGCGCAGTACACCTGCATGCTTCGAGATGCAAACCCTGTGGATATATGCCTTAAATCCCTCCCACAAGACCGCCCATGTGTCAACCGTACCGATATTCAATTCGAAGTAATTTTCAATTGCCTGACGGACTTCTTCGTTAAAAACGGGGTCCATCAAGGCGCGGCCAGGGAATCGCCACTGCCTTTCAAAACCTCCTTCATGGGCAGGGCCGGACTGGGAACTGAAAGCAGCCCTGGAAAATGTAGCCAGACCAGCCCCCATCTGATGCGCAACGAGCAAGGGTAGGGAGCAAGGCCGACCACTATTAGGGGGATTTGGCGGGTACTCCCACCACGAAAATTTTGGAAAAAGTAAGCCCAAAACTGTGCATTTTACAGCACATTTTTCATGACATATTTATTTGTATTAACTTTCAAAGCACAGTAAATAGTAGACAATTGACCCAGGTTACCCTGTCATATCTACCCATAGACATTCTTACTGAGAGCACCAAAAATAGACACAGGAGTAGTGAATCAGAGAGCACAAAGTATAAGTGAGACCACCCCCCATACAGTGTGTATCGAGCAAGGGCCACTACTAGGGGGGTTTGTGGGTTCTCCTCCAAGAAAAGTTTGGAGACAGAAAGGCCAAAACAATGCAATTTTCAACACATGTTTTATGACATTTAATTGTATTAACTTTTAAAGCATAGTAAATGATGACCCTATGGTGCACCAGGATGCCCAGTCATAAACCACAGACATTCCTACAGAAAACACCCAATAAATTGTCACTCACATTGTCACACGTTAAGCACTGAAATATCACACATGAGCATTCAGGCCAGGAAGGATGGAAATGTCACACATAGGCACCAAGTCCACTGAGGTCAGAAACTATGGAAATGTCACACATAGGTACCCATGCCACTGAGGCCAGAAACTATGGAAATGTCACACCAGGCCAGAAAGCATGGAAACGACACACATAAGCACCCAAGCCAATAAACATGAAAAACTCACACATAAGAACCCAGGCCACTGAGGCCAGAAAGCATGGAAATATCACACGTAAGCACCCAAGCCAGAAAGCATGGAAACGTCACACAGAAGCACTTAGGCAGCCAGAAAGCATGGAAATGCCATACATAAGTACCCAGGCCAGAAAGCATGGAAATGTCACATATGGCACACAGGCCAGAAAGCATGAAAAATTCCCACATAGGCACCCAGGCCAGTGGCACTGGAACAATTTTCAGAGTGTGGGTGCTGCCATCAGTGTTACATGACTGAAGTCATGGGATTGTGAAAAAATCAAGACTCACACAAAGAACAAGGGTAGCAAATGAGTCTCGCCTATTCCAGCGGAGGTGGTGAGGGTGTGGTTCAGAGTGGAAAAGGTCAAAATTTCATCTCAGCACATGACATCCCCTCAGAACAGATCAGATACATTGACAGATTCCCCATCTGTGCGGTGTCATGGAATCTGAAGACCCTTCTTTAGCAGATCTGAGCATTCCCACACACATCCATTCAACACCACTATACCATACGCGAGATAACCGCATTTATCAAACGACACAATAGATGCCACTCTACCTCACAGACAAATGTGCATATAGCAAGCACAGCACTTGCAGTCTTAGCAAGACTAAGGACCAGAAACTGCAAGAATGAGAACCAAAAGACAGCCCTTCCGCATCATGCATTTTAGTTTAAAGCAACACTCTTTTGAATACCTGACAACAGAGCTTTAAGTGGGACTGGTCCTGCCGGTGCCAGGCAGTTCTAAAAAGCTGCTGCTGAGACGAGTCCCTATCGGGCTCTTCATTTTCGCCCTCAGGCCAGGTGAAAAAAAATCTCTGCAGCAGTGCCACCGTTCACTGACTTTGGTGTAACTTCAACGAGACTCAGTATAGTACTTTCACAGTGTCATCATTTCAGAACTGAAGCATTTTCAAGATAATATACAATAAAGCAGTATTTTCTGTGTTTTTCTTATACAATTAACAACCATTGACAAAGCCAATAGCCCTGGATTGTTGTAGGTATAATGTTACGTCTTACACTATATAGCTGGATACAATGACAGAAACAGCACACTATGCTAAGCACAGATTTTTTGCTTTTGTGTAATTAAGCCACGTCCTTAATTACATTGGCCAGGCCACTTTGAGAGACCCCTTTTTTCATCCCACTTAAAGCCCTGCTTGACAGACATTATAACTGTGACTCTTTGCTTGTCCCTGAACCAGAGAGTGGCAGGAGATATGTCCTCTTCAAACCAGTCCCTCTAGCCAATATCTTGTACTTTTAAATGCAGTGATGTATTTTTGGAGCTATGTCATACTAAAAAAAAATCTTATCTTACACGTCAAAATCACTTTCCATATTTGCATTATATATGTATAAAAATCAGTACCTCTCATACCTTCTAATATGCCCACCGTTCCAACTAAAAAGATCCAAACCATGCATTGTGGGTGGTTTATGAGAAAATACGCTTTTAACCAATGATGAAAAAGAATTTGTGGTACCACCATTTGTGGCCACATCCTATATTTTTGAGATCTGCTGGGGACATGTACAGGCGTCATGCATTCAGCATTACAGCAAAATGCTTTCTAATGACTCCCATTTTCGTTTTCCATTCCAGTAAAGGCTGCATCTGGCCAGACTGAAAGAAACTAAAAGGCAAAACCCTGCCAGCTCAGAGGGAATGTCTTCTCTGGCGAAATGTGGGTGTTGTATTCCGAGTCCAAGACATGTTAGCCAAACAAATTGAAAAACACGTGTGCTGGCTCGTAATGCCCTTAGCTTGTGGTTAGCATGCAGGCCTGTTTCCATGTGGCCATGAGACTCCACTCCTGGGGATACGTTTCTAGTCAGTTGGTTGTCTTAGGTAAAGTGAAATGAGGCCCAGAGAAATGAGGATTAGAAGTTTAGTGTTCTATCTTCAAATAATTAGTGCATAGTAATCTTCAGTTTGCTGTAATCCCGTCAGTCAACAAAAGTTACATCGGGTGGATTGTGAAATGTCTGCAGGTTGGTGGGATTCTTATTTACAAGTCCATGTTGAAAGCGTTTCAATAATGACGATCTAATGTTACCACTGCAAGGATCAAGGTGATTTGAAATACCAGTAGGAGAGATACAGCCCCTTGTAGTAAGCGAAGCTTATGGAACACTTTGCCTTCTCTTCAGGTTCCAAAGGAGAGAGCTCAGTCTAGCAATATCTTCTGATCGCAAACCTTCAGCTCATTCATGGGGCATAGTCCCATTGTGTCTGGCCAATCGAAATGCTGTGTTGTTAGATCTTCTCGGAATTCTGGCTTTAATCTGGAAAGACCGAGACTGGTATGGTGCATCAAATACTGAACATGCTTCAGACAGACCACCACCTGCAGTTGATCCTCAGAGCCCTTCTGTGCGTTCAGATCAGGGTAGGTATCTTCTGCAAACATGATATTCTGAGTTGCTAGTGTGGGTTATTCAGGCTATTTGTGCCATATAACTGTTAAACAAGGTTGGGGAGAGAGAGACTGTTGTTAATCATGGCCCCTCGGATTCTTGTTGGCTTTACTAATCAATTGAACAACACATCATGGTTGATGGCGCTGGAAGAGACTAAGGGCCAGATGCATCAAGCTAAATGCGCTCGCAAAAGGGCCAGATTCTGAGAATCTGGCCCTTTGCGAGTGCAATTTTTGCATGTGGGATGCATCATCCCACATGCAAAAATCGCAAATAGAGAATTCGCTAAATTGCGATTGTTTGCATTTAAGGAATCTCAAATTGAGATTCCTTAAACGCAATGCATGAAAGTATCAAAAATAGCGAATTCGCTATTAGGGCACGCAAATTACCACGAAGTACAACTTCATGGTAATTTGCAGAAACTTAGAAAAAAGCAATTTTGTGCTTTTTTCAAAGTTTCATTTTGCGCACACACAGGGCATGTGTGTGCGCAACATATGTGCACAGATCAAATTCAGGGGTGTAACAGGGTGTCCTTTGGACACCCCTGCACCCTTGAACTCGCAATCTCAATTTGCGAATCGCTAATTGCGATTCAAATTGAGATTGTCTTCCCATTCATTCCTATGGGCCTCTAGGCCCATAGGAATGAATGGGAAGGCATTCATTAATTGCGACTCGCAATTTGCGAGTCGCAATTAAGGAAATCTAAGGAATCGCTATTTTTGTAGTGATTGCTTGATGCATTCCATTTTGCCATTCCTTATTAGCGATTCCTTATTTTTCGCTAATAAGGAATCGCTAAATGGATGCTTGATGCATCTGGCTCAAAGACTTTAGCAACCTGATTGGGCTTGGGTGTCCATCTTTCCTGGCACCTACATGCTATTATCTAATGTGAGAATTTTGATTGCTGCCTCAAAAGCAGAACATTGGCTATATTTGTTGGCTAGGACGTTGATTTCCAAGAGAAGGGAGAGTTCAATGGTGACTACTATTTCTAGTGTTTTATGGGGACGTGATTCATGATGAATGATTCATGAGTTTGCAGACTAGGGTTGCCAGTAACAGAAAACCTACATTTGTACCATTGCCTTAATCAGTGATGAAGTCTTAAAGGTTGGGTCGATCTTAATGAGTTTGCATTCTTGTACAACCATGAAACGACTTATTGTTTTTATCAAAACTTTTAGGCATGTTCGAGTAAATAGCATCATGTCAAAGGGACGTCAGATTCTCATAGAGCCATCGAAAAGAGGCATGGGGAGATCTGCCAACTGTTCCCTATAGCTCTTTATGCTGTCTTCTGCCTCTGAGATTTCTCCCTAAATCCAACACTCAGTGTGGTCACCAGGGAATTGGACTGGCCACACTAGGCCACTGTGACAACCTGGGCTTGGTTTGAATACTTGTTGTTATTGTTATTGTTATTTTTGATTTGTAGCGCGCTCAATCACCTACAGGCCTCTAAGCGCTCGGGAATCGATGGTAGTCTTTTTCCAAGATACGGTTAATGCCAAAATAACTGGAGATATGCTGTGCCAGTGCAGCTTGGATTACAAGGCCACAGTTCGAAGATCTGGTTGTTGTGTGTCTTCTGCAGCACATGGGGAGTGGGAAATGGTTATAGGCGTACTTTGAAGGACATGCAACGCTCTCTGCACACTGCATGCATGCCTTTCATGCACTATGGAGCTGGTGGAATTGCTCCTACTGCCATTTCAAGTGGTACAAGCAGACCGTATTTCCATCTCCCACTCGTCTGTAAGCACTTCATAACAGGGTGATAAGTTAACATGACTACCACCATAACAGCCTGGTGGATGGTAAGAATAAGTAAGAATAAGAGTTAGTGCATGTGAGTGTGAATGAATGAGTGAATCAGAGTGAGAATAAGTGACACTGAGACTGGGTTCAAGTGAGTGTGAGTGAGATGGTATAAGTATCTCACAGTAAGAGTGAGTGAGATAGAGTGGAAGAGAGTATCTGAGAATGAAAGAGAGAGAATGAGTGAGTGAGAGAATGTTATGCTAGCAAGCCTGCATTAGCCCTGGTATCCTGAAAGTAATTCTTGGTGTACAGAGGCACCCAAGGAAAATGCTGGCACTTGCATGCTCAAGGCAATTCTTTGCTCCAAGCACCCATGAAAAAAGCTAGCGCTGTCATAGAGGTCAACAATCTCGGCAAGAGGGTACCCCGGCAACATACTGGCACATGGTAATTCCTGGCATAAGGGAGAACAACTGTGGAATTTGGGAGGAGGAAAACATGGCAAATTCCTACCCTGGATTAACTGGAGTCGTTTTTGACATATGTGCCACCCATGGTATAGGGATGGCGCTAACTGCAAAATTCTGACACTGGCATATTGTGTATAATTTGTGGCCTAAGTAGGCACCCGTCGCATACATTGGGCATTCGTATCAAAATGCTGACCATGCAACAGTAGAGGTAATTTTTGACATGTGGGGGCACTTGTGGCACACTTTTTAAAAACAGAAAATGGGGTCAACTGGTGGCGAGTGGGGGGTTTCATTGGCTTGGAACAGTAAGAAAGGACTTGAATATTTAATGAGTTTAAATGAAAATGGTGCTCTTAAATGCATTATTTGACCTAATGTTTTTCAAAATGTTCTCGAGGGGGGTAAAACCCCCAACCCCTCCCCAGAAGATATCCGAGTCATTCACTTATTTCCATTTAGGACAGGTACTACGCCCCTTTCAAAAATTACCAGCTGCAACAGCAAGAACAGAAGGTAGACAGTGTTCTGATGAGCAATGCTTACTTTCGGCAGCTTCCACTGGGAATGGAGTGTTACACTGTAGATATTGTAAAATAATTACAGCAGTGCCTACTCTTTGGGTTATTTACTGCGCTGATGGGACCCCTCACATTACAGAGAGGCTGGAACACGGGGGCGCGGGGCCTACATTACGGTTTACGGCCTGCCCCGTGAAGCATGTGATGTCCAGTATGCTGCCCAGCCCAGAGCCCACCACACCCTCTGAGACTCACCTGAGGCCTGGCCTGCAGCTTTAGTGGAAAGCGCGAGCAGGCACCAGAAGTCCGGGCAAAGCTAGCCAGGGGTTAGCAAAAATTAAATTATGGCCGCCCGCAGCCGCCGCACCCTCTCAGCTGTCTCGGATTGATGGCATGCTTTCATCACGTCCTTATGCGCAGCCCCACCCTGCGTACAGGCCGCGCAGACGCGGAGCTCCATTAATAATAAAGCTGTGGCCGCTGGCAAGGTGCAATGACTGCGAGACAAGCGCAACGTAAGTCACAAATAATCACACCCCAGGCGCAGTGATGTGTGCAGTGCTTGCTTGCTTAGGGAAGGGGGCCCCTGGAAGCCCCCCCCCCTTTCGCCCCCACACAACACGGGGGCTGCGGGAGTTCTGTGTTACGCCCTTGTTTCCAGCAAACGTGTTTTTTTTATTTTTTGGATCCATTTCACAGAGAAGCAAATAAACAAATGGAGGAAAGAGAAGATAATGCCTGGCTGTTCTTAATATACATTTCGTAATGACTGACGGACTCACGCAGGGGTCGGTTCCACACGGCTAAATCTGCCCCAGCAACGGAACCTGCCCCCTGTCACAAAACCGGCCCCCACCCCCTCAGGCCTACCGGGGGATTGCCCGGTGCTGGGACTTACCAGTCCGGCCCTGGTCCTAACGGCCTCCCTATTGAACTGCTCATACCCATTGCACTGAAGTTAGCGCCCCATCTTCTTAATTTGCATAACGAAAGCTCTGAGAATAGCCTTCTCCTGGCTGATATCTGCGCGGCCACCATCGTGGTTATCCACAAACCCAGTAAACCAGTGGATGAGTGCACATCATACCGGGCCAAAGCTCTGATTACGGTGGAGGCCAAAATTTTGTCAAAATTTTGGGCTAAGCGTCTGCTCCCTTATCTCACCGATCTGGTTCATCCAGACCAGTCGGGATTCATGGTGGGTCGGAATACGGCTCAAAATCTGCGTTGAGTGCATGGCGCACTGGGCCGTGTAGATACGCTCAAGGAAGAAGGGATTTTGCTAGCACTCAACGCAAAAATGGCATTCAACACTATAGCCTGGGAGTATGAGACTATTATATACACAACCCACGGCGCACATTTCAGTGAACAATCATGACTTCATTTCTTTCCCCCCTCTGTTGAGGTTCGAGGCAAGGATGCCCACTATCACCGCTCCTTTTTGCCATGGTCCTTGAACCACTAGCAGTTTGGATTAGGGGGGACCCAGGCATCAGGGGCATTAAATGGACACAAGACCATGAAGACCGCTTATCACTCTATGCGGATGATATTCTGCTTTATCTTGCCTCACTAGCATGCTCGTTACGCCGGGTACTACATATTTTTCATATATTTGGGGCGCACTCTGGGTTCCAGATAGTCTGGTCCAAATCCCAGATGTATTCTCTCTGGGGAGACCCTCCGCAAAGTCCTCGAGGATATAATATTCTGGTGGCGACCCAGGGTTTTTGATATTTGGGCATTTTTATAACGACTGATGCAGCACTATTCTTTGAACAAAATCTATTGGGGTCTCTACAGAGGTTTAGATCTGATGTCACACATTAGAAGACACTCCCCCTTACTCTCCTGAGATGTGCGTCTTTATTCAAAATGCTCCCCCTACCACGCCGTCTTTATGCTCTACAAAATACACCTAATCTAGTTCCTAACTCTTATTTTTTGCAGATCGAAGCAGCAGTGAGGGACTTACTTTGGGAGAATAGACCGCCTCGGATAGCCATAAACAAGCTCACTATGGGATGGTACGACAGGGGTATTGGGTTGCCGGACATGTTCCTCTATTATCAGGCTTTGCCGCTAACAGCCTCAATAGATGGAAGTTTGGCTCACACGACGATCCCAGCTTCCGCACCGACCATTGACTAATGGGTAAGGGGGACTACAATAGAGCAATATACACAAACCATCGAAAGCTACGCTTGACTGGCCCAACGGCGCATACTGTGGAAGTGTGGCATGGAGTCCAGCGGCGTCTAGGTTGGTGGGGATGCCTAACGAAGGCTACCCCTTTGTGGGAACCAGACATTTTAGGACGCCTCAGTACCTGTTCGGGGTTTGATAAATGGGACATGATAGGGATTTCCACGGTGAGGGATATGTGGGTTAAAGGCAAGAAGGCATCGTTTGCGGACCTCCAAGTTAAGTACCAACTAGCACCGTGGGAGAACTTCCGATATCTCCAGATCAGTCATGCCATTGATTCGGCCCTCCCAAAGGATACCCCTCTTCCGGATTCCTCTCCGCTTGAGGACAGACTATTGCTGGACCCAATGGACCGTAAGGATATTTCCCTCACATATAAGAAATTGGTCAATAACCAGACCGACCCAATGCTGAAACTATGATCGAGTTGGGAGGTAGACCTGGGGGAACTGGCCGAAGAGGACTGGAGAGAGGCACCGGCCTCCCCCCGAGAGGTGGCCCTTCCGATGCGACTTCAGCTGGTCCAGCTCAAGATTCTCTACCGGGTATATTTTTATGCCACACTGTTATTCAGGTTAGGTAGGAAGCCTGATTCACTCTATCTCTGACACTGTAATCAGCCTGGTATATTCATACACATGCTTTGTGACTGCCCCCCCATACAACAATACTGGAAGGACGTCACCCAACAATTGATCAGGACTTGAGACAAACCTATACAGCCATCTCCCACACTATGTCTCCTCAATATCTGGGAAGCAACTGACCTCACACAAGCTGAACAGTCGTGGGCCACTATGGGGTTTAGTACAGCAACACGGAATATTGCTCAGAAGTGGGGGGTGGACACTATACCGGATTTACGGGACTGGGCAAAAGTCATGGACCATGCCATGATTGCGGAAAAAACTGTGTATAAAGGAAGAGGGTGCCCACGAAAATGGGATCATAAGTGGGGACGCTGGAATAAACACAGGGATGCGATCTGCATAGCTCCTACAGTGGAACTGAGAAGGGAGAGACTATCATTGTTAGAGGGGGAAAATGAGGCGTTGATGGCCCACACTCAGGGCAACTAAGTATAAAGAGTTTTGGTGGTGAACCAGTAGTGGGTTATCTTGCTCTCCTGACCCAGGGGCATAGTTGCAACCCTCATAGTAAATGTAAAGCTGTTAAAGAATGTAGTCCTATGTGCCCCAGATGGGTTGAAGGTTGTAATGCAATGCTGAAATCTTGTATAACTTTGCCAAATATGTCTACATTGTGTCTTTTAATGCTGCAAATTGTTTCTAATAAAAACTGTTAAAAAAAATTCTAGCTCTAACTTTAGCGGTAGGCTGCACGTGCCATCTAATGTGGGAGCACCTCCAACCGAAATGCCCACACTATCAAGGACTAAACAGCCTAGGATTAAAGAGAACAACAACAGTTTCTTATTACTGAATTGCTGCTCTCTGAGCCAACTAGATATGAAATATCTGATCTCATTAGTGAGACCTACCCGATGCCCTCTTTCTAACCGAAACGCGGCTTAGTGATACATCAGCACCTGATATTTTAGATGCAATCCCGGAAGGATACAGGATTTTGAGACAAGACCGCCTCTTAAAAAGAGGTGGGGGAATATCTATTGTTCACAAGCTGATTATTAAATGTACCATTGAGGAAGCCAACATTGACAATTGCAAAGCCATCTCATTTGTCCTAGCGTTAGCCGGAACTGTAGCTCTCACAGGCTTCGTAATCTACCACCCACCTGGCCCCACGTCTCAATTTATATCAAGTTTGGCAGAAAAGATTATTCAACCGGCCTTACCCCATACTAACCTATTAGTCCTAGGCTTCCTGAACATGCACTTCAGATGTGACCCTATCCCAGATGCCTTAGTTCTCTGTATTGAGTTGGATATCGTGAATCTATCCCAAAGACTTTCTACTCCAACTCACCAACTGGGTCATAACTTATCGAAGGAACTTTTCTCAGTTCTTAAATCTTTATCTTCACTGGATCGCAATACGGCGCCTGCTCCAGCATTGACTGAGAACTGCAATAAGATTGCACGCTACTTCTCATTTAAAGTAGATAAAATATATGAGAACTTCACCCTGAAAGTGCGAAGTTCAATGAGACTTGACGCTTTGCTGACCAAACGAGCGAGAGCGTTCAATCTCAAATAATTCATAGTCTCGTACCTGGATGATTTGAAGAACATGGCAGCGGGCATTAACTCGGGCTACCGTTTAGACCCTGATCCACTCAAGGTCTTTGCGCAAGGGCTTAATGTTATCTCTCTATTCATTCAACAACTAATAGTCCTGTCCTTCAGTGCTGGAGAGGTTCCTTCAAAGTGGAAACAAGCCATTGTTTTATCACTACAAAAAAAGCCTTCAGCTGACTACACAGCATTAGATAATCTGCGCTCCAACTCGCTACTCTTGATGTTTACAAAAATAACAGACAAGCTGGTAAACAACCAACTCATCAACTACATCACCGCAATGATCTTTTCCACCCCACTCAGTTGGGCTTTAGGGCTTCTTATTCCATGTAATAAGCTCTTCTGCTGGCCACGGAAACACTAAGGAAGTGTGCGGATGCAGGTCAAACAGCCGCACGGATCCTGCTGGATTTAAGTGCGGCCTTTGACACTGTTTCGCACAGTCTCCTCTCTCAAAGACTCAATCAATGCTGGATCGAAGAAGTTGCGCTCCGCTGGCTATGTTCTCATCTCCACGAGAGGAGCTTTCAGGTGTCTCAGAAACTTTTCCTCTTGGAAAGTCTGCCTCTAGTGCAACAAGTTCCACAGGGCTTTATCCTAAGTCCACATTTGTTCAATCTGTACATCGGTCCCTTGCAGATATTGTGGAATGACACATGGTGACAATTGTCATATGCAGATGACACACAACTGATAGTCATGCTATCACAACCCTGCAACATCAGCCACTCGATGTTCCCTTTACCTAGATGAGTTAGTCACGTGGATGACAAATCATTGCCTCAAAACTTATTGGCAATAAGACGGAGGTGCTAATTCTAAGGAAGTCGCCCTCTATCTGGTCATTTACTTGGTGGCTCTCCTGCCACCTCTCTCTTCTATGGTCTGATTCTAGCGTGGGGACACAGCGTTGGTGTAACCAGGCGTTTAAAATGGTATTTGATTTGATTTGAGAGGAAAGATAGGCCTTTTAGTTTTGATTTCCACTTCACTAAGTGGCCTAAGTTTTAAGATGTTGAACGCGAACCCCTATTACCAGATTTTTAAAATACACTAACCTGAGGTATGTAATATCATTTTAGTACATTTTTATTATACTTTATCTACTATACAACCTTTAGAAATCATTGATCTGGAATGTTTTATTACTGCCTACATTAGTAGGGAGCAGTCATCTGTTTCCATCCTTCGGGCTGGTGATTTTAATATTGCTAAGTGTCTGCACAGTGGGTCGAGGGTTTGTAGAGTTAAAGATGTTCGGGGAGAAACACTGGGCATTTTAAGCACTCAGCTTATGGCGAGGACTTGACAGGCTTATTCTTAAATAATAACATGGTTTTCTTCTCTGTTCTAATCAATGCAATTGTGTGGAAGCTCCAACTTTGTTAGAGAGAGGAAACAAGTACAATAGATCACATTCTCCTGTCTAATGATTTCACCCCCATATTGAAAAGGTTCGACGAGCAGCCAGCGCCATTAGTTGACCACTACCCTCTCATTGTAAGCCTCGCCATTGCTTTACCATCTTCTCCTTCTCATTAATTTTCCACATTCAAGTACAATAAGTGGGTTCGGGAAAAATGGTCCCACATCAATCTGATATTGTTTTTAGGGATCTGCACACTAATAATAAGACAGAGATTCTAAGGTGCCTATCAGAGGAGTTTGACCCAATGGTTATATGTGATAGTTTTGCCAATATCATCAGTCGCATCAGTATTAACCTCTAGTAAGCCTAGGTCTGTTCATCAGATGCTATCTTGGTTTAATCACAAATGCTGAAATGCCTATACAAATTTCTTTGAAATCACCAACTAGGGGCCTCTGGACCAGGTAGCAGTTAGAACTGCGAGACTTCTCTATAAACAAGCAATTAAAAAAAGGAAAGCAGAATTTAGAAAGGGAGCCATGGAGGGTTTTGAAAGTGCTGCCATCACAAAGGACAACAGGCGTTTTGGGAGAGAGTAAATTAACCCTTTTTTCTGGAAAGACAATTTCAGGTAGGCCACTTTATGGAACTGGTATGGGTCAATCATTTTACAGATATTTCTAACCCAATTAACAAAGGCGACAGGCTCTTACCTTTAAATGACTGTTATATTTTGCATGCAGACCTTATACATTTTACTAAGACCATCATGGTTGAGAAAGTTCGTACAGCGATTTTACGCTCTGCCATAGGGAAAGTGGCAGGACCAGATGGGGTCCCAGCTAAACTTTGTAAACATTATCTTGAATAATATGGCCCTCTGGTAACAAATGTTTTTAGAGTGATTGTTATGAAGGGACCCCTAGAGACTTGGAGAGAATCCATAGTAGTAGCCATATTCAAGAAATGACAAAGAGATTACTCCTCCAATTATAGGCCGATCTCGCTGCTGGATGCTCCAGCTAAAATATTTGTCAGGGCAATCTTAGCAAAACTAAAAGATTGGGCGGTGGATAAATTCTTCTTTACTGAAGTGCAATATGGGTTTCGACCAGGTATGTGAACAATGGAGCAAGCCTTGAATCTTACATTGGTCCTCTGTAAATATGTTGAGGCAGGAGAGGACCCTTCACATGGCATTTATGGACCAAATACGATGCTGCCATGCCGAAATCGGAACTTCAAGTGTCGTATATGGCTGATATGCTATAGGTATCGCTGTTGGAGTATATGAATGAAATTCGTTATCATCTCCATCCACAGCCTCAAAGGTAACCCAAGCGTAGAAAATTTCAAATTGGAACTTTGCATTGGCACCAACCACACAAATAAGCGCAAAACCTATGCCAGGCACTCCATATTGTGTCGAATGACGATGGAGTGCCGCGCGACTGCTGTGCAATTTCAACTGCCATAACAACAAAGAATAGGAAACTCCTTAAACGTGTGGTAGCACAAAAAATGTTAGCAATTCAATATAATAATGTGAACCTTTTTTAAATCTCAAGCTTGAATGAACCTATAACTCATCTATATAGGTAGGTTATGCCGTCACAACTGATTTTCGGAAACAGGAGTGAGGGTATTGTGGACAAGTATAAGCACTACTAAAGTGACTCGAAAATAAGGCCAAACGTTAGGTGCGCCATGCTGCAGGGATTATGCTCATGCACAGAACTATGCACAGGAAACCAGGACCTCGGTGTATTGTGGTGTACCAAAAAACCCACCTCAGTAACCAGAACCCCAATCCGATTAGCATCAGTGTCTCATTCATTCTCCATACTACAGCAAAGCTACCAATGATTAGACAACCTAGACCAAGTGACTAAGTGAACCCTCAGGATTAGTGGGCCTCAAGAACACTCGTTCGTTTTTATTCTCATACAAGTCCACAACGTGAGTAATCAGAGACATGGTATAGTTTAAAATGTTTATTTTAACTACGTGCTCTAAGATGCAGTATCTTTGCCAACATAAGTAAAAAGATGCATAAAATCAATGCAATCGGCATTGTTACAATTCCATAAAATACAAAGGGAGAAATCATATTATAATGATAGTGGAACCAGGTCTATAGCACCTTGAGTTCCACCCTCCCCGTGCTATGAGCTAGCTATTATAATAATAGAAGATCTCTACGTTGAAACGTGGAACCCCATACCTCCAAAATCAGGTGAAGTGAATCACATCCCAGATCAGCACTGCTCTTTGTAGATGGAAAGGTTTTCTCCAAGTGTCTCTCTCATGCATGCAATATTAGAAGCACCTGAGTTTCAGTTATTTGCAGCTGTGTGCGTGTATTTCTAGAGCATGGGACAATCAACCTGAATCAACAGCATACATTGTCATTTAACCTTGAACAGTCTGTACAGACTTGAGGTCAGGGTGTAAGTCTAGAGATGTGAAAAACAGACCGTTCTCATGTGAAGAAAAGAAAGCAGTTTGACTTTCAAGACAGAGGCATGTAGTGTTGTGTGCAAAGGTGGCAAAATGGCGTTTAAGCATCTAGAGGCTAGAAGTAGGTGGGCTAATACCGGTCGGTAACGGGCGAAAATCTGTAAATTTCCCGTTACCGACCGGTATTTAGCCCTTTGCAATGTAGGAGGCAGGATTTAATGATTCGGTAATTTACCGATTCGTTATTTTAAGGAATCGGTAAAATACTCATTCCTTAATTTAAGGAATCAGTAAATTACCGAATCATTAAATCATATGTAGGGAGCACTCAAGTGAGTGCATTTTTGGTTTAAGGATTCGTTATTTACCACCAACTACAAGTTGGTGGTAAATAACGAATACCTTAAAAAAAGCAATTTTGTGCTTGTTTAAAAGTGCCATGTGACAGACATACATGCCCTTAGGGCATGTATGTGCGCCACATGTGCACACATGCACAATTCAGGGGTGCAACAGGGTGTCAATGTGACACCCTTCCACCCTTGAATATGCTTCCCCTATTACTGATTCGGTATTTACAAATCGGTAATAACGAATATTACAGAATCGGTAAAATTTACAGATTTTTTACCTACATTCTATTTACCGATTCTTAAATACCGAATCGGTAAATTCGGTATTTAGGAATTGGTAAATAGAAATTATCTATAGCTAGCCCTAGCTCACTTATGCTAACATAGCAATGTGTGCAAGCAGACCCGTGTCTTCACTATACTCCTATCAGTTAAATCACGATAAAGTTCCCTATGTGAGAATAAATGATGTTGGTGACAGGTTGATTCCCAATGCGAACCGCAAACTTTCATTGATAACAGCTGCACACGAAGGCATTGCTTCGGCTCATGCAGGCGTTTTGGCGACTGTTTCTATCTTACAGCAACGTTACAGGGGGCGTGGGTTACATAAACATAACCGTGATTATGTGATTTCTTGTGACATCTGTCTCCAGATTAAACCTTCTACTGCTTTGCGCCCATCACAAACTCAGCTGTACATTTCTAATAAACCATTTGGTTGTGTTTATTTAGATCACTGCAGTCCATTTTCTTCAAATACTGCGTATAAGTTTATCTTAGTTGCAGTCGATTCGTGCACACGCTTTCTATGGGTCTGACCACAACGTAGTGCAGACACACAAACTGTCATCAGGGATTTGCGTGTCTTTTTTGGAATTTTTGCATGTGGCACCTTCCATTCTGACCAGGGTCCAGTGTTCGCCCCTAAGGTGTACAAGGAAGCCAAGGGGTCATTGGGGGTGCAAGTCAAATTTTCGTCTCCAGGCCCAAGGCCAATTCAGTTGTGTAGCGAATGAACCGTGACTTAAAGCAATCCTTGACAGCTAGAGTTTTAGGTACTGGCAGGAACTGGTTTGCCCATTTGTATAGAGTACAATGTGCAATTAATAATCTCCCTAGAAGATATCTGGATGGGCGGACCCCACACGAAATGCTCTTTGGCATAAAAATGTTTGTCCCGTACCTTGAGGGTCTAGACTTAGCGACAACTGCCGCAGCCTTTGACGTTCTGCTGTATTACACAACCTACAAGAGATTAGTGACAGTCTTGCAAAGGAACACATGCCCTCCGCCACTGAAGCTGCACTACAGATTCCGGTAGTTGGCTGGCTACCTAGAGTTGGAGATCTGGTCTGTGAGAAGGTAGAGAACAAGAAAGAGTTTGGCCCCTCTAATCGTGCACCAGTTCCAGTGCTCGGTGTGAAGGGTACTCGTACAGTCATTTTACCACCACTTCCTGGTTGCAAGGATAACACATACATCTCGGTGGACAATGTCAAATGACAGTGAATGGCGGATTCTTCTTAGTATGACTCCAGCTGTTTCTTGCCCAGCAATGTTAAGGAATTCTGTCTTGGACTACTCAACCAACAACAGGCCTGACATTACCATAGAGATGCCCACTGTTACAAATCCGCTGTTTATTCCTCTGGCTTGCAGTCCACATGGAGATAGTGAGTAAACGTATGCCACTGATGTGTCATGGCCTGATTTGCATCAGATGCCGTTAACCAGTCACATTTTTCTTTTGACACTGACTCCACAACATCAAATTCCCCCTCAAAATGTTCCATTTTTGTCACCTGGTTTAAACATAATTTGTTTGTTCCACCTTGGACTTACATCTGGTTGGTCCTCATCGACATTTTTGTTGTTCATGTCGATTGGATTTGTGACATTCTTTTTCTTTCTAATCAATGGTCACTACCTTACTGAACGCGCTACTGTAAAGGTGATTGATGGAACTCTGGCACCGCATTTTTCTTCACACATCATGAAACAAGACCAGACTTTTGTCAACATCTCTGCTTGGCCAGTGTTGGATGGAATTGTTTGGGATGCTGTCAAGTTCCAGATTCATGGACCCACAGAGGTGGTTAATGTCCCGAATGTACTTTGTGTTTCGATGGGGGATATAGTGAAAAAAAACATACGCTCTGATGATTGAGACGATCAAGCCATACAGTCTTTATTTTCTGATTTAAACTATTATGCTGCTTTTGATGATGAAGATTTGTATTTGAATTCTGCTAATTATGCTGATTTATTTTGTTACCAGCATTATGGCCATCACTTCCTGCATAAAGCTAATACATTTAGAAATGTGATTAATGATACACAATGGGAACATTGCCCAGCTCCCATTGAAGGCAGTTCAAAAACCCTTTTGAAAAAATGTACATACTTCACTGATTTTAATAAATCCAATCCTGATTCATTTTTATTTTAAAATGAATTCTACATCCAATTCTAAAGTGAGGCTCACCCATACAAAATTTCTATATTTCAAATCTTTTATAGCTCAATTGGCTATTGGTGGCTATGAGCTATGGAAAGAAACTGTCAAACTGAAATCTGTTTGGGGTTCTAGACCCTGGCAGGTTCAGGGCACTGAAGTTTTACATCGAGCATGCCTTATCCCTAACCAAATGCTGTTTTTAAACAGTTCGATTTATCAAAAAACCTGTGTTGGGTTGGCCACTTCTAAACAAATGAATGCCCCTAAAATTCCTGATCTGTATGCTTATGAATCCTGGAACACTCATACTGATATGACCCCTGATCAGTTGCAGTCATTGACTGCAAATGCTTCTTTTAATTTTTGGTTGGTTAGTTTTTCAAACAAATTCTGATTCCTGCCAACACCATTTCCTGAGCAAGGCTCCAGGTTACAAACAGCATAGAGAAAAACATAAGAGTGTCAGAGGGTCTAAACGGTCTATGTGTGGTTCATTAAAGTAATAGAACAGTGTCAACTCATCTAGCAGTAATAAAGAATATTGGTGGATACCAGTGATCACTCACAGGATATCCATCAGTCACCACACGGAACCGCCCTTCATCATTTGGCATTCCTGTTGGCCACAAAAATTGGTACACCACAGGATATTTTCTACATATCCTCCGAGACTGGTGAAACAATCTATGAAACGGGCAAGTAACAACAACAGATAAGCCCTGTTAGAACCTTCGGTGCCTAAAGTTACATCAAACAGACTGACTTGTGTTAGCACATTTGGGACCCTATCCAACAAAATACAGAAGATAGTGAAAAAACATTGGTCCATATTAAACTCTGGACAAGGAACAATCGAGTAACCTCTGTTTTCTTTCAAACGTGGTGCAAACTTGAAGGATCGTATTGTCCATACCAGACCCCAGATGAAAGTGCCAAGGGCTCTTGGCACTATCTGGGATCTTCCACCAGTGGTAGGGCATCATCCATGTGGGTCGTGCCAAGCTTGCCCACAAACCACCAGGTCGACTGAGATTGATATTGGTACGAATAGACCTTGGAGACAAATCAGATTCACCAACTGTAATAGCGAGAAATTGGTTTATCTGATTACCTGCCCATGCGGTCTACAGTATGTAGGAATGACAACTCGAAAAATAAAATTACGTATTTCTGAGCACAAGAGTACGATCCGTTGCAAGAGACAGGCAACCAAACTCACTACACACTTCCTTGAGAAACAACATGCCCCCACCGCTTTCTCATGGACTGTGCTCGAACAACCATACATTCCTACCCATGTGACAGACCACACTAATTTCCTTCTCCGCAAAGAACAGAAATGGGTGTTCAAACTGAAGACCAATAAGAGTGGTTTAAACGACGATATACCATGGTCCGCTCTTTAACCACTTTTGTTGAGAGGATGCGAGCCACATAACAGTCAAATTTTCTCTGTATTTGATGTACAAATAGAGCATTATTATTCTCTGAATACCTAGATCTAAGATTCTGATTGGAATATTTGTTCTTTTCAAATATATCCCAAATACACCATCTATGACACAATTTTGTTCAAAATAACCCTTACAGTCTAGGGATGTATTTATGATAAAAACCTTCTCTGGTGGATTCTCAGACGATTCTAAATATGCCATATATATGAGATTGCAATCAAGAGGCAATTAAAACAATATGAGAGATAATACTCACTAATCATGCTAACCACTATCGAACTGCTCCTCAAATAGAATAATCTATGGAGCAATTGGCGCTTGGTGCGTGCAAGGTCATCAATCCACAACCTATTATCAAATGAGCGCCGTGCAACCCTTTGTAACGGTGGTTAGATCAGAGCCGAGATTTGTAGCGGTAATATGATTACAGACATAGCGTGGCGGTTTCTGTTTTTGTGTTTGTTTTTGTTTACCAGAGTTTCCTAGCAGCCACATAAAAAGACGACTGACCAATAAGTGATCAGCTATCCCGATCACGTGATTGTGGTACCACCTATCAGTACGAAGTATCGGTCTAAGTGATAACTTGCAGCAACAACAGCCCTGATTGGTCGACCCGGTCAGGTGACCACGGCCGACCAATGAAGGGACAGCTTAAAAATACTTTCCCGTCTCTGCTCCGGCACCTCCCCAACCGGCTCAGATGGAGGTGTAGGAGTACCGACGGAGAGGTAAGCCGAGCGCAAGCGTTTAGCCCCCCTTTTTTTAAACTAGGTTACTAACGCTGGCAGATGTCTCTCACATGCTAGTCATTATCTCTCTGGGCTAACTGCTACTCTAACACCTAGGACGCCGAGTCACATTGTTTATCCTAAATGCCACGAGCAACATCAATGTGGGATAATGGCGATACCTCGGCGCGTTTTTTACTAAGCAGACAATTTTCTAAACGATACATAACCCCAGGGTATATGTGACTATGCTGCCATTATATTCTTGAAAATAGAATTATCTCTCTGGGCTAACTGCTACTCTTACACCTAGGATGCCGAGATTCACATTGTTTATCCTAAGTGTCACGAGCAACATCAATGTGGGGTAATGGCGATACCTCGGCGCGTTTACTAAGCAGGCAATTTTCCAAACGATACATAACCCCCCAAAAAAGTGACTTTGCTGCCATTAAATTCTTGAATATAGCTCCATGATATATCTCTCGAGAGAAGATACGTCTATGATGTATCAAGTATGATCCATTATCTTCCCGCCTGGGTCATTTCAAAAACACCAATGGACCCATATCATTTCAATACGATTCATTTCCCTGTAGGTACCTTCCATGTGTTTTATTTTCCGTTGGACTAAGAGGCAATTACATACTTGTGTATTTGTTTTTTGCTTCCTTTACTAGAGCGGTGCTTCCCTCGTGTCCTGAGCCGTTGCCAGGCGGAGTGGAGCCATTTGCTCCAACTATAATGGTAAGATGGAGTAATTCAGCAACATGAGAACATCATATTTATATGTCCACATGTGTAGAAAATGTGAAACCACTGTGTGATCAAATCAAGAATATTGATTTATAGCTTAATGTGCAATACAAACATGATGCTTAGTCTATATGTATGTGGTCATTTTACTTGTATTAGTCTGTGTCTTTTCTTCTTGTTTTGTAGTAACGAATATATCTTCTGCATACAAAGGAATACACCTATAGCACCAGGTGATCTTTTTTCATGTTGCAGCAATGAAAATATTTTGTCACTGATTTTTATTCTTCACTTCACTATTTGCAGTAGCATCTCAATACAAACCGGTCCTGATGAAAGCAATGGACTCTATAGTCCCCAGTATATTGCTGAAACATGTCGACCATCTTTACATCAGAGTAGATATTTGTTAAATCTACCTATGCTGCTTTTTTAATATTGGAGGAGCGAGCATAGAACCTAATAAAGTTGACTTATCTGCTCAATCACCCAATTTTATACTTCTCACTCACTTTTTCACACACCTTTTCTCACAGCACTGCAAATCAGTCACCCACTTATTTAATTGATGGGTAGTTTGTGACACTCTACCACTATTGGCCATCACTTGACTCTTGGGAGGTTATACCAACTGACCCCCCGGTTGAGCCAGTGGTGTACCAATTTTTGTGGCCAACAGGAATGCCAAATGATGAAGGGCTGTTCCGTGTGGTGACTGATGGATATCCTGCGAGTGATCACTGGTATCCACCAATATTCTTTATTACTGCTAGATGAGTTGACACTGTTCTATTAGTTTAATGAACCACACATAGACCTTTTAGACCCTCTGACACTCTTATGTTTTTCTGTATTCAGTTAGGGAATGTGTCTTTGTCAGGTCTCTAAAAATCCCTCAGGCCCTCCCCCAACCTTTTTGTTTCTTTACAAACAGGATAGACCTGATCCACGTTTTCCAACCACCCACTCGGTAACAACTTATTCATTAGGTGCATTATGTCAAAATTGGTTTAAAGAGACTCTACCTTAACATCAGTTAAACACCATTTGTCTTTATTAACTGAATATGTTGATTTAACAGATTTTGTTAAAGGGCCTGCAGGTGCTAGATCAAAAAGATTTCTATATGCTATTTCCAATAAAGTTTGAAGCTGTCCCAAATTGAAGCAGCTTCACGTCTAAGAGCAATAGACCAAGCAAATATTGAAAAGGTGCTTGCTGTCGTTGATAAGAGCATTAACATGCTTTCCTCCCGCATTTACACTTTAGGCAATATTGTTTCATCTGTTGTGGATATTGTTCATGATGAAGTATCTGTTTTGTATCATGGCCAGAATCCATTGCAATCCATCATGCAGTTTGCTTGGACTTTACAAACACTTAAGATGAGTAAGATTCCTTGGGACTATATGAACATGTCATCTTTATTTTTGCCTTTTAACCTGACAGATAAACAACAGTTTATGTCCATGAAGGATGCCACATACAGTATGTTACACATTGAAATGTTAGAACATTTACCCATTTCAGTAGCTGAAACTGTATTCTGCTCTCTGGCTTATCCATGGAGTGATAACTTTACCATTTTACCTGTTTAAATTTAATTCATGTGTGAAACATTATGCACTTGGATGATATGAACCCCTGGGTGGTGCATATCTCCATGAAGTGTGGTCTTTGCCTTTCACAAACAGATGCCTCCGGGATGGCAAAGAAGTGTACCTAACTGGGGAATCATGTGATTCCTCTCCAGATCACTCTCTCGTGTGTAAGAATATACAATTGCATGGTGCTTGTAATCTGCAGGCGCCAAATTTAGAATGTATTTGAAAGGGTAATCCAGTGCCAGCTATCACACCTACATTCAAACTGCTTGCTAACGGTAGCTATTTGCTTTTAAATAATGACGCTTGCGGCAGCATGCTGGCTGGCATCCCTTACATTGTAACTGTCTCACAAAGTGTAGTTATCTGTAAAAATTAGTTTTTTCTGCCCACACATGGGAGGCTCGATATCTCAATTTGGCCTTCCATTCCGACCTTGAAAGCAGAGTTCAATAAATTGAGCAGAATAATAGCACTATTGTCCCAAAAAGAAGTTGCAGTCACATCTTCCTGTGAAACATTTGCCCTTCACGTGCCCAACACCCATACAGAGAGGCTGGTGCTTTTAAATACTGATCTCCCACTTTATTTCGGTGCCTTGATACATACCATTTTCAATATCTCTACTACAACAGGCTTGGCCCATTTTTTAAACTTGTGGGCTCCGGCCTTTGACTTCATTCCAAACTATATTTGATGTGATACCACCATTTTTACATTCTATTTTTTCAGCATCTTCGGCGGCTTCCCACTAAAACTTACCTTGGATGCAGGGGTGCTGCTGTTAATCTGCCTGCTTCGGATTGGCTGCTCTATCTGTGGCGCAAAACATCAGATACAGGCTGATACAACTCTGTAGTCGTATTCTTCAATGCTACGGCACTCTGCCCCTGGCCACTCTAAGCGTGGCTTACGGGTTGTCTTTTCGATTTGCATACTTTACTTGCATGCAACCTGTCTTCCACTGCCTGGGATGTTCTTTTGAATGGGCACTGGATTTATGTCTCTCCAATACGGTGTCTCCTGACCCGGATTACCAAATGCTAATGAGTCCTCTTGTGGAGCATGAGCCGGAGTGTTTGGGTGTTGGGATTATGACCTGCGTTTCTGTGCTTGGAGTGTTATTGCACATGATTTCCTGCAACGAAGTTTAGTTGAAGAACACGCAAGTAGTCCTCTGATGGTGCTAGAGGCTCCCTTCATTAAAGAACATGTATGTTCATTCTCTTTGCTTGATTGGATGGCATCTCTCTTTTCTGAGAGCAACAATGACTTCCTTTTGGAGGCCGTTGCAAAATATTGCTCATATACCCTGATGGATTAACTTGGCCTGCCTTTCATCATCAGTCAAGAACTTTTACTGTGATTTGTTTGCTACTGGCTTCCTTTCTTTTTTCCTTTTTTTATCCACTTTGACATGGATGATCTAATTTCTTGCTCACTCGAACTTGAACTCTGCGTTCTATTGAGTCCTTTGTCCGTTGGCCCGATTAAGGGGAGGGTGTAGTGAGGATACGGGATCAACTGCAGACATTGCTATGTTGGCATGAGTGAGGTATATGCTTAAACGCCATTTTGCTGCATTTGCCGCTTTTTCACACAACACTATATGGCTCTCGTAAATAACCTGCTTGTGCTCTTTCTCTTGAGAACTGTCTGTTTTTCACAAATCTAGGCGGGCTCTGTGCCCTCAGTCTGCACAGCGCGTCCAAGGTCGAATAACAATGTATGCTGTTAATTCATGTTGATCAGTCCCACGCATATTGGACACAACAGACAACGCAGCTGCTCAAACTCAAACTTGGGTGCTTTTAATATTGCATTGCATGCATGAGAAGGCACTTGGAGACACACTTTCCTACATCGAGGAGCTATTCTTGTTGAGGGATGTGATTCATTCCATCTGATCTTGGAAGTATGGGGTCCCCAGTGAAAAGCCTAGAGGTCTTCTTTTATTATTATTTTTTTAATATCTTTTTATTAGTTTTGACAAAAAAACAAAGAAAACAAATCGGCATTGATATTGTTCATTACATACATGATTGAATATGGCAAATAGGTCATAAATGTAGGCACGAGTGTGGGATTTAATACAATAATTGGTAATACAGGGTCCTCCTCCTGAGGGACACTATGCGCAACACATATCTTCTGCTATTATTAATTAAAACTAGCTCCGAGCACAGGGAGGGTGGTAACAGCACTATAATCCTGTTTGCACTGTCATTTATAATATGATTTCCCCTTTTGTGTTTTATGAAACTGTAACAATGCTGACTGTGTCTGTTTGTTAGTATTGGCCAAAGTACGGCATCTTAGAGCACGTTAGTTAAAATAAACATATTAAACTATACTATGTCTCTGATTACTCACGTTGTGGACTGGTATGAGAGCTAGAACGAACAAGTGTTCTTGATTGCCACTATTCCTGAGAGTTTCCTAAGTCACATGCTCTAGGTTGTCTAATCATTGGTAGCTTCGCTGTAGCACAGAGAACGAATGAGACAATAATGCTAGTCGGATCGGGGTTCTGGGCACTGAGGTGGGTTTTTTGGTATACCACTATAAACCGTGGTCCTGGTTTCCTGCGCTTAGTTCTGTGCATGAGCTGAATCCCTGCCACACTTCCCCTATCCAGGTTAAAGAGGTGTCAATCAAGGTTGCATTTTAGCACCTTTCCTATTTGTATCTTATATACGTGTGTTAGAATTCTTTTTAACTACATGCACTTGTGACGTCCCTAAAATAGGCTCATGTTTACTCCGTTTTATTGTAACTTGATGATGCTGTTTTATTGGCACAAACCACACATGGCCTACAATGACTTTTAAATGGTTTTAACTAATTTATGCAAGAGCTGAAGTTCATGGTGAATCATAGGAAATCATATATAATAACTTGCGGTCAAAAGAGTACCTGCTCAAAGAATATTTTTATTGGGGGAACCGAAATTTAAAAAACTAAAAATGTTAATTATTTAGGCATCATTTTCAAAGACAACTTGCACTGGGACGGATTAATTACCCCGAAGAAACAGGAAATGGAGTCTTTTTGCACAACAATTTCTTGTTTCACTAGAAAGCTAGGACATAATAAGCCTGTTGCAGAAATGGTCATGTTGTACAAAAGTAAAGCTCTCAGCACGGACACATATTGAGCTGGAGTCTGGGGCCGTACTACAACTAAGGCCTTGCCAAGACTAGAGAACACATATTTGAATAGATTACTAGGGAACCCAAAAGCTACCCCGAGTTTCATTACTCACAATAAACCTGGGGAGGGGTTCTTGGGATATAGGGCAGGCTTTTCCCCATTCAAATTATGGACAAAGATCTGGTCTACTGAAGAATTAGGCTTCACTTGAAGCATAGTTAAGGATTATCTGGTGCAGAATAATATGCTAGCGATTCCCTGGCACAAATATATCATAAATATCCTGTGTGACATAGGATTGACAGATTAATTCATTGACACTGCAAGGTCTCCCCCTCTCTTGAAAAACCAAGTAAAGAAGAAGTTTATGGCTCACAAGGACGAGGCTAGGCTCGTTAATATGCTAGACTCTGTTCTGGTACAATCATATCTTCTATTGTTAAACACTGAAGGGTTAGAACACTATCTGACATGGGTAAATGATTCAGAGCTCAGGTTTTATCTCACTCAGCTCCTAATGAATAAGATTCACTTTCTAGTGGCCTTTCCTATGCTTGTTACCTGGTGTCCAAGTTGTACTTGTGATGGGAGATCCCATAAGTCTACCAATAATTGTATGCTGTTTTGCTCTCTATATTCTGATTTTAGCTCACGGTTTCTCCACCCCATATTAAGTGGGATATCCTCATCATAAGGGGTTATTTTTCCTTCAGCGCCTTAAATCTCCAGCCACGTGTTATTCAGTTCTTAATGTTATCACGCAAGCGCTGGAAGTGAGAGGAAAATATCCTTTGTAATTTGAGTGATGTTAGTCTATTAATATTGAAGGTTACTTGGAAATAGCTCCTTTTATGATGATTTGTATGACACTTTCGTTATTTAGTGACCATGACTGTTTATACTCTGAGTTTTGTAATGGGGTAGTATAGAAATTTTGTGATTGATGTATTATAGTTTTACCGTGATAAAATGCCTTTCTGACCCTATTGTTATTGGCATTTTTTTGTGTGTTCATGGTCGATTGAACAAATAAGTTGTTTGACTGACTGACTGACTAACTGACTAACTGTATACAGTTTCTAAATGTTTACACATATGTTACACGCACATATATTGCTACATGGTAATAGGTCATTCTTACTAATGAACAGATAATCTGTGACAGCTGACTGCTTTGACAAATATATGAAGGAATTTTCACATGCTTATGTTTAAAGAGATAATTGCACATTCATTATACTATATTGCCTTGCTTAGTACATTAACTTGACTGCTTTGACAAATATTTTAATGAATTTACACATGCTTATGTTTAAAGAGATAATTGCACAATCATTATGCTATATTGCCTTGACTTCGTTCTTTGGGCGTGCACTTTCTCATGATGTCTTTAAGAATTTATGAAGGTATTTTGTTCTAGCTCTCACTCATGTAACATTCCTGTACTTCTCCATAAGACACAAGGAGAACTGATACATGTGTATTTACAATATTGATACCCCCATGTGAAGCAACAATTTGTGACAAGTACATGAGAAAGAGCCAGAAATGAATGGCCTATTGTGATCTAACCAGCCTTCCTGGGGCGTACAGTTGTTTCCCATGTTTGGAGTAGGAAAATCCTCAATTGTTTCCTCTTTTGCTCCTTATGAGCGGAAAACTACTTTATGGATGCCTAACGGTAATGATAACACAGTAGGTGTTATATCCAGACTGATGAACTTGAATATCAAATTCTCTTCAGGAGCGGAGCTCTTCCGGCTGCCACTGCTGCTGTTGCTACTTCTGCTTTTTCTCTTGTGTGGATGGAGTCTTGATGCGACTACTTCTCACTTCCCCCATGGTCTGCTGGGCTTTCTGACAGACCGCTTGCCTAGGCCAAGAACTTTGTAGACTCCTTCTTGGCCTTAAAATGGCAGGAACATCTTGCCTAAGCGGACTTTCTGTGGACTCCTGGCCGAACACATATATAGTAATGACCTGCTTAGAATCCCTTTGAGCCTGCTAATTTGAGCCTTCTTTCCCAACTTATTTCTTACAATGGACAGTGAGAACCATACCCTTCTCACTGCAAGTCTTTGAGGTTATGGTACCAATAGCAACTAAGCGATTACTTTTTTATGAAAACTATAATACCCCCCTTACTACCTACCTCAGGAAGGTCCAAAATTGTCAGTTTTATCAAATGCTGCATTTTTCAACTATTTCTAACATTTGGATGTGAATCATCACTTTGGGAGCTAAAAGGAAAGTAATTTTTGTGCTTCCAGGCGGGCCTATGCACATGATTTCGAGAATAGGTAAAAGTGAAAGAATGTTTTCACTCTGAGGCCTTACAAATTATTTCGATTTAGAAAAGGGGGTGGTGATGAACAGAGTGTCTGAGTTAAACAGACCACTCTTACCCAGTCCAAAGATCAGGGCTTGATCCATCACCGTTATTTATCTCACTGCCCCATCCCAGCTCAGAACCTGGCTATATGCAAATCAGTCTGTCCCTGGCCCAGTGCATCATGGGAACAGGGCAGACTAAACTACCAAGCCAATTCTTCACCAGAAAGGAGACAAGCTACCGGGGACCGGTTTCTGGCATTTCAGCCTTCTTCGGCCCGGCTTGCTTGAATCCTGATGGAGCAGTGAGAAAGGGACTCATGTCTGAGTATACCCTGCCACACCTATAGTGGCCAAAAACGATTTAGAAAAGGGGGTGGTGATGAACAGAGTGTCTGAGTTAAACAGACCACTCTTACCCAGTCCAAAGATCAGGGCTTGATCCATCACCATTATTTATCTCACTGCCCCATCCCAGCTCAGAACCTGGCTATATGCAAATCAGTCTGTCCCTGGCCCAGTGCATCATGGGAACAGGGCAGACTAAACTACCAAGCCAATTCTTCACCAGAAAGGAGACAAGCTACCGGGGACCGGTTTCTGGCATTTCAGCCTTCTTCGGCCCGGCTTGCTTGAATCCTGATGGAGCAGTGAGAAAGGGACTCATGTCTGAGTAAACCCTGCCACACCTATAGTGGCCAAAAACGATTTGGAAAAGGGAGTGGTGATGAACAGAGTGTCTGAGTTAAACAGACCACTCTTACCCAGTCCAAAGATCAGGGCTTGATCCATCACCGTTATTTATCTCACTGCCCCATCCCAGCTCAGAACCTGGCTATATGCAAATCAGTCTGTCCCTGGCCCAGTGCATCATGGGAACAGGGCAGACTAAACTACCAAGCCAATTCTTCACCAGAAAGGAGACAAGCTACCGGGGACCGGTTTCTGGCATTTCAGCCTTCTTCGGCCCGGCTTGCTTGAATCCTGATGGAGCAGTGAGAAAGGGACTCATGTCTGAGTATACCCTGCCACACCTATAGTGGCCAAAAACGATTTAGAAAAGGGGGTGGTGATGAACAGAGTGTCTGAGTTAAACAGATCACTCTTACCCAGTCCAAAGATCAGGGCTTGATCCATCACCGTTATTTATCTCACTGCCCCATCCCAGCTCAGAACCTGGCTATATGCAAATCAGTCTGTCCCTGGCCCAGTGCATCATGGGAACAGGGCAGACTAAACTACCAAGCCAATTCTTCACCAGAAAGGAGACAAGCTACCGGGGACCGGTTTCTGGCATTTCAGCCTTCTTCGGCCCGGCTTGCTTGAATCCTGATGGAGCAGTGAGAAAGGGACTCATGTCTGAGTATACCCTGCCACACCTATAGTGGCCAAAAACGATTTAGAAAAGGGGGTGGTGATGAACAGAGTGTCTGAGTTAAACAGACCACTCTTACCCAGTCCAAAGATCAGGGCTTGATCCATCACCGTTATTTATCTCACTGCCCCATCCCAGCTCAGAACCTGGCTATATGCAAATCAGTCTGTCCCTGGCCCAGTGCATCATGGGAACAGGGCAGACTAAACTACCAAGCCAATTCTTCACCAGAAAGGAGACAAGCTACCGGGGATCGGTTTCTGGCATTTCAGCCTTCTTCGGCCCGGCTTGCTTGAATCCTGATGGAGCAGTGAGAAAGGGACTCATGTCTGAGTATACCCTGCCACACCTATAGTGGCCAAAAACGATTTAGAAAAGGGGGTGGTGATGAACAGAGTGTCTGAGTTAAACAGACCACTCTTACCCAGTCCAAAGATCAGGGCTTGATCCATCACCGTTATTTATCTCACTGCCCCATCCCAGCTCAGAACCTGGCTATATGCAAATCAGTCTGTCCCTGGCCCAGTGCATCATGGGAACAGGGCAGACTAAACTACCAAGCCAATTCTTCACCAGAAAGGAGACAAGCTACCGGGGACCGGTTTCTGGCATTTCAGCCTTCTTCGGCCCGGCTTGCTTGAATCCTGATGGAGCAGTGAGAAAGGGACTCATGTCTGAGTATACCCTGCCACACCTATAGTGGCCAAAAACGATTTAGAAAAGGGGGTGGTGATGAACAGAGTGTCTGAGTTAAACAGACCACTCTTACCCAGTCCAAAGATCAGGGCTTGATCCATCACCGTTATTTATCTCACTGCCCCATCCCAGCTCAGAACCTGGCTATATGCAAATCAGTCTGTCCCTGGCCCAGTGCATCATGGGAACAGGGCAGACTAAACTACCAAGCCAATTCTTCACCAGAAAGGAGACAAGCTACCGGGGACCGGTTTCTGGCATTTCAGCCTTCTTCGGCCCGGCTTGCTTGAATCCTGATGGAGCAGTGAGAAAGGGACTCATGTCTGAGTATACCCTGCCACACCTATAGTGGCCAAAAACGATTTGGAAAAGGGGGTGGTGATGAACAGAGTGTCTGAGTTAAACAGACCACTCTTACCCAGTCCACCCTAAACGTGGAAGGGTATACTCAGATGTGAGTCCCTTGCTCATTGCACCATCAGGATTCAAGCAAGCCGGGCCGAAGACGGCTGAAATGCCAGAAACCGGTCCCCGGTAGCTTGTTTCCTTCCCAGTGTAAGAATTGGCTTTTGTAGTTTGGTTTGCCCTGTTCCCATCATGCACTGGGACAGGAACAGACTAATTTGCATACAGCCAGGTTCTGAAACTGGGATGGTGCAGTGAGCTAAAAAACGGTGTTGGATCTAGCCCTGATCTCTTGACTGGGTGAGAGTATTCTGTTTAATTCAGAGACTCTGTCCCTCACCACCCCTTGTTGTAAATATTTTTGTCCACCCTAAGCGTGGAAGGGTATACTCAGATGTGAGTCCCTTGCTCATTGCACCATCAGGATTCAAGCAAGCCGGGCCGAAGACGGCTGAAATGCCAGAAACCGGTCCCCAGTAGCTTGTTTCCTTCCCAGTGTAAGAATTGGCTTTTGTAGTTTGGTTTGCCCTGTTCCCATCATGCACTGGGACAGGAACAGACTAATTTGCATACAGCCAGGTTCTGAAACTGGGATGGTGCAGTGAGCTAAAAAACGGTGTTGGATCTAGCCCTGATCTCTTGACTGGGTGAGAGTATTCTGTTTAATTCAGAGACTCTGTCCCTCACCACCCCTTGTTGTAAATATTACAAATTATTTCAGCACTCCAGGAAGTCATATAAACAACATTTGGAAGCATTTCAAGTTCAAGCAAAAACGCAATTGATAACAACCGTCCCTTATTCCATGCCTCCAAAATGTCCAAAATGGCCTGTTTTCAGGGGATGTGGCCAAGATGGCGGTCAGGTGAGATGTGCGGTCTGGTCTGTGCGACTCCGACAATCATTAGCTGCAGACAGCGCCGTCCTGCTGACTCCTCAGCACAAGGGAGTAGCACCAAAGAGAGGGAGACGCCCCCGTGAAGACGAGAGCCCGCCAGTAGCTGAGGTAACCCAGAGTTGGGTCCGAGTTTGGGGCCTGCCGGTCACGTGGCAGTCAGGCAGCAAAAGCAGGAAGGGGCATCAGCCACCTGGTGTGAGAGGGTGAAGCGGCTGCGGATTCGGCAACCGCTGACGCTGGATGTGTAACCCCGCCGGCTGAGGGTGCTGCTCTGACAATCTGGTTTCCCATAACGAAGGAGCAGCTCTGGAGGGAGAGAGGAGCCCCCCTCCCATAACGAAGGCCCGGGTGCGGCCGAAGACACCTGATGGTGGTTCCAGGGGCTGGGGCCTGCCGGCTGCAGGGCCTGTGAGGTGGCGGCACTGATGATGGCCGGCGCCCTCCCTGTGCTTACTGTAGGGGTCTGCCTTTGGCAGTGTCCTGTGACAGCAAGACCAGACAAGCCCTGGGAGAGGCTGTGGTGGTGTGGAGGCAGATGGTCCTCAGACCTTGGGGCACACAAGGAGTTAGTCTGCACCACTAGTTTGCCAGTACAGCGGGCAATGAGGACATTGAATCAGTGTGATTCCCTCATCCCCAGCACTCTCGCCTAGTGCAGGGCATTGTAATGTAATGATGTCTTGTAAAGCGCCTGAATCACCCCACATGGGGTATCTCCGCGCTGTAGACCGCTGGGGAACCCGTCCTGGCTTTCCCTGTGAGATGGTCCCTACTGGGTATCTCCAAGGTGAAACCAGGCATCCCCGGCGTATGTGGGGGACCGTTGTGGAGATGAGGCAAGCTAATGCCCAGAGTTGCCGAGTGTGATCCCTGGTTAGAGTAGGCACCGAGGCGAGAATTATCGAGTCCGCTGACCCTGAACCATGATCCTGCCGCGTCGGGAATTGAACCCTGGTCCCAGGCCGTCCTCTGCTTCCGGGTCTGTCTCCTCTAACCAGTGAGCCACACCACTCCACGCATTGGAGTAGAGGCAGCCCAGGAGTGGCCCATAACTGAACTAGACCCCGACTGTGGTAGCTGCAGAATGCACAGCGGGGAACAGATCCCACATGCAGACTAACGGGGAGAGGCCATGTGATACATTTTGGGGGGAACTGAGGCTCCTCGGCTCCTGTAAATCGCCTGAACAGCCTGTGCAGGGTATCTGACCTGAAGACGGGTGGGAGCATTGTAGGGAGCCTCCAGCAAGTGGGACATGGTGAAGATTTGACCCTATTGAAGGAGGAGGCCCTGCCGGTCCCCACGGCTCAGAGAGATTACCAGGGGCAGTGCCCTCCACCAAGTATCCAGCACCTGGATTTTAGCTTCTCTTTCCTTGGATGTCCCACATTGGGGAGTAGTCACCTACTCTTTATCTCTGGAGGGAGAGTACAGGGACCTGGCTACATTACTGGAATAAAATAGGCCTGGCGCTATTAATGCGGAGATCCTTAGGTGTTGGGACACTCCAGGGTCATCCATTTGGAACGGCAAGCACCGAGGACGGGGCTTCGAAAGGGAATTGACCCTCTAGATCTCTGTTGTAGATCTCGGTCTGCCGTGGTGATGCTGAAGGATGGGCTGGCTGCCAGGCTGTGGGGTGGTACCCTGAATGCTCCTGACTCACAGGGTCACAACCCATGGGGTGTCACCACTTTCTGGATTGAACTCCGTGATTGCCTAGCGCTCCCTCACAGGTTGTGCCTGATAGAGGTGCTTTATAATCCGTTTTTTGCATTTGGAGGGGGTTCTGGAACCGGAACGGTGTGGGCCCTGGCGTTTTTCGGTGGGATGGGCTGATTGTAAACTTGTAAACTTGCAGATTTATAGAGTGCAAATTGTTGCCCGGAGGTGACCCACACCATGTCTGCTGTGTGCTCAAAGAAAGATTAGTCTCTGAGAGACCTGATTACTAAGCCAGCGGCTGCTAGGGATTCATCTAAGTACCCCTTGCCCGACAGTGACCACCAGGTGGAGGCTTAGGAAATGGGCGGGCTGGCCATGAAAGCTTTCATGGCATCGCTTTTTTCATCCCTTTGAGAGGACTTGCAAGCTATGCAGTTGCAGCTTTCTGCAGACTTAAAGGAGGTGCGTCAAGACTTGGAGGAAGTGGGAGAGCCAGTAGCCACGCTGGAGGACTGCGAATCCGGAAGAGATGAGGAACTAAAGAGGATGTAGCAGGAGATTCTCCGGTTGAAGAAACATCAAGTAGAGCTTCAGGCGCATGCGGAGGACTTAGAAAACGGGTCCCGTTGGAACAGCGTCCGTATGTGATGGGTACTGGCCCAAGCGGAGGGAAAGTATCTGAGCCGCTACATTGAGGCTTTGTTTCAACATATTCTGTGGTAGCCCAAAGAAGCAGATATTCAACTGGACCAGGTCCATAGAGTTGGCTTGGCCAGAACTGTAAACGCACCTCCTACGGACATACTTGCGTGTGTGCATGACTTTGAAATTAAGGAATTGATCCTTCGCGGGGCAAGTGAGGCCCAAACGGTCCAGTTCAGGGGTCACACTCTGCTATTGTATAAGGACTTGTCCGTGATTACTCTCCACAAGTGCAGAGAATTTCACCTGGTCACAACACACCTCAGGGAGATAGGGATATCCGCCTCATCTTCCGATACAAGTGTAGGCTATGACAATCAAGATCCTTTAGCAAGGCCCTTGAGGTCATGGGTCTTAAAGAAGAGGCGGCTCCGGAGGTGAGGCCCGATTCCCCGGATGACAAATGATGCAAGTAGCACCAATGGCGCAACGCAGGGAAAACCTCTGGGAGACACAAACCCGAAACTCCCTGAATTCCCGGAAGACTGCAAGGCAGGAGGGCTTAGGGCAGACAGAGTCAGAGAGGCATGCCAATTGCGCAGATAATCCTCTTTACCTTTTTCATCTGGTAGCTGTGATCCCTCAGTGAGGGTATTCAAATTGTTTGCCTAAGTCCCGACTGGCCAACTTTCTGTGCAAGTTCTTTTATTCTTTTAGTCTTCTTGCATTTCCTATTATGCCTCCATCTAAGGCACGCTGTCCGACATGCTCTTCCCCTTGAGACATGCCTAAGGAACTAAAGACACTCAGCCTTAATGTTCAGGGGGTTAAATAATCAAGTAGATCATGCAGCAATACTGTCTCTTGCAGGGCTTGGGTAGAGACATATGTTTACTTCAAGAGACTCACCTGATCCCCAAGGACACCACTCGCATGCACTCTCGTTGGTTTCCCTGCCAGCTCAGGTCCTTGGGCGCCACTAAGAAGAATGGGATAGCTATCCTTTTGTCCCAGAAGTTTAGAGGCAAGCTTATTTCTACAATAGCAGAAATAAAGGAGCCCTTCCTAGTAGTTCACATACAGTGGGGTATGGTTCCCTTTACCCTGGCTTTTATTTATGGCTCGAATGAACAACAAGAAACCTTTATTTTCAATGCGCTTGCAAAGTTGCTTGCGACGTTGGATGCAGCACTGTTGATAGTGGGGTATTTTAGTTTGGTTATGGACACCACTCTCGACTACTGCACCCCGCGCTCTTCACAAGCAGGAGTCTTCTCATATGAAGGTCTTCATTGGCTGACCGAGGGGGGGGGGGGCTCTGCAATGTCTGTGCCACCTGCACCCTTCATTGAGGGACTACACCTTTTATTCAACAGCACATAAATCGCATGCACACGTTGACCATTTTCTTACATCCCCCACACTCACTGCTAGGGTCGGAGACGCAAGCATAGAGCCATTATCTCTTTAGGACCACGCCATAATCTCTTTGACGCTAAGGTCAGCAACACTCAACCCCCGCGCTTCTCGTTGGTGACTTATGTGACGTGTTGCTGCAATTGCCTTCCACGACGGCTGCAGTGCGCACGGTGCTTGCGGATTATCTTTGCACCAATGACGTAGAGGGTACTCAACCCAGCGCCTCTCATTGGTGTGGGAGGCGCTGAAGTTGTTAGTAAGGGGCAAATTCATCGCTATATCGGTGACAGAAAACCAGATGTGCCATGAGAAGAGCAGACGTCTGGAACAGGGGGTCTCTGCGTTTGAGGCCATTCTTAAGCATACAGGGCCCCAGGGTCTGGCGAGAACTGAAGTGAAAAAGGCTTCTTTTGAAGCGTCTGCACCTGGATAGGGCGGAGTATGCCCTTCTTCAGCTCAGATCCAAATTTTACCTTTGTAGTAACCGCTGCAGACCGATACTAGCCCATAGGCTCTACACTAAGACTTTGTCAGGTTCTGTGAAGGGATCGGGAGAGGAGGTGCACACAGATGAGGAAATCACTGCAACCTTTAAAGAGTTTTACAACACTCTGTATTCAGAATCAGATGGCACCCGGGGTTACCTGAGACCCTATCTGCGGGTATCCCCCTGACTAATTTGCTGATGGTGCTCACATCCCAAATGGATCAGCCGATTCGGGTTGAGGAGGTGGTCGCAGCAATTTCTGCCAGGAGGTAGCCCCCCTCCTTACCCGACTTTTTAATTCCTTTTTTGACAGACCTGATGATGGTGGCATCCAAATGTGTGATACTTAAGCCATTGAAGTTCCCCGGGAACTGTGGATTATCTGGACCCATCTCCTTATTCAACATAGATGCCAAGCTCTTTGCTGGTGTCCTGGCCTCCTGTCTGAACCCAGTCATGTTGGGGTAGGTTGACCCTTACCAATCCAGATTTATCAAGTGTGGGACAATACCAAAAGGCTTTTACACCTCCTCGACATCAACCATGGGTCGCGAAAAGAGGCGCTTTTCCTCCATTGATGTGGAGAAAGCATTTGACAGCTTCCAGTCGCCATATCTGTTTGAAACGCTGAGCCACTTTGGATTTGGGGACAAATTTATCAGATGGATAGGCTGTATTTATGGCACCCCTAGAGCCTCCATCCGGATCAATGGGACACTCTCCGCTACGTTCCTGATAACTTGGAGTACCCTTCACGGGTGCCAGCTATACCCACTCCTCTTTGCGCTCTATATGGAGCCGCTGGTGCAGGGAATCAGCGACCATCTGCTGATTTCCGGCATTCGGTCTGGCGCTGACACTTATACCGTTAGTCTGTACACTGATGATGTCATCCTCTAGCTTTCGGACCCTATGACGTCTTTGCCGTCCCTACTTCATGAATTGCGGCTATTCAGTGAAGTCTCTGGTTTAAAGTTAACCTCACAGAGTCTTAGATCTTGAACCTCTCGTTCACTCCCCCTCATGAGGCAGCCCTTTGTACCCAGTTTCCCTTGGCATGGACTACAGAGGCCATACCTTATCTGGGCATTCAGCTTGCTCCCACTATAGCAAAGACGCTGCTGGCAAACAATGGGTCCCTCCTTGACCAGACAAATAAATCGCTGTCATTATGGGGCCGTCTGTGGTTGGCCTGGTCAGGACCTATTGCGGCTGTCAAAATGACTGTACTCCAGCATATTCTTTACATCTTTCAGTCCTTACGGTTGACTCCCTCTCCCTCGGTGCTACGCTCCTAGCAACTAGCTATCAACACATTTATCTGGGGCGGGAAGAGACTGCGACTCCATTTAAAACAACTTTCGCAGCTTAATAGAGAAGGCGGCCTAGGACTCCCCATGATCTACCGGTATTAACAAGCCACGCAACTCTGATATCTTGTAGAGCCAAATAGGCCTCTCTCCCAAAAGCATTGGTCCTCTATGGACCAGATGGCTGCGGGTGTGAATATCTGGTGGGAAGCTTTGCTAGCTTGCAAACTCAGGGCTTGGGGGTTGTATTCTTCACCGGTGATGGCTACGGCAATGAAAGTTTGGGAGAGCGTTGCCCTCAGAAGGGGCTAGACGTAATTTCCCTCCCTGATGTCAATGATTGTCGATAACCCCGACTTCCCCCCTGGATGCGGCTCTGAGGTATTCAGCCGCTGGCATAAGCAAGGGTTTAAGCGGGTGGGCTCCCTTTTCAGTTCCTCCGGGATTATCCCCTTTGAACAACTTCAGCAGGACTACTCTCTCCCGGCATCAGATGTATTCCACTATCTGCAGCTGAGGCACTAGGCTCTCTCTCCAGGTTATAATATGGCGACCTCCCCTCCCTTACCGTTTTCGAGAAATGGCTGGTCCTCAAAGAGGGCGATAAGCGCCTTATCTCTGAACTCTATTCTATGCTCTCAGATGGTGGCTCTGTGTGTAAATCCAAAGACCAGTTGGGTAAACTGGTAGGAGGAATTGGTGCATGCTCTTCCCTCCAAGGAGTAGGCTGTCATTTTAACAGCACACAGCATGGCCTGTACAGAGGCAGCCTGCAAAAATGGCCTTGTACTGGTATCTTACGCCAGCACATATCCACAGATGGAATAAGGGGCGATCAGAGAAATGTTTGAGGGGTTGCGGACAGATGGGTTCTCTTCTTTATCTTCTGTGGCACTGCCCCAAACTGTCCAGATTCTGGGAGCAGGTCTTAAATGACATCGACTCAGCGTTTGACACTACACTTCCACCCTTTCCCGCATACCCTACACATGGGCTGCCAAACTCCCTGACTTTCCTGCTGTAGTCGCTACAAGATCAGCAGATGGCCTTAGCGTTAAATGCCGCACACCAAGTGATCCTCGCACACTGGGGATCTGAGTACATCCCGGACCATACTTCCTGCTCCTTTCATTTTTTTTTTTACAATGGAGCGACTGTCTCTCATAGTGGAGAACAGAGCAGCTGCATACCCTTGTTAGACTTGGCATCTTTTGGCGTGGTTACCCCTAACTTTTTGCCTCTACCTCCTGTTTTTTTGACACTGTGCCGGATTACTTTTTGCTGGTTTAGACGCTCCTGGCACTTTGCCACTGCTGATCAGTGCCAAAGTGCGAGTGCTCCCTGGAGAAATTGTATGTGATTGATTATCCACGATTGGCAGATTTGTGCTACCCGTAGGTCCCTTGTAAGGTGCACTACCTGTGCCAGGGCTGGTAACTTAAATGCTACTATTGGGCTTGCAGCACTGGTTGTGCCACCCACACGAGTAGCACGGAAATAATGTCTTAGGCCGGCCACCACTGTGCCCGTGCACAGTCTGACGACTGCAATGGCAACCTGGCCTGCTCCCACACCCCCCAGACCGGACCCTCCCTTCTTGTGCACGTTAGTCACCCCTATAGTAGGCCCGAGGTACCCCCCTGGTCAGGGTGCAGTGCGTGAGGAAGGCAGGACCTGTCCTAAGTGTGGGAGACGGGTCCTGATAGTGTAAGGCCACCAAACAATCTTTTTACTATTGAGTGGCTATCTTGCCCGATAGGTTAGAATGGGGAAGGCTGTGTATAATGGTTACCCGCCTATCTTCCCATAGGAGCAAGATACAGAGTCTCAGTCTGGTACCCATGAACTCGGAATTCGATAATGCATCTTTTAGACTGGATGGTTTTTTAATTCTATGTTTGAGGACAGCACTTTTAGAAAGAGGCTGTCCTCGTGTTCAACCGTTCCATGTGCCTCGGCCTGTTGTGTGTATTGACCGTCTGGGTTTGTGAGTGACAGGGTCTGGTGTGAAGTGCGTGACACTTGGAAGGGTCGGGTGAGCCGGTGGTGGGCTGAATAGGCCGATCGCAACCTAGAGTGGTGGGAGGAGTAGCACATGGGCCTGAATAGGGATGTGCCTGCCTCCCCCGAGCTGGCTTCACCTCCTGCAATGCGTCTGAGGACCCTGGCACACCTGCACAAAGAGAGATAATGGGCCCTGGCTGAGGGCACCCTGAACTAGTTTGAACTGGGTTCTGGACCACTCACACAAAGAGATCAAATCCTCTATGGGGTATAAGTACACCAACTGAAACCCCAGAGAATTAGACAAGCCTGAATCGACTACCTTCGTGATTGTGAGGAATCCATGCCGAAAAGGAACAGCTGAAGAGACTTAGGAGAAGAATGCCCATGCTGTGTGTCTGGGGTTGGCCTGCAGTTTGTAGTTGCCATTAAGGAGCAAACAAAGTGACTCAGTTGTGAGTTGTGTCTCCCTACTTGAAGATGGACTTTGCTGAAGTGCAGTGTCTGGCTGAAGGAAAAGCTTCTCCAAGGACCAGAGTAGAGCTGGTCTCCTGTTACGAAGTCTCAGGCCCACAAGGACTTCACTGCCAGTATCCCTGAACTACATTGCTGGGAGTTCCAGTCGTGAGGAGGGCCTGAAGCTGGGAGTAAGGCTTTTTTGTCATCGAGGAGCTAAGCAAGCACCAGAGGAACAGAATCTGCTTTCTGTTCTCGAAGGAACTGCCGACGTCGCAAGTCGCCGGAGACGACGCTGCTCTCCTCTGAGGCCGTGCACCGTCATTACCATCTCTGTCCAAGGTACTGTTGTCGATGGTTCGTGGGACTCTGCCCCGGCCGCTGCGAGTACCGCAGGCCGTGTTGAGATTTGGACTCGTGAGTGATGTTGACGCAGGGGTAGCCCAATGCGTCAACAGTGCATCGATGGTCGAAAAGAGACCACTTCACAATCAGTGACCGATGCAATTTCATCTAGCTTGGACTTCCTTGCAGTAGATCTGGAGAGCACAGTGTAGACAGTCCTCAATAATGTCTCCATCTCTTTAATCATTGGAACCCTTTTCCAGGTATCATCAACCACCAAATCTTCTCGATGAGCGACACACTGCTGCTCAACTAGATGGGGCATGGATGTTTAATGTGAGTAGCAGTACCATTATTTTTAACCAGCATCACAGACGCACCATCGGATTTAAACTTCACCATTTTCATGAGGTCCAGTTCATTGTCAGTGTAGAATTCTTTCACAGCAGTAGTGATAGCCTCAGCATTACTACTAGTTGAGCTTCACCATCCCCCCAAACAGTGTTTTGTGCTCTGTTGAGGTTACAGGTCGTAACTTGAAGTACAAGATGAGCATTTTTGTTACAGAAATATCTGTGCTCTCATCAATTATCAATGTGTGATACAAAGCGTTAAGAAGTTCTGCCTACCTTCACAGTGTATCGCACTATTGATGGCCTCATGGAACTCAAAGGCATAGTACTTGCTCCTCCAGCTGTCTGGTTTCGTCACATGCAAAGCTAGGTGGTCATGGATGTCTTGTACAGATAACATTAAAGTATTCATCTTGAATGCCAGCAACACGTTGTTGATGAGAATCTTTATCTCCTCAGGCACGGATCTTTGTCGTTCAACTACTTCCATTCTATTTGTTTTGTCAGTGGCAGTTTCTGTCAGCATTGCCCGCACTCCAAAACCAAACCTGGCAGCAGCACTTCTGTTTCTCAATATCACCATGGCAGACTCGTGAACTTTGATAATAAGATGGTGTTTTAGGTAATCCAGTTTCCAAACATCACTCCATTTCTTCCCTGTAGAAAAGTCCCCAACAATCTTGGCTTCGGCGCATGCTTTACAAATCAAGCCCACATCTGAACTGTATTGGAATAGTTCCCCAAGTTGCACTCAAACCTTGCTTCGTGATTTCTGTGTCTCAGCCTCCACAATTGCTTTCCTCCACTCTTCCTTGAATACAAGGCAACATTTCTTCCTTTGTGGTGAAGCATCTTACTCTGCAGAAGATACAGCTTTGCGCATGAACATATTTGTGATAACTGGGTTTAGCCTACTATGACACAAAGCCTGCAAAATAAAGGAACAAGGCTAAAGTTGATGCCAATGCTCATCATGATTGCAATCTGTCACATAGTACTGAGGCATCACCAGCAAAGTGTAATTACTTACATGGAAGGAATTAGTTTATCTTGAATGTTTGTTAGTGAAAGAATGACAATAGTATAAACTGACGTTTCCCAGGTACCCACACTTCAGGCATGGAACTTGCAGCAGCATTGGAAGCAGTTACATATTGCTGAAGCAAGGTTACTTTACATGCTCTTGAGAAGTGGACAGTAGTTTGGGAGACAGTGTAATACCTCCCATGACTACTGAAGGTGCATTCACACCTTACAGGGAACAGAGCTTAGGATTGATGCAGCCTTTGCAAGCTGACCAAAAGTGTATATTGTCTAATATATCCTGCTAGGGTATCATCACAATAGTCTGTGATGCACATGAACATATAACCAAAAATGATTTTTTTCGCAAAGTCCTATGCAATTGCCACCTAATTATTTTACATAGCCAATGAATGATTGCCCTGATTATAAAAGAGTAAGTCATATTAGTTATTGGAAATGTTGATAGCTCCTCTTAAGACAATACCTTGTCAGAGGTCCAAATTGGCTGGCGTAGACCTTCTGCATCAACATTTCACAGCATACTTTTTTTCTAAAAGTTTCATTAAGAACATTGTACATTCAGCAGGTGAAATGTACCTATAGCATTATGACCCTTCTTTCTTGGGCAATCCAGTTTGTGCAAGTGATTTTCCTCATTATTGGTCCTCACAGCAGCTTTAACAATTGCAGTCTTCCTAATGCCACTATGTCCTGGATAATTTGTTTACTTGCTGCAGTTCTCTTCTTAATAGATCAGGATGGCGGGGTAATTGTGTGCCTTTGTTAAAGTTTTCAGGTTAATTGCAGCTCATGGCGGGCACTGCGATTAACCTGAAAACTTTAACAAAGGTACGCAATTACCCCGCAGCCCCGGTCTATTTAGAAAGCAAATGCAGCACGTTTATAACAGTGTGTGCTTTTTAGGGCTCGTCCTTTCCTATTCCGCAGCGAGCCCTAATGCAGTCAAACCATTTCTTAAGGCCAAGGGCTCTCAGTGGATTTTAGGAAGTGCACGTCGCCTCGTGCACGAGCTTGCCTGAACCCCACATCAAAGCCTCAGCCTCCCTCCCTTGCCATTTGCTTCCTAACCAGCCTGCCTCGCATAATTGCATCAGACCCGACACTTCAAAGGAATGCGCCCCGAGAGCCACTTTCATGGCCGTGCATTTCTCTTCCCCCCCTCCCCACAGCAATGCCAGGAGCTTGTTTCAAATGCTTGTGCACTAACACTCATTTCCTTGCTGCGCTGTGAAAATGCTAATGTGTGCTTTTATTTAAGTATTCATTCTAATTGCAACCCCCTTCACGATCTGCGATTAACAGGAATACTCAAATAAAAGCACACAATCTACCCCGCAGCCATGCTTTGCTAACAAAACAATACAGCAAGTCTGCAAACAAGACAGGTTAACCAGAAAATACACGCAGTGTTTTTAAACTTACTGTATTGTTTTGTCAGTAAAGTACGACTGCGGGCAGATTGTGTGCTTTAGTTTAAGTATTCATATTAATCGCAGCTCGTGAAGGGGGCTGCAATTAAAATGAATACTTAAATTAAAGCACACAATCTGTTCCGCAGCCGTGCTTTGCTGACAAAACAATACACTAAGTCTGAAAACAGTGCATGTACTTCTTAATGTCAATCCAAAAGCACACGCAGCGTTTGCTTTCTAAAGGTCTTAGTCTCGCTATTGGGTGGTGCTTAGACAAGTAAGTATGCAGAAATCACAGCATCATCATATAATGCACATGTTTATGTCCGAGGTAAGAGTCTTACCTCAGACATAAACATGTGCATTATATGAAACTGCTGTGATTTCTGCTCACTTACTTGCCAGAGTCTCCAGTGCCATCCAGTGGATTTTTATGTAATTTACGTTCTGAATAAAAGGCCAAAGAGATGATTGATTGAAGAATTGCACTCGGAGCAACCCCTCGGGTTCTGGACAATATGCCTTATCTGGAAGGCAGCCTTTTGCAGTCGTGTCGATTTGCTCACCTGCAGCACCCCAAGGAGAAACCCCTCAGTGGTAGTGGACGCCCCATAGTAGATTTTCGGAACTGGGTGAGGAGAGGTTTCTAATTCTTCGATCACCTTTCCATCGCCGAGACAAAAGTACAGAAAGTGCCCACATCTAAATGACCAACTTACCTGCCGCTCCAGAGTGTTGGTTTGCGCCGCCCTCCGCAATCAGGAAATGCCAGTTTTCACGCCGCTCGCCTTTTAAAAGGGTGGCGCGAATACTCTCTTAGGACTGTGCTGTGTGTGTGCGGCCCACCCATGGCACTGCGCGCTCGGGAGTATAGAAGTGTATGCGGGCGCGCCCGTTATTGGGAACAGTGCCCCCACCTCCACTCCACAGTTTTCTCACTCTGAGGCCTTAAAAAGTGTTATTTCACCCCGGGAAGTCATTTAAACAACAGAAGGAGGCATTTTATGTTCAAGCTAAAACGTTCAATTTTTAATTAAATCGATAATACCCCCCTCCACTCCATATCTCTGATAGGCCCAATATGTTATTTTCTAAATGTTGCATCTTTCAACTATTTCTCACATTTGGATGTGGATCATTACTTTTGGAGCTAAAATGAACATTTTTAAAGTGATTTTTGTGCTTCCATGAGGCCTAAAGCATATGTTTTGGGGTATAGGTAAAAGTGATTAACAAGCACTGGCGTTGCCAATAGGTCTCTCAGTAGGAAAGTTGGAGCTATTGGTTTTGTAAATGACATTTTATATTTATATATCGTTATTGGCATTGTCAATAACAATATATAAATATAAAATGTCATTTACAAAACCAATAGCTCCAACTTTCCAAATGCGAAACCTATTGGCAACGCCAGTGCTTGTTTGGATTAGACGTGATGCACCAGTGCCTCCATCTTCCAAAGGCGTATTAAAGATGCAAATCAGTATTAAGAAGGATGCAAAAGCAAATTCCCAAATACAGGTCAAGATGATAGCGCCTACTGTACACACAGAACAGGGCAGCGGGACTCACGAAACCCAGTCTTAAATGAAAGATAAGAACTTAACACCTAAAAATCTAGGTTTATAAAGTGACCACAACAGCTATTCCCTTTTTTCCTACTGATCTCACTGTACAACGGACATCATACACCCTTCAAACAAACAAAGCCTACTGTGTGCTTATGCATTATACCCCTTCGTGGCATCCGATTCAAGCAGGCATCCCAACGTGCTTGTTCACCTTTAAACTACCTACATGTGAACCACTTCCTACAATTGGTACAAACATTATTCAGGTATTTATTTTAATACAAAATATCATTTATTTAAGATAAAAGTCAAGTCATTACAGCAGAGTAAAGCAAGGTTGACAAGAATATATGAATCGTAAATATCAGATATTGTAGATCAATAAACTGAGGCGGAACTGGGCTCAGAAATTGTATGGTTCATCCAACCATTTTATACTACTGAATATGCACTTTATGATCACAACAGAAACATACAAAATTATCTGTCCATAGTTCAGAGCCGCAAGAACATACATTTTTGATATTTTTTGTTGCTGCACAGGCATACACGAACACCATCTTTACCAGACTAAACTATAGGTGGGCCGATAGTTGGCAAGCAAAGGTGGCCCCTTGCTTGCCAACTGATGGAGAATTGTTGGGTGGTCTCATTACTACTGGCTGGTCTTATAATTCATGCTCTAATACAAATGAACACGAAATAGCTTTTTATTCACCGTCTCAGCAAGAGGCCAATAATTGAATGAGCAGAGTGTGAACCCTGCAGTGAACAGCACCAGTGTAAGTTCTGGATGGCTTGAGGATTGTCGCTCAAATTTGCACAGATTCGTAACTGTTTCACATACATTTTTTTTAGTAGGAAAGATTCGCTGCTTTTATTTTCTCATCTTTGATGCATTTTACTTCTTTCTTTTAATTCCTGCATAAGTCATAGAGCCAACTCGGCACAAACGTGTTATAGTGTGGCCAGAAGGGAGGGGCACAAGTTGACAAATTGTGGACTACCGCCACATTACACAAGCTTGCCTGAGCCTCTGTGCCATGTGGTAAACTACAGCTGTTCTTGAAGTGCTCAGAGCTGCTTCTTCGTTCAATGTAAGCCACCGCTTCACTCCAATGAGCGCATCTGAGCATCCTGAAATTGATGGCCTTTGCACAATAAAAGTGTTTACATACCTCAAGGTTCTTTTTCTCCTCCTTGCCTTCTGTAGGATTTCCTTCTGTTTCCTGTTTAATGGTTTTTTCAATGAAATGTTCTTAATTGCTTGTTTCTTTGCTAATTTTTTTGAGAGCAGAACTAGAGCACAGCTTGTGGCTACTCAGGGCACGAGTCCTAAAAAAAAGTGGGGGGGCGCTGTCACCGGAAGTGGCGTCACAACAGGAATTGACGTCACGAAAGGTGGCTTGAAGCATCAGGCTCATTGTCTGGGGGAGAAGTGTGAGTGCATGAGACTGTGTAGGTGGAGTGTCAGTGTGCATTGTGTGAGGTGAAGTGTGCATCAGATTATGTCTAGACACAGTGTGAGTGTGCATTGGGTGTGTAGGTGAAGTGTGCATCAGCTTGTGTCTAGCCACAGTGTCAGTGTGCATGCGAATGATTGTGTCTAGGCAGAGTTGAGTGCATCAGATTCTGCCCAGTTAAAGTGTGAGTGTGCATGAGATTGTATCCAGGCGGAGTGTCAGTGTGCCTGAGAACGATTGTGTCTGGGGTGCCAGTGACAATGTAATTGTGTTCAGGCGAAGTGCCAATGTTCAGAGATTGTGCCTAGGCGGAGTGTGTGTGCATGAGATTGTGCCAAGGCGAAGTGTAAGTGCTCATATATTGTGTTCAGGCCGAGTGTGTGTGTGCGTAAGAGATTGTGTCTAGGCGGAGTGCGAGTGTGCATGAGAACGATTGTGTTTGGGGTGCCAGTGTGCATGAAATTGTGTCCAGGCGAAGTGTGAGTGTTCAGAGATTGTGCCTAGGCGGAGTGTGAGTGTGCATGAGATTCTGTTGAGGCGAAGTGTGAGTGAGATTGTATCCAGGAGGCGTGTGAGTGTGCGTGAGATTGAACCCAGGCGGCATGTCAGTGCGCACGAGAGGCCAGCGCATGGGTGCCTCGCGGCGGAGCCGGGCCTGCTGCTGTGAGTGCTCGGAGCTGAGCACCCCCCAACGCTGCAGCCAAGATGCACCCCTGAATCTGAAAGGGCCCTCGCGCTGAGAACAGCGTGCCCGCTTTGTTGTGATCTCGCATATGCATAGTGACCAGCAGAAAAGCCCTGACAGTGCCTGATGAGCCAGTCGTCATCTTCGAACAGAATAGTGTGAACTCGCATGAACAGAGGCGCCCCCAACCCCACATTGTCAAGCATATTAACTCTTTCCACTTCAATGGTTTAGGGGCCATTGACCCGTTAGCTCACCCCTTAGATGCAATTGCATCCGAGAAGCCAGAGAGTGAGCAGTGTCATGCGTGAGCTCCGATCTCGTCCCGGAGAGGCCAAAAAGTAAAGTCTAGCTGTTTGGCAGGGGGGACGGCGTCCACCCGGTAAAATAAGTGGGGGGACGCCGTCCACCCGCGTGGTACCCCGACTCGAGCCCTGTGGCTACTCCTTTCAGTCTTTCGTCATATTTCAGTTACTGGCGTGGGTCCTGCATCACTGAGGCACACGGCCCTGATGCTAGGTGTGCAGCTGCGATTTTTACATTGACACAATCATTGGAAATAACTGATGTAAATTGAAATTATACTGCTTTTGTGCATGCAATTTAGAAAACAAAAATATGCTATTCCCTCAAAGTTATTACTAGCAAAATACTGGTAGTACGTGTGAGTGAAGTTTGCACAAAGCTCTAAAATAGCACTGGAAACAAAGAAAACAAGTGAAAGCAAGTTACGGTACCATAAAGCGGGTTTGAACTTTCATTTAATGTTCTTCCCGAAATGTGCTCCAGGCAACACGTTAATCTCTTTGTACGCCGTGTTTGTGCTGCACATTTGGAGGCTTAACAAAAACATGCTAGTTGGGGCAGAGCAACTCCATCGCTGCCGTACCAAAATGGTTAAAGGGACTGTAAGAAGGGGCGGTGCAAGGAAAACAAACTGCGAAGGGCTGAAGGAAGGAGACACTGTAAATAAAAAAAATTCTAATGAAAAGAAGCGGGACAGGTAAATTACAACAAACTGTTGTCCAGCACCACAGCATTTATATTGGAAATACTGTGCTTCTGTCAGACGGTGGTCAGAGGGCGGAAACAGCAAGGGTCCCGGACAAAAAAACAAGCGTTAAGAGCGGCCGGGAAACTGAAAGTACGGCCGGCCAGCCATGATTAATTAGGGGAGGAGAAGCCACGGAGCGCACGCTGGGCGAAGCCCTTTGATGTGCTGGCGGCAAGAAAGTGCATCATTTTCGAAGAACTGCCGCTTTAAATATGTGACTACATAAAGGATGAAGGCGGAAAAGAAAGTTCTCTCTTTCTGACTTCGGCTCTAGGTGGCGTTAGAGTCTTACACTTGTATATGTAACTGTTAAACTAAATGGCAGAAATAAAACAATTATCTCGCATCTATACAGCGCTGAACTTTCTAATTTGCGAAAAGTCTCCTAGAAGCCAGACGTGCCGTGTAGTACAGATACTTGGAGAGGTCGCTGCCATTGGGAGATAAGAAAAGCTGACTGTATTTATAGACTACAGTGCAGATGATAGCTAGTGCTTAGCTCAAAATAAATGTTTTATTTTTCAAAAAGATCTTTTAAAACTTAGAATGTTGGGATTTACATGGTAATTACGCAGTGCCGCTTATCCATGCTTGAAGTTCAAAATGTATTACTGAAAAGTCACGATTTTGATTGTTTATTGAATCAAAAGTTCCACTTTCTGCGCCGGGCCTGAATGATAAAAGGCACGAGACGAGTCGACCTCGCAAGCGTTTTACGCTCTGTGAACTCCAGGTTATATAAAAGTTACCAGCATACACCGCGGTTTCTCAGGATAAACAAACATCAAAACTGTTGTCTGAACATCCAGCCACTGCAGAACTCATGAATAAACCTCCCCTCGAAAGCCGCATATCTCAGACATACAACTATTCCAGACCTTTCCGTTAAAATTGAGGGGATTTGTTGAGACAAATATATATTTTCCTTTCACTAAGCAACAGCGACCGAGTGATGCAAACAGTGCTGTGGGATTGATCCTCCTTTGCTAGCATTCGATTTGGGGCGATGTGTTGTACTGTGCAGCTCTACAACAACCAGACTTGGTTATTAGATACGTTGCTGGCAGAGCAGATAAGGAAACAGGGCTGGAACACGATGTTTGAAACAATTCTCCGAAGCGTTTCGGAAATCACAGCAGGAAAGCAGGCGAGAAAAGCCTGTTAATGAGGGGAAAGAGAAGGTCTGATGCTCCGATGCGAGGCACAGCAAATGGTGGTGTGTGACATGGCTGGTAAGCAATTAAGGGGGAGAAGTGAGGCCAGGGCTGGGTGCAGCAGGGGGCGGAGCAGATCGCTTTGAAGCAGCTCACGGCCTGGTGACTGTGAAAAAAAAAAGCAATTAGGGGGGAGGAGAAGGGAGTTGGGGGAAGCTTTGGGAGGGAGGCTGATGGCTTTGAGGTAGGGAAATGCTCGTGCTTGTGGTCACGTGATTTCACGTGAACTGTTAAAAAACCGAATTGCAATCCGGATGGTTTAACTTTGTGGTTTCACCACTATAGGTCTCTCTACGAGACCTAAAAATGGTCAATTTGCTCACTCTGAGGCCTTAAAAAGTATTTTTTCACTTTGGGAAGTCATATTAACCAAACACAAGGAGATGATGGACTGAGCACTGAAACTTTTCAGACACTCACCCTAGTCACAGATCTGGGTTGAATCCATCATCATTTAGCTCACTTCGCCACCTCTGTTCAGACCCAGCTATATGCAAATCAGTCTTGACCCTGTTCCTCATGGGAACAGTCCAGCCCGAACTGCCAAGCCAGGTCTTCCCTGAACCGGAAACAAGCATCCAGGGACTCGTTTCTGGGTAACACCCTTCATCAGCCAGGCTAGATTGAATCCAATGGCAAAGTCAACAAGGGACCCACGCCTGGGAATTCCCTGCCATTTTACGGCGAACAAAGCAAACACAAGGAGAAGATGGACGGAGTGCTGAAACTTTTCAGACACTCACCCCCAGTCACAGATCTGTGTTGAATCCATCATCATTCTTTAGCTCACCTCGCCACCTCAGTTCAGACCCAGCTATATGCAAATCAGTCTTGATTCTGTGCCTCATGGGAACAGTCCAGACCGAACTGCCAAGCCAGGTCTTCCCTGTACTGAAACAAGCATCCTGTGACCGGTTTCTGTGTAATATTCTTCATCAGCCAGGCTAGCTTGAATCCAGTGGCAAAGTAAACAAAGGACCCACGTCTGGGAATACCCTGTCAATTTAGGGCAAACAAAGCAAACACAAGGAGATGATGGACAGAGCGCTGAAACTTTTCAGACACTCACCCTAGTCACAGATCTGGGTTGAATCAATCATCATTCTTTAGCTGAATTCGCCACCTCAGTTGAGACGCAGCTATATGCAAATCAGTCTTGACTCTGTGCTTCATGTGAACAGTCCAGCCCAAACTGCCAAGCCAGGTCTTCCCTGAACTGGAACAAGAATCCTGTGACCGGTTTCTGTGTAATATTCTTCATCAGCCAGGCTAGCTTGAATCCAGTGGCAAAGTAAACAAAGGACCCACGTCTGGGAATACCCTGCCAACTTAGGGCAAACAAAGCAAACACAAGGAGATGTTGCACGGAGTGCTGAAACTTTTCAGAAATTCACCTCCAGTCACAGGTCTGGGTTGAATTCATCATCATTCTTTAGCTCACTTCGCCACCTAGTTCAGACCCAGCTGTATGCATCTTTCATCTATTTCTCACATTTGTTTATTTTATTTTATTTATTTATTTTTGGAGTTTTACATAGCGCTGACCTGACCCGAGTGTTTCGGAGTGCTTCACAACAGTGTGTCAAGATAGTTAACACAGTGGAGCAGTCTTAAAAATAAAAGGGCAGATTTACAATAACTGGCGCATCCCTGTATATCAGCAGGGATGCGCCAGTTATTGTGCGTCACGGCTTCCCACCATGAATGCGCCGCATTTACAATGCGGCGCACCATGGGGCAAAAATGGACAGATGCATGACGCATCTGCTGTCGTAAAGGCGGCGCATTGCTGGAGTTGCGTCGCAGCTCCAGAAAGGCTCGGGGTGCCCTATCCTTACAATGCTGCGTCAATCCTTACGCCTGCTTAAAGCAGACGCAGGGTTTTGATGCAGCATGGCCTTAAAAGTGGCTGAGTGAAATCTTGTAGATTTCACTCAGCCACTTTTAGGAGACGTTCCTGCGCCGGAACGCCCCACCCTGCGCAGGAACGGCTACAAGTGGCGCAGGGCTTTACAACGTGACAATTCTCCCAGATGCGTCACATTGTAAGTACCCCGCACCATGGTGCTGGATTTGCGCCAACGCTGCGTCACAAAAGTGATGCAACAGCGATGTAAAAGAGGCGCAAGGGGCTTATAAATCTGCCCCAAAGTTCGGCAGTCCAAGAGTGCTGAGGCTTCTTGAGGTAGTGGTTGAGTCCTGAGGTAGCCTCATTGAATGCTTTATTGAGGTAGTCCGAAAATCTTGAGGCAATTTAATTTTATTGCACATTTGTCTTGAAGCGGGCTGAGGAGGATCTGAGCAGTGTATAGTCAGAGAGCACCGGTGTCAGGGATAGCGTGAGGGCAGTGGCTATCCATTCGGGAGGGAGCGGTTAGGGAGGAGGGCTTTTAGGTGTTTTTTGAATTTTGGGAAGGAGGGGATAGTTCTGATATCTGCTGGGATGGAGTTCCAGGTTTTTGGTGCGTCTCCAGCAAATGACCTTGCGGCTGTTTTATGTTTACGTGTTCTCAATGGGATGAGAAGGAGGGAGTTCGAGCTCCTGAGGTTTCTTGTATGCCAGGCCTTCTTGAGTTTGTCGGCAAGATAGTCCGGTTTTCGAGTGTGGAGGGCTTTGTGAGGGAGGCATGCAGTTCTGAAATTAGTTTGCTGTTCAACTGGAAGCCATTTTAGCTCTCTTAGTGCTGGTGAAATGTGGTCGTATTTCCTGATTCCAGTGACCATTATGGCTGCTGCATTGAGGAGTGTTTTGAGGGGAGCCAGGTGGAATTTTGTGGCGCTGGTTAAGGTTGGGTTGCCATAGTTGAGTCTGGATAGCACCAGTGATTGGGTGGCTTGTTTGAGATCTTTAGTAGGGATGAATGGTTTAATTTTGTAGAGAAGCTTTATCTTGAGGAAGGAAGTCTTTGCTGAGTTTTTGATGTGGTTGGTCATGTCCAGTTTGGGGTCTAGGGTGATTCCAAAGGATTTTACGGAGTTAGCCAGAGTGAGATTACCATTTAGAGCATCCATAGCTTTAAGCCAATCTGCAATTTGTGGGTTCTCTTCTTTGTTGGAGATGAAGAGGATCTCCGTTTTGTCCTGATTAACTTTAAGGGGATTTTGGGACAGCCAGCGTTGAATTTCTTTCAGAGTGTTGTTAAGTCTGAGGATGTCATTTGGGGAGGAGGTTTCTAGATAGATCTGGGGGGCATCGGCGTATTGGTGGAAGGGGATATTCGCCTTTTTAAGTATGGCGGTGAGGGGTTCCATGTATATGTTGAACAGTTGTGGTGAGAGCACTGAGCCTTGGGGCACACCTCTGCTGACGGGGTGGAGGTCGGAGGTAAAGTTTTTGATTTTTATCTTTTGCGAGCGGTTCTGGAGGAAAGAGGTGAACCAGCAGAGGACCTTCTCATCGGCATCAACCCTTTCTTGTAGGGCCTTGATGAGAAGTCGGTGATATACCATGTCAAAAGCTGCTTATTGGTCGAGAAGAATGAGAAGGCAGCATTGACCGGAGTCCAGTGACTTATGGATGTCGACTGTGATATTAAGGATCGCGTCTCAGTGATGTAACCTTTTCTGAATCCGGATTGGTGGGGGTCAAGAAGGATTAAGTTGTCCATGTCTTGTATGTACGTATAGACATTTATATAGCGCACTACTTACCCGGAGGGTCCCAAGGCGCTTCGACCGCTGCGAAACCCTTCCTGGCTTCCCTGAGAGATGGTCCCTTAATGGGTATCTCCAGGGTGAGACCAGGCATCCCCGGCGGTCTGGTGGGGCCGTTAGTGAAGATGAGGCAAGCTAATGCCCAGAGTTGCCGAGTGTGATCGCTGATCAGAGTGGGCACCAAGGCGAGAGAATTATCGAGTCCGCTGACCCTGGTCCAGAAACCTGCCGCGCCGGGAATCGAACTCTGGTCCCGGGCCGTCCTCTGCTCTCGGGTCTGCCGCCTCTAACCAGTGAGCCACACTACATCACTTGAGTCAGTTGTGAAAGGACACATTTCTCAGGGATTTTGGATAGGAGGGGAAGATTGGAGACGGGTCTGAAATTGTTCAGGTCCATGCAGTCAAGGCCTGTTTTTTTTAGTAGTGGCGTTACTTGGCCGACTTTAAGGCATTCAGGTATGATTCCGGATCTCAGGGAGCTGTTGATGATTCTGCACCAGAAAGGGGCTATGGTGAGATTGAGTGGGTATAGGGTCCAGGAGGTGAAAAGCGGGTTTGGAGGTGGAGATTAGCTAGATAATCTCGGCTTCCATGATGGGATTGAAGGACTTGCATGTAGTTGTGTAGTGTAAGCATGTGCTTTCTATTGGAGCTGGGGCAGACTTTCGAAAGCAGGATCAGTGCTGGTGTCCAGCGAGGGTTCAATATTGGAGATTATTTCTTCGAAGAAGATGGCGAAATTTTCGCACAGTTCCTTTGAGGCCTGGGAGGAGGGTACAGGGGGTTAGTGGTTTGTTGCTTGATGATTTTGAATAGTTTGTTGCGCCTGTTTTTTGCATTGTCTTGGGCAGAGCAGAAGAAGTTGTTTATTTCATTATGAATGTGTTTTTTGTATTTTCTCCGAGCTGCTTTGAGTTGTTCGAGAAGGCTAGCGGAGGGGTTGTTTCTCCAGAGTCTTTCTATGGCTCTAAGTTGTCTCCTTTCGTTGTTGATGTCCGTATTGAACCAGGATCTGGATGGGATGTTCCTGTTTTTTTTTGTTTCAGAGGGGCTATCTGGTCTAAAATGGATGTCAGGGATGTGTTGTAGTGGTCAGTGAGTTCTGTTGTGGAAAGATCATCCGAGGAGGTAGTGAGGAGAGAGGTGACTTTTTCCTCCAGGCCAGTCATGTTGATCTGAGTGAGATTTCTGGTCCATTTGGGCTGCTCTTGGGTGGGAGGTTGTATAGTGGCTGGCTGAGTGAGGTGGAAGGGGATTAAATGATGGTCGGACCAATCTACGGGCAGGGTGTGGTTTATCGTCACTGTGTCACGATTGGCTATGATGGCATCTAGGGTTGCTCTTTTGTTGTGAGTTGTTTCTGTGCAGTGTTGCATGAGGTTGTTATTGCATAGTAACTCGCTCAGGTTTTGGATTAGTGGATTGTTATCTTCGTTCCAGTGTAGGTTGAGGTCGCCCAGAATAAGGTTGTTCGCATCCCGTAGTGAGCAGTGGGCAATTAGGTCCGACAAATGTTCAGTGAAAGTGGTGCAGTTGCCTGGGGGGTGGAAGATAAGGTGGCAGGTTAGTGGTTTTTTGTTGCAAGTGTTGATGTTGCCAGTTAGGCACTCAAAGGTGTTCTAGTTGGAACAGTCTGTTTCCGTCACTGAAATATTGTCTCTGTATATGATTGCTAAGCCTCCTCCTCTTTGGTTTTTTCTGTCTTTGTTGGTGATTGTAAAACCTGGGGGGACGAGAGTGTCCAGGAGTGGAAGGGAGGAATCATTAAGCCAGGTTGCGGTGATGAATGCTATGTCAATGTCATGAGTGAGGATGGATTCTGCTAGTTCTGTGGCATGTTTGGTGGCTGATTTACAGTTTATGAGCATGAAGTTTATGGGGATCGTCTCCATTTTGTTTTTTTTCGTTAGGGGGCCATGGGGATGTTAGTGCAGGTGGTCGGTGGCCTAGGTGAGTTTGGGGGGGTAATCACACGTGATGGTACCTCGGCACTCAGAGCATGTATCAATCATGGGAGCAAGTGCTACCATGAAGAAAATTGTCTATAACATGACCTTTGTTATGGAATCATGCATTAACCACAGTTGTAACTTTTTCAAGGCTTTCTTATTAATACGCACATTCCGGTGGGATTGAATCGAAATCGTGAGGTGATAAAAAGAGAAAAAAAGATCCAAAAGATACTGGCTAAGTGGATAGTTAGGACTGCATGTAAGTAAGAAGTGCACTTCATTAATGGGATCTGCAGTGAAAAAGTCAGCCCACAGTAGCCTCCAAAGATAGGACAATGTCTGCCCGTTGAAAAAGTTACTGTTTAGGTAACGAAACACGTGTCGGCTGTCCATTGCATTTTCTATCTGGATATATATATGAAAGAATACGGATTGTAAAAACTGTACAGACTCTATCACAACAAACCCTGTGGAATGGATCACGTTTTACTAAATAGAAAAACCTAAAGATCAGAAAACCTTAAACTCTTCTTTTTTCAACATTAAATTGTATAAACTACTCAGTTGTTTTGGATGTTCTCTTGAAAGTTCCTTTTCAAAAATAAGGTGTTACAACTGTGGTTAATGCATGATTCCATAACAAAGGTCATGTTATAAACAATTTTCTTCATGGTAGCACTTGCTCCCATGATTGATACATGCTCTGAGTGCCGAGGTACCATCACGTGTGATTAGCTTTTGGTGTCTCAATCTCTTTGGGATTTTTGACATCTCTTTGACATCTGTGGTAGTGGGATGTCACTGTTACCTCGATTGGCACCACCTAATCTAAAATAGAAATTAGTGTTTAACAACAGAACTGATTTATTTGGGAAATCACAATCCCACACAAAGAATTGGTAGTGTGACTTTCTACACCTTCACTACTGTCTTGTCTTGTTTTGTGAGTTTGGGGGGGCTTGGTCTCTTCCTAGTTCGGTGAACACCTGGATTTTGGATTGGGGTGACAGCAATAGGATTGTCATACGAAGAGGCGAGATCCGCCGCATCGCTCTTAGACATAGAGTCTCTGGTTCTTTTCGGTCTCTGTGTCAGATTGGGGAGGGGGTTAGCTACCCATCTCTGGGGGGGACAGTGGACGGTCTTTGTTATGTCTGAGTGATGGAGGAGTGGGTGTGGTGCAGTTGCTGGTGTGCTGCGAGGTTGGCTAGGATTTCACTAAGGCCCCGGATTATAGTAGTTATCTGGGTTTCCAGCATGGAAAGTCGCTGCTCAGTCTCTAATTCATTGAGATAACAGGACTGTACCTGTACGGGTATGTTGGGCCTAGGGGGGCAGAGTCTCGGGGTGTTGGGTAGCTTAGTGGAGTCTGTGTTGTCTTTGTGAGGTCTGGGCGGGCTGTGAGTGCAGGGTGGTGGGGTCTTGTTGGGGTGTGGGTGCTATATTGCCTGTGGGTTCGGGGGGATGTGTGTTCAGGTTGTTCGGAGTGAGGTGGAGAGAGTGGAGGGCAGGTTGCGGGTGAAGGGCAGGGCTGGCAAGTGATGGATGGGGATGAGCACCAAGGGTGGGCAGTAGGGTGGTCCTGTTCTCTCTGGGGGTGGTGAGGGGGATGTCATGTGGTGGTGGGACAAGTTGGAGTATAGCTGCTTTGTTGCCTGTGGGTATGTGGAGGTGGGTGCTTAGGTTCTATGCAGTAGGTTGGGGTGGGTGGGGGGCAGAATACATCCTTTCACACTCCTCCTCTCCCGCCCCTACTCTCCCCCGGAGGAACCGGACCAGCCATTTGAACCCACCTACCGCTTCAGAACTCACTAACAACAGCACTCGCCCCTCACTATGCAGCATCATACCTCCCCCGCCAGTAACTGGCGGGGGAGGTATGATTCCACCCTCCTAAAAGGACAAATGCAACACACCAGTACTCCCGGTACCCGCTTTCTCGACCTGGGCATCTCAAAAAGGATGCTGCCAGCCACAGACAAGAGTCTGCCCTCCTGCTGCTGAGCCAAGCTCAAGCAGGGGAAGGCTTGACCACTACCAGACAGGCTTTAGGGTATTGGGGCCGAATGGGTGCACTCTGCGAGTGCTTTGATGTCTGCACTGGGGTCACATTTGGTGTCCCTGTGCATAGTCCAGTTCCAACTGGTTGCAGGAGCCATTGGCTCCTGCCCTGGCATGAAACTGGACAAAGGAAATGGGTGTAACCACCTCTCTGTCCTCACCCTCCAATAGGTGGGTCCTCAGAGTTTGTCCCACCCCTTCCTTGGGTATAAAATAGGAACCCCTGACTACAGGACTTTAGATTTTACTTGGACTAAACTCTGCTACAGAAACCAAGTACTTCGATGATCTACACTACACTGGATGACTGAAGAATCTCCCTTGGAGTAAAGGAGGTACTGCCCTGCAAGGCAGGCATCTAAATGCATCTGACCGGTTTGCATCTCCCGAGCTCCTGAGGACTCCGAAGATTTCTGTAACACAGAAGGTGGGTTTCTGAGGACTGTGCTCTCAGCAATTCTGAGGTCTGTATCCCTCGTGAGAACTGTGCAACCCAAACCCCTGTGCACTGTGTACTTTTGCAGCAGCATATGCTTTTCGCCAATCCCTGAGGCTGTGCTTTGAGCTACTTGTAGTCCTGACCCCGAGCAGTGTTTCCACTGAAGATTTCCAGCCTACGCTCCACGAGTGGTCCGTTGGCTGGTATTTTGTGATTCATCTCGAGGCCCATTTGCGATCCCCGGTCCGTTGGCCTGTGTGTCCCTGTGAAGATAACTTTAACTTTACATGGGCTTTTCTGGTTGCTCCAGATGTGCCCTGACTCTCCATTGATTGGAGAGTCCCCAGGACCTTGCTGGTCCTCACCAAAGCTTATTTCCTCTGACTGTGTGGGTTGCAGTTGCCAATGCTTGTTGGTGTTCAATCCGGACACTGACCCCCAGCACTCGACATCCTTTGTGGGACAGTTCACCTCCAGACTTTGGTCTTCATCAACGTCTCCTGGTCCCATTGACTGCAGAGTCAAGCATTGCGTCAACTCACCTGAAGCACCTGACATCGGTGGGCATTCACCTACTGAGCCACTGGTCACCCTGAAGTGACCCAGACTCTGTCCCCTCTGCTTTCGGGTTCTTCTCACCTTGAATCCAGGCTTGGATTCCACCGAACACTTTTCATCTTCCCGGCAGCAGCACTTTTCCACTTCACGCCATTGAAAACGACAAAGATTTCCGACACCACTTGACACCTATGCACCCGGCTTCCCTGGGTTAGGTAACACGTGAACTCCGGTACTCACAAGGGTGCTGGCCTTAGAACCTTCTATGTTTGAAGGGGTTTTCTCAAAGTTCCCTCCGAAGTGTCCTTAATCTTTAGAATTCAAACCGCGGCTTTCCCATAGAGTTGTCCGGAGCTCACGCCTGTGTTCTCACACTGCACCCGTCCTCCGTGGGTCCCCTGTGTTACTACCTTGGGTTGTTCCTTGGGGTCTCAGAGATTCTACGTGCTCCAGGCACTGTGTCCAGTCAAGTCGTGGTTGTTATACCACTTTCTTAGTACATGGTTTGGCCTCCCCCTGGAGCAATGTGCTATTTACTGTTGTTCTAGTGATTTAATAGTGTGTGCTTTGTTTTCTAATCTCATAAAGAGGTTAGTGAAGAGTGTTTAGTACTAAATACATATATTTTATATATTCCTTGTGTGGTTCTCATTTCATTTGGTCATTCAGGAGGTTCTGGTCTGGTAAAAGAGGCTGTTTTGCATTCCTTTCGAGACTTAGCCTGAAGGCTGCTCTACATAGCTACCACTAGGATAGCTTTCAATAAAGGTTGTCTTTAACCTAAGCATCAATAAGGGTTGTTTGGACTGGTACAAGGTGCCCACTATAATTAGTGGTCAGCATATACCAGGCCAACTTCTCACATTGGTATGCAGCGGTTGGGATTCAAGCTTGCTATTGTTTTACCAGATAAATCTCATTGAGTAACTGAAAACTACTAAAGGTATCAGGTACATATAAATAAAGACTAGAATAAGTAAGTTCTACTGAACTTGGAGTTGGGTAGTCAAGGGTCTAGCACACCCTTTCTCCAACTCAAGAGAGTTTCAGTTCCCACTAGGTTAGGTAGGTGCCTACACCACATAACTCTAGTATGTCTTCTAGGCCTGAAGCCAGTAACTTTTTTGCCAACTAAGTTTGACCATCTCTCATTTCAAGAATTGAGAAATATGTGTACATCTAGGAAACTGAAGACAGGGAGACATGCAAACTTCTATGCTCCACCGACTCTTGATGGTTTAAAGAGCGACAGGAAACTACATTCAACATAATTTTAAGAACAAGCCACAAAATTGAAGGCTCACCGTTCAGTCGCTACGCTACTTACAACGTGTATGAAACACTGGCCACAAACAAGCTGGCAGCTTGAATGCATTACTTTGATTCGGCTTGAGCAACGTTGGTTTTTCTGTGACATAACCTGGCTGGGTTAAAACGCCTCAAAACGTCCTAACACTGATAAGATTGTGAAACATCCTTTCGAGAGCACCACTTCTTCACTTCATTGTTAGTTGGTGCAACACCGTTCAGAAAGCTTAAATTACAAACGCTTTTCTGCTGCCTTATTAAGGTGTCAACATTAACAAAGACTATTGTCCTGAAGATGGTCTCGTGTATGACAACGTAGAAACCGAAACGTCAACCAATACCTTTTTTTTTTTTTTTTTTTTTGGTGCAAGACGTTTATTAAGTACCGTTAAGTGTACACAGCATACTGCCACAACCCGGAGGCCGGCTGCCATACCAGAAGTCGCCAATCAAGGAAAGAAAAATGGTCAAATAACAATCAGCCGTTGCAGAGCTGCATACCAGCACAGTAATGAATTAACAGTACAGGCAGAAGTAAAGCATATAAATTCGTCTCACTTTTGTAGTTTTTGATAACCAGTAAAGAAAAAAAGAACAGAACAAACTCCAAGCATGTGCACCACTTTAAGAAACATATTCGGGGGGGGGGGGGGGGCGACACCGCGTGGTAACCATGTGGTCTAAGGACAGTTACAGTTCATGGTAGAGCGGAGACATCCGAGGGGGGGGAGCTGTGGGGGGGGGAGTGGGGGTAAAGGACAACATAGAGGGATTAAAGTGCAGTTTCAATCACGAGGCACAGTGAGCTGTGGACCATCCCGCAACACCCCATCAATTCCGCCTCTCCATTCCCAGAACAACAACCACAGCTCATAGTTCATCACCCTGTGAAGATTCCGTTATCAGGTAGCATTGCAGCGGGGCCCAGATATCAGTGGGCCTGGACGAGAGCGGTAGCAACTCTGCATATGTGTGAAGTTGTTCCTGACAATATACCAGGTCACTCACCCACTCCTTAAATTTGGGCGCCCTTCCCCTGCCCCATCGACAGGCCACCCTACGTTTGGCCAATAACAAGGCTAGCGCCACATACTTGCGGTGAGCAGCCTGCAGAGGTTCCACATACCCCAACAGAGCCATCACAGGAGTCGGTGTTACCTCAGTGTTTATCATTGTAGAAAGGGCCTGAAATACCTGGTCCCAATACTGAAGTATTCGGGCACACCCCCAAGCAAGATGCAGAAAATCAGCCCCAGGGGCCCCACACCTGTCACAGGTATCATCCTCCCGCAGTCCAAATCTGTGTAAGCGAGCCGGGGTGTAGTATAATCTATGCACAAATTTGTAGTGAATGATCCTATACCTGCTGCTGGACGATATACGTTCCGTCTGTTGCAGGCAGAACTCCCATTGTTTATCAGTGAGGGGGGGTAGGCAGTTCTCGATCCCATTTTGCCTTGGCAGGAAGTGTAGTGTACTCAATGTTGGTCCGTATGGATCTATAGAGCGTAGACACCAGTTTGCGGGGGTTCTCGAATTGTAGGATGTGCTGCAGGGGGAGTAGGACAGGTGGTTCATGCGGAAAGTCTGGTGTGAGGGCTTGTAGCCCATGCCGCAGGCGCAGGTAGTAAAAGATCTCCAGAGGAGTAGGGTGTACGCCTCCAAATAGGTGGTCTCTGGTGCGGAATGTGCCATTGTTATACAAGTCTCCCCACGTGTGTACATGAATTTTGATCAGCAGTTTCCGGAAGCCAGTTTCCTGCAGCAGTGGCAATTGTGGGTGGTATGTCAGGGGAAGAAGTGGGGCATAAAGTAATTGCAGTCCCAGCATGTCACCAATGCGCACCCAGGCCGTAACAGTGCTAGACAGAGTGTTAGGGGTCTTATCCCTACCTTCCACAACGGTGTACAGTGCTCCCTCTATAGGCGTGGGGTGTGCTAGCCAATGTTCCGCAGCCAGTTGCGGCATGTACCCAGGCTGTCTCACCCAGAAATAAGCGTAATGCGCCTGTGCTGCCCGAAAGTATAGTTCGAAATCAGGCACCCCGAATCCACCCCGCACATAGGGCCTAGTCAGTACCTCCCACTTGAGCCTGGGTTGTTTCCCACCCCACACTAATTTAAGCATTTCCGATCGAAGCCTTTTAAAGAAGTACGCACCAGGGTGAAAGGGTATGTTGAGGAACAGATAAAGCAATTTCGGAAGCACAATCATTTTAACCAGCGAGGCCCTCCCCGCCATTGAAAGGGGCAGCGTTATCCACCGCGAAACCTGGTCACCGATCTTGCTGATGGCCGTACCATAGTTTGCCCTCATGAGTGCCTCCCTATCCCTCTCGACGTGAATACCCAGGTACTTAAAGTCACCCTCAGTCCATGTAAGCGGGTATTCCAGTGGGAATGCATGCGTGGAAGCAGTGAGGGGGAAGATACAAGATTTGGCCCAGTTTATCTGCACTCCTGCGAGGGCCCCGAACCTAATGAATTCCCTAAGCAATGGGTGTAGGTTATCACGTGGATGTCGGACATACAGTGTGATGTCGTCCGCTTACATGGATATGAGGATTTGTCTCTGGAAGCACCTAAGCGCGCTGTCCTTGTAGTGCTGTCGCAGTTTAGCAGCTAGGGGTTCAGTGGCGATGGCAAAAAGGAGGGGGGACAGGGGGCACCCCTGCCTGGTCCCTCTGGAGACCTCAAATTCCGGGGAGAGCTGCCCATTAATAAGGACCCTGGCTGCGGGGCGTGTATATAATAGCTTTATCCAGGAAATGAAGATGGCCGGAAACCCCATGCGACTCAACACCCTAAAGACATAATCCCACTCCAGTGAGTCGAATGCCTTGGTGGCATCTAAAAAGATGGCCGCCATGGGCAAGTCCTCATGTACGGAATCATACACTGAGAAGAAGGTGCGTAGGTTGTGGGACGTAGCTCTCCCCGGGACGAAGCCCGCTTGATCTGGAAGGATAAGGTTTGGCAGCAACAGACTAATTCGTGTGGCAATGAGCTTAGCCAATATCTTTACATCGCACGTTAGCAACGAGAGGGGCCTGTATGAGTCACAGTGCGAAGCAGGCTTCCCCGGCTTAAGTAGTGAGATGATCAGCGCAGTCCTCATGGATGCAGGGAGATGACCCACTTCCAGAGCATCCTCGTACACCTCCCGTAGTACCGGGGCCATGAATTCTATGTATGTTTTGTAAAATTCGACAGGAATGCCATCGAGTCCCGTGGCCTTGCCTGACTGCATACTCATGATCGCCTCTCTGACCTCATCAAGTTCAAACGGGGCACTCAAAAAGGCCCTCTGAGAGTCACTCAGCCACCCAAGCGCCACATCTGTGAGGTAGTCGTCTAGAGACGGCCCGCCCACCCCCTTGGAGGTGTATAAAGTACTTTAATGGTTGACAAATTCATTAAGTATCTGCGTGGAGTCCCGGAGCAGAAGCCCCTCGGCAGTTTCCAATTCTAGAATGACAGTAGGTGTCCGCATAAGCCTGACTGTAGCGGCCAACGCCTTCCCGGGCCTCTCACCTTCCCCGTATTTCCGCGCCACCCAATACTTATGCCTAAACTTCGCCTCGCGCGCAGTTTCATCCGAATATTCAGTAATCAAGTCTCTTATTTCCGCAAGCGTGTCGCCAGTAGGGCGTGTGCGGAGGGCCTCTTCCGCCCGTCCCAGCCTTTCCTCCAAAGCCTTCAATCGATTCAGGATCGCTTTAAGCACCCCAGAGCCCTTTGCAATACAGAAACCTCACAGTGTGACCTTAAAGGCATCCCAGATAGTCTCGACATCTTTCACAGAGCCCTTATTTCTTTTAAAGAAATCCAAGCATTCCTCACGAAGTGCCTCCTTAAACTCTTCATCTAAAAGCATCGCAGCTTGCATGCGCCACGCTGTAACAGGGGGGCCTAACTCCGCCCCTCGCAGGGCAATATGAACTGGGGCATGATCAGAATATGTTCTGGGGAGGTGTCGTGCACAAGTCAGTGAGGCATAGAGGTGGGCGGTCAGAAAAAAGTAATCAAGCCTGGCCCAGGATTTAGCCTGTGCCGTAAAATGCGTACCCTCCCTCTTCGGCCCGCAGTGTGCGCGCCAGGCATCTACAAGGTGGTTCTCTTCTAAAATGGCGCGCAGTACCTCCCGCCCTTTCGTGTAGTGGCGCGGAGCTTGGTGTGAGCGGTCTAGGGTCGGGTTAACAGCAACATTGAAATCCCCCCCCCCATATTATGTGTTGCGACCCAGTTTCCAATATCGCAGCCCAAAGCGTTTCAAAGTATTGCAGGTCATCCACATTAGGCCCATAACAACATGCAAGGGTCACTGTCACACGCCCCAATCTACCCCACACCAGACAATACCTCCCCTGAGTATCCGCCTTCGAGCCAGCCATATGAAAGGGGGTAGATTTCTTCACCAATATTACAGTACCTCGGGCATAGGAGGAATACGACGAGAACGCAGTACATGAAGCCCATCTATTACCAAAGGCGTGTGTCCTGTGAGGTGCAAAGTGTGTTTCCTGTAGAAAGGCTACATGTACATTATGTCGATCCAAGTAGCCCAGAATGTGCCTCCTCTTCCGATGGTCCCCCAACCCCCGCACATTCCAAGTAAGAACATTCAGACAGGTGTCCCCCATCCTGAGAGTCTACCACATAACAGTAAAATCGATATGAACTGACGTTCCTTACAGCCTTCAATATTTATGTCATATAACAGCCTGGTCGACCACACTAAGCGGTCTAAGGTCCCCCCCCTCCAAAGCAATACCAATGTACCATCCCACCCCGCAGTAGGCAGATGGTTGAAGAGTCAGAAGTGCACATGCCAGCCAACAAAACCAAACCTTAAACCCAGTACAAACCCAGGTGTTCAACTCAATAAGTCGCAAATTATATAGTTCAACAAGCATGCCCCAGTGTTCGGCAGGCCATCCCACCGACAATCCCTCCCCTCCTTTACACAAAAACACAAGTAAAGGAGCAGCCTGCAGCAACGCAAATATCCGGGGGCACAGGCCCAACTTGTTGATCCATAGTCCAGTCAATCACAATCGTACCACCTGCAGAACATCCCCCTCCCTCCTCCCACTGAAGCGCCCCCAACTCGCCAGTACCCGGTGCCCACCCCCCTCCCTCAACAAGCCCACAACAACACAACAGCAAAAGTGCATTTAGCAAGTCCTGTGGGGTACACCCGCTCGGGGTTCCAGAGGTGCACCGTCGTCCACCCCCACCTCTCCTCTCCGCAGTCACTTCCATTCTTACCGTCTCTGTCCAGGCGAGGGAGAGATCATGGGGGGGTGGGGGCCTGGCATGCAACTGGACCTGCGGGACCACCCAGCTGTAGTCACCTGGGGGGTAATCGCAAGTGCTTTAATCCAAGGGAGTAGTCGAGATTAACCAGTAAATGCGGAGAGTCACATATCCTATTCATTCCTCTCCAGAGTCGTGTCCGCCTTCCGCCTGTGCAGCTCTCTTGTCCCGGTTAGGCAGAGTTTTAATGTAGTCTTCGACTTGCTGTGGATTCAAGAAGAAGCGTTGCGTGCCCTGGTGGGTCACTCGCAGCTTGGCGGGATAAAGTAATGCATAGTCAATATTCAGCCCTCTCAGTTTCCTCTTTACAGCCAGAAATTTTCTGCGTTGGTCCTGGACTACCGGGGTAAAGTCCGGGTAGATGGAAAAGGACACTCCCTCATAGGCAAGATTCTGGTTCGCTCTGGCCGCTTTCAACGCCGCATCCCGGTCACGTTAATTTAGCAGCCGTGCAATAATGGGCCTAGGCGGGGCGCCTGGCTGAGGTTGGGGTCCAAGGGAGCGATGGGCACGTTCCACTATAAACTGTTTGGAGAGGGCCTCTTCCCCCACCGTGGCCATTAATAGTCGTTCAACATAGAGCTCCATCCGCCCCGTGTTTGTGGACTCCGGAACACCTGTGATTCGTACGTTGTTCCGCCTGCTCCTTGCCTCCAATTCTTCGTTCTTGGCGGCTATTACCCTTAGCACATTGTCCATGCGAGAGAGCCTCGTTGCATGTGATGTCGTGGTATCTTCGATTTCGGATATCCGGCGCTCGGCCTCCGTCAACCGCTCTTCGTGTATATCCATTTTTTGGACGATACCGTCCATTCGAGCGGAGAGCCTGTCCACCTTGTCCACCACTGTGGCAAACCCCTGTCGCATCTCTTGTAGCATTGTGGCGATCTCGGGGACCATGGGGGCCACCTCCGCTGCCGGGCTCCGCGGTTGAGAGCTCTCCCCCGTCTGCTTAGTCCCTTTCTTTTGCGTTGCTGATTCAAATTGCAGCTTGGGCTGCCGGGTGTCCGGTTTCCCCATGCCGGGACAGCAGGGAGCGTACCGCGGGTCCGAGCCGCACTTTTAGGGGTTCCCGAGCAGGCGGCACCCAGAAGCGGTCGAGACCGGCGTTCAGCTCGTCTCAGATCAAAATGCGCCACAAGGTTGGTAGCCGGTATAGAAATCCACCCGGGTGGGCAGCAATCCTCAGTTGGGGCCAATGAGTACGGGCTCTTGTGAAGTTGGCGCGCGTGGCGTTTTGCGGCCTACATGCCACGTGTCAGTCCAGGGCGGCGCGTGAATTCCAGTGCCGCCGCCAGCGAGGACCCAGCCCGGGGCCTCCGCCGCTCCAGATTCACCTCGCTCTAACTCCGCCACCGCAGGTCGTAGGATCACCAAACTCGGACTGAGTGTGCAGCAGTGGAATATCTTCCCCCCAGTCGTGTTTCAGGCAGGTGGTCGCAGTATCAAAGGATTAAAGCAGGATAGGAATGCCAGGCGGCCGGAGCCACACTAAAGTGCGGCCATTCAGCTCGTGCGCCCTCTAGCGCCCCCAACGTCAACCAATACCTTTTCTTCTATAATTTGTTGTTATTCTTAGTAAGAAGAAAGGCATCTATAAATGTCACAGTGAAGGCTCTTTATAGACTTTGCTACCTCTCTGTCACATTTTTTGTATAATGTTTACAAAAGTACCCTTTTTTGAATAAGATAAAATTGAATATTTTTCTACATACACCCGCTCTTTGTTTTTATTTGTATTTGCTCTGTATATTTCTACATTGATGATTTGGATCATATTTAAAAAAACGATTTTGATCTTGTGATTTGCTAACACTACTTAATTAACTTATCAAACAGCTGGAATTAACCACCACCTAAGGTATTCGTTAATTTGACCTTATAAACTTAGTATATTAATAATTCTAACTATAATACTTGAATAAATCCCTTGAAGGCATTTGCACCCTATCATTTACTTTGCCCAAGCCCTCAAGGGTTGTTTGGGTTGCCCATTATGTTTTGCAGGGAGTCATGCAAGCACTCACGTCTCATTGAGACTTTGCTTTTAAAGGATCTCAGAAAGACCCCAGGGTCTGATGAGGCAGGCAAGCTGGGTGGAACAGCAGAGGAGGGAAGGCCAGGAAGGAAAACTTCTATGACATGGACTGAAATGCTGACCAGGAGGATCATGATGATTCTAACCTTCCCTCAGGTGGGGTAGAAGGTCCCAGTGGCCCTCTCTTTACGCCACTAGGAAGAGTTAGCAGTTTACCAAGAAGATCAAGATCTTCTTCTCAGGAATCTAATCATTCTGGTACTTCCGTAGGGACCTCAGCTTCTCAAGCGAGAGAATCCTCTTATGATAAGAAGTGCCAACTGCTTGAGTTTGAGAGAGCTAAGCTCAGAATCAAGAGAGAGCAATTGGCCTTAAATAGGGAATCCATAGAGCTCCAGAGAGCTTCCAGAAGGTTGGCGCTAGAGCCCCAAGGTGGCAGCAACAGTGTCCCTAGAGGTAGAGAAAATACTCATGACCAAAGTAACCTGAACAAGATTGTCCATCCCTATTATATTGGGGATGACATCCACAAATAGATAACTGCACTAGAGAGGGCCTGTAAAGTACAGAGCATCCCTCAAGAGCAGTGGGCAGCAATATTGTGGCTCTCCTTTGCAGACAAAGGTAGAGAAAAGCTCCTCGCTGTAAGAGAAGAGGATGATGATGAATACAAAGTCTTGAAGAGTTCTCCGATTGATGGGTTTGGCTTACCCAATGAAGGATACAGGATTAAGTTCAGAGATACCCAGAAGGGACAGGCTCAAGACTGGGTTGACTTTGTTGATTGTGCTACTAAGGCTTTCGAAGGCTGGTTATTTGGCTGCAAAGTGTGTGATTGTAAAGTATTGTACAATTTAATTATAAGGGAGCAGATCCTTAATAATTGTCAAAATCAGTTGTTGCATCAGTACCTGGTGGACTCTGATCTGACCTCTCCTCAAGAATTGGGGTCAGAAGGCAGACAAATGGGTCAGAACCAGGGTGTGGCAGAAAGTTCAGAACCAAGTTGGTGATACTAAGAACCAAGATTCTAAACCCTCAGATAAGGGTGGGGAGAAGGGTAAGGACCAGAAGTCTTCTCAACTGCCCCAAAAATCTTCATCTGGTGGGGAGTTCCAATCCAACAAGGGTAAAGGCAAGAAGAAGCCATGGTGTCAAATCTGTAAACAAAAGACCCATTGGATATGTGATTGTACCAAGCCCAAGGACTCCACTCCAGCCACCACTGCCCTTAAGGCAACTGTTCCCCCTAGTTTAGTTCCAAGTGGTGGCACACAGAATAAGGGTGTAGTAAGGTTAACCCTGGGATCTGAGATGGACTCTGGCCTAGTCAGAGTTCCAACTCAGGCTGTGTTGGTCTGTGATGGAAGCATGGATATTGCCTCCTTATTTGACAGTCCCAGTAATGTGGGCAAATACAGACACCAATAGTGGCCCTCATACAATCCTTGATCAAAAGGGAGAGGTTACCTACTTGGTGGACCTTGAAACTCCCAGGAGCCCCCATAGGGTGTTCCATGTGAATAGGCTAAACAATATGTTGACAGGGCAGACATGGGCTTGCTCATGCCTACTGATGAGGGACAGGAGTAAGAGAGAGATCCACTCCCCGACCTGCTCTCACATAACCCTGATGATGGTTCAGTTGATGGTGTAGCCTTGGCAGGCAGCCTGACTGGCCAGCAGCAAGCTGAGTGCAGAAAAGTTCTCAATCAGTTTAGACATATCAGCTCACTGACTCCAAGTCAGACTGCCTGGCGCACTCATGAAGTGGACACAGGGGAAAGTCTGCCTGTTAAAAATAAGATTTACGGCAACCTGACCATGTCAGGTACGGAATCAGGACTGAAGTCCAGAAGATGTTGGACCTGGGAGTGATTGAGCCCTCAGATAGCTCCTGGGCTAGTCCAGTTGTCTTGGTACCAACACCTCATACCCAGAATGATAAGAGAGAAATGAGGTTCTGTGTTGACTACAGGAGTCTCAATGCAGGCACTAGGACTGATACCCATCCAATACCAAGGGCAAATGAGCTTATAAATACTTTGGCCTCAGCCAAGTTTCTGAGCACATTTGACCTGACAGCTGGCTACTGGTAAATCAGATTAGATGAGGATGCAAAGCCAAAAACAGCATTTTCAACCCCTAGTGGGCACTACCAATGTGTGGTGATGCCCTTCGGTTTGAAGAATGCACCTGCCACTTTTCAACGGTTGGTGAATAAAGCCCTTACAGGCTTGAACACCTATAGTGCAGCTTATTTAGATGATATTGCTGTCTGTAGCTCCACCTAGGAGGATCACATGGTCCACCTGAGAAATGTTTTGGAGGCCTTGCAGAAAGCAGGCCGCACTAACGAGGCCTCCAACTGCCAGATCGGTCAGAGTCAAGTTGTAGGCCTGTGCCACCTTGTGGGTGGAGGTCAGGTTCAACCATTGCAGAGCAAAATCCAGACCACCATGGGCTGGGTTGCTCCAACCACCCAGACTCAGGTCAGAGCTTTCTTGGGCCTGACTGGGTACTATAGGAGGTTTGTCAAAGGATATGGATCCATAGTGAACACTTTCAATGACTTAACGTCCAAGAGAATGCCAAAAAAAGTTCAGTGGACAGTTAGCTGTCAAAAGGCATTTGATGACCTAAAGCAGGCCACGTGCACTGCTCCAATTCTGCATAGTCCTGATTATTCCAAACAATTTATTGTTCAAACAGATACGTCTAAATTGGGGGTAGGGGCTGTGTTATTACAACTGAATGATGAGGGTCAGGATCAGCCAGTAGCTTTTATTAGCAGAAGGCTGACCCCCAGAGAGAAACGTTGGTCAGCTATTGAGAGGGAAGCCTTTGCTGTGGTTTGGGCTCTGAAGAAGCTGAGGCCATACTTGTTTGGCACTCACTTCACCCTCAGACAGACCATAAGCCCCTCTTATGGCTAAAAAAGATGAAGGGTGAAAACCCCAAACTTTTGAGGTGGTCCATTTTCCTACAGGAGATGGACTATACAGTGGAACATAGACCTGGGAGTAACCATGCCAATGCAGATGGACTCTCCAGATATTTACACTTAGAACATGAAGAATCAAATGGTCAAGGTTAGTTTAATGTCCTGACGTTTGGAGGGGGGGGGGTGTAGGAGAGTAGGATCTGCTTCTTATAGTTACCCCCACTTTTCACTGTTTTCGACTGGCTGGGATCCTGCCATACAGGAACCCAGCCTAGCTGCTTTCTCCTCTAAATTGATTGCATGTACTTTAGGTACACTCCAGCTTGGAATCTGTGGTACCCTTATAAGTCCCTAGTATATGGTATACTATGTACCTGGGCATAGGTACCCCAAGGGCCTCCCAGGGGCTTCAGCATGCATTGTGCCACCCCTGAGAGACCACTCAAAGTGACACCACAGGTCTGCTACTGCAGCCTGTGTAAGGTGGTGCATGCACCCCTTACTTACATATAGGTTCACTATATATACCTTATATCACTGCACATATAACCATCAATACCTTAGGAGGTGGTTATTTCCAGCTATTTGATACCTTAATTAAGCAGTGTTAGCAAATAATCAGTCACCCCTATGGCAGGCCTTATCAATCCTGAAGGCAGGGTGCTGGGTTTTATGTAAGAGGGATCCCATGCATGAGGAGAGCCCCTCTGCAGCCTTTGGAACCTATTTTCCAGGGTTGTTTGTGATGCAACCAACCATATACTTTTAAGTGCATTATAACCTTGCGGTAAATGCTAACTTTAAAACAGTTGCTTAGAAACATGTTATGTTTGATGTAAAACACCTTGGAATCATACCTCCCGCCAGTAACTGGCGGGGGAGGTATGATTCCATAAAGGGACAAATGCGACACACCGGTACTCCCGGTACCCGCTTTCTCGACCTGGGCATCTCAAAAAGGATGCTGCCAGCCACAGACAAGAGTCTGCCCTCCTGCTGCTGAGCCAAGCTCAAGCAGGGGAAGGCTTGACCACTACCAGACACGCTTTAGGGTATTGGGGCTGAATGGGTGCACTCCGAGAGTGCTTTGATGTCTGCACTGGGGTCACATTTGGTGTCCCTGTGCATAGTCCAGTTCAAACTGGTTGCAGGAGCCATTGGCATGAAACTGGACAAAGGAAATGGGCCCTCATACAAGGAAATGGGTGTAACCACCCCTCTGTCCTCACCATCCAATAGGTGGGTCCCCAGAGTTTGTCCCACCCCTTCCTTGGGACGAGTTATTGCGCTGTTCGAACCCCTGTATGATTGATGCGCCAATCGCCAGGAGGAGCGTTTCAATTATTGAAACAGGCTTACATTCAGAGCCTTTTTTGCCCCACCAGCCGGTTTGAGATGACGTGGCTGGATGAGGTCCCAGAGTTATGGTGTCCAACATTGGTGCAGTGACTAAGTGGTGAGCCCTGACGAATCTGCCAGAAGTTGTGAAGGCAGTGAAACATGTTAGCTGCAGGTATTGGTATGCAAAACTAAGCTACCAACCTTTTTTATTTCATCAGAACACACCTAATTTAAGAATACAATTGTGTCACAGGTGTGTCTGGTGATTTTAATCACTTGTTGTGTCACTCAAAGGAGCGATTGCGAGTTCTCCTTGTGTGCACTTTATTCATTTTTCACATGCTAAGTTGCTTTCTTTGGACACTCTTTCTTCTTTTCTGAATCAGAATGGCTACCAATGATGAGAAAGGGGTCTTAAGTTGGTAACATCTGCCGTTTGCCCCGAGGGTGGTGCGCCCGTGAGGTGTCATTCTGTTTCATCACACTTTTTTCACAGGTAGTAAGTGTGGTTGGGTGTACTGTCTCAGTGGAGCAGACATCGTATATTCCTCTGTGTGACTGTCTGGTTGAAACCTGTCAGGAATTTCCTTTATCTATAGAAAGATTTGTTGTCGGATGAGACGCATTTAGCATACCCAACTACATAAGAGGGAATGCTTAACTGGAAGTTGACTGTTGTTCTCTCCAGGAGAACAATAATAAGCGCCAAGTAACATAGTGTTATCCGACGTCTGGGGTACAGGGTTTTTGTTATTGGCGTATAAAATAGGAACCCCTGACTACAGGACTTTAGATTTTACTTGGACTAAACTCTGCTACAGAAAAACTAAAAGACAAACTGATCAATCGGGGACACCCCAAAAAATTTGTAAAAACAGCTCCGAAGAGCCTGGTACACCCCAAGGGAGACACTTTTGGTACCTAGAAGCAAGGATAAGGACACTCCCCTGACATGTGTTTTGACCTTTGACCCAAGGGCTAACAAAGTCAAGAAAATAATCCAAAAAAACTGGAAAATAATAGAAGAACTTGACATACCTAAACCTTTATTTGCCTTTAAAAAGGGAAAGAACATTCAGAATCAATTAGTGAGAGCAACTATCACAACACCGCCACCTCCTAAAGGGACTAGGGAGCTCCTAGGACTACCCCCAGTAACTGGACACTATAGATGTTAAAATTGTTTGGCTTGTGAATTAACCAAAGACACCAAGAAATTTTGATAAACGGTATCACACATACTCAAAGAGCCTTTTCGAATTGCAATTCGAAGAACTTAATCTACTGTATAAGATGTCTGTGTAATAAATTTTACATTGGTCAAACGACTCAAACAGTAAAAACAAGAATTTTACAACATAAATCGAGAGTAAAATGCAAAACACCAGGGGCTCCCTTAGTAAGTCATTTCTTAATGTACAACCACTCAGAAAGAGACATTGAATGGTCTGTGCTGTGTAATGTGACCAATGCTAGCAAAGGAGAGACAGAAATTAAATTGAATCGATTGGAGGCAAGAATGATAGAGAAATATCAAACATCCAAAACAGGCCTGAATGATAGGGATGAGATTTGGGCCTTGTTGCTATGACAATGTAAACTATTTCATGAAAAACGTTATTTGGCTTGATGTCATGAATTCTGTGGTTCTGATTTTCGCAATTAAGTAACATTTACATGTTTCACTGGGTACTATTAGCTGAAAGATTGTAAGAGGTTGGCAACACACGGGGTTATAAGGTCCATGGAATATGTATTCGCAACTAGAAACTTTTGATTAATTTATTTGGTTATTTGATACATTATGATTATTATTTGTAGCTGGACTTACTAATTTTGACTTTTTACCCAGTATTATTTACAACTGGATTTATCTATTTCATAGATTTTTTTACTTAAAGAATTATAGGAACGGACTGAAATATTCTGTATCCGTTCGCTTATTAAGCTACATATACTCTAAGCTTAATAGGGAAGGATAGCATTCTCCTAAACTTAGGCTTATAATAGTCCGTCCTTCGGTGTATACACGTTTCTTACTAAAGGGTGAATCTCAGTTTGACTGTTACTCTCCTATGTCCGTCTTTTGTATCTTACACGGAAGTATCCCGTGAGGGTGTTCACGTCGCGGGAGCTGTGGTGGATCTTGTGCGGCTGACTGGGTGGTTCCACTGGGAATGGCTCACTATTGGGACGAGACTCCCGATAGTCCGTCCCTTGTTTCTATCACGAAAGTGCCTCTGTGAGACTTTAAAAACAACGAAAGCGGGAAGGGGGGTAATGCGACTCTCGCAATTGGATTTGAGCGGATATGAATTACCGCTAGTGGAATTAAGGTGAGCACTGCTTTAACTACTTGGTGTCTCGCTTAATGTGACCATCGAGAGCTTTCTACGTGAGGTTTTGTACTTATTAGTGCTTTCTGGTTCCTTAGAAACCTGGTAGCTGATACTAAGAGCGAGGATCTCCCGATGAGAAGCTGCGGGTAAGCACTATGGTAATTGAAGCTAATCTGCCCTTTATTGCCGCCCGTTACATATTAGATTCCGACTATGGGTGAGAACGTGTCTCTGATTTGTATTCGATTTTGTACGCTCTCCCTCAGTGTTATCTAACCTGCGAAGACAGAAATAGGATTGAATAGCTCACTCAGGGAGAGATGGAATAAAGGTATGTTTTATTAGATGTCGGTGGACACATTGGTAGGAAATCACTAGCGCATGAGACATTGAAAGAACTATGGGAACCCACACGGTGATAATTGGCTACACTTGCCCTTTTTTTACATATTTGCTTTTGCTTTAGTTAATAGGTTTTTCACATTGGGTGTTAAATCTGGTTGACATACACCTCGAGGTACTAGACACTACTACTATTGTTGTACATAATCATGGCTCTGGTTATGTTGTATGTGTTTGTGTAGTTATGTAAATAATGGTAGTATAATTAATTAGGTATATTTAATTCCGTAGGAAGTATTTGTTTGAATTGCCCTAAGTCCTGAAGAGGCCTGGAGTAAAAGAAAGGCTGAAATGCGTCGAAATAAGGTTCTTGATTTACGTTTGAATTTTTTCTATGTTTGTAATTTGTGATTTTGTATAAATATTGTATATATGTGTATATATATTTGTTAAATGTTCGTCTATATATATGTGTTTTCAAAATAAAAGAAAAGGAGAAAGATAAACATAATATACAAATTAATTTTTTGAATTCTTTCTGAGTCATTAATTTGATGGATATGCATGTATAGGAATAAAGTTCATTCAGAATGCGAGATTGATTTAATTGTGAAGATAACTTAGTGTGTCAAGGAAAGATAATTAGTAGTATCTGTCCTACAATTAATATATATTAAAAATCTGCACTGTGGTCATCATTATTCCTACTTATTGCTTTAATCACAGATGCCTTTGGGTTATTGGGTGCCCCCTGTTTATATTGACAACCTTATCAATCCTGAAGGCAGGCTGCTGGGTTTTATGTGAGAGGGATCCCATGCATGAGGAGAGCCCCTCTGCAGCCTTCGGAACCAATTTTCCAGGGTTGTTTGTGATGCAACCAACCATATACTTTTAAGTGCATTATAACCTTGCGGTAAATGCTAACTTTAAAACAGCTGCTTAGAAACATGTTATGTTTGATGTAAAACACCTTGGAATCATACCTCCCCGCCAGTAACTGGCGGGGGAGGTATGATTTCACCCTCCTAAAGGGACAAATGCAACACACCGGTACACCCGGTACCCGCTTTCTCGACCTGGGCATCTCAAAAAGGATGCTGCCAGCCACAGACAAGAGTCTGCCCTCCTGCTGCTGAGCCAAGCTCAAGCAGGGGAAGGCTTGACCACTACCAGACAGGCTTTAGGGTATTGGGGCCGAATGGGTGCACTCTGAGAGTGCTTTGATGTCTGCACTGGGGTCACATTTGGTGTCCCTGTGCATAGTCCAGTTTAAACTGGTTGCAGGAACCATTGGCTCCTGCCCTGGCATGAAACTAGACAAAGGAAATGGGTGTAACCACCCCTCTGTCCTCACCCTCCAATAGGTGGGTCATTAGAGTTTGTCCCACCCCTTCCTTGGGTATAAAATAGGAACCCCTGACTACAGGACTTTAGATTTTACTTGGACTAAACTCTGCTACAGAAACCAAGTACTTCGATGATCTACACTACACTGGATGACTGAAAAATCTCCCTTGGAGTAAAGGAAGTACTGCCCTGCAAGGCAGGCATCTAAATGCATCTGACCGGTTTGCATCTCCCGAGCTCCTGAGGACTCCGAAGATTTCTGTAACACAGAAGGTGGATTTCGGAGGTCTGTGCTCTTAGCATTTCTGAGGCCTGTATCCCTCGTGGGGACTGTGCAACCCAAACTCCTGTGCACTGTGTACTTTTGCAGCAGCATATCCTTTTCGGCAATCCCTGAGGCTGTGCTTTGGGCTACTTGTAGTCCTGACCCCGAGCAGTGTTTCCACTCAAGATTTCCAGCCTACACTCCACGAGTGCTCCGTGGGCTGGTATTTTGTGATTCATCTCGAGGCCCCTTTGCGATCCCTGGTCCGTTGGCCTGTGTGTCCCTGTGAAGATAACTTTACCTTTACATGGGCTTTTCTGGTTGCTCCAGATGTTCCCTGACTCTCCATTGATTGGAGAGTGCCCAGGACCTTGCTGGTCCTCACCAAAGCTTATTTCCTCTGACTGTGTGGGTTGCAGTTGCCAATGCTTGTTTGTGTTCAATCCGGACACAGACCCCCAGCACTCGACATCCTTTGTGGGACAGTTCACCTCCAGACTTTGCAAAAAACACCGTTGATGGACAGAATGTAGAACAATGTCATACATTCACCCCAGTACAAGGATCTGGGCCTAAATCCATCGTTTTTTTGCACTCCACACCACCCTGGGTTAGACACTGGCTATATGCAAATCAGCTCTGACCCTGTGCCTCATGGGAACAGTCCAGTCCGAACTACAAAGCCATGTCTTTCCCAGACCGGAATCAAGCATCCAAGGACCGGTTTCTGGCTATCAGCCTTCATCAGCCTGGATAGCTTGACTCCAGTGGTGTGGAGAGCCTGGGACTCACGTCTGAGTATACCCAGCACACTCGGGGTGAAAATTGCAAAAAACACAGTTGATGGACAGAATGTAGAACAATGTCATACATTCACCCCAGTACAAGGATCTGGGCCTAAATCCATCGTTTTTTTGCACTCCACACAACTGTGTTTTTTGCAGTTTTCCCCCCGAGTGTGCTGGGTATACTCAGACGTGAGTCCCAGGCTCTCCACACCACTGGAGTCAAGCTATCCAGGCTTCTCACCTTGAATCCAGGCTTGGATTCCACCCAACACTTCATCTTACCGGCAGCAGCACTTTCCACATCACGCCATTGAAAACGGCAAAGATTTCCGACACCACTTGACACCTATGCACCCGGCTTCCCTGGGTTTGGTAACACGTGAACTCCGGTACTCACAAGGGTGCTGGCCTTAGAACCCTCTATGTTTGAAGGGGTTTGCTCAAAGTTCCCTCCGAAGTGTCCTTAATCTTTAAAATTCCAACCGCGGCTTTCCCATAGAGTTGTCCGGTGCTCACGCCTGTGTTCTCACACTGCACCCGTCCTCCGTGGGTCCCCTGTGTTACTACCTTGGCTTGTTCCTTGGGGTCTCAGAGATTCTACATGCTCTGTGTCCAGTCAAGTCGTGGTTGCTATACCACTTTCTTAGTACATGGTTTGGCCTTCCCCTGGAGCCCACTGTGTAATGTGCTATGTACTGTTGTTCTAGTGATTTAATAGTGTGTGCTTTGTTCTCTAATCTCATAAAGAGGTTAGTGGAGAGTGTTTTGTACTAAATACATATATTTTATATATTCCTTGTGTGGTTCTCCTTTCATTTGGTCATTCAGGAGGTTCTGGTCTGCTAAAAGAAGCTGTTTTGCATGCCTTCGAGACTTAGCCTGAAGGCTGCTCTACATAGCTACCACTAGGATAGGTTTCAATAAAGGTTGTCTTTAACCTAATCATCAATAAGGGTTGTTTGGACTGGTACAAGGTGCCCACTATAATTAGTGGTCAGCATATACCAGGCGAAGTTCTCACAATGAATCCATTGAACCACAAGGTGAGTCTCCCCCTATAATGGCTAGAGAACGAATAATTGGTGCTCTGTATTCTGAAGACGACTTCCTAAAAACAATTAAGGAGGCACAAGCATCCGCAGCTATGAAAGAGAAAGTAGGTACCCAGGAAGTCACTAAAACACAAGATCTTTCCAAGGGGGTTTAGTACTTCCCACTCACGATCTGAGATTACGGGCTTTGGAGTGGTGCCACACCCATCCTCTTGCTGGACACCCAGGGTACAAATGGTAATGGTAATGGTAATGTAGTTTCTTATATAGCGCACGTATCACCACAAAGGGTATCTCAGCGCTTGCTTTGGGAACCCGTCCTGGTTTTTCCCTGTGGGATAGCCCAGCTGGGCACCCCCAAGGTAAAAGCCAGGCATCCCGCCGCGGGGGCCGTAGTGGAGATTGAGCAAGCTATTGCCCAGAGTTGCAGAGCGTGAACCCCTGATTCAAGTAGGCACCGAAGCGAGAATTATCAGGCCCGTGGACATTTGGGCTCCAAACCCTGCCGCGTCGGGAATTGAACCCTGGTCCCGGGCCGACCTCTGCTTCTGGGTCTGCCTCCTCTAACCGGTGAGCCACACTTCTCCACCACTTGATTTGCTACAGAGACACTTTTGGTAGCCTAGCATGGGGAGGGACACAAAACATTATATTCAGACATGTCATGTGTGTGGGCAAGGGAAAGCCTCACACCAGGCTCCCGTGGGACTGTTTCAGCCATTACTGACTCCGCCTAGTCCCTGGCGTACAGTATCCTTACACTTCATAGTAGATTTACAGAAAAAGTCCAAAGGGAACACTACTCTCCTATTTTTAGTAGACTTATGAACCAAGATGGCCCATTTTATTCCGTTGAAGGCACGCCCCTGTTGCAGATAGACGTTCGGTTGTCCTCAAGCCACCACCCTTTGACAGATGGCCAATCTGAGAGAGTAACCAGTGTTTTAGACCAGTATAGCAGGTGCGAAGCCTTACACTCTCTTTCTGATTGGGATGAGATGTCATGGATAGCTGAGTTTTCATACAACAACAGTTCTTCCACTGCTTACCCCCTTTTTACTGTACTTACGGTTTTCAACCACAAATCATGTTATCTGCACTTCCTTCCCCTAGTTCTACTCCTGCAGTCCTATTCTTTGTAACAGAGATACAAAACATATTCAAGACAGCACAGGTGTATCAAGACAAAGCTAAAGCAAGCTATAAAGAGGGAGCGGATCTCCATAGACGCACAGAGCCTGGTTATAGCCAAGGGGACAAGGTGTGGCTATCCACGAAGAATCTTGCGCTGAGAAGGTTTTGCAAATTCAAACCCCGGTATATAGGCCCATGCAAGATAATGAAAGTGGTGAATCCTGTTGCTATGAAACTAGATCTACCAGCTTCCTTGAAGATACACTCAGTATTTCATGTTTCCTTTCTGAAACCGCTTGTACCTGGTATGCGTCTCCCTACAATCCCATCGCCCGGGTTGGTGGATAATGAACCAGAATATGAGGTAGGGGCTATCATCGATTCTCGTAGAGTGAGACGCAGGGTCCAGTATTTGATACATTGGAAGGGATATGGTGTTGAGGAACGTACCTGGGAGCCAGCTAGTCAGGTACACGTTCCTCGGTTAGTGCGTTTGTTTCACAGGCATCCTCCTGATAAACCCAAACCGGTAGGGGGACCGTGGTTGGGGGGTGTACTGTCATAGCTGCCAGACTGGGAACACGTGAACTACAGAAATGACTGCCGCACGGGGACACGCATGCACAGCAGCAGACTAGACAGGTCAAAGTGCAGCCAACCCCGCGCGGCAACACTTCGCATTCCAGTTTCTGGAGTTGGGGGCTTACCTTCTCGGTCTTCACAACACTTCCGAGGCGTCGGGAGTCTCTACCGCGTCCTGTTTCCGTGGGGTATTGTTCCTCTTCCTGGCTCACTATGTCGGCGTTCCTGTTAACGGCGCGCCGCCTCCGGATTTCGGTCCTCTTCGGTTCCATGCTGTCCTGAGAGAAAAAGAAAACAGAAAGCTGCATTACTGCCACATGACGGTAACATCGCTTTGCACTGCGATGTATTTCTATTAATCTCGCCCCTGCATAAACCTATCTTATCTGGTGTTTCTATGCTGTGGGCATCCGTTTCTTCTCTTTCTTTGAGAGTTAGTTACCTGTACAAGAAGAAATAGACATTCAATATATTACCTGAACATTAAAGCTGTTTTATTTCGCAATTATACACATGTATGCTGTGAAAAATATTACTCATAAAGAAGTCTGGTGATTAAGGTGGGTTCTAGCCTAGGGCCTTTTTATTTAATTTCATTCCTTTTTTATTGATCTCCCTCTAATTAGTAGTACTCTATTTTTTTATATCAGAACCAGATAGATGGCTGATAACCCTAGCTATTTGAATAAGTAAGAAGAAGGGAAACCTTAAGGTATGGCATAACCATTAGAGAGAATTAGAGGTAGAGATACCCTACTACATACTTACTAATCTTTGTTCTTCTCTCTTGTTTATAGTTGTTCTGCCTTGTCCTTCCTTAGTCCTGTTGCAGCCTGGGGTTCGACGTGATACCCTTATCTCTCCTTGTTTTGTTTCCCTTGTTCCCCACGTTACCATAGTCACTTTGACCTTGTTGGGTGGAATAGATGATTTGGCGAAGTTGTGGACTTTTCTTCATGTCTATGACATTCCTGCGGAAATATAGGTGAAACTTGACACGACCACAGGGGAAAGGGACAGGAATGCGGTGTAACTGATAGATATGACACATTCATACCCTTTTCTTCTGCCGTAGGGCAGCACAGCAGCAAGGCCTGCTGCGTTGCCCTATGTCAAAAAAATCCCATTAATGAGACCCCAGCAGATCACCACAGCACAGATCTAGAATGTTCTACATGTACCAAACATACCCTGCAAAATAGCTATCTGAGCTGCCTTGGGTTGTGTGTCCGATGACCAATCTGGTTCACAATTTACTGGACATTTGATATATGTCTGACATCTGGTTTAACACATCAACTGAATAGATACATGGTATCAAACAAAGAGAAATAGATGCAAAGCAGGCAAACTGCATTTTCTTCAGAAAGGTTGTACATCTAATGAAAAGTGCATGAGTGCATATCCGTCACATGATAGGAAACATTCCTGTGTTCAGATCCAAGAGCTGTAGTACACAAAAATGCCCTATTGCTACCACGAGAGCATAGCACCTTGTGGCAAGGAGGCATGTGTTGCAGAGGCAATAGTGTTTGTATAGGGAAGGACAAGTTCCAGATATTACACTACATAGAGTATCTCATGTACAAGCTCCTTGCGTCGCTGGTACGCCACTTTTCAACACATCCAAAAGGATGCTGGAGCAGCAGAATGGGATTGTAATTTAGCCACTTAGTCAGAAAATCACTGACTTGGCGATATTCATTATGCAGCACACATATGAAAATATGTGAGATTGACTACCAATAGGCATCCTAATATTCCTTGACCTACAGTACATATTTCATGGAGAAATGTGAGAACCTGACACTTTACCAGGTTCAAGGCACTTTGGAATATGGAAATGTGTAAGGGTACATGGATGTAGCTTGCACACACCCACAATATCACCAATTGAACAGCGCTGTCACACAGACTAGTGCACAATAACGGGCCATAAATGTCAAAAGCCTTGTAAACTCAGGAAGGGTGCATTCCTGTGGTCTACTCAATGTGTCTTAACATACTTTTCAACCGGAGTTTCAGATACTGTTCTCCCAACACTAGTACAGTGCTGCTAGCCAATGAGGCAATCTGACTCCTTGTACTTTCACCCTATTGGCAGACATATGGACCACCCTGACAGTCTGAACACAGTATGTGTCTCACCCAACCTAAGCAGTGTCACCACTTACAAGATCTACAGCAAGTAAGCAGTTATTGAAAATTGAACACTGGTTTATTGTCAACATTCTTTAAATATTTCTTAAGTTCCAACTGTTATGTGACCTTTTATTCTATGGTGTCACCTTCACACGTACTTATTCGGTTCAAATAAAAAGTTATTTTATGGGCACATTGGATTACTTACACCTGGTAATGGTCAGTAGCTAGGGACTAATTTAAAGGCTTTTGGTGTAGGAAAACACAAGGAATCTGGCTGGGCTTCTGTACATCAAGACAACAGTTTGGTAATGCACAGTATCTATGTGAGGCAATGCATTCATGTGCTTTTCACATGCGCTTGCGCACTACGTTCTGCCGTGCAACATCACAGGCACCTTTGCCCCATTGTGCAAGCGTGTCTGCGTTGCAAGGTTGATTGATTTTCTTCAGGAAGGTACACCTTCCTGCACAATATCAACCAATTCATGCCATCACCCCTTTCTATGTGTAGTTTTTTGTGCAGACATTGTAAATGGTAAGTACACAGAGATTTGTCAAACGTTCTACTTTTGTCATCTCCCTAACACAACCCCTGATGTTGCCTATGAGTTTTGACACATTTCAGGTTTTTTGATATCTTGGTAATCTTGAATTGTGTCAAAATCCACAGGTGATGCTTGGAGTCATTCACAGCAACACCCTTGGTATGCTCCTTTCACGTACTGTTTTGCATGACAGGAGCACATATTGCTGAGGACATTAAAATATGTGAATTGGCTTTTTCTTAGCCCTGTTTATATGCCTGTAAACATTGTACCAACTGAACGTCTGAACTGTGACGTTCCTGTGCCACAAGGCCTTATTTTTAGATTGATGGATGTTTTGCGCCTGGCATCCGACATGAGAGTACATTTCTGAAAGCTAGTCCAAGTCTAATGTTTGTCAGCAAATTACAAGTTTTCGCTGACATGTAATACACACATAGGCAAGTACTAGTTTTAGATGTTTATTGTGTTGCAAATGCATATCAGGTTGCATGAGAATTAATCACACATTCCTATTAAGTAAAGAAATTATGAACAATGTGGGCACGTCTACATATGCCTTCTGCTGTGTTCGGATTTGGTGAAGCTTGGGCATCCTCCTCCATATGCTCAGTGAGGTCTAGGTCATCATCCCAGGGGACAATTGTCAGCACACATATGTTGTGCAGTATTGCACATGCCAAAATCATTTTGCAGACAGTTTGTGGTGAGTACAGCAAACAACCACTAGAATGTTCAAGCACCTGTACCTGGACTTCAGCAGGCCAATGGTTCTTTCAACAATGTTTCTTGTCTTGCACAGAGCCTGGTTGTAGGCCGTTTCCTGTGGCAACTGGGTTTCTATAGGGTGTCATGACCCACAACAGGATTCCATATCCCTGGTCAGATGAAAAAAAGTAAAACATATAACGTTGTGTCCCATTTACAGTATGGGTTCAGAAAAGGTATAGGGACTACTGAACAGTGTCTAAATCTGTCCCTCCTTATTTCTAAGTACACCCAGGCTAAGAGCGGAGCACTCTTTATAACTTTCATCGATTTAAGCTCCGCGTTTGATTGCGTGGATCATTCACTATTATGGACCATGTTGGGTGAATTGGGTGTTGACAATCGTATTATCATTTTTATTAAAGAGCTTTACAATAACTCAGGGGCAAGAGTGAGGTTCGGTAAACAGGGGGAATGCACTGAGAAATTTCCGATCTCAAGAGGGGTGAGACAAGGTTGTATTCTGGCCCCACGGCTTTTTACCTATTATATAAATTCAATTGGACAATACCTCTCTCTCCAACCGAATGATTACCCCACTGTGAAAGGCTTACCCGTACCAATTTTATTGTATGCCGACGATTCGGCCATAATGTCCCAGACCCAAGTCGGCTTACAAAGGGCGGTAACCAACTTTGCATGTTACATGAAGGACAGAGGCCTTAGAGTCAATATCTCAAAAACATTTACCATGCCATGCACCAGGAAGCTTAACAGAGCCCCTTGCAATATTTTCCTAGATAAACAAAAAATAGCTCTCACTGACAAGTTCTGTTATCTAGGAGTTCTGTTTGACAGACGGTGTCGCTGGAAGCCTGCGATTGCAGCCAGAAAGCTGGCGTTCATCCGTACCATAGGCGCCTTGCGCGCTTTTTCTGATAGACTTGGTGGTAAACCAATTAAAGAGCTGATCCAGATCTATCGGGCTAAATGCGTTTCAACAGCCTCCTATGGTGCGGGCTTATGGGGCATTGAGAAGGACCACTCCATGCAGGGTTGCGAAAAACAAATTATTTGTTATCTATTGGGAGTGCCTAAAAGTACCTCTACGTTTATGGCGCATATCGAGGCAGGAGTTAAATACCTTAGTGACACCATTAAGATGTCCCCAATCCTGCTGTGGCATAAGGTGTGGGTTACACACAAAGCTAGTTTCAACAGGGATCTCATTGAAGACTGTGTGGCCTTAGATGGGGTTGCCAACTTTAGATGGCTATCATATGTAAGATCAACATTTACTGATCTGGGTCACCCAGAGTACTTTGAAAATCCTAGAACCTTAGAGGGTATCCCAAGATCAGTTCTTAAAAAAATGATGACCATCCACTTAGAAACTGCGAGATGGAACCTTGAAAAATTAAGACACACTGTTTTAAGTTTCCAGGAAATTACCCCTAACGAAGGCTTGCAAACCTACCTGGCCGTGGTACCAAGCCCGTACCACCAAATGCTTCTGTCCCGCCTGCGCCTGGGGATTTTTTATCGCAAGGTTACTCTACCTAATATGAACAACTGGTCATCCAGTAAGTTGATTTGCCCATGTGATAATATCGCTGTGCAATCTAACATACACATTATGTTTTTCTGCAAATTATATACAAACCCTAGACAACAATTTTTGAAACCTTTATTAAAACGATGGGGGCTAAGAAATTGCAGACCAGCATTTCAAAAACTGTTATAGCTAGAAGACGACCATGTTATTTTTGCCGTCTCATGTTTTTTAAAATCGGTAATAAGGTATAGAAAATCTATGTGGCAAAACATTTCTCCTCCCGGTACTCTGACGCCTGCCGTTGTCGGATGATATTGAATCTTAATTTTAAAATAATGGTGTCTTATTTTGTTTCCCAAATGAATGTCTTTTTTAAAATGTTTTTGTAAGCGACTATTTGTACCAAACATGTATATGAATTTTCAATTGATGAATTTGTTGTGCTTTTATGATTTTATCTGAAAAAATCGAATAATGCTTACTTACTACTAAAAAAACAAACCCATATAATACTGTCACTTCTTTGACATTGTTATTGGTACAAGACAGGCCATATGGCTTGTGCGTTGGTACCTTTTCAGACATACCTATTTTTTGGTTGGGATATTAGTGTGCAAATGTACAGAACCCATGTGCTAGCGGTGCAGCACTTTTAATATTTGAAATTTGGTATGCTGAAAGCACAAAGGACTTTTGATTTTTCCCTTTGTTTATTTTTTCACACCATAGGTACGTGTGCACGTGGCAGAGCTGTGCCACAAAGACAGATTAATCTTTCCATGGTTAGACCCAAATGTGTGTGTTGTGACACATGACCTGTCTGTTTACACACAGAGTATATCATTTAGGATGTTTTGACGTCGGGCAGCACTGAAGGCCTTCCTGCTGCGCTGCCTTATGGATAAAGGTAAGGGCAGGAATGCGCCATATCTTTTAGACACAGCGCATAACTGTACTTTCCCCTGCACCGAGACACAATGGGCTGCCTTGAACCATCACAGGCACCTTTGCACCATGGTGCAAGGGTGCCTGAATTGCATGGATGATTACTGTTGTGCATGAAGGGAAGCCTTCCTGAACAAAAACAATCACAGGAGTCCTTTTCATCTTTCTATGTGTGCTGCAGAATGCAGAACACATAGAAAGGGGTAAACCAGGTGAAATAAATATATTTCTCTTTGTTGAGCCTCCTTTACACCTCCCCTGATGAGGCATACATTTTTGTTGCTGCCTCTGACTTAAGATTTCTCGTAAATCTTGAGCAGTGTCAAAAAGTCATGGATGTAGCGGGGGATGCCCTCCTCGACACCCATGCAACGCTCCTTTCACACAGTTTTCTGCATGAAAGGGACACGTATTTATGAGACCATGGAAAGCCACGTAGGATGACTTTACGTGTCCGTATAAATATGCCAGTGGCACATTGTGCCACAGTAACTTCAAAAAAGTTACATTTCAGCAGCACAATAGTGCCGGTTGGGCATCATAAATGATGTGTTAGGTGTTACTGTTTAGCTTACCTACAACTAGGCCATTTACATACTGGCCATTCATGAAGCAGTCATTTATGAAGCTGTGCCAGAATAGGAAGGCTATAATAAACAGACAATATCCCAACAGGTATCAATGTATAGACAATTAGACATGTATGCTAAAAGGATTACTTTGAAGGAAAAGGAGACTCAATTGGTTTTTAGAACGTGCTCATCGCATCGTATATTTAAGCATAGATAATAAATACAGTTATAGCAGCACTGTATTAAAGTGAATTAATAAAACATAATACAACACAAAAGTAGAATCAATTGCAAGGTCCTGACTGCACCCCTGGTGACACATGTCCTTGAAAAGAACCACCTTGACACTAACATCTCATGGCAGGTGATCGAAAAACCTGTTCTACCAGCAAGGGGTGGCAACATCAAGGCGCTCCTCAACAGGGCTGAATGCAAGTGGATGACCTTATGCAACACATTCAATCATGGCCTAAACACCATCGATGAATGGAATAGTACCATATCCATTTAAACTCTACCTGGGCCCTATGGGGATGTCACAAGTCCTCATTTACTTGCTAGACTTCTGTAATAATACCACATCTCTTGGCTCTATCCCCATTATATCAATCTCTATGCCCATACATGCCTGTTCTATACTTGCCTTTTCCTATGCCCCCTGACCCACCTAACGTCCTTATTCACATCCACATACATTACCCCATTAGATCTGTCTCTATGCCAACAATTTGTCTGTTATACACTCTTCCTTTATTCACAAAAACGGCGTCATGCTCTTGTATATGTATGAATCATGTCCTCTGGCAATTACCTGTGTATCACATCATGGTTATGATTCGTCTTTTTTGTTACCCTTATGTATATATTCATTCCTCTCCGTCATGCACTTGTTACCATTTTGCCATTCGCATTAGCTCCATGACGGTGACAATATTTCACGTCACGACTTATGTCACTTGATCTGCTTTAAATGTTTTAACTTTTGTTCAATGTCTTTATTGTCCCCGGCTACTGCCGATATGCACAATCAGCCGACTCACTCCCCTTTGCCTCCCGTCCCTCCCCTGCTTCCCACCCCTCAGCCTGCTCCCACCCACCGCATGCCTCGATTGGCCCCCCGCTACCACCTGACCCAGTTCCCCATTCATCCCCCTTTCCCACCCCACAGCCTGCTCCCACCCACCGGGTGCCTCGATTGGCCCCAGCGCTACCACCTGACCCAGATCCACGGGTCATCCCCCGAAGGCTCACAGCTTCTCTAATCCAGCAAACACGGCCAGCGGACCCACGCCTGGATGAACCACCGCCGATTCAATCAGGTATTCTTGTGGTCCCTCCCGCTTCTCAAACTGCCCACCGTAGCCCAGAACCCGTCAGCAGCTAACCCACTACCTTTTCCTCTAGAGCGGAACCCCTTGATTGACCCCTCCACTCGCCGGACTGTTCGGACACGGTATAATTGAAGTCCCCACCTGGACCTTTAAACCGATACATGTAGGTACTCGGCCGTTTGCGTTGCATTGCCTTGTGTTCCGAACCCCGCCCGCTCTAATGACTCTCTTCATCCCCGCAGATCCCATGGCCAAGTCCTTACTCACACTACCCTTGTGATCTAAGGGCTGTCGAATCCCTAATGGGACGCCTGTTACCAGTCTGACAGGCATTCTTATGCCTCTTCACTGTATCGCATTACTGCCTTTTCCCCATGGACACCCTCCCTCACCCCTCTCTTCTACCCCACAGCTCAGAACTGTACGCTGCTCCCCCATTGGAACCATGACCACGCCAGCACTACTCCCAGCCCCCTGGCCACTGGTTGGTATTTTTCTCCTTTACCATCGCACCATGCGTCAGCTCAGCTCTCATCCACTGCTCCCTAGGTCTGATACTGCGTACCCCAACACCCGGGTCCCAGAATGCTTTATCCCTGGGTACTTCGGAGACTATATATTGCTACCAATACCAGTGTCACTCTCCAGACACCACCTAGCCCACCTAATTAAGGTCTCTCCGGCCACAACACTGCCTTCAACCACAGCCAGTATCCCTCTCCATACTTTTTAGCCCTCCCCACCTCATCTAATTAATGGTATTTATTAAACGTTACACTGATCCACTCATGATTGTTCCTCACCCTGACAGCGCTTCTCCTACTTCTCAGCAACCCCTTTCAAGCCTACCTTCGCGGCCACACTCGACGTCCTTCTAACACGAGAGTTGCGTGTCCTGTCCTCCTTTCTCCTTCCCTCACCTCTCATATGCCCTCCCGCAGCCTTATTAATTCACCACAACCCGGTCCTGAAGACGACCTCAAGATACGCGGATCGATACGTCGTCGACAACACAGCACATTAAATGGCGCAGCTCCCTCAGTGGCTCACCTGAATTACTACCTGTAAAACTGTACTAAATTGGATTGCAATACATTTTCGAGCCTCTGTTTTCACCAACCACACTGTATATATTGCTTCACTTGCACACCTTGCGCCGTCCACACTGTCCACAATTGTCACTTGTGTCGCCACATATGTCACATGCACATACCGAGCACTAAGTGCAATTCGGGTTGTTTTATTAATTCACTTTAATACAGTGCTGCTATAACTGTATTCATTATCTATGCTTAAATATACGATGCGATGAGCACGTTCTAAAAACCATTTGAGTCTACTTTTCCTTCAAAGTAATGCTTTCGGCAAGCATGTCTAATTGTCTATACATTGATACCTGTTGGGATATTTTCTGTTTATTATATCCTTCTACCCAGATCCCAACCTGGTTTATGGGTCATACTCCTGTAGTATCTTACTGGAATAGGAAGGCACCATGTACGCTGCCAGAGTATTTAGCCAACACTTTCATGAAAAGTCACTGATGATCCACAATAGCCTGTACATTCATGGAGTGGGTGTATTTCCAGTTCTTATACAGATGTGAGGTTCCTGCAGGAGCTATGTGTGCACCTGTGTGTAGTCGATGGTACCCAGCACATGTGGGAACCCTGCGTTGTCAGAGAAGCCTTGCTCTATCTCCATCTACTTTTGCGGTGTGTTGGGTAAACAGAGGTATGTTGGGGGTATGTTGCTAGGCCTGTTGGCTGTGACCTCTAGCCTTGGAGCAATCAGTTGTAGTAGGTCTTCTATGGACTGCTTCTTGAGGTGATGAATAGTGATGATCTCCTTTTCCCTGAGGTCTATCGTAGTGCTCGTTTGGCTTAATATGCGCTCCTTTTTCCTGCGTTGCCTTTGTGAGGGGTGAGGAAGAGTGTGGTTGTGGTGAAATGGATGGCGGTGGTCGTCTCTGGTCGCAAAAATACTACCTCTATGCTGTGGTTCCATTTGCAGCACTGTCAAGTACAACTTCTCCTATATATATGTATGGATGCGTAATTTCATATGCCTCTGTTTTGCAGGCATAGCGATTTTTACATAACCGCAATACTGCACCACTTATCATAAATATCAATGCAGCACTTTTGGCCACAAATTCATGACAGAACGCCTACCTTGCATAATTAAATACTTATGTGACGCTGTCCATTTCCATTCAGTGTCTTCTTGACGCAGGGGTGGAAAAAGTGACACAGCCTCAAGGATGTGTCACCCTATAAATATGGGGTAGAAATTGCGCCGCCAATGCGTCAACATTTTTAACGCGTTGGCGACAAAACCGCTTCATAAATAAGCCCCCAAATTTTCAAATTTTGCATTTATCAACACTTTCTCACATTTGGATGTGGATTATAAGTTTTGGGGCTACAATGATCATGTTTAAGGAATTTTTGTGCTTCCATGGGGCCTAAGCACATGATTTGGGGAATAGGTAAAAGTGAATGAAAAAGGCCACTTTCCTCACTCTGACTTATAAAGTGTTTATTTACTCCGGGAATTCATGTAAACAATACTAGCAGCCCGACCGACGTTGTTCCGGGTATGAATTGCTGCCGGCCAGTAGTATATTGTTTTGTAAGATTTCGTTTTGATAGCATTTCTTATCTGTGACAGGCCTGTGAAACGCTCCGATTCACAGTGCACTGCTGATGCACTTAAGAGTGCGCGTTCAGTAGTGTGTGAACTCGAGTTTCCCAACTTTATTTTTCCTTGCAATATTATATAGCGCGAACTGGACAACATTGCATGAGCACAATTTACATTACAGAAGAACACATTCACTTGTGGTAGGCACTGGGAGACAAAGCGATTAGCCTGGAATCACAGTGTGTTGAGCTGATGCCGAGATTCGAACGTAGCTCTCCAGCTCTAAAGTTCGCAATTCTAGAACCTGTGGCGGGAGGTGTGTCTAAAAGTGTATCTCGGTGCTGGCCATCAATGAGAGAGACCTGTGCATTTTTCAAATGGGTGGTGAAAAAATATGAGTATGTTGCTGGAGATGTGGGCCGCCGTGCCACCAATGTACTTACCGGGGGAGGGTAAACACCCATTATTCCGCATCTTTCTTTCCGCATACCATCACTCCGCATACTTTCATTACGAAAGTACCATGACTCCGCAATGCCATTATAATGCATGGCATTACATTTTATATGCTTTTACCACGCATACATTTACAACGAAATTGGTTGTAAATGCACGAATGGTAAAAGCATGTTTTTTTTAAATGTTTGGATAAGGTAAGTATGGGTATAGGGGTATATGTGTTGGGGTACTGAGGTATATGTTTTGGGGTGTTTGGGTATTTTAAGGGTTCAGATATAGTTTTGGGTTATGGGGTTGTTATGGCTGGATTTTCCGTTGAAATGGGATCAGCCCCCAGGGGGCCCTATGACCCAGCCAAAACGTACTCACCTTCCTTCCTTAGACAGTATTCACAATGGATAGATGTACGGATATATATACAGGTCGTACCTAAGGATGGGGAATATACATAGATTTTCTACAATATCTTGTTCACATCAATTGGTCTCGCGGCCACCCCGACCCAGACCGGTCTACCCTAGGGCAGATCTGACACACAATCCGGTGAGTCTACACATGGGCCTGCAGAACCCAATGCTCCCTTTTCCAAACTGTTCGCAATCCTGCGAAACTACACGCTAGTTCGACCTCCTAGCGCTCTCACTTATTCAAGCCACAATCCTGTGGGTATCGGCACTGGTAATCCTCCCCAGTGTTCTCACTAACGCCGTATATCAACGACGACCACATTCCTATGAACAATCATCAGGATAATATCTCAGTTACCTACTCGGGGTAAAACTATAATAATGACGTTTGATACGGTTCCCAAATTATATGGTGTACCTCCTTTTCTTGGCATCAAAGGTCCACTCACTCCCTCTTTGTTCGATCACTATTTACCTGATCGGGATTTCACATCCGCTCACATAAACAACGTTCAACTAGGAGATGCATTTACCAAGATTGAACATGAACACGAGGCACACGATAATTCCATAAGAATTAGGATATTTATTAACAGTAGACACAAATCACATTACTATGCAACATAACTTCTGCAAAGAAAAGGTAAAGATTAGAGTGCACGTTCTATGAGCAATGGACGGACATCACCTGGTTAATATGAAGTCTGGGCTCGGCAGTCATCTAGGTTTCCTTCTCGTCTCTGTGTCCTGGCTCGCCTTGCAGTCACACCCCAGCCGTCACAAGTACACGTCTGCACCGCTAGGCTCAACCTCATCTGCTTCCCTCCAGGGCACCGGAACCTTGCTGGTTATTAGCTACCGTCTCTCTCTCTCTCTGTCTCAGTGCGCTCCGCGCTAATTCTCCTTCAGTCTTTCTCAGAGAGTTTCGGTCTTAAATCTTTCTAGGACTTCAAAGATGGCGACTGTCCGCCATGAGATAATTAATGGCAGAGATGCTAACGGCTAGATGCCGCCTACGGACTAACTGAAAAACTGACTAACACCTTCGCTAATATCAAAGCCCGTTCCTTCATGGAAAGCTACGGCCAGTAACCTGCCGCCCACCAAATTCTTGTACCTCCCCGTACCAAGGACACGTTCCCAGCCGGCCGGCCTGAAGTTGTGTCTTCGGTGTGGAGAAAAATACATTCCTTCGATAAGGGTCAGCCTGAACCGGTTCTCTCCAAGCGAACAACAGCTTGAAACTAAAACATTACACTTCACCTAGAAAGCCTTCTCGAGCTACCAGGCAGAAAGCAAAATGGAGTCTGTCTCGTTTAAGGCCTACGGAGCCCACAATATGCATAACTCCATGGAAAATATCCTAGCATGTTAGCAAATGGGCAAATCATGACTAATACTTATATATCTATCCCCTAACTTAAATTCATAAGCCCTACATTAGGGAAAGTGACACGAAAATGCCCTAATATATGTAAGACAGGGGCCCTGTCTATAGTCCTAACCCCTATGCTATGGGGGTGATAGGCTGGAGTCACTCTCCATCATTCTCCCTCTCCAAAGAGCCAGCAGAAGGGCAGCCATTACAGGGGTACAGGGGTAGTTTTAGGGTTTAGGAATAGGTTTGGGTTTTGGGGTACAGGGGTACTTTTAGGGTTCAGGGCTAGGTTTGGGTTTTGGGGTACAGGGGTATTTTTAGGGTTCAGGGGTAGGTTTGGGTTTTGGGGTACAGGGGTATTTTAAGGGTTCAGGGCTAGGTTTTGGTTTTGGGGTACAGGGGTATTTTAGGGTTCAGGGGTAGGTTTGAGTTTTGGGGTACAGGGGTATTTTAAGGGTTCAGGGCTATGTTTTAGTTTTGGGGTACAGGGGTATTTTAGGGTTCAGGGGTTGGTTTGAGTTTTGGGGTACAGTGGTATTTTTAGGGTCCAGGGCTAGGTTTGGGTTTTGGGGTACCGGGGTATTTTTAGGGTTCAGGTGTAGGTTTGGGTTTTGGGGCACAGGGGTATTTTTAGGGTTTAGGGATAGGTTTGGGTTTTGAAGGGCGGAACGTACCACATGCCCCCAGCGTTTGTCACGCCCCCAGCACACGCCCACAGAACAATGCAGACACGCCCACAAGGGACTACTTTGCTGGCACAGTTCTTTTAACTTTTAAATGTATATGGTGGGTGTCTGCATAGCCTATGTCATTCTGCTGCAACTGCCCTTTCCAACTATGTATTGGGTGTTGTGATTGGTGCTGTGGTTCCTGAGATTACCCGCCTCAAAGGTTTGGGCTCTCTCTTTATTATATTAGTAAGGATTTCATGTTCACGCAATAATAGCCACTTTTTGATTAAATTGATAATACCCTCCATTACCCTATACATCTGAAAGGTCCAAAATGGTCCGTTTTCAAATGTTGCATGTTTCAACTTTTTTCACATCTGGATCATCACTTTTGGAGCTAAAATTATCATGTTTAACGTGATTTTCATGCTTCCTTGGGTCCTAAATACAAGATGTAGGGTGTGGGTAAAAGTGAATGAAAATGGCCAAAATGCTCACTCTGAGGCCTTACATTTTTTTTATTCACGCTGAGAAATCATCTAAACAACATTTGGAGGTATTTTATATTCAAGCGAAAATGCCCGATTTGTTTTTAAATCAAGAATACCCTTCCTACTCCATACCTCCAAAAAGGTCCAAAATGATCTGTTATCAAATGTTGCATCTTTCAAACATTTCTCCAATTTTACTGTGGATCATCACTTTTAGAGTTAAAATGAACATGTTTAAAATGATTTTCGTGCTTCCATGGGGACTAATCATATGATTTGGATAATAGGTAAAAATTTATGCAAATGGCTAATTTGTTTACTCTGAGGCTTCAGAAGGTTCAAATTAGTCTGTTTTCAAATGTTGCATCTTTCAATTATTTCTCACATTTGGATGTGGATCATCACTTTTGGAGCTAAAATGAAAATGTTTAATGTGATTTTCGTGCTTCCATGGGGCCTAGGCAAATGATTTGCAGTATGGGTAAATGTAATGTAAACAGCCAATTTGCTCACTCTTAGCCCTTAAGTTTTATTCACTCTGGGAAATCACATAAACAACATTAGAAGACATTTCATGTTCAAGCGAATATGTCTGATTTTTTTATGAAATCGATAATACTCGCCCCTTACGTCATACCTCTGAAATATCAGAAAAAGTCCTTTTCAAATGTTGCATCTTTCAACCATTTCTCACAATTGGATGTGGATGATCACTTTTGGAGCAAAAATTATAATGTTTAAAGTGATTTTCGTGCTTCCAGGGGGCCTAATCACATGAAATGGAGTATAGGTAAATGTAAATGAAAATTGCCACTTTCCTTCCTCTGAGGCTTTATAAACTGTGTATTCACTCCGGGAAGTCATTTAAACAATATTTAGAAGCATTTCATGTTCAAGCGAAGTGCGCGATTTTATATTAAATTGATAATACCCTCCCTTAATCTGAAAGGTCCAAAATGGTCTGTTTTCAAATTTTGCATGTTTCAACTATTTTCACATTTGGATGTAGATCAATTTTGGAGCTAAAATGATCATGTTTAACATGATTTTCGAGTTTCAATGTGGAGTGTGGGTAAAAGTGAATGAAAATGGTCAAAATATTCACTCTGAAGCCTTAAAATGTGTTTCTTCATTCTGGAAAGTCATCTAAACAACATTTGGAGGCATTTTATGTTGAAGCGCAAATGGCCATTTAAAAAAAAAAAAAAAAATTCTTGCCCCTTACTCCATACCTCGAAAGGTCCGAAATGATCCGTTTTCAAATGTTGCATCTTTTAATTATGTCTCACATTTGAATGTGTATCATCACTTTTGGCGCTAAAGAGAACATTGTTAAAATGGTTTTCGAGCTTCCAGTGGCCCTACGCGCATGATTTTGGGGGAATAAGCTTTTACAACTAGGTTTTTACCACGTTGTGCCTTTACCGAGCATTTCTTAGCACACATATTTTTACCACGTACATGCCTTTACAACGCATGCCTTTACCATCCATTTAAGGTAGGTTGGGGGTGTAGGGAGTGTCCCCCACAAATACATTGTTTGTATATATCAAAACAATGAGTGGTAATGGCATGCATTGTAAAAGCTAATGCGTGGTAAAAACATGCATGGTAAAGGCATGCAATGCATTTCCCTCTATTGTACTGCCCTACAACCAATTTCGGGCAAGGTAAATGAATGAAAATGGACACTGCTCACTCTGAGTCTTTACAAACTGTTTCTTTACTCCGGGGAAACGGCTTTGGGCTGACAGCAGTACTGCACGACTCTGCATGTGAGCTTCCACTGAGGCAAGGGTAGCCCCACGCTTATATGCTAAAATTTGACATACACCACAATCCGTTCTCTTCTCAGATGTTCTGCGCTGTTATCAGTATTTACAACTTGCTCTCTTTGGTACTCATCACTCATCCTCCCAGACCATTCCCGGGTCAGTATATTCTCAATTGTATGTTTCTCCCACGATCCACCTGGCTGTACCAGTGTATCATAAACAGAGCTTCTTCACAAAACGCAGTATCAGTGGAATATGGAAAACAAGCAATGGAAGCTCAACGATGCCTGATACCATAAGTAAGGCACCTTGGCAGCACATCTAATTTTGTCTAGTAGGAATTGCAAAACAAGAGTTACATGCTTCTTTGCTAGCACTGCATAGCACAAGGGTTTTTTGCATGCATTTTAACTCATCAACACTAACTAGTTAACCCTTTCGCGTCACCATGTCTTCTGCAAACTATTCCCTATATACTACAGGGGGGATAGGTAAAAGTGAATGAAAATAGCCAATTTCCTCACTCTGAGGCCTTAAAAAGTGTTTATTCACTCAGAGAAGTCATATAAACAACATTTGAAGGCATTTCATGTTCAAGCGAAAACGTCAATTTTTTAAATGAAATCAATAACACTCCCCCTTAAACCATACCTTTGAAAGGTCCAAAATGGTTTGTTTTCAAATGTTGCATCTTTCAACTGTTTCTCACATTTGGATGTGGATCATCACTTTTGGAGTTAAAATGAACATGCTTAAAGTGATTTTCGTGCTGATAAGGGGCTTAAGCACATGATTTGGAGTAAAGGTAAATGTGAATGAAAATGGTCCATTTTCTCAGTCAGAGGCCTTAAACGTGTTTATTCACCCTGGAACGTCAGATAAACAACATTTTGAGGCATTTCATGTTCAAACCAAAATGTCCGATTTTTTATTAAATCAATAATACACTCCCCCTAACTCCATACATTAGAAATGTACAAAATGGTACATTTTCAAATGTAGCAACTTTGAACTATTTCCCACATTTGGATGTGGATCATCACTTTTGGAGCTAACATAAACACTTTTAAAGTGATTTTCGTCCTTCCTTGTGCCCTAAACAGAATATTTGAGGTATGTGTAAAAGTGAGTGTCTATTCACTCCTGGGAGTCATATAAACAGCATTTGGAGGAAAAAGTCAATTTTGAAACTAAAGGGGTAACTCCTGACCTAGCTTTGTCACCTGCCCTCATTCCATCAACGGTGGCTTCTAATGCTAATGCCAAGGATTCTCCGACAATGGTGGATTACAACTCATTTCCAGATGGTCCCCCGATTAGAAGGAAGAGGACTGGCTTTAAAATAGACCCTCGAACCCACCACCAAAAAGTATGTCACCTGTAGTGAATATTGACTCCGAACGATTTTCGGGCATTTTTTTTACGTAGGCTAAAATCATTGTTTAATACTTTATTAGCACCTACACAGCAACAGTTGGATGGCATAGAGGTGACGCTTAACTCTCTTAACTATCCTCCTCTGTCAGATTTTTTCAATCTGTTGGCAAAGTGTCAATGATGGAGGAGGCTCACTGTATCTCTAGACCTACACTAGGGGACTGTCTAGCACTGGGGCATTACCTGTTGTGATTAGTTCCCCTACACAGGTGATACAGGAGATACAAAACACTATGCTATTGGGTCAGGGGCAGACTGAAACCACCCTTGCTACTGAACTTTCACTTCCCTCTTTGTCTGGCATTTTCATTACCGTCCAACATAACTTTAAGATCGGAAAAGAACAATTATTTGCTAGGTAATCTAGCTATAAAGAGCACTAATTGGTTTTCGCTGTGTTGGACTATGGTGGATCAAGATGCACTGGTCAAAACAGTGGTGGGCAAAAGTAAACCAGCGATCAAGATATACCTGAGTGAAATAGTCATCCCAGAAGAGATACTAGCTTCATTTCAGTTTATCTCCAATGCTGTTAGAGAGTCTCTTACCAAACGCAGAAGCACCAAGGGTACCCACAATAGATGGTTTGATTCCAGATGCACCCAAGTTTATTCCCACTTAAAAAAGAAATTACATAAAACCCCAAGGAATAAGATTAAGGTAAAGGCGGCCAGAGATGCATACAAACTAGCAATTAGGGATAGGAAAGCCATTATCAAGATGTGGGATGCATTACTTTCTGCGTCAATGCTAAATGACAGTGCAGCTTTTTGGAAATTTATTAGGGCCCCTTCCTTGTCTAAAGAGGATAGCCCATCACTTGAAATAGCAATAACCGAGGAGCAATGGATTAAGCACTTCACTGAAATTTATCAGGGCAAGGGAAACCCTGCTATGACGGACTGTCCCGCCGAGGATGTTTGCAATTTGAATCCTTTCTCCCAAGCTAACGCATATCGTTCACCTTGGATGAAGTAGAGCGGGCTCTGTCTGTTAGTAAGGATGGTAAGGCACCTGGCCCCGATGGGGTACCAGTAGATTTGTTTAAATCAAATAGTACCTTGTGGGGACCCCTTTTGACACAAGTCCTAAATGCTAGCTAAAATGCTGTCTTTCCACCAACCTGGGTAGAATCAAATGTTGTCCCTATTTTTAAAAGGGGGGATAGACAGGACCAGAAATGCTATAGGCCCATCTCATTATTAAATGCCACAACCAAAGTAGCAGGCAGAATAATTTTGGAACTCCTCCAGGTCTGGGCGGAGAAGAACTCTGTTCTATTGGACCTGCAATATGGCTTCCGAGCCGGCGTAGGAACCGCCGAGCAGGGTTTGAACCGGTCTCTTTTAGTTGGTAAATACCCTAGGGCCAAGGGGGGGGGGGATTTATTTGAGCTTTTGTTGACCTCACAGCCACATTTGATTGCGTGATTCATAATAAACTTTGGTCAATTTTAAAAGTGATGGGGGTTGATCCACAGATTATTTATTTTCTTAAACGTTTTATAGGGATGTCTATGCACATGTGCGCTGTGGCCTGCAATTTGAACGCTTGGCTCCATTCCCGGTTAGAAGTGGAGTCAGACAAGGCTGTGTCCTTGCTCCGTTCCTTTTTATTCTGTATATAAATGGTTCGGGCAGGCTCTTTTAAATGACAATCACGACTTCCCCCCTGTGGCGGGACGACCCAGCCCAGCCCTTTTATATGCAGACGATGCAGTACTGATGTCCCGTACCCAAGCAGGACTTCAGAGGGTGCTGGATAGCTTTACCAAATTTATGAACAGGTTAGGCCTTAGAGTTAATTCCTCAAATACCTTTATTATGTGTTGCAGCCCTGGCTTAAAAAAACCTAAAGATATGTTTGTGTCAGGACAAAAGATTGGGTCACTAAGAAATTTTCATACTTGGGCATTCTTTTTGCCCACAATGACTCCTGGTCGCTGGCGGTCACTGCAAAAAAACTGATACTATTGCACACCTCATCTGCCCTTAGAGCCTTTGCAATAAAACTAGGCAAAAGATCACCTGAGGAGCGTATCAAAATATACAAAGCAAAATGTGTCTCAGGAGCAATTTATGGGACTGGGGTTTGGGGGTCAGTAGATTTGCTTCCCATTCAAAGAGAAAACTCTTTTTTAAAATACATTTTATCAGTCTCGAACAGTACTTCTGCGAGTATCTGTCTCGCGGAGTTGGGCCTCTCCTTTATATCCGATTTAATAAAACCTAAGCCTGTGCTGCTATGGCAAAGACTCTGGACAAAAGAAGAGACAAAACTAAATGGAGACATCATTTTGGATGTTTTGAATCTGGATGGGGCCTTGAGAATCTCATGGATAAGCTATGTTCGAAAGTTTCTACAAGATCTTGATTACCCAGAGTACTTCACTAATCCCAGTACCATCAGGGAAATAACTAGGAAGGAACTAAAAGCAAAGGGCGTGTCTCTAGTAGACACTGCCAGACTATCATTCGAAATTGTAAAACCTTCTGTCCTCCACAACCAGCTGATTTTACCTTCTTTTAATTTTCAACCCTACCTCACCTTGGTCCTGAGTGAATACGACAGGTTCCTTTTCACTTGATTTCGCTTGGGAATCTTTAATAGATTAGTTACTTTGCCCAAAGAAAATGATTGGTCCCAAGACCTACAGCTCTGCCCCTGCGATAAAATCAACAAGCAAACTACGATTCATGTTATTCTTTTTTGCTAATTTTATTCTAATGCCAGGAGAATGAGTATATTCCCCGTGCTAAAATGGTTTGGACTTCATCAATGTCGTCCTGCCCTTCTGGAATTCCAACAACTAGATAATGTGCATACTGTCCTTAGGATGGCAACTTTTTTGAAAAAATGTATCCCTAAGAAAACAATTGTTTCTCTTTTAAATGTTCTTACTATTTTTTACTTCAGGAAAGCGTGTTGAGTTTAATTATGTTTTACCTTTTCACTGACCCTTTAATTTGTTAAAATGAATTTTAATACATATGAAATGTTGTTACTGTGCTTTTATGATTGTTTGTCTACAATCGAATGAAGCTTTCTTGATCTTGACCCTTGATACTGATAACTTGATCTCTCAAATGCAGCTAGCATAGGCAGAAGGATTCCAACCAACGCAGGGGAGATCTACTTATAAACTAACTCAAACAGGCCCCACCAGGCACAAGCTAAACACCAAGATTCCTTAGAGCTGCCTCCAGAATCAGTACCTTTAGCCACAATTTTGTTGGGAGTCCCACCTAATTACAAGTTTCGAAAGGTCACCCACTGGTGTGATACCAATGTTGTTAATGGTCAATATCTGCCTCTTCATATTATTATGGCCAGACGAGCAGGCTGGGTGGGACATAATGTAGGGAAAAGCACTGAGGGGGACTGTGTCATAGTCAACAGAGACACCCGTCTCAAGCGAAAGTGCTTATTGAGTGCCAGTTTAGTAGAAGCTCTAAAACATCAATAAGGATTGTGTCCCTTCAGTATTTCAATCCCTTAAGTCACTTCTCTTTAAACTACCCCTGTCAGCTTGCCCCCAGATTGGACAAACCTGCTCAGAGAAGTAATGGAAAATTTGAATTCCCCCTAGCTAATAGATTTGAGCCTCTGGTAAGCCCTCAGGGGTTAGACTGTGATAAATGACAACCATTAGGTCATGCAGAGAAGCAGGGCATAAGGCCCTTGGCTCGGCTGGTACTATATCCATCTTACCTACCACAGCTGTTTCATCTCCTAAGCCAGCATCTATCACTCCTGGCCCCTCCTGTATGGCAATTCTGTCTTGGAACATTGCAGGCCTAAGGTCTAAAATTGACGACGTACTATGGCAGAGGTCCCTTGCATGTTGCCATATAATTGCTTTACAGGAAACCTGTGACACTACTGAGAGCTTCCTTCTGGATGGTTTTGTATCTTTTTTTAAGTGTGCAAATGCCTCAACAGGGGGGTAGAGCAAAGGGGGGTCTTCTCTTACTGGTCTTACTTGCATTAGCATGTAAAACTAAAATGGTAGATCGTCTTTTAACCCATCTGCTAGCAGTGGAACTTCTGTTTAAGAATTATCCTCCCCTGTTAGTTGTTAATTTTGTATAACTCCTTTAGCAGAAGCTCTCTTAGTAGCGTTAGAGGGGTTTCTTGAAAATTATGGTGAGAGGAAACACTCTTACAATTATGTTATAATCCTAGGAGATTTTAATACACATTTATGTCACCTTAACTGTATTACTACAATCAGACCACCCAGGATATTGTGGCATGGGTTAGCAAATTTAGCGACATAAATAAGGAAATTTAGCGGCATTTTTGCTGCACTTTATTTTACTCATAATCGTTGATTTTCAGACTGAAATCAATGGAAACTGTTTTAGCAGATTATTCCACTTTGAAATAGGTATGTTTAATGGGTCTGCACCTCTATGGAAGCACATCTCCAGACTGAACCTCGTAGGAGGGAGCTGAATTTATCCCTGGGATGTTCACCCTTGGCCAGGCAGACAGCAACCGTGATTTTGCCATTCACTAACACACCAAACCCCCCCCCCCAAAAAATCTAAGTCCACTATGCTCCCAGGGCACTACCTCGGGGTCCGCCACGCCATCCTCCTCTGGAGACCTAGCCTACCTCCCCTCTGTTGTTTCTTGCTCATCGCAAAGCCCCCCCCAAAGCATCTCCCTGTGACCCATCCCAACTTCTGCCACATGTCAATGCCCATCCTCAACAGTCTTCCAAGGCTGCCATATTTTTTCAAATTTTCAAGGACTGCCCGGGCTTTGTACACCATCTCATCTGCCCTCATGCACCAATCCAGATTAATTTCCTACTCTTGCAGTGTGGTTGTAGTGGGACTACTCCATTTCCGAACAACTTCCCACCGTGCTACAGCCAGGGACACATTGCAGAAGAGAAGCATATACTTTTCTAGCGTCTGCTCCCCCTACATACCCAGGGTAATCAGTTGAGGTGTAAGTTGTATCTGCACCTCCGTCACTTTCGACAAATGTACCTTCTCCCAGAATCTTCTCACCGGTGGGCAGTCCGACAATGTATACAGCAAGGTCCCCCATTGACCGCAACATCTCAAGCATAAGGCAGAGTTTCCATGCCCCATTTTATACAGCCTCTCCCTCATATAGTACGCTCTATGCAGCAAATTCAGCTGCCCCAAGCGTAAACCTCCATGCGTCTTCCGCCAACCTGCCCAGGTCCCACTCCCACCTGTCCCTAACTGTATCCAGTGGGGGCAAACTATGGGCGAACAATGTTGTGTAGATCTGGGCGCTAGCATGTGCATGTAGGGGAAAGCCAGTATCTGGAACTCCAGAGGGGACTCCTCCTGGAGATCTGCAAAAATAAGCCTTGTGCTTTCCAATAATGTGCTGCATCTGCACATATCGTATATATTGAGCCACTGAAAGATCATACTCCACCTGAAGCTCTGGGAAGGAAATCAGCCTCGTCCTTCCAGACATCTCTCACCACTGAGATTCCCAGTAAATGCTAGCATCTTTGACCCTCAATCTCTCTCAGTTGCCTGACTGTCCCAGACTCCTACAAAGGTGTGGCCAGAGTAAGTCTCCCCTCGCAACTAATAAGCCCTATAGCCTTCTGCCATGTATCCACCATGAGTGCAATCGGTGAGGGGAGCAAACGTATTCTCCCCTGGTCGTACTGATGCCTCAGGGCAGGTTCCCCTTGGTCAGTGAAGACCCGGTCATTCACTACCACAAAGTGAGCTGCCCAGTAATACAGTTTCAGGTTTGGCAGGGCGATACCCCAGTCCCACGCTTTCCTAGTCAGCGTCGCCAGGGTAATTCTGGGAGGGTTCCTATTCCATAGCAAAGCTCTGGTAACCTCGTCTACCTGACTGAAGAGCCCCTCCGGCACCACATATGGAGTGTTCTGGAGGGCGTACAAAGCTTAGGCAGATATATAATTTTGTAGTTCTCTGCCCATCAACTACAAAGGCAGGTAGTACCAGTGGCCTGTATCTCTCTTGTAGGCCTCCAAGATCTTCCCCAAGTTTCTCGCAGGTCGTCACGTAAATACCCAGATACCGAAACCCCTGACGCTCTCAGCGGACTGGGAGGTAGTGTGTCAGGAGGGGTTGCCCTGTCTGACCGGGGTAATGCCACTGATTTGCTCCAGTTGATACAGAGCCCTATATAAACCCCAAAGTCATTCAGGATTTCCAGTATGTGCTGGAGCAGAGGTCTGGGTCTGGCAAGTACTGCAGGATACTGCATCCTTCCGTCCCCTTTTCCACCGCAGAGCCCGAATCTGAGCATCACTCCATAACCATTTCCAGAGTGGCTCAAGTACCACCACAACTAATATTCGAAATAACTGTCAGCCCTGTCTGGTGTCTCGCCCAATTTCAAGTTCCTCTGACAACACACCATTCACCTGTATGTGGGCGACAGGACCTGATCCGTATTTTGGCACCTCAGGTCTGATGTATCCTTAGACAAGCTCTAATCTGGCCTGACCTGTGGGCTTGGCATGGCTGACATGTGTGCTGCTGCTGGGGTGCCCATGTGGCAATGCTGTCTGGCGTGTGTGTGGTCCCCTCCGGGTGAGACACTGGGGTCGGTACTACAGCATCACCTTAGACCTCCGGCCTATGTATGTCTCTACCCTTGTCTGGGATGTAGTGGCCGCTGGCCTAACCAGCTCCATTATCTCAAGCCCTGTTGCGGCCTAGACTGCTTGCCTACTGGGCTTTAGATGGCAGTACTGTATCGCGATGGGGCCTTATGAGACCCCTCCAAAGGCCCTGAGTAAAATTGGCTCATGTGTGGCACCTAATACCAGGCCCATAGCTGCCCCTGGCACATGACTGTAACTGGAGAAGTTCTGGAGGCCAAGATTTGATAGTGTAAGTATATGCTCTTAAGTCAATGCATTACACTACTGATGTGCCCACCTCAGATGGTCACTATGACATAGTACTAATTCATGAATCCCAGCATGGGCCCTGAGAATATACAGTAATGTATGACAAGATACCTTCCCCTTACGTACTGTCCATGATAAAGAAGCAGTCTAAAGAGGTATTTAAAAACAAGTATTTGCAATGCAATAGGTCTCGCATTTGGGAGCGTGTAAGCTATTTGCATTGTAAATGATAATGCCTTTTATTTATGTTTTAAAAACCAACATATGGGGCGTGGCCAAGATGGCGGGCTGAGAGGACGCACTGTCCGAGAGCTCCTGTAATCCTGGGCCCTTAACCCGCTGAACCCCGCTGATCTCCCCCTGACAGCACGAGGATCAGCCCCAGAAACAGGTCGGCGCAAAGTAGCAAGGCTTGAAGTGCCGAGTGGACCGGTGGTTGCAGTAACAGGGCTTCGGAGTGAGCCCGAGTGGGGAGCCGGTCGGCAGCGAGGGAGGCCGCAGACGTGAACAAAGTAACGGTGGAGAGGCGGCCTCGGAGGCACACGGACCGCCGGGTGGCGACGAGCAGTCCCGACCCAACCCTCATTGTGATCCGGAGGGGGGCGCGACGCACTCGGGACCAGGTGCCGGTCCGCTGAGTGGAAGATCGGCGCGGAGTCGCAGCGCCGGGCCGAGGACCGGGCCTAACAATAGATCAGTGTCTACGCGATACCCCCCGATCCCCAGTGGCTGGCACGAGTGGAAGGGGTGAGTGGAAGGCCGCACCGGAGAAGCTCTGCGCTACACTGGGCATATTAGTGAACATTGCACGGGTCCGGGCTGGAACTGCGGCGACTGGGGGCACGTAGCCGGGACCTGAAGCCGCAGATCGGTGTGGAATCGCCACGCAAGTCTGGAGTCGTGACCGGAAGTGGGCCTCTCGCAGCATGACCCCCTGTCCTCTGCGGACGATCGGCGCCGGGGGTGACCGCCGGCTCCCCCAGTCAAGCACCGGGGAGGGGCCCGGAGGCAGTTGGTGGTGGTGCCGTTGCACCGAGCAGGCGGGGAGCCATCATGCAGGTCCGGGAGAGCGGCCTGCAGACAGACCGTCCTGGGCCCTTGCTGGTCATTGCAATGCCGGGGACTGGCCGGACCTGGACACAGTGAGTAGTTCTGATGCTTTGCCTCGGCCGCGGCCTACAGACCGGACGCCCTGGGCCCTGGGGGCGAATTGGACTGCCTGGACTGGCTGGCAGGGGGGCGCCTGGGCAGGCAGGGAGCATTTTGAAGCAGTTCCCCCCCCCTCCTATCGTGGATCCCCGCGCCGAGTGGAGAGGTACAGACACTTGGTGCCCGGAAGCGGAATTTTGGACAGAGGGCACCGGCACAGGACGCTACGTGAGGCTGGAAGCGCGGCCTAGAGGTGGGCCACCCCCACTATCTCTTTCCAGTCAGCTGTTGGTGGGGACCACACACCTGCCCCGTTTGGGAACCTTGAACCGCGGAGGCGAAGCTCCGAGGGGGCGGCTGAGAACCCAGTGCCGAGATCATCTGAGGTAGTGGCGCATGATGCAGGCCTGCTGAGGTGGCCTGTGGCCGGAGCGAGACCGGAACGCGTGAGGAGGGAAGGTAGCGGCGCGATCCCAAAGAGGGGCTTGAGCAGTGATTGCGCACACAGGTACCCCACAGCGTGACATCATCACACTGCCACAGGCCGGGCCTAGGGCGACGTTGAGTGTGTTTCCTCCAATCTCTGTTCCGGACTCCCTGGCTCTAATGGGCAATTTAAAATCGGGTTCTCCCCTTGACCCATGCCCGGCTAAATTTCTAGCGAAAGTCGCGGAGGTGATCAACCCGTTGGCTAACCCGCTTTTGAATCTTTCGTTGAGGCTAGGTGTGGTCCCGCAAACCTGGAAGCAGGCGATGGTGATTCCCTTGCTTAAAAAATCTGGCCTAGACCCGAAGGCCCCAGTTAATTATAGGCCCATCTCTCTGCTGCCGGCCCTCACGAAGATTCTGGAAAAGCACGTTCAAGGCGTGCTTTCCAATTTCCTTGAATCTAATGAGATCTTGCACGCCACCCAATCGGGCTTTCGTCCCCATCTTAGCACGGAGACTGCGCTCCTGGAGGTTTCGGAAACCATTAAAGGGGTTCTGGACTCTGGGGGCAAAGTCATGCTGGTGATGTTAGACCTGTCGGCGGCTTTCGACACCGTTCCCCATGATGGTCTTCTCGCAAGACTTCGCGAGATAGGCATACGGGGGACGGTGTTCGACTGGTTTTCTTCCTTCCTTGCCGGCCGCCGGCAAACGATCTGGGCCCCGCCTGACTCCGCCGTGATGCTGCCTCTGGGAGTCGGGGTCCCTCAGGGCTCTATTTTGAGCCCGACCCTCTTTAACATCATTATGACCCCGTTGGCGGCACTGGTGGAGTCGCATGGTGCCCAGATCGTATCCTATGCGGATGACACCCAGCTCCTTTTCTCTTGTACGAGAGGAGGCGACTTTGATGGGGAGAGTATTCGGGATTGCCTTGGGGCTGTTTTTCATTGGTTCCATCTAAACAGCCTTAAGTGCAATTCCGACAAGTCCGAAGTACTTTTCTTTGGGTGTGACACCGAGCCTGACTGGCAGACCTGGTGGCCACAGGATATGTTCCCTCCATCCTGCTCCTCTCAGGTTGCAAAGAATCTAGGGGTGAAGTTGGATAACAGGTTAACCCTGAAATCTCAGATCCTGGGGGTGTCGGGCATGTGCTTTGGCATCCTTAGGATGCTGCGGAGGTTCCTTCCTTTGTTATCGGTGGAACATAGGACGCTGACAGTTCAGGCTCTGATTGGGTCCAGGTTGGATTATTCCAACATTCTCTACCTGGGCCTTCCAGAGTACTTGCTGCAGCGCCTTCAAGTGGTGCAGAACGCCGCGGCCAGGGCAATCTTCGGCCTTAGTAGGCGCTCCAGTGCCTCGGGCTTGCTGGTAACGTTACATTGGTTGCCCATCCGCAATAGGATCGCCTTTAAGGCTCTGACCTTGGTCTATAAAGCTCTTCACAAGGGGGGAGCTAAGTACCTCCAAAAGAGACTGGTCTTTTATCATCCGACCAGGTCTCTGAGGTCGGAATCCCTGCACCTTGCTGTTGTCCCTCGGGTAAAGAAAGCGCGCCTTGGCGGGCGCTCTTTTGGATTGCTGGCATCTCAGCTATGGAACTCTTTGCCGCTGGCCCTGCGGGGAGCCACTAGCTTGCTGGCTTTTAGGAAAGGCCTTAAAACGTGGCTTTTTACTCAGTAGCCGTTCTCTCTTGAATTCCTGGCTCACTGCTCTTTTAGTCTTTCATTTGGTGTTATGTTATTATGTTGCAGCTTTTTTGCCTTCTCCAATAAAAGCGCCGGGACACTCTTTTTGAGTAGCCGTGCGCTATAAAAAATGAACAAATAACATAACATAACATAACATAACATAACAGCGGCGAAGACGACTGACAGAGGCTTCTGGTCAGGTCGGTGCTTCGCAGGGAACTCAGGCGGGGATTTGCCGAGTACCAGTAAAGACTAGGTGGCCTGGGAACCATAGCGGAGACGCTAACGGCCTGGGGCCCGCAGGAACCACGAGATTGACTTCGCCAGACTTGCTGACGCTGGCTGTGGACGAGAACACCCACTGCATCTGGGACGTGCACCGGAGATCAGTGACTGGAACCGGTGCTCAGCTGCGCATATTGAGCGATGGAGTTTGAGAGGGTGGCCTCTTTCTGTGTGCAGCGCCCCTGAATGTTTTTTGCTGCCACCTGGACCTAAAGAACGGACAGGGTTTGCTTTGGAGGTGCCGCAACCGCAATGGCCAGCAATAGAGGGAACCGGAAGGGTGGACAGACACTACCGGAGATGATGAGTAGGGGTGCGATGAAGCAGGACAAAGGGCAACACTCCCCAGGCCTCTCACGAAACTCAGTGGAAGTAGGAGACGGAGAACCGCCGGTGACCAGATCCTTCCTAGAATCGCTTTTCAGTTCCCTGAGGGATGATTTTCAGACATTGAAACAGGAAGTGGCCGGAGAGGTTCGGGAGGTGCGGAGAGAGGTAGATAGCCTGGGTGAACGGGTTGCCGCCATGGAAGGATCAGGGCATTCCAGGGACGAAGAGATTGGACAGCTGCAACAGGAGGTGCTGCGCCTAAGGGAACAACAACTGGACCTCCAAGCGCATAATGAGGACCTTGAGAACCGGTCCCGCCGGAACAACATCCGAGTCCGGGGAGTGCCTTCCACAGAGGAAGGGGAGGATGTGGCCGGATATCTGCAGAGCTTGTTCAGGGAGGTACTGGGAGAGCCGGAGGACTTCCCTATTCAAATAGACAGGGCACATAGAGTGGGCACGGCACGCCGGACCTCAGCGCCCCCACCTGATATACTGGCGTTCCTACCAGACTATCCCCTTAAGGAACGAATCCTTCGGGAGGCACGGAAACGGCAGACATTGCAATTCCGAGGCATCCGGTGGCACACTATCAGGACCTATCGACGATCACACTTCAAAAACGAAGAACATTCAAAATCACGACAGACTTTTTGCGGTCACATGGAATGCAATACTTCTGGGGTCACCCTTTCCGACTCATATTTAGGTGGAATGGGGTCTTGCATCAACTTCGGTCCCTTCAGGACACTTGCGAGGTGCTGGGGATCACTGCGACGGATGAAGAGTCGCACACAGCGCCGTAGGAGGGCTACCAGGGAGGGCTGGCAAAGGGTCCCTGATCACCGCTTGTCAGCTAGGCCGGACTCGCCCACTATAAGAGCTGGCATGGAGGGAGCGCTGAGAGAAGCGGCCGGAAACGCCGTCCCGAGTGAGGTTGCACTCACAGCCTAAGATAGCAGCGCCCGAGACGGCCAGAGGTCAGACGGCCGTTTTTTTCGTGTTGGCTTTCTTGAGAGAAATCCGAAGGGAGATCGACACAGCTTCTCAACATGGCAGGTTTGGGAGCCTTGGGGAGGGGGGGCGGCGGGTGGGAGTGCAGTGGCTAGATGTCCACTTCTATAACCTTCCATAGACTTGTCTTCTGAAGAGGACCGGACTTGGACAATGGAGTTACAGGGACAGTTGGGGAGTTGGGTCGGGGAGGGAGGGGGTGATGGGGGTGGTCACGAATTGGGACTAGGGGGGGATTGGGAGTTAAGGGGGGGATCCAGGAGTTGGGTGAGGGGGGTGGGTCGTCCAGTGCACCATGCAGGTACTAGCTGCTTTGGCAGCATTCATTCACCTTGGCTTGCCCAGACGGGGACGCTACACGCTTGCAGGGAGGGGGGGGGGTCGTCCAGTGCACTGTGCGGCTACTAGATATTCTGGAGACATTCACACATCTTAGTTTGCCCGGACGGGGAAGCAGCGCGAACACCTACAGTTTCTTCTTTGCCTTGCTGCCTCTGATACTGTTATGGGCGCTCATACATTCCGCCTTATCTGAACGGGGACTTCACGCCTTCATCCACATCTTTCTCTATGCCTCCTTACACTTTTAAGGTTGTGACCCTGAATGTCAGGGGTTTGAATAATCCTGTCAAGCGGCGGGCAGTGCTTTCCCTCCTGGAGAATACTCATGCGGACTTATGTCTCCTTCAGGAAACGCACCTGCTGCCGCAGGACACACATAGATTGCGCTCACATAAGTTCCCCTCACAATTCTTCTCTTCCTGCACCACTAAGACAGCAGGGGTGGCGATTCAGGTGGCCAGACACTTTAAGGGGGAAATTCTCCACAAGTTCACCGAACAGAAAGGCAGACTGTTAGCACACTGGTTCAGGATTGGGGGGCTTACTTTCACGATTGGGTCCCTGTATAGCCCTAATGAACGGCAGGAACGTTTCCTGCAATCGGCGGTTGAGGATGTTACTGCCTCGCCAGATAGACATATTATTCTTGGGGGAGATTTGAATATGGTTTTCGACTCTGCTACGGACAGATTGGCTCAGCGCTCTCCGCAGGTCGGGGAGTTCTCCGCCTGCTGTAAGGCGCGGCTAGCGGAGGTAGACCTCCTTGATCTTTGGCGACACATGCATCCCACATACAGAGATTACTCATATTATTCCCACGCACACAAGACGTATGCGAGGCTAGACCACCTCTTGGTCACATCTCCGGTGCAAGCGCTGGTCTCGGGGTCAGATATGGGAGTGTTGTCTCTATCGGATCACGCCCCGGTTGAAGCTATGTTGTGTCTGCCCCCGGCAGCTCATTCTCCCAGGACATGGCGCCTCCGTGATACCCTGCTGCACAGGAAGGTGGTGGTGGACCGCATCGAGGATGCGATCCGGGAATATCTGACCCACAACGACAACTCTGACACCACCCGGGCCACACAGTGGGCGGCCTTGAAAGCAGTCCTCAGGGGGGAATTTTTGGCGATCTCCGCTGCCGAAAAAAAAGAGCGACGGGCCAAGAGGGAAGAACTTACCGATAGGGTTCGCGAGCTTGAACAGATACATCGCAGGACAGGGGCCCCCAGAATTTGGCGGCAGCTCAAGGAAACGAGAGCTTTTGCCAGCCCTCGATTTGGACAGAGCGGAGTATGCGGCGCTCCGGCTGCGCCATACCTTTTATACGGGGGGAGACCGTTGTGTCAAGTTGCTGGCCAACAGGCTCCGAGTGGCGCGCCAGAGTCAGCTGGTGAGGGAGATCTCTGACCCTGCGGGGACAGCGGAGACGGAAGACGCTCGTATCTCGGCCGTATTTCGCAGGTTTTACGCGGATCTCTACACTAGTGAGCCACCGGATGAGGCGGCCATGGCCTCCTATTTGGATTCGGTCACCTTGCCCTCCCTGGACCCTCTGCAGGCGGAGCACTTAAATCGGGATATCAGGATAGAAGAGGTGATTTCGGCCATCGCCAGGCTTAAACATGGCAAGGCGCCGGGCCCGGATGGTTACACCACGCTCTTTTATAAAACATTTTGCACGTCACTGGCCCCTATCCTTACTCGTCTTTTTAACTCGTTTGGGGAACCGGGGGCCCTTCCGCCTGATCTTCTACGGGCTTCCATTACAGTTATCCCTAAACCAGGGAAGGACCCGAAGAACTGTGGGTCTTACAGACCGATATCTCTTCTGAATGTAGATTTAAAACTATACACGGGGATCTTGGCCAGTCGACTAGCCCCTCACTTACCCGGTCTTATTGATCGTGATCAGGCTGGTTTTGTCCCGGGGAGGCAGACGGTTGACAACATGAAACGGATCGTCCACCTGCTAGAGAAAGCCTCCCAGATTCCGGGGGAAAGAATGATGCTGGCGGTGGACGCAGAGAAGGCGTTCGACCGGGTGCACTGGCCTTACCTGGAACGAGTTCTGGTGAAGGTGGGCATAGGGGAAAAGTTCCGCTCCATGATCCTCAACTGCTACAGGCGGCCGACGGCTGTGGTTCGCGTGAACGGGTACAACTCTGGGGACTTTAACATCGAAAGGGGCACTAGGCAGGGATGTCCGCTTTCGCCCTTGCTCTTTGCCCTTTACATGGAGCCGTTCGACCAGCGGGTCCGCGACAATCCGGCAGTGACGGGGGTGCGGATGGGAGGCTTCACACACGCTATCAGCCTCTATGCTGACGATGTCATCCTCTCGTTGAACGAGCCCCGGACAGCCCTGCCGGCCTGCATCAAGGAGCTGGCTTCCTTTGGCGCGGTCGAGGGGTTTAAAATGAACATGGGAAAGTCAGTGGCTCTAGATATCTCCCTTGAGCCGGCCACTAGGACTTACCTACAGAACCAATTCCCATGCTTTGGTCGTCGGAGGCGGTACCCTACCTGGGGATCCAGATAGCTCCCACTTTACCGGCTATGGTTTCGGCCAACTACACGGCCCTGGGTGCGAAGATCAGGGAGGAATTGGGTTGATGGAACCGCGGCACCTTCTCCTGGTTGAGCAGGATAGCCGCCATCAAAATGACGGTCCTACCTCAGGTTCTTTACTTGTTCCGGGCCCTGCCGCTCCAGCCGCCGGTCGGGTGGATCCCGCAACTGCAGTAGGATGTTTCGCACTTTATTTGGCAGGGGAAAAAGCCCAGAATGCGTAGGGCCCTCTCATTGCTGGCACCTGAGGCGGGAGGTTTGGGAATACCTGACTTCCGTGAGTATTTCCAAGCAGCGCAGTTGCGGTATCTCGTGGAATGGAGTAGGTGGGAGTCTGATAAGCACTGGCTCTTCCAGGATCAGGCGGTGGCAGGTAGACCTTTACAGGAAATCCCGTTTCTGCGCCGGACTCACCGGCCTAAAAATTTGTACGCCTCCTTTGTTACTAGAGTGCCTCCGAGGGTCTGGGATGCCACTTGCATCACGTATAACCTCACCTCATTCCTGTCGCCACTCACACCGTTAGTGGACAATCCGGACTTTACCCCAGGAATGGAAAAGGGGGCATTCACACACTGGAGGCAGGCGGGGTGTAGAGCTCTGTGTCACATGTATGGCCCAGAGGGGGTTGTCCCCTTCCCGCAGTTTCGCCAGGAATTTTCACTCCCTGAGACCGAGAGGCACCGTTATATGCGAGCTCGCCACTGGGCTCTTCAACCACAGGTGAGAGAGACAGCCGATAGGCACTTCTCACCATACGAAAAATGGCTACTGTCACGTACGTCGGATTCGAAATTGATCACGGATCTCTATAGGTTACTACAACAGCCTTCTACGCACCTCTACAATCCGGGGAGAGAACGCTGGGAGCGGGAGTTAGGAAGGACATTAAGCCCTAAAGAATGGGAGCACATATCCTATAGAGCGAGGCATTCGGCGTACCACATGGGCCTTACTGACACATTGACTAAGGTTTCCACCTATTGGTACTACACACCTGAGTGGGTTCACGAATTTGACCGTAGTAAGGAGGACACATGTTGGCGAGGGTGCGGGCACCGGGGTACACTTACACACATTCTATGGGATTGCCCTCTCCTGGACACTTATTGGAAGGAAGTGCTGGACGAAATTGATTCTCATTTTGGCATTGAGCTACCACGCTTCCCTGCATACACCCTGCTGGGGCTCCCGAATGGACTGATGTACCCCCTCAGATCCCGTAGGGGTAGGCAGATAGCCATCGCACTAGGTTCAGCAGTCCAAAACATCCTGATACACTAGCGCACCACCACGACACCCTCCATCACGGGCTGGCTACATAGATTGTGGCACGTGTTTGGTATGGAGAAATTGTCGCTCACAGTGACTGGGGATATAGCGCAATTTAATGAACTCTGGCAACCATTTCATTCCTTACTGCTCACAGAATTTAGGGACCTTACCTGTCCCAAATACCTCCGCCTCATGCGGCTCACGAGCCCAGCAGCGCCAGCTCTGTGAATTGATAGGAGACTCACTTCCCCCGTAAGAGGTGGCTTTGGTGTACGCTTTGGATAGGGCCTGTGCACTGGACGAAGGGTGGGGAGGGGGGGGGGTGTTGGGTTAGTGGAGTTTGGAAGTTGGGGTTTTGGGGGGGTGTTCGCAATGGAAATGTCATCTCATGCTGTGACAATGCATACCTTCTGCTGCTGTGTTAGATTAGCACATACGAACTGCACCTGATAGCTCTTCGCCGGGGATGAGGCTCTGCCCGTCCTCACAGGTTGCTCCATGATAATGTATGTTTGTCCTTGGAAGTCATGATGAATATAATACTTTAAACCTAAAAACCAACATATAAATAAAAGGCATTGTCATTTGACAATGGCAATAGCTCAAAGTCTCGCAAATGCGAGACCTATTGCATTACAAATACTTGTTAATCATGCAATAATATTGTCGACATCATAAAATGGCCACAAGAGGTCCTCGTTTCCCAAAAGTTGGGAATGGAAAGGTGAAAATATCTGTTTTCAGCCTCGTAAAAAAAAAAAAATCACATTTTCACATGTTCCAGATTTTAAGGGCAGTTTTGTAAAAAGCGTGGCATTTTTACAAAACTGCAGATTTTGCGATTTTTTTTGCAAATTGCGAAATCCTGGAGGGTTTGTACAATGGGCCACTGCGGGATTTCCACCGATGCGGTCTATGTTCTATGAGGGAGTGACCGATATAGCGGTCGATAATTACAGTAATGGGATCAATTTTGGATATATCCTTTCTTCCATTTTCACTTTGGGTGTTACCGCCATGGCTCGTGCTGAGAAAGCCAGAGAATATTTTGGATACAAGTTATAATTATGATCTAATACTACTGTGGCAGCTATCATGACATCACCACTCAGTTGAAAAGCATGCAGATATATGCCGAATAGACTAGGTACGCGGTTAATCTCATTTTAGCCAGGCGTGGTGGTGTATGCATGGTAGTGGACCAGTGTGTAGTCGGGATAAAAAATATGGAAAAGAATATTACCAAACACATATTAGACATCCTCAAGAATGTCAACAGAATGGAAAGTGGGAATTGGAGTTGGTCTCTTTTTGGTAGTTGCTGCTGGATTCTTGAAAAAGTGATTTACATGATTGTGGCATTGGTGTTTCTTTGTGCCCTTATTCAGTGTCTTCCCTTCTGTGGCTCTTATTGCACCACCACCATTCTCAACCCTTAAAGGAAAATATCGATACATGATACCAAAGCTGCCATTATGGTGCAGAAAGTCATAGACGACCTCATGAATATAGATGAGGGCATTTTCAAGACTTCTTTCCTTTTACAGTCTCCTTTCCCGATGCAGAGAACATGGAATGTTCATAAGATTCCTGTTTTCTTGGTATTAAGCTCTCCTTGTTGTTGCTAGAAAATGTTTATCTCATGCTCAAAGGATGGTCTGTTAGAATAGAAATATTTGTGTTTGTGCATTGCTTATGTAAAGGTAAAATTTGCTGCACCAATTTCTATTCAGGCGCCATTTTGAACCACAAACGAAACTAATCCTTTACTATTTCTGAGAAACGGCCTCTGTTATGTTTCGTTTCTGCAATACAAGGTTTTGCTTCACTAATGAATAGACTGTTCATATTACTGCATACCTTTCCTACTAGACAGAGGCCCTCTACTACTTGTCTGATGGCGGGTACAAGATGAAACGACCTTGGGTTGTACTAGGTGGTGGGAGATATGAGATTCAAAACATATTATTTTTTGTATTTCACTGTCCAGCTGCATCTACCTGGAAAATTCCACTGTGGGCGTGTTTCAGCCCAGTTGCGAGATGTGCATAATGTATCTTTTTGCTTGTCGATGTCAGCCACTCTGTAGCACTCTTAACGACTGGGCAGATTGGGCTCTGCTCTGATTGTATATGAATAACAGTTATTGGCTTGTATTCTTTACTGTCTGACAGACTCTTCATTTAGTATGGAAGGCTGAGAGGGGGTCATTAGTGACCCATGGGATACTAATTGGGCCACTTAATTCACACCCCTCATCATCCAGGATAGCTTGACTCCAGTGGCATGGAGAGCATGGGACCCAAGTCTGGGCGTACCCGTCCCACTTGAGGTGACAAATGCAAAAACAACAATTTATGGACAGAATGTAGAACAATGTCATACATTCACCCCAGTACAGAGGTCTGGGCCTAAATCCATCGTTTTTTCTCCCTATGCCTTTCCAGTGTGAACCCAGCCATAAGCAAATCAGTCTTGACCCTGCGCCCAATGGGAACAGTCCAGCTCAAACTGCCCTGTCAGGTCTTCCCTTGACTTGAGCAAACACAAGGTGATGATGGACGGAGCGCTGAAACTTCTCATACACTCACACCCAGTCACAGATCTTGGTCGAAGCCATCCTCATTCTTTATCTCACTTCACCACCTTAGTTCAGACCCAGCTATATGCAAATCAGTCTTGACCCTGTGCCTCCTGGTAACAGTCCAGCCTGAACTGCTAAGCCAGGTCTTCCCTGAACTGGAAACAAGCATCCTGGGACTGGTTTCTGGGTAACACTCTTCATCAACCAGGCTAGCGTGAATCCAGTGGCAAAGTGAGCGAGGGACCCATGTCAGGGCATACCCTGCCAACTTAGGGTGAACAAAGCAAACACAAGGAGATGGACGGAGCACTGAAACTTTTTAGACAATCACCCCAGTGCCTCATAGAAACAGTCCAGCCCGAACTGCCAAGCCAGGTCTTCCCTGAACCGGAAACAAGCATTCTGGGACCAGTTTCTGGGTCACCCCCTTCATCAGCCAGGATAGCTTGACTCCAAAGGCATGGAGAGCACTGGACCCACATCTGGGCACACCTGTCCCACTTGGGGTGACAAATGCAAAACCAACAATTGATAGACAGAATGCAGAACAATGTCATGCATTGACCCCAGTACAGAGATCTGAGCCTAAATCCATCATTTTTGCTACCCTGGCCATTCCGTTTTGCACCCAGCCATATTTAAATGAGTCTTGACCCTGCTCCCAATGGGAACATTTCAACCCGAACTGCCAGGCCAGATCCTCTCTGGACTGGAAACAAGCATCCTAGGACCGGCTTGGTGTTTAACCCCTCATCAGCCAAAATAGCTTGACTCCAGTGGCATGGGGAGCCCAGGACCCATGTCTGCGCATACCCGTCCCCATCAGAGTGACAAATGCAAAAACAACAATTGATGGACATAGAATGCAGAACAATGTCATACATTCACAGCAGTACCAATATCTGGGCCTAAATCCATTGTTTTGTTTGTTCCTCATGCCATTCCAGTTTGAACCCAGCTATAAGCAAATGAGTCTTGACCCTGTGCCCAATGGGAACAGTCCCGTAGGAACAAAACTGGGTCTTGGCTCCTCAACAGCAAGGCTAAGCCTATTCAAACTACAACAACTACACAACTGCCAATACTGAACTGACTTATTTCTTTTTTAGTCAAGAAACTGTTACGAATAAAACATAACAGTCTATTTTAAATTTCGTCGCTAGTTTATTTTAGTCATTTTTTCTAGTTAGAGAACTTTTTCATTTTTTCAAAGGACATTTCATGTGCATATACAAATATACAAAATGTACAGATTTATACAAAATTTACAAAAACAATCACTTTATAACTAAACAACACATCCATACCAAGCTTTCTCACTGCATACATTCAAATAATATTCACACTCAAACAAGAAACACAATACCTCTGAGGTATAGGTCAATGTCAACAAAAATGCTATTTTTACAACAAGGTAGAGTAAGAGTAGTTTGATGAATCCTACATTTTTTATGTTCAAACAATCTAAACTATTAGAACCATATTATGTCCTAATCCAGTCTTTCTAATCTTTTTATATTGTTGACAATTGACCACTGAGGATCGACGCGTTTCGAACCCCCTATTGCGAGGTTCTCTTCAGGATCAACAAGAATTCTAAAAGAAAAAAAGAGACATATGGGCCAAATTAGACTCCCTAGTTTGTCAAAGTAGAGTGTTCACTATCAAAAGCAACCACCTGCCGGCTCAAGCCTCCATACCTTAGAACTCCTGTGGAGAGTGTCTCACGGACTGGTGTGGGTGTTGTTATCTAAACATTGAAAAACAAGAAGGACAAACCACATGACACACTGTACCTATTATTCAAAAGACTTCCATAGAGGGCCAGATATATTCACTTAGAACTCACCTCTCAAGCATTTTAATTTGCTTGGAGTGCCTGTAAGAGAAGAGGGATGGCAATGTGGTTGGTATCGTCACCAGCAACGAAAAACAAAGAAAAACAAAATGCACGTCCATTGCACAGCCTCTAACGTGAGCCACCTACCCGGTATTGGCGTGGAAATCGATTGACCGGGTTCACTATCGTGCGGGGCGTCTCCTTTAGTATGCCGTCGTCTGAAGCACAACTGCACCTAATGCACTGCGTCCTGTAAACAACAAGGCGGGAACTCGTGAGCGTCTGCTTCCGTCCCGTTCTCAACATTAACAAAAGCAACAGTTCCGCCCGTCTTTGGCGAAGCGAAATAACCAATTTTGGCTTGTGTACTCACTTGTCGGGTACACTCGATGTCACGAATAGACGGAGCTTCCAGTAGAACCTTCGTTTGGAACTTCAATTGGTCATGTGACCTTGTACGCTATTAAAGAGAAAGTGCCGCGTTCACGATTTAGAAAACTTTATTAACAAGCCTGCATAACAGGCACTAATAGGTTAGGGAGTTTACATTTGCTCGTCCTGCTCTGATTTTGATTAAAATCTAACATGAGCGTATCCCGCTCTGTCGTCAAAATCAGAAGTCCGTTGGTGCCTGGTGCTAAAAGATCATAAATCGGCGTCTGTACACACACAGTAATGTATCCCAGTGCCCGATCCTAACTAGGGCATTCTGGTAGCAGTAGTTTAAGATGGTAGTCAAACGTTACTGGACGATTTATTTTATAGGCTGGAGGGTGCATACACAGTAATGTATCCCAGTGCCCGATCCTAACTAGGGCATTCTGGTAGCAGTAGTTTTAGATGGTAGTCAAACAATACTGGTCAATTTATTTTATAGGCTGGAGGGTGCATAAGTGGTTCCTCTCTTTGCGTCCGGTTTGCTATATCAATCCAAAGTTGTAGTATTGCAATCGAGCGTTGCCATTAAGGTGCTGGGTCTAAGCAATTGGGCTACATTTATAAAGGGGAAGAGAAATGAATTATATTTTCATAGGCTGGAGGGTGCATAAGTGGTTCCTCTCTTTGCGTACGGTTTTGTTATATAAATCCAAAATTGTAGTATCGCAATTGAGCGTTGCCATTAAGGTGCTGGATCTACGCAATTGGGCTGCATTTATAGAGGGGAAAAGAATTCTTACTACGGAGTGCCTTTAAAAATTTCCGAAATTGTATTTAATCCTGTGGTTGCAGTATTGAATTTCATTATGAGAAAGGCTTCTCGCTGTGCCAGTCTAGAATCCACACTTCCTCCTCTTGGATCATGTTCGATTTTCGAAATAATCGTCTACCGAACGTCATCTTCTTTGTGTTCATGCGAGACCCAATGTTGGACCAATGGTGCATTGGGCACCTGGCGTCGTATTCTCGACTTATGTTGAGTTATTCGCTGTCTTGCTTCTTGCGTAGTTTTACCGATGTACAATTTCGGACATGGGCACCAGATCCCATATATTATATTCTTTGTCAGGCAATTCGTGAAAGTTAGGTGTTTCCAGTGTATTCTGTCAAAACTGAACACAGATCCTTCCTCTGTTGAAGAACAGCAGGTACAATTACCACATTTGTGGTGCCTGACTACTGGTGGTAGTCCCATCATTCCTCTCATTGTTGATTTGGGTTCACAAGACAGAGCTGCCCGCACAATGTGGTTTGCCACACTTTTCTCTTTTTAAAATGCAAAAAGGGGACGTTCCTAAAACTCGCAGTGTAAATCTTTGACTAGATGCCAATTTTGCATTACTATCTTAGGCAGTTGGTGTGAATTGGGGCTGAAGGTGGTGACGCAGACAATCCTTTTTTGTTCCTGACATATTTTCTTTTGTAGCAATGTTTCTCTTGGAACCCACCAGGCTCTTCTTAATGAGTGTTTTAGTAGTTTTTTGGGAAAGCCTCTTTCAAGTAGCTGATCCAAAAGTGCATTTGCATGTATGAAATATTCCTCATTGTTGGAGCAATTCCTCTGTATTCTTAGAAACTGACCGAAGGGCAGATTCTGTTTGAGGCTTCTTGGGTGGTGGCTTGTATAATGCAAAGCCTTGTTCCTATCCGTTGATTTTCGGAATAAAGTCGTCCCCAGTGTACCATCAGTTGCGTATACTTGGACATCCAGAAAATTAATGCTTTTATTGGAGGCCGTATGGCTGAATTTAATATCCTCTGTTCTCATATTAAGCCATGATACAAATTCCTTTAGTCTGTCATGTGATTCCGACCATATAAAGAAAACTTTGTCAATATATCGGATATATTTTGTGATGTAACCTGCGTATGGGTTGTTATTATAGATAACATGATTTTCATATACCCCCATGAACAAAACGGCTAGCTCCGGTGCGAAGGGGCAGCCCATGGCTACCCCTTTAGTCTGGTAGAAAAATTCAGTGTCAAATTCAAAGTAGTTTTTTTGCAACGCAAATTTGGCTAATCTCAAGATATAGTCTGTGGGGACTCTACTGGGTTGTTCTCTTTGGTCCAAAAAGAATTCCAAAGTTTCTAATGCCTGTTCTTGTGGTATCTGCATGTATAAAGACACGACATCCATAGTTACCATTAGTTGATTATTTACATCAAATTCAACAAATGTTAGTTGATTAATGAAAGCTGTTGTATCCTTAAGGTGTGCTTGAACTTTATTAACAAGCGGTTTCAAAAAATAATCAATGTACTTTGAGACTGGTTCAGACAGTGACTCGCATCCAGAGATTATTGGACGGCCAGGGGGATCCTTTGCAAACAAACTACTTTGAATTTGACACTGAATTTTTCTACCACACTTCCAGGAACGTCCCCTTTTTGCATTTAAAAAAGAGAAAAGTGTGGCAAACCACATTGTGCGGGCAGCTCTGCCTCGGGAACCCAAATCAACACTGAGAGGAATGATGGGACTACCACCAGTAGTCGGACACCACAAATGTGGTAATTGTGAAGATGACCTTTGGTGGACGATTATTTCGAAAATCGAACATGATCCAAGAGGAGGAAGCGTGGATTCTAGACTGGCACAGCGAAAAGCCTTTCCCATAATGAAATTCAATATTGCAACCACAGGATTAAATGAAATTTCGGAAATTTTTAAAGGCACTCCTTAGTTAGAATTCTTTTCCCTTCTATAAATGCAGCCCAATTGCGTAGATCCAGCACCTTAATGGCAACGCTCGATTGCGATACTACAATTTTAGATTTATATAACAAAACCGGACGCAAAGAGAGGAACCACTTATGCACCCTCCAGCCTATAAAAATATAATTCATTTCTTTTCCCCTCTATAAATGATGCCCAATTGCTTAGACCCAGCACCTTAATGGCAACGCTCGATTGCGATACTACAACTTTGGATTGATATAGCAAACCGGACGCAAAGAGAGGAACCACTTATGCACACTCCAGCCTATAAAATAAATCGTCAAATCGTTTGACTACCATCTAAAACTACTGCTACCAGAATGCCCTAGTTAGGATCGGGCACTAGGATACATTACTGTGTGTGTACAGACGCCGATTTATGATCTTTTAGCACCAGGCACCAACAGACTTCTGATTTTGACGACAGAGCGGGATACGCTCATGTTAGATTTTAATCAAAATCCGAGCAGGACGAGCAAATGTAAACTCCCTAACGTATTAGTGCCTGTTATGCGGGCTTGTTAATAAAGTTTTCTAAATCGTGAACGCTGCACTTTCTCTTTAATAGCGTACAAGGTCACAGGACTAATTGAAGTTCCAAACAAAGGTTCTACTGGAAGCTCCGTCTATTCGTGAAATAGAGTGTACCCGACAAGTGAGTACACGAGCCAAAATTGGTTATTTCGCTTCGCCAAAGACGTGCGGAACTGTTGGTTTTGTTAATGTTGAGAAAGGGACGGAATTAGACGCTCACGAGTTCCCGCCTTGTTGTTTACAGGACGCAGTGCATTAGGTGCAGTTGTGCTTCAGACGACGGCATACTAAAGGAGATGCCCCGCACGATAGTGAGCCCGGTCAAGCGATTTCCACGCCAATACCGGGTAGGTGGCTCACGTTAGAGGCTGTGCAATGGACGTGCATTTTGTTTTTCTTTGTTTTTTGTTGCTGGTGACGATACCAACTGCATTGCCATCCCTCTTCTCTTACAGGCACTCGAAGCGAATTAAAATGCTTGAGAGGTGAGTTCTAAGTGAATATATCTGGCCCTCTATGGAAGTCTTTTGAATAATAGGTACAGTGTGTCATGTGGTTTGTCCTTCTTGTTTTTCAATGTTTAGATAACAACACCCACACCAGTCTGTGAGACACTCTCCACAGGAGTTCTAAGATATGGAGGCTTGAGCCGACAGGTGGCTGCTTTTGATAGTGAACACTCTACTTTGACAAACTAGGGAGTCTAATTTGGCACATATGTCTCTGTTTTTCTTTTAGAATTCTTGTTGATCCTGAAGAGAACCCCGCAATAGGGGGTTCGAAACGCGTCGATCCTCAGTGGTCAATTGCCAACAATATAAAAAGATTAGAAAGACTGGATTAGGACATAATATGGTTCTAATAGTTTAGATTGTTTGAACATAAAAAATGTAGGATTCATCAAACTACTCTACCTTGTTGTAAAAATAGCATTTTTGTTGACATTGACCTATACCTCAGAGGTATTGTGTTTCTTGTTTGAGTGTGAATGTTATTTGAATGTATGCAGTGAGAAAGGTTGGTATGGATGTGTTGTTTAGTTATAAAGTGATTGTTTTTGTAAATTTTGTATAAATCTGTACATTTTGTATATTTGTATATGCACAAGAAATGTCCTTTGAAAAAATGAAAAAGTTCTCTAACTAGAAAAAATAACTAAAATAAACTAGCCACGAAATTTAAAATAGACTTATGTTTTATTCGTAACAGTTTCTTGACTAAACAAGAAATAAGTCAGTTCAGTATTGGCAGTTGTGTCGTTGTAGTTGCAATGGGAACAGTCCAGCCCGAATTGCCAGGCCAGGTCCTCCCTGGACTGGAAACAAGCATCCTAGGACCGGTTTCGGGGTTTCACCCCTCATCAGCCAGGAGAGCTTGACTCCAGTGGCATGGAGAGCACGGGACCCACGTCTGGGCACACCCGTGCCACTCGGGGATACAAATGCAAAAACAACAATTGATGGACAGAATACAGAACAATGTCATACATTCACCCCAGTACAGAGATTTTGGCCTAAATCCATAGTTTTTTTGCTCCCCACGCCACTTGATGCATCGAATCCAGTCTGTAAGGGGAAGTGATACGTTGAAACCACAATGGTTCTGGTCCGCGGTGATGCATCAGGAAAACTTGCTGCTCAGGTACAATGCATGGAAATCTGTGATGGGTCGGTGATCAATGCGTGGCGTCGAGCGGCGCTGCGCCAGTTTTTTTTCAGCCGCAATCCCTCGATTCATTGGTTCTTGTTGCGGCGACAGGAACTCCGTCAGTTATAGCAGCAGCGTGGTGATGTGTGGAGATTCATCTCGCACAGCAAAGCTGCGTCGTAAAAACTGCTGCGAGAAGAGCCATGCATCGATTTCCTTGTAGTTGCGTTGCCTTTCCAGCTCCCAACAGCAAAAACAACCTCCAGAGGCCAAACACATTAACAGGCACCTCTTGACAGGTCAGTACTCCCAGCAAGGAAGTTCAGGGGCAGGGGCTGAAGTATTTGTGTCCCTGAGACTTTAGAACAGGTGGCAAGCACTACGCAAGCCTTTTGGAGATCTTTCTCAAGCAGGTGAACACAGCACACAGCCAAGTCCTTCTTTCCTTGGCAGAAACAGTTACTGCAGGCTAACTCCAGATAGCACACTGCGAAGGGGCCGTACTCCTCCTCCAGTTTCTCCAACTTTTCTCCTTGGTAAAGGTTCCTCTTGAATCTAGAAGTAGTCTAAAGTGCTGGGGATTTAGTTCTAATAGTTGTACCCAAAATGCCTTTGTTTTCTTTGTGCAAGGATCTCTGGGCCCAGTCCAAACCAGTTATGTCCTCACTGGTGCAGTATGACCAGAGGGGTTGGAGACAGCATTGTGCAAGGGAGACAAGCCATATTCAGGTGCAAGGAAAATCTCCTCCCACTACTCTAAATGCATCCAAGCCCCATTCAGCTCAGTTCTGAGTCATCCAGGAAGGGCCAGGCACACCTCAACCCCCCAGTGGCCGTCTACAGTGAATGCAAATCTCCTGTCACTCCAAAACCAAGCGGGCAATGCACAAACAGGCAGAGGCACACAGAATGGTTAAAAAAGAAAATGTCTCCTTTCTAAAAGTGGCATTTTTAAACGCACAATATAAAAACCATCTTTACTAAAAACATTATATTAAATTCTGAATTCAGAGAACCTAAACTTTATTTCTCTATATTGTCCCAATGGGAAGTTATACGTGTAACATGTTACGCAGCATCTCCCATTCTATCCTGTGGGGCAATATAGCATTTCAATAGTGGAAAATGAAATTGCCAGTGTTGGACATGTCACACACACCAGTACATGTCCTTTCTTTCACATACACTGCACCCTGCCCAGGGGGGTACATTGGGCCTACCATGGGGTGCCTTACATGTAAGAAAAGGGAAGGTAGGGCCTGGCAAGTGGGTGCACTTACCAAGTCAACATGGCAGTTAACAACTGCGCACAGACACTGTAGTGGCAGGTCTGAAATACCTTTTCAGGGCTACTTATGTGGGTGGCACAACCAGTAGCATTTGATTTACAGGCCATGGCACAACCAGGACACATTATTAGGAGCTTACCAGTAAATCAAATATGGCAAACGTGGATAACCAATCATGATCACTACAGAGAGCATATGCACTTTAGCACTGATTAACAGTGGTAAAGTGCAGGGAGTCCTATAGCCATCAACAAAAGGTCAGGAAAAAATAGGAGGAAGAAGCAAAAAGTTTGGGGATAACCCTGCAAAAAGGGCCAAGTCCAACAGTGGTAGATATGCAGGTCGTAATATGTTTGTTGGTGCCGGCATTGGCACCACCTGCATATTCAGGCCATTTGCAGACCGCAGCCACAGAGGGATCCTTGATCCCGGTGGTGGTCTAATGGTGGTTCTGTGAGAAGTTGGCCTGGTATATGATGATCACTATTCTAGTGAGTACCTTGCACCAGTCCAAACAACCCTTATGGTGATGGTTGTAAAGTCAACCTTATAGACCAGCTATCCTAGGGGTAGCATGGACAAAGCAGTCTTAGTCTAAACTCAAGAGGGCATGTGAAGCCAGCTGTTTTACCATATGAAATCCCTTTAATACCAAATGAAAGGACACCACACAAGATATATATTTAAAATATATATGTATTTATTTCTAAACAAACCCCTGAACTCTTTATGAGCACAGAAGCACAAGCGCAAAACAAGTAACTTAATAGAATAGACAAAAGTTGCACAATTATAGATAGGGCGGGGTGGCCCATCAAACCATATATTAAAAAAGTGGTATAAGTACCACGTCACGAACAATGGTAAGGCCTAGGGCCTTGGGAATCGCTGGGGCTACACTGGACTAACAATGGTTAGGGAGCAGGAGGCCCATGGGATGCTTTTGCAGTGTCGAAAAGCACACAAGTGTACACATTGAGTTAATGGGTGCGTAAAAGTTATGAAGTTAAAGATCTAGAAACCTTCCGACTGGAATAGAACTTAACCACTTGAAACTAGGACACTAAGAGTGTAAACCTCTACAGGAGCACCGTAGTACTCGCGTTACCTAACCCACAGGAAGCAGGTGCATAGGTCCAAAAGTGCCGGGTTTCGTCGTGGAGATCTATGGAGCCTTGGAGTAAAGATGCTGCAGGCGGCCAGAAGAGAAGAGCCCCGGTGGATCCAAGGGTGGATCTAAGATGTAGAGGACCTGAAAGCAGAGGAGACATCTTTAGTCCTGCTGACTCTACTAGCGGACACGAGACCTACCTGAGCGCTCCACGGCGTCTCGCTGAGCTGAGGCGCGCACTCTTGCAGCAATATAGCGGCGCTTTTAAAAATCCTGTTTTTGTATTTTCTTTGTTCTTATTTCTTTATCCCCTGCTTTTATGGGTCATCTCCACACACTTGCACCATAATCGGCTCCTCCACCGTGCTTTTGCGGGTCCCGGTTCCGGTGGGCGGGCTGTGTGTGTTACAGTGCTTTGTGGCGGCCATATTGGGTGAGGGGTGTACGCTCTAGTGGCTCAGGCGACGGACTCCTCTTAAGGGAGGTAACCAGGGGGCTCGGTCTTGCCATCTTTAGTCCTGCTGACTCTACTAGCGGACACGAGACCTACCTGAGCGCTCCACGGCGTCTCGCTGAGCTGAGGCGCGCACTCTTGCAGCAATATAGCGGCGCTTTTTAAAATCCTGTTTTTGTATTTTCTTTGTTCTTATTTCTTTATCCCCTGCTTTTATGGTTCATCTCCACACACTTGCACCATAATCGGCTCCTCCACCGTGCTTTTGTGGGTCCCGGTTCCGGTGGGCGAGCTGTGTGTGTTACATTGCTTTGTGGAGGCCATATTGGGTGAGGGGTGTACGCTCTAGTGGCTCTGGCGACGGACTCCTCTTAAAGGGAGTCATGCTTACGCGCAGCGGTCACGTCTGCGCCCGTCAGCGTCCCGGAGGCGAGCGGGGCGGCGGGTTGGGCTCAGCCACAGTGCTTATGTACTCCTGGGCTCCCCACGCTCCGATATACATCTGGTGAGCTACGCTCACTACAAAATCTAGCTGGTGGCTGCTGCACTGTCTTTCCCGGACGCCACAGGGGTAAGTCTTGCTGCCCTGGCTGTGGCTGGCGCCCCAACCGCGCTTTATCATCGCTCCCCAACAAAGAGATCGATAGTGTTTGGTATCTCTGCATGCTGTTAAATACCAGATCTGCGTGCAGACACGCACAAGACATTTATGAGCTCCTTGATATGGAAAAGCCACTTTGTCTTATGCTGACTGAGACGTGGTTGGGGGAATTCTCAAATCCTGATGTTGCCATGGCCATTCCGCCTGACTATAATATCTTCAGGAAGGACAGAGCTAAGGGAAGGGGCGGTGGAGTGGCACTGGTGGTGAAGAAATGCGTGCCATGTGCTATTCTGCTAGTGGATGATATCCGCGGATCCGAGGCCCTTGCCTTTTCCATCACACTGGCTCCTCACCAATCCTTTAAAGGATTATTAGTATATAGACCACCTGGCCCACCTGGAACCTTTTTTGAAGACTTCGATTCGGTTTTGCTGGGACTGGCCCTGAAAGCAGAACATTGTATAGTAGCCGGGGATTTCAACTTCCGTATGGATGATCCGTCGGACCCAGACACTATCAAACTATTGGAGGCTACGGCCCCTTTGGGCCTGATCCCCTACCTTCAGGGGCCAACGCACGACAAGGGACACACTCTCGACCAGGTCTTCTCGACATCTCCTCTCGAGGTGAAAGAGATTATCCCGGTGCTATGGTCAGACCATCGGCTAGCCAAATTCTCGATTAGAGGCACAGCTAAACCGTCTAATTCTGTGTCCCAGCAGCAGGGACGTGTCCCCAGGGCATACCATCGAGTGACCCCTGCGATGCTAGCCCAGGCCGCCCTGGAGCACCCTTGCCCCCTCTCAGGCGACCTGGAGAAGGATTTGGAGTCTTTGCAAGCATGGCTTTTAGATAGGCTGAACGATCTTGCCCCGGTGCTAGCCCCCCGCCTAACATCGAAACGGGTTTCGGCTCCCTGGTTCACTGCGGCACTGTCAGCTGCTCGGCAGCAGTGTAAGGCAGCCGAAAGAGCCTGGCGTTCACAATACGATTCTGTGGCTAGGCTGACCTATAAGATGGAGGTTAAGGCCTATCACCGGGACATTCGCCTTGGAAAAAAAGCCTACCTTGCAGGGAGGATAGAAGCCGCCTCCAACTCCTGTAAGGAGATTTTCACCATAGTGAGAGAATTTATGGCTCCGAGGTCCAATACATCTCAAGATATGCCCTCCAAATCCTGGGCTTCGGATCTTGCTAACTTTTTCACCAGCAAGATTAAACTTATCCAGGACTCCTTTCCACCGGTGGCGCCCGCGAGGCCGACCAATCCCGAGGATGACCTGCACTTTTCGGCCCCGCTAGGTCCGATGTTGGCCGTTTTTCCACCTATCTCAGCCCCTGCTTCCTTAGTGCTTATGGGCAATCTCAAATCTGGGTCGCCTTTGGACCCTTGCCCGGCCAAATTCTTGGCAAAAATGGCAGAAGTGATAAATCCGCTGGCGAATCCACTCCTGAATCTCTCGCTGAGCCAGGGAGTGGTTCCGCAGGCCTGGAAGCAGGCAATGGTCATCCCTTTGCTGAAGAAGCCTGGTCTCGACCCTAAGGTTCCGGTCAATTATAGGCCTATCTCTCTGTTGCCTGCTCTTACGAAAATTTTGGAGAAGCATGTACACACGGTGCTCTCCAATTTTCTGGAAACACACGAGATTCTGCATGCCACCCAATCCGGCTTCCGCCCAAATCTCAGTACAGAGACCGCACTCCTAGAGGTCTCAGAATCCATCAAAGGGGTTCTAGACACTGGGGGCAAAGCCATGCTGGTGATGTTGGATTTGTCGGCGGCTTTCGACACCGTCCCCCATGACGGCCTTCTCGCAAGACTCTATGAGATTGGCCTACGGGGACGGTGCTCAGCTGGTTTTCATCCTTCCTAGCTGGCCGCCGGCAAACGGTCTGGGCCTCCCCAGATTCCGCCGTGATGCCGCCTTTGGGAGTCGGGGTTCCTCAGGGCTCCATACTGAGCCCGACCCTTTTTAACATCTTCATGACCCCTTTGGCGGCGCTGGCGGAGTCGTTCGGGGCCCAGATCGTATCCTATGCCGACAACACCCAGCTCCTCTTCTCTTGTAAGAGAGGAGAAGACTTTGATGGAGAGAATATCCGGGATTGCCTTGGGGCTGTTTTTAAATGGTTCCAGCTGAACAGCCTCAAGTGCAATTCCGATAAGTCCGAGGTACTCTTCTTCGGGTGTGCTACGGAGCCAGACTGGCAAGCTTGGTGGCCCATTAACATGTTCCCTCCGTCTTGCTCATCCCAAATTGCTAAGAACTTGGGGGTCAAGATGGACAAGGGTCTGACGTTAAGATCCCAGATCCTTGGTGTGACGGGCACATGTTTCGGCCTCCTTAAGATGCTGCGGAGGTTTCTACCTCTTCTGTCTGAGGAACATAGGAAGCTGACTGTGCATGCTCTGATCGGCTCTAGGTTAGATTATTCCAACGCTCTCTACCTGGGCCTGCCAGAGTACCTGCTGCAGCGGCTTCAAGTTGTGCAGAACGCGGCCGCGAGGGCCATTTTTGGCCTTAACAGGCGAGCCAGTGCTGCTGGCTTGTTGCAGACTTTACATTGGCTGCCCATCCGTAAACGGATTGTTTTCAAGGCATTAACTTTGGCCTACAAAGCTCTTCATGCGGTGGGAGCGAAGTACCTCCAAAGGAGACTTGCCTTTTACCATCCGGCTCGCTCTCTCAGGTCAGAATCTCTGTTCCTGGCGTCTGTGCCGCGAGTGAAGAGAGCCCGCATTGGAGGCCGCTCCTTCGGACTGCTGGCGCCACAGTTGTGGAACACCTTGCCGCTAACACTCCGGGGAGCCACCAGCCTACTTGCATTTAGGAAAGGCCTTAAAACCTGGCTGTTTACCCTTTAGGCTGTTCTGCTGTTCTCTCTGTTTTCCTTCTGCATTTCACCTTGTTTTTTATTACTGTGTTGTGTTATTTTGCTGTAGGTCTCCTTATTTAAAGCGCCGGGACACTCTTTTTGAGTAGCCGTGCGCTATACAAAAACAATTATAACATAACATAACATAACAGTCTGGGTCACTAGCCAGTGACCAGGATGGAACCAGGACGGAACCAGGCAATGTCTGGATGCGATCAGGTGCTGATGGGAATCTTGTCTCTGAAACAACGTGGACTAGGAGTCATCGACGACAACCAGGATGGAGGCACAGACTGTCGCACAAAGGTTCTTGCTGTCGGCGGTGTCGGCTTCAAGATTGGAGGCAACAAGCCTTGGCAAAGGCAACCCACGCAGGAATCAATGTAGGCTTCGTACTCAGACCAGAAAGGTCCGAGGGGCTGCTTCTTTTGAGGAAAGCAAGGGCCAGTCTAGAGCAACCAGACCGGTGGTGTAGTTTCTCGGATTGGTCGCCAAGATGGCCACTAGCCAACGGGCAAGTGACTGGGCAGACGCGTCAAGCAGGAAAATGCAAAAGGGCCCCACGCAGAACTCGTGGAGTGTGCAGGGCTGATCTTTGATACAGATGCTGCTCGGGGCTGGTGCTTCTCAATCCTTAATGCACAGCTTCAAGGAGGCCTCGGGGGCTCCACAGTTAGCAGGTCGCAGACTTTTCAAGATGGCTGGTCCCACGTCTCTCGTCGCATCCACGGGTCTCAGCTTTGCAGGGACTGTGGATCGGGCTGTTGGATGTCTGGGAATCTGGTTCTTGTGTCGAGATCGCGACATACTCGAACTACGTCTCCCGGCATGCCCTGGGCCGGAACTACAATTCCCGAGATCCTTAGCGGCCTGGGATCGGTGTCGGGTATTCCGGTCCGTGAGCTTGTTCAGGATAGAGGACTCGTCTGTCCTGGTGCGGTAAGGGTGCTTGCACCACAGCCCTTCACAGCGGATTGCTGTTTTTTTGGTTTTCTAGATACTTGGGGTTTCCGCGATAACGGCTGTTATCTTGGTACTGGTTCGGAGACTTGGTTGTAATTAGAATTGGCTCGGTTGGCATTTTCGGCCAACGGTGTGTTCTCTGCTTAGTGCTAGCAGACTTTTGGGTAGCTCTAAGTACATTCAAGGTTGCTCTTTTCGTACATTGGGATTCAGCCTTGTACCCAGCTAAGAGGCATTAGTTGGGTGTTTGGAACCGCCAAGAGTTCCAGGAGTGTTCTTTGTTTGATGTCAATTGAACTATATTTTCATCTATAAGTGGCGACGTGTATTACAATATCTTAAGGTGTTAACTGTGTATGTACCTCTTCTATTTAACAGGGGATCTGGAGGTGTGGGATACACTCTTCCCCTGTGAAACTTAGTAGAGAGATACTTAGGTATGTTCCTATTCATGTAAGGCAGGACATGTAAATATTGCATTGTATGATATGTCGTGTAGTATATCACGTTTTCCTGTCTTTTGCGTTAATATAGTTTCACCGTATCAACCCCTACGTTGCCTCTACACATCTACAAGGTTTAAATATTCCTTTATAGGTATATCTCCTTACAGTAGTTCCAAGAGTATTGTTGTGTTTAAGGCATATAAACCTAGTCTTATGTGTGTGCTCTGTTTATGTCTTTCAGATCTCCCTCCCTGCTGTCCCCTTCCTTTCCTTCCCTGATCTGTTCTATTATCCCCTCACTTGATCCTGTCAATGCTCTGCGCCATTACGGCAATTCAGGCGTTGGCTCGATCTAGAGGTGGGCATACCAATCAACAAACCGATCCTGAGGACTACATCCTAACATCTTGTCAGGCTCTGGGCTCTGGCTCCGGCGGGAGGCAGTGGCAAAGCAAGTCATCGATCGCTGCATGGTGTCTGCTTGCGCAGGGTGGTCACTCCTTGACTACAAGGGAGATTCTTCAGTCGTCTTCTTCCAAAGTAGAGTGATGAAGGTCCAGAGTTTTGTTTCAAAGTTTCAGTCAGGATAATCTAAAGTCCTGTGACTCAGCTCCTACCTATATACGAAACTTAGGGGCTGGATTACCTGCTAGGTCCCTCCTATGGGTGGGACCAAGGAAGGGGGTGGTTATACCCCTTTTCCTTTGTCCAGGTTCGCGCCAGAGCTGGGGCAGGGAAGCCCCAGCACCGGTTTGAACTGGACTATGCATGGAACACCTTGTGTGCCCCAGGCAGTGTCTCAATCCTTTCAGCCCTCCCTGTCCCAATACACAAAGTCCTGTCTGGGTTGGTGCTAGCACCTCCCAAGGCAGGAAACCTATTGTCCAAACCTCCCTCGCTTTAAGGATTCCCAGCAGCAGGAGGTCAGACTTGTGTCTGTGGCAGCAGCATCCATTTTGTGATGCTGAGGCTCTGGTTAACTTTAACCGGGAATAGTAGTAACAACATGTCTTCTCCCTCTAGAATGGTGGAATGCTACCCCTGTTGCTAGGACTGGCGAGGGGGTAGTATTCCAAATCGTATGACACCTTACTCGACATGTTTTGATAAAGCCAAACCATAGTTAGCATCTAACCGCGAGGATTATAATGCACTTAAGAGTATATGGTATGGCAATATCCCAGAACAGCTAAAGGACATGGTTCCGAAAGCTGCAGACAGGCTCAGCTCATGCTAGAGCACCATCTCACATAAAACCGAGCACTCTGCCGTCAGGATTGTTAAGGCCTGCCATAGGAGTGACTTATAGGTGTATATGTGTCTAGATATAAGGTTAGATATAGGTATACTATATCTAAAGCAAAGGGTGATTACACCACCTTGCCCCAGCAGTGATCAGCCAGTTGTCAATTTTGGGTGGGCAGCCAGGGGTGGCATTATACATGCTGCAGCCCCTGGTAGGCCTTGGATGCACCTATATCCTGGGTACCTATAGTACACTGTACAGGGGCTCATAAGGTGACCCAGTATCCAATTGGAGATGTACCTAGGGTACATGGAGTCCATTTTAAAGAGAGAGCAGATAGCCTGGGGCCCTGATTAGCAGGATCTCAGGCCAACTAAGTCGAAAACCAGCAAACCACTAGGCAAAAAATCTGGTGTAACCATAGTCCGGTATCCACCTTCCTACAGGTTCTACCGCTACATTTATAATGCGGTGGGTGGACCCACCAGGGTGCTAGCAGTCAGACTGCCAACATGGGTAAAATGGTACCAGGACCGCCATACTCGTAATAAGGCCATGTTCTTTATCAGCCTTCCAGGACAACCCTTAGTTGTGTGTAGTACAGCTCTTGAATGAGTTGTAGAATCTTTTGAGTATCTAGAGGTCTAGAAAGTTGAAGGAATTGGAGGTTTTTTCAGCTGTATTCTCTTCAACTTTGGCCAGGCGTTTCAGGTGGCTCATGAAAGAGGCAGGCATATCTTTTTTTTGTTTTGGAGTGCATTTTCCCGAGGGTGCTCTGGTTTCTAAAAACCTTTACTTTGGTTGCAATACTTGAGGATATTTTGAAGACTGTGGTCTGGTCTGCAGAACCAATGTTTGATTTTTATTTTATTTTAAGTTAGCAATCACCTCAAGTCCTGTTGTAGAATGTAAGTACTCCAAAAATATTTAAGGAACTCAACCTTAACAATGATCACTCTTTTGAGGTGTTAAACGTTTGTTCTGCTGATTTGGGGCCTAATGTATTTCTTGGTGGAGTGTATGCTCTGTTGCAATGGTGTACACATATCCCTGAGATAAATGTCCGCCCAACAAATATATATGAAGGTGGACCATAGGTTTAATCACAGTGGAGACTACTCCTTCTCTGCTGCAATTAAACCCCTATGATGGCCCTGTGGAGTGAGGGCCATCAGAGGCAGACCTGCAATTCCCTATTTAGATGGGTGGAATTAGAGGTCAGATTTTACTGCCCGTCAATGTCAGGAAAACCTTGTTAGTAACGGGCAGTAAAAACTGCTAAATGCATTTTCTTTTTTATTTTCAAAAACAAAATCCTGTTTCAAGATTTTCTTTTAAAAATAAAAAAAATTAATTGTTTGTTGCAGGGCTCCCTCCTGCTGACGGAGCCTTGCACTAAACAATGAACTGCATTGACAGGAGCTGCTCTGACAACCGTTCCTGCCAATTCTCTATAAATGACCGCCAGTACGGCTGTCATGTACAAGTCTGGTGGGTGGTCCCTCGACCAGGGCAACGGAGCAATTCACTCCATTGTGCTAGTGGAACAACAAGCTATCCATCAGTATAAAAATTAGGCCATTAGCTTTTAGGCTATACCTCTTGATCTGGTTATTCATCTTTTTACCATAAGATCAGTCTCTTTTCCACATGGTCTGTTAAGGTATATTAGTTGTTGGACCTCCATTGTATTAGTCATCAGAGCACTTTATCGTAAGTTGAATCACCAGTTTCTACATGTCTTGAAACTTAAAACGCACACGCACACTTGCATACCTACACATAAACCTGGTTTCAGATTAGTGGGTATGATCTTTATTTGCTAGTTGAAGCAGATAAATGGTACAATGATATAGCAGCAGGGTCAAGGAGCAGTGTCACTCAATGGGCATCGGTAAGCTTCATATTGTCCTGGTGTAATTTGTTATCCTTGGGTCACCATATACCTTCTTTCGCGTGATGAACTGTACCCAGAGAAGATTATACCTTGTGAAAGAGACTTATTCACAAAACACATGTTGGTTGATATTTGATGTAAGGTAAGTACTGAAATGCCTGGTAGATGATGTAACGTGAATTCTGGAATTTGTAAACTTTTCTGAGGAATACTGACTTTGAAAATCTGAAGATTATTGATTTATGAAACCTCATTGTTGGTTTGAGATGAAGGTAAAAGAAACGGTCAACCGATTGATGCTTGGCTGGAGGATGTTGGGTGGAGAGAGAAAGTTATGACTAAGAATTAGGCTGTGAATTTGGTTTCTAGAATATATGCGGTGTAGGGTAAATTCCCATTGGGTGATGGAATCAATGCTTGCACTGGGTATTAAGAAGTACAACTCCCAGGTTGAACTCCCATAGATGAGCAAGAGTCCCAAACTATGTGTCAATTAATTGAATAGGAGTTAGGAACCCTTACTCAGCTCTCATAATGCAAGGAGAAGGAGGAGGGATCAGACCTGATTTCTACTGTGTGAGTGGAACTAGGAAGTTCCAGGCTGAGCTCTCACTGGGAGAGGAGCAACTGTGGCCCTTGCTGATCTTCAATCAGGTGAATGTTTATAGGGGTCCTAGACTGCACTATCAGAGCAGCAGAGTGTTGGTATTAAAGGCTGAGGCTTGCTCACTATTGGTTTGCTGGCTAAGTTAAGATTGAGTGAATGGGAGGGAGTAATAGGCCCCAGCAGAATAGATTTCGCTGAATGTGTTGATGGGAGGTAGGACACTGAAGCTTAGCTTCTGTTGAGTAAGTTACAGCAGCCGCGGCCTGTAGTGGGAGTACCAGCCGGGCGGTGACGTGGGGAGGCGGAGGGGCAGGGTGGGGGGTAGTAATGTATGGATTACGTAGTGAAAGAGGTAAGTAAACATAAAAATAAATAAAATGAATTTTGTTGCGCGCACTGCATCACATTTGGTGATGCAGTGCATGCAACGAAATTAGTTGAATTTATTTTTATTTTTACTTACCTCTTTCACTACGTAATCCATACATTACTACCCCCCACCCTGCCCCTCCGCCTCCCCACGTCACCGCCCGGCCGGTACACCCACTAGCAGCCACGGCTGAGTGACGGTAGTTAGGTGGCCTAGCTGAAAACCTGTTAGGTCAATGAAAGTATGGTTCACAGGCTTCACTCTCACTGGATGGGACAGAGTCCCAGTATAGGTAAGTAGTGGTAGATTGAACTACAGCTGAGGTTATATCGGTTGAAGATGAGCATGTGTCCCATGTTTAGTAAGAAGCAAAGACAGAGCTTTCCTGAATGCGAAAAAAATAGATGATACCATGTTTTGTATTTATTGGGTATAAAGAAGTTGGAAGGTAACAGACTCAGCCACTGTGTGAGTGGAACTGGAGGACCATGCATGTTCTTGCATTGGGTAAGTGAGAGTACCAGATCTCCTGCTTGGCTATCACTGAGTTAGTAGGAGTAGAAGAGACCCAGGTCTAGCTTCCCTTGAATACCTCAATTAGCCAATGGACAGTATGGAACAGAGCCTGTGTTCCTCCTATACGACTGAAAGCAGGGAACATAGTGAATGCTCGTCGATGGTCTTGGCTGCATTCCCATTAGGTATGTGGCGGTCATAGATCTCAGGCAAATATTTCATTGACTGAGTGGGTTACACTAATATCCAACTTGTGGTAGGTAGTGTTGGGGAGTTTCAGGCTGACACTCCGTTGGGCAAGTAAGGTTTAGGGGGTGGTTATTCCAGCCTGATCTTCATTGGATAAGAGGAAGAATGGTGCTCCATGTAGAGTTCTTCTTGGGTGATGGAAGTTGCATATTCCTGGCTGAACTTCCAGAGGATGACTGGGAATTTTGAACAGCAGAAAAGGAGCTAATCTAACACTACAACAGGGCTAACCTCCACCCCATCTGCAGATTCTACCACCTGGTATGTGATCTCCACCTTCTCAACAGTTGGCATCTCCACCTGGTAAGAGACTTTCACCTCATTAACTACAGACTCCTCCACCTGGTCTGAGATATCCACTCTTTCAACTATGGACTCCACCACAGAGTATGTGGTATCCTGCCCCTCCATTGTAGACTTTATCACCTGATATGAGATGTCCACTCCCTCTAATATGGCATCTTCCACCTGAGCAGAGATGCCTCCCCCTTCAACTGTGTACCCTTCTGCTTGATATGAAATGTCTACCTCCTCTACTACAGACTCACCAACTTCATATGACATTGCCACCTCTTTTTCATTGTCCTGCCTTAACTCATATGATATGACATCTGCCTCCACTAGGGATCCCCCCACCTGGTATGAGATGTCTGCCTCATTCGCTGTGGACATTTCCACCTGGTATGAAATGATCACCTCCTCTGCTGTAGGTTCCTCCATCTGGAATGAGAGGTTTGCTTCCTTTAAAGTAGATTCCTCCACTTTGTATGAAATGGCCACATTATCAACTATGGACTCCTCCACTTGTAATGAAATGTCTGCTCCCTCCATGGTGGACTCACTCACCTGATAAGAAACATCTATTTCCTCTACTGTAGTCTTCCCAACCTGGTAAGAATTTTTCTCTCCCTCTATTGCAGACTCCCCCACCACATATGAACTGTCCATTCCATCGACTGTGCATGTCTCCACCAGGCATGAGATGTCTGCTTCCTCTAGTAGAGATTCACTTACCTGATATGAAATTTCCACTCCCTCTACTGTAGTCTCCTCAACCTGGTAGGAGACATCTTCCCCCTCTTCTGTATTTACCACCACCTGGTATGAAATGTCTTCCCCTCCTACTGTAGATTTAACCACCTGGTATGATAATTCCACCCCATCTGTGGTGTACTCCCCATCCTGGTATGAAATGTCCACCTTGTCCACTGTGGACTCCTCTACCTGGCATGAGATGTCTGCCCCCTCAACTGAAATCTCCCCCACTGTGTATGATATTTCCACCGTCTCCTCTATGGGTTTCTCTATTTGGTAGGAGATGTCTACTTCCTTGGTTGTGGAACTTGGAACCTGAACTGTGATCTCCTTTTGTTCAATCGTATACTCCGCAACCTCTTTTGTGATCTCCTTTGGATTAACTATGGCTTCCTCAAGCTGGCATGAAATATTCACAACTTCAACTAAGGGCATCTCCGTCTGACAGAAGATTTTGTTCTCCGTTTCCTCCTGGCATGACAATTTTACCACGTTGGCTAACGGTAGCTTTTCCATGGTACAGGTGCTCTGCTCCTCCCTGAATTCATACACCTTGAATTCAGAAGACTCTTCATCCTCTTCCTCTCGGTCTTCCTCTAAGAACTTGATCACAACCTGCAAGACAATAATTCATAATGAGACGTGAGGAGAGGAGAGGGAACTGGAATCCATAAGGAAGCACACTATTTTTGCCCCTTCTCTACATCAGTCCTCACTTTTAGGGCAAAGACTGTCTCCCTAAATTCCAGGGCAGGTAGAACTAAGCAAAAACATACTCTCATTCTTCTTAACATTTGGGTCCTATCAACAACTTTCTATCCTAGGGACAACAATAACATAGATGGAGCTAACTGTAATGTTGGTTACCTGTTATGGGTTTCCTTTGCTGAACAGTGGGATGGCATATAACTATAAAATCCAGTACTTGTATAGCGCACGAATCACCCCCGAAGGGGTATTTCGGTGCTGGGGCCGTTGGGAAGATTAAGCGAGCTATTGCCCAGAGTCGCATTGTGCTGGGCAGATCCCTGCCGCAGGAGCCGGGGATCGTACCGTGATCCCCACCGTCTAGCATTGGTTGCCCTGGTCGCGCCACCACACCTCTTCCACCTCTTCCACAATATAACACCTAAAAAACAGTCCTTAACTTCTTTATAAACATTCGTTTTATAGCACTTGCATATCTACAATACTTCACCCACACCTTCTTGGTTCCTGCATAGGAGTGCTACTTTGAGGCTCAACACCCCTAATTCAGAGAGTATTCAGACAAAATATTGATGAGATGCAAAAATATTGAGTTGTAATATCATGCTGCACAAATATTGTGTGCAAAAATATCATTGACAAGAATATCGATTTTATGGTAATTAATATTGATGTTAAAAATTATCGATGATGTTCATATAAATGTTAAAAATATCTGTCATTAATATCGCTTACAAAAATATCGCTGTTTATAATATAATTGATTAATTATTTTTATGCATTTTAGTACATATTTTAATTGTACATGTTTTACATTGTTTGCATAATTATTGTTAATGCTCTTTAAATATAGTTTTGTATATTTTTTGTTGTTTTAAATTTAATTTCATATAATATTGTTATTTTTAGCTCCATAGCAGGTTATGGGATTTATAGGGATACAGGGTGAGAAGTAAATTAATTATAATTATTTAATAATTAATTTTTGTTATTTGTTTTTTTATTTTTTTTATTTTTTTTTATTGAAAGTTCATGACAATAATATATCCAATACATACAAGAAAAACACATCAATACAGAGAGACAAAAATAAGTATACATCAAAGATGTTAAAACAGGTAAGACAACCGATAATATAGGAAGAGTAATAATATATCTGTGGAGGACAGAAGGGGATTTCTACATAGGTACTAAGAACTGAGGCACGTGATTTTCGACCGCCTCCATGCTGCAACGGGCGACCACAACCTTAGCCCCATATCCCTGGATTTCACTCCCTTCAGTGCGTACAGCTCCGATTCGATGTTATGAATCCCGAGCAGCCTGCAGATCCACATCTGAAAGGTTGGGGCATCAGAGTCTTTCCATGCAGCAGCAATTAATATTCTAAAAACAGCTATTGCTAAAAACACAAGTGCCTCAGCCTCGATGCTTAAACCCTGTTTGGCGTCAAACTCGAATATTAAAAGTGTAGGGGATAGGTCGATCTTGACAGCTAGCAGCCCCTCTAAAAACTTTGCAATTTCATTCTTAATTGGCCCTAGCTTTTCACAGCTGCAAAACATGTGAGGCAGATCCGCAGGGCCCTTACCACATCTAGGACAGTTATTATCCGCTCTCTTACCCCAATCATACAGTTTTGCCGGTGTATAGTATAGGTTAAAAAGGGTTTTAAAATGCTGTGCTCTTAGGTTTGAAGAGCGTAAAAAACCTTTTATCCATAAGGATGGCTCTATCGAGATCGATATCAGGATCGTTCAGTTTCCCAGCCCAGGTAGCCTCTGTCTTGAGCATATCATCCGGCAGAGTTCCCAAGAATATTGCATATATTTTCCTTATACGGCGACCGCCACCCTTCATATAATCTAATAGTATACATTCTTTTGATATATCTATCACAGGTCTTTTGGATTTAATTGTGTTGATCAATTGTATATATTTGAACTCTTGAGGGCCTTGAAGTGAATATCGTGTCTTTAGAAGTTCAAGAGGCCTCAGAGCATTCTTTACCATAACTTGACCCAATGTAGTGATTCCCTGCATTTCCCAGTGTTTCCAAGAACCATCTCTGCTTAAATGTGGGAATAACCCTGATTTCCAAAGAAGAGTATGTTTATTAAACTTAGGAATACTCTGGTTCTTTTGTATTGCCAGCCATACCACCCGAATATCTTCCAATATTTTATAGCCTGGGGTTTTGAAAAAACGTTTATCATAGTTCCTTAACAGTATACCATACGCCTCATTTCCTAGTACTAACTGGTATATGGATGGGATAGTACACTGGGAATGTATCGTATCAGCAGGGAAGAAAAGTATAGCCATATCAATGAGGAGACAAGACCAGTGATATAATTTTAAGTTTGGTATACCTAATCCACCCTGTTCCTGGGGTAGAGACATAAATTTAATTGATCTCCTCACCTTTCCGTATTGCCAAAGGAAATTCATAAAAATAGCCTCCATCTCCCTGATCAGGATATCGTCTATTTTAAAGGGGATTGACCTAAACTTATATAGGATTTTTGGGAACATTGCCATTTTAATGACATTGGCCCTACCTATAATTGATAAGTGTAGAGTATCGATTCTTTTTAGGTCCTGTTTCATTTTCAACAGTAGTGGTGAGAAGTTATCTTTAATGATTTCCTGTATCTGGGCATTAATTGTGATTCCCAGATATACTACCGAATCCACATATCTATCATCCAATTTAGCTATTTGGTTTGAACATAATACCTGTGTTTTTGCCACATTAAGTCTATATCCAGAGACATTCCCAAATTCAGAGGTGATATTGATTATTTCTCTCATAGCACTAGCTGGATCGACAGTGGTGATAGCTATGTCGTCCGCATATGCGAGAATTTTGGTTTCAAGACCATTGATGATAATTGGTTTAATATTAATATTGCTCATAATGCGGCAAATCAGGGGATCGATATAGAGTGCAAATAGGATGGGTGAGCACGGACACCCTTGTCTCGTCCCTCTTGAAATCTGAATAGGGTTGGAGGCCTCGCCTTTGACTGAATGCTAGCTATTGGGTTGTGATACATGGCCTTAATACCCTGAAGAAAACGGGGACCAAATCCTTTGCCGACCAATACTTCCCAGAGAAAGCTCCACCTGACCCGGTCGAACGCTTTCTCTGCGTCGAGGAGGATCATCGCGATCCCCCCCTCCCCCCGAGCATGCAAGTCAAACAAAGTTATAGCTCTTTTGATATGGTCGGTGGTACCTCTGCCAGGGATAAAACCATGCTGCCAGGGAGAGACGAGGCCCGCAATAATCCTACCCATCCGTGAAGCCAATATTTTAGCGTAAAGTTTATTATCACTATTAATTAGTGATATAGGCCGATAGGAGCCCGGGCTCTCCTTGGGTTTTCCCTTTTTATGAAAGACAACGATATTGGTTTTAGTCCAGGATTCAGGTATAGTACCTGTGTTGATAACCCCATTAAATAGATCTAGCAAGAGAGGGGCCGTTTCTTCCCTCAGGCATTTATAAACTTCAAGAGGTATAAATTCGGGCCCTGCTGCCTTACCAGCAGAGAGATCTTTTAGTGCCTGGAGAAGCTCCTCCATAGAAATTTCCTGTTCTAAGGATTCCCTCTCATTGGACGTCAGATTAAGACCTGTATCCTGCCAATTAATACCAGGATGTGCTGTATCTGCCTCCTCCTTATAGAGGACCTGATAGAATCGCCTAAAGACCTCTATAATTTCTATTGGTTTTGTATACAACTGCTCGCCCTCTTTGATCTCGGTAATAATATTTTTTGAGGTGGCCTGTCTTATCCGAAGCGCTAGAGCCCTGCCAGCATTCTCGCCTGTTTCATACATGCCTAATCTACGGGTCTGATATTCTGCTGCAGCCTTCTTTGCTAAATGTCGCTGAATATCTGCTTTTATAGTATTTAGGCTCTCTAGGCTCTGTGACCCCTGGATCCCATGACAGACATCCCTCCTGTGTTGCTCCTCTGCCTTCACCAGTTTAGCCAAAAGACATTCCCTATCCTCCTTCATTTTTTTCCAAAGCCGTGCAGAGAAACTAATTGTCTCCCCTCTTAGACCAGCCTTAAAGCTATCCCAGACCATACCGCGGGAAGCGCTGTATCTATTGGCATCAAAAAAGGATTTGGACCACTCCTTCATATGTGTTATATAGTCGCTATCCACTAGTAGTTTCCTGTCAAAAGACCATGGCCTCATTTTTTCCCTTGGTTTGGTGACAGAAAAATTCAAAACAAGAGGATTATGGTCCGAGATTAGCTTTGGCAACATTGAAATTTCGACATTACTAAATTGTGTGGCTGAAACAAAAATATAATCCAATTTTGTGTATTTATTAAATGGGTGTGAAAAGTATGTAAATCCCGGATCATTTTTCTTTTGATTACCCCAGACATCCTTCAGGCCATAAGAGTGCAATATAGAGGACACTGCCCTAAATACTCTAGGCTTACGGCCGCTATATGGGGTGTTACCTGTAAAGTCGGCTGAAATATTAAAATCGCCGCAAAATACCATGGGTGCTGGCCAGTTAGTAAGCTCCCGTTCAATGTGATCCATCACCCCTGGATCGTCCAGATTAGAACCGTATACTGAGCATAGAGTGATGCCTAATTTTAATTCACAAATTGCCCATCTTCCCAACGGATCAGCTTTTGATTTTCTAGCACCTCCCAGACCTACCCGGCCTAATATGGCGACCCCCCTGATGGTTGAGGTTTGTGAGGAACAGGACAAAATTTCATACCCCCTTATGTTCAGCCAATGTTTCTTTTTCCATGGTAGGTGAGTCTCTTGTATACACAGAATATCAGCCCTGATTAATTTGACATATTCCTCAAATTTTTCCCTCTTTTTCCAATCGTTCAGTCCTCCTATATTAAGACTGATTATCTTAATCCTTGACATATCCCTGAAGAGAGACGAGCCAACATACTAACCAGTCACTTTTTTTCCTAAATCTGACATCAACAAGTTTATCCACTTTCAACAACTCCCATATATCAATAGACATGTTTATTGCATGAACTTTCTTTTTGCTTTGGTTTCCCGCTCCCCCTCCCCCCCCCTCCCTCGAGGTTGCCCCCCCTCCCCTCCCCCCCGACCCCAACTTACTCCCAGGTGAGGCGCGCAGACTAGTCTGTGCGTGTGATGGGTGTGGCCCTTCGCTGGACACAGTGCAATCAGTAAGTCCAAACTTCGACCTTAACCTTATGTGTACCCACTAATCCCCATAACGTGACACATTTCCCTTTATGAAATTTATGAGATTTATGAAATTCAAACTTCGGCTTAGACCAAACTAGCCCCAAGACTTCAACCAGTGACATAAATTAAAGCCTTAGCTTTTGTTGATTGCCATTAGTAATATAACATGCTATAGAGAGTCTAGGAACTCCTTAGCCTTGATTTCCGAAGAAAAGTATATGACCTTGCCTAGATGGATTATCTTCAACTGAGCTGGATTGATGAGATAGATCTGCACTCCTTTATCCTGGAACGGTTTGATTAATTGTCTTAATCGCCATCGGCGTTCCACGGTGGTATGGCAGAAATCCGGCCTGACAAAGAAGGACCCACCTTCAAAGGTTCTTTTAGCGTCTGGCTTGGCTTTCTCTGCAATGGACTGGCGAAGAAGAAAATTACCTATATAGATTAGGATCGCTCTAGGCTTATCCCCTTCTCTAGCGTTTTTTCTCAGTCTGAAGGGTGTCCTGTGTGCCCTCTGTATCTCAGTAGTCCAGTTCCATCCGGCAATATCTGGAAAGGCTTTCTCGAATATTTTGACAATGAACACTTTGGCATCCTGACCCTCGGCCCCTTCTGGAATGCCCAGGACCCTGAGATTGTTCCTTCTTTGCCGATTCTCCAAGTCCACCAGCTTCCACTGGATATCGATAGCTTGAGCTCCCAATGTTTCGACTTTATTTGTGGCTGCGGCCGCCTCAGCTTCAGTGGCGACTACCCTCTCCTCTAGATTTGAGACCCTGTCTCCAACATTTACCCAGGCTTTTGACATCTTTCTAACCACTGCTTTCATTTTTCTTATTGCAGCTTGGGATTTAAGACTGTCTGAACGGGTTTCTTCTCTGTGTGCCGTTATCCCCTGTTGAATTGATTCCATCATCGCCATCATTGACAACTGCGCCGTATCGTTATGCCTTATATCGCCCGTGGCCAGGTTAGCGCTCCCTTGCAAAGATGTCGTAGGAGAGTGGTCCCACGTAAGTGCAGTGTGGTCCCTTTGAGGGGGCACGTTTTTGATAATAGATGACGGTAGCCCTGCCTCACTGTCGCTCTCTGTCTCCGGATTACTGCCATCGATATCTGAACTGTGTAGCTCGTCATCATCATCCTCTGACCAGTTGGCCTCCTCTGTGACAGAAAAGAAGCACTCGCTGGGGGTCTTTTCTTTTTCCGCCTCACCATGTGTGACCCCAAGGTGAATTGTACTAACTGTAGAGTCGGCCAGTAGACCCCTATGTACCTCTAGGGCAGTGCATATCTCGGGTGTTGTTGAACCTCCTTGGTTGCCCACAATGTTGGCTGGTGGGGCTGCTAACTCTTCTGTTGGGAGGTTCAATGGAGGGTTCATCGTACATTGTGAGGATATTAAGGTGATAGCCTCAATGCTGCCGGCGGCTCCAGAAACATCAGTCCTCAATTCAGCCATTAGAGACTCTGATTGAATCGTCTGAATCATGTCCCCACTTGCGGCACCCTCCCCAGCTTCCTCCACCTGAGTTGACTGAGGGAACTGTGCCTGCGGCTGCGGATGAGTCTGCTGTAACTGCTGCTGCTGCTGCTGCGGATTCGGGACTGATAGTACGATTGGTTGCGGTGCTAGAGTTGTACCTGGATCCACTTCTGAGATAATGGCTGGTGTAGGTGGAGAAAGCAACTCAGGTAAAACAGATAGAGCGGGTAGTGAGGATGACCCCGGTAATCCAGACGCCGGGGCTACCAAAGCTAACTCACTGTCCTTCAGTTTTTTTTTCTCTCATTCCGATTCAGCATTTCCACCACGCTGACAGTCGCTGTGGCTGTAGCTTGTCGGGTTCTGGCTGAGGGAGGACGCATTTCTTTAGGGGTGTTCTGTCCTACGGGCTGTAAAGGTTTTGCCCGCCCTAATCCGGCTTCCAATGCAGGACCTTCCACCTCGGTATTTGCCATAGAGTCTGAGCCTAGAGCATTGTCTGCGCTGCCACCATCAGCTGTGCCTTTCTTTTTTGTCTTGCCCCCAGTGTTGCTTTTAGGAGCCATAGATAGTGCCAATATTATGAGGAGAGAAACCCTCTGCCTCACCTTAACTGTAACTCCGCTGCAGTGACCCCCTCCACCTCCTTGCACCAACCTGACGTGACCAATGGGTCTATCGGGTCTGATCGCGCTGCTGCCGCCGTTTCCGCTGTTTCTGCCGTTTCTGCCGTCTCTGCACCGTTTTCCAAGTCTCGCCGGCTTTGATCGGCCCCGCCTCCGGGCTCCGCGAGCTCCGCGAGCCCTTCCGTGCGCCAGCCCTCCTCCAAGCGAAGCCTCCGCCAGACGCTGCTGCAGACCCATGCGGAGCACCACGGCGTGGAGATCACCGATGAGCACCATTGATCCCGTCACGATCGTGAAAGGTAAACGCCGGGTGCACTTTTGCCGCGGCCGCTAAATGCTGAAATGCAACTTTCGCAGCTTTCGTTCCCTCGTCGCTTTAAAGGCTGTTATGGCTGTTATGGCTTCATGTCTATCTCCTATGGCATATGCTTACGCCATGTGTCCATGTGTCCAGCCGGCCGTGTAACACCGGTATATTCACCGTCCTAATGCTCAAGAGATGATGGCATAATAGAATAGGGCTTAGGTATCAAGGTTTGCCATAATCACATCGCCGCCGCACTGTGTCTGGCGCTGCCGCTCAGCCGCTTGTCACGGCCGCCATCTTCCACCCTAATATTTTTTTTTTTTTTTTTTTTTGATTGATAATTAATTATGTCAATTGTGTAATTACATTTTTTACTATTATGTTTTAGATGCAGGCTGTAGGGTTTTGTAGAGGTATAAGGTGGGGAGTAATTAGATAATATTTAATTGATAATTCATTATGTAAATTGTGTAATTAATGTCGTTTTTTTATTTATATTTTTGGTGTGGGTTGTGGTTTTGTAGGGGTAAAGGGTGTGAAGGAAATTATTTATAATAATTAATGTATTACTAATAATTATGTAATTGATAATTAATTATGTACATTGTGTAATTAAGATATTTTTAAGTTATATATAAGGTGTGGTTTGGTGGATTTTTAGGAGTGAATGGTGGGGAGTTAAATAAATATTATTCATTGTAATATTAATATTTCTTGACATTTAATGTAGTTGTTAACGTATTTTATTTGTTTGAAGCAAACTGCTCTCTCTCTACTGTTGAACAGACTGAAGTGGGAATAGTACATTTTACCCCTCCACAAATCAACAATTTCTCTCTTGCTTCACAGACTGGAGGAGGAAAAGTATTTTTCCCCTCTGCAATTCAACACCTTCCCTACTGCTGCACCGGCTGGAGTGAGAATCATACATTATTACCCCCCCCCCCCATGCCTAACCCTTTCCCTACTTTTGCACCCACTGGCGTAAGAAAAGTACATCTTACCCTTCCTGCGTTTAAACCTTTGCCTACTGTTGCGCAGAATGGGGTGAAAATAGTGAATTTTATCACTCTGCAATCCAACACTTTCCCTACTGTTTCACTAAATGGAATGGGAATAGTACATTTTATGCCTCCTGCTTGCAACCCTTTTCCTACTGTTGCACTGACTGGAGTGGGAATAGTAAATTTAACCACTCCGCAATCCAACAATTTCCCTACTTTTGCAACAACGGGAGTAGGAATAGTAATTTGTACCCCTCCTGAGTCCAACGCTTTCCCTACTGTTTCACAGACTGGGGTGGGAATAGTACATTTTATCCCTACTGAGTCCAACACTTTCTCTACTGTTGCACAGATTGGAGTGGGAATAGTAAATTGTTTCCCCTCCTGAGTCCAACCTTTTCCCTACCATTCCACTGACTGGAGAGGGAATAGTATTCCTTTTATTCCCCTCACAATCCAACACGTTCCCTAATGTTACACCGACTGGAGTGGGAATAGTAATTTGTACCCCTTCTGAGTTCAACACTTTCCCTACTGTTGGACAAACTGGAGTAGAAATAGTAAATTTTCCACCTACTGAGTCCAACACTTTCACTATTGCTACACAGACTAGTATTTATTACCCCTCCTGAGTCCAACGCTTTCTCGACTGTTGCACAGACTGCAGTTGGAACAGTATATGTTACCCTTCCTGAGTTCAATGTTTTCCCTACTGTTGCAGATATTGGAGTGGAAATAGTGCATTTATTATCTGCCAATTTTATAGCTCTGTTTATATTGTTTAAATGTATATTTTTATGATGTTTCTGTATATATGAAATTATATTGTTTTATTTAGTAAGTTTGTAGTATGTAAAATATTTGTTGCAAAATGTATTTTTGTAATATTGTTTAGTTTTTATGTGTTATTAAATTGGTCTGTTTTTACAAAAAGATTCCAGTTCATTTGTACAGGTTTTTAATGTATTGTGTGTGTATAGATAGATAGATAGATAGATAGCTAGATAGATAGCTAGATAGATAGCTAGATAGATAGCTAGATAGATAGATATATACATAGATACATAGATAGATAGATAGTTTTAAAGCTCAGAAAAAATAAAAAAATAGTAAATTGAAATATTCATTCAAATAATTATTTCAATAAGTTTTAAATTATGTATGTTTGAATTCACATGCACACACAGATATGCTTGCGTTTTTTTCAAATAAGAATAACATTTATATATACTATATCACTGTTAAATATTTATATATTTAGTGTTTATTATTTGTTATCTATATATCTGTTAACAATTATATTTTTGTCCTCAATATTAGTGTACAACAATATATTTTTTCAATATTTTTGTCATTTGCATTGTAAGTATAGGATAACAAATTTTTGTATTCGATATTTTTGACACAATAATTATATACAAAGATATTTGTGGTTTCAATATTTTGTCACTGAAACTATTGAGAGAGGGAATCCTCTTTATTCTATGCCAAAAAGAATTAAAGTTACAGTCATGATCAAATTCTGAAGCAAGACAGGAAGTGATTATCATGCATTTTTTTCTTGACAGCAAAAAAGACAGCCCAGAAATTAACATCAACACATTATATCACATTTTCAGAGTCACCTGAAAATGAACTGAAAATTACATGCCATATTTTCAACAAACAAGACCTATCACAGTTGTACAAAAAGTCTTGTCATAGTTCACCCCACCTCTCTTTTTAGCGCCTTCTTATATTCTTTGGACATTGTGCTTTTGTTGTTATAATCTATGCAATTAGTTTGTTTATAAGGAAGTTTCATTTATATATGCAATTTTGGACTTTGCAGTGTACCAGTGACTGGTATTTTGTTTACTTTAGATAATTTTCTATATGACATTCCAGTAACCTTACGGGTTGGCCTTTTATGAGGATATGCAAATCCCTTTATTCAATTGGCCATCCTAGACCTTCATGCCGACATGATGCGCAGCAAGGACTTGGAAATGCTATAAGTGAGTCTTATCCCATGTTCCCTAGTAAAAGTGGGTGAGAGGGTTGACAGATAGCTTACAAATTAGAGTAAGATCACCTCTCAAAGTACTGCACAACATCATCCAGTACTTGGGTTATCCTCAAATACACTTGTTCACAATCTCAAACAAGAAGAAGTATGAAGCCTTGCTATTCCGGCATCTTCAACCAGAGTTCAGATGTCCTTTTTCGATGGTCTTTATTAGAGCATATAGTGAGCAAACATTAGTATAAAAGTACACGAAAACAATGCATCATACAATCACATTAATTCAACAGTACTGTAGCAGAAGAAACGTCATAGTTATTGTTACTACTCTTCCCTGGATATAAACTCAGTCATCATTCATGCGTCCTTTTGGGTAACACTTTGCAGAAAAGTCTCTGTCTTTCCTGTCGTTCCTCTGATTCTAACAGTTTTCAGCAAATATAGGCCTGATTTAGATCCCAGCGGAGAGGTTACTCAGTCACAACGGCGATGGATATCCCTTATGCCAAAATGTAAATCCCATTATATCCTTTGGGATTTATTTTTCTGTTGTGACGGAGTAACCCATCCGCCGAGATCTAAATCAGGCCCTAAGACTCTCCAGTGCCAGGCAGTGCCCTAAACATTATTGCCATTAGTGGTTTTGGGACCACCTCCATATGTCAGAAGGACTATATATATATATATATATATATATATATATATATATATATATATATATATATATATATATATATATATATATATATATATATATATATATATATATATATATAATATAAAATATGACATGCAGATCAGATAAGCTCTCTTATTCCAAGGCAGCTCCACCCCAGTCCACCAAATTAATCTTGGCAATGTGTCTTTATTCATCCGATGTGGATATTTGGATTTGCCTGAAGATTGTGTGGACCTGCTGAAGGAAGACAAATGTCCTTTCACCTGCTCATTATGTGCTTTCAAATGGAGAAGTTTCAAAATCAGGGGCCAGATGTACAACCGTTTTTTGTGGTCGCAGAGGGGCATTTTGCCCTTTTGCGACTGTCAAAAACAGTAGCACAATGTACCAACCCTATTTTGCGAGTTGCCAATCCCCCTTCCCCTTTGTAAATGGGTGCGCACATTTTTTTTAAGGGCAGGCAGTGATCCCAGGGACCACTACTTGCCCTTAATTTTTTTTTTTAAATGGGCTGCATTAAAAAAAAACTGCTTTATTGACAAAGCAGTCTCAGGCATGGTGATCTGCTGACCCAGCAGGCCACCAACCCTGGGAGTGCCAGCCATTCCCAATAGGGTCGCAAATTGCGACAGCCTCAATAATATGCCTGAGGCATGCAATTTGCGACCCCATTGGGAATTGCAAATGGTGTCACTGACACTGTTGTACATTGATGTTTGCAACTCGCAATTTGATCAATTTGCAAGTCGCAAACATCAATGGTCGTACATTTGGCCCCTAGTTTTTGCAGCAGCCCATCAGGGCTAAGACTATTTTAACAATGGGAAAATTTGCCATTTGAGACCTATGGCTGGATGTTGAAGAACTCTCTTGGACTAGAGGAACTAGTCCCCTGCAGTAGGCAGGCCAAACTGCTAAATATATGATTTTGAAGTACTGTCCCAGAGTCGTTCGGCAAGGCCAATCAAAGTCACTGGGCAGGCGGCTTTTGGCAACTATAGCCCTGACCCTCAGTGAGGCTTTGCTTTCTACACCTTTCCCTGGTCCTCCGGAAGAAGATTTCCTCAACGCAGTGCTTGCATGTACCAAGGCTTGCTGGTGGTCATTCTAACTATTACCTTCTTTATTTCACGCTCCAAGAGAAAAAATCCAACTGCACGAAGGCCCAACTACTACAGTGCTTCCTTTGTAAATATGCTGGATTTGTTTTCACCCTCTCTTGGCACACCTTTCATCACCACTGGCTGTGGAGCAGTTCAGACCCACAGAGAGCCAAGAACACCTCTATAACCTAGTCCAAAGAGCCAGATGGAGTCAATTTGCCTGGAGGCTCCTGGTCCAGGGCCAGCTTCTTTCTTAGATTCCAAAGGTTTTTGTTCAACTTGACCTGCAAGTGCTTTTTTGCTGAGGTAAATATTTAAGGACTGCGAGCATGGTAGATAGCTCCATTTGACAGTTAAGTGCACCTCTGCACCCCGCTCCCCTGAGCCAGGTAAAATTGTGCTAGCTGTTGTGAACTGGTCAATGGACTCCTGAGACCTTAACCTTGAGTGGGTTCAGTTTAACTCACTTTCCAAGTAACTGATTGTATATATGTGTTTTTCCTATTGACCGCAACATTACTGTTTTTACTCTGCTAAAAACTGATTTATTTAATGCTTGAAAATCAATAACTCTGGTTATCCTGGATGTATTGATTTTGTTTTTGTGTCTAACATTATATAGAAATCAGAGCTATATTTATAAATTGGTTTTGAATTTCTCTCAACTTGTGTCAATTACTTATCATCCGTGTTGGTGATGTGACATGTTTAACACATGTTCCTCTAAGTAGCCTGTCTGCTTGTTTCCATAATACCAGGATCAAGAGAAGCTAAACTAGAGTGTACCCAGGGTCCATCTTTGTGTATTTTGCTAGTATTACATGGTAAGGCTCCCCTGCCATACCACATAATTATTTCACCTTGCAACAAGCTGAAAAGAATTGTAGGCTTATCCTTGAAAGAGAAGATAATAAGTAAAGAGAGGGCTATTCCAGAGTGGGTCTAGGCGCTGTAACCAAAGAGAATTTGCATAGGCATCTGACTCACTTGTGTGTCTGGATCTTTAAGCCTAGTCTAGTAAAGTGTAAAATGATGGTTGAATGTCCAAGAGGCATACTTTCAAAACAGGACATGATAATTTGCAGGTAGCAGTGTTACCAACATGTATTGTCTATGCAATCTTGGGTGCAATGGTCTGTGGGCACACAGGGTGCATTATCACCTGTGCACAAGCATGCTCACTAGGTAGCTTTTTTGGCACAACCTACAATGAAATAATTTTTAATGATATAGTCGGTGCACTGGAAAACACAGGATTGGACAAATCATGGTGTTTTATATGTTCACAATGACAGGTTATTGCTTTTTACTATTGTCTGTTTCTAATCAACCATGTCCTGTTGGAGTCTCAGCAAGAAGCCCAGCTCTAGGCTTTGACATCATCAGCTAGCAACACAAATGCAAGTCATAGAAATTGAATTATTGGTCATTGATGATGTATAGCTGTAAGGCCCTGGCTGCAGCATTGAGATACTTTGTCATAGACAAGCAAGTGGTAAAAAAAGCAGCCATTTTTGGTGGGTAACACTCTAATTGTGCCGCTCCTTCATCACTCTCAGGGCGGTGCCATAGACATCACGCTCATCCTGCTGGAGTTGTTGGTGTCTGTTGCAGAATGGCTGTGGGTGCATTGGAAGGGCACACTGCCCTAGTGGTCAAAGAAAGCCTACTTACCAGGCTGGATAGTTTGGCCGAGCAATGCACTGAAGTCAGTGCTTCAAAACCGCACCAGTGGCAGCTCTTAATGCTGGTTGGTGCCAGGCTGAATTGGCCTCTTGGTGTCTCAGAGTGCTACTGTCAGCAGGCCGCGGGTGATAGCAGGCAGCACTCTGCTCGCAATGGACTGCACCAAGATTTATCCCAGTCAGAAATATTACAACTCCTTAAAAATAGTAACTTTCCCAGAGATATTAAAGAAGGCATACATATGTATACCACTTAAGAAGAACAACTCGGGGGCATATTATCAAGGGCTGGCAATATTCTTATCGCCACTTCAGCATCCGTATTCGGGCGAAAAGCAGCAATAACTTTATCGCTTTATCCACAGGGACATGCTACTCGTGTTTCCTTGACTTAGCGCCCGTTTCCAGCACGCCTAACTTCGCATTGCTAATGAGATGCAAAGTAGGCATGCCTGACAAAACTTCATGACAAAATATCGCAAAGGAAGCTATAGGATATTTACAACAATGGCCCGGCCGGCGCAGCGATAAAAGAAATCCGCTAACTGGCCATTATCACTGAATTTTAACGTTTTCTAAAATCCAGACTTATGTATACATGACATTGGGGTGGATTATGCTGATACGACCACAGGGTCGTATCAGCAAGGTTATCGCCATTTTACTTGCAACATCGCTGGTTTTCCAGCGATGTTGGCCCATTTCCCCCGATATTGCTGGAATATTAATTGCCATTGTGCTAAGCGTTGTTAATACAGCGCTAGCAGGGCAATATATTAAAGGCGATACCCGGCAATAGGAAAATTCGCGGTAAGTACGCCCAGCGATATTTATTGCTGCCACTTGATAATATGCCCCGTGAATCCTCAAGACCACAGCAGCTATAGCCCCACCTCCAATATGCTTCTCCTTAGCAAATAATGCAGAGATCAGCCTTTCACCACATATCAGAATTCAAAGAAGAAATCTAACTCCTCTTTAACTGGCAAACTGGAATCCTCTCAGGGAGAGGAACCAAATCAGCCCAATTCTCTTTTAGAGACGGCCTCAAAAATATAGCAGACATAAATGGTGTTGCTGTATTACTGTTCCTGGACCTTTCCACAGTTTTTTCACACAGTACACCATAATACAATATTTCTTGGACTGAAAGAAGTTGGTATACATGGCATCACCTTCATCTAGATTCCCTATTACCTAAACAACAGATTGTACGAAATTCACACAGCTCTTTTCTCTTCAGATCCTTACTGTGTAAAAATTGGAAATCCACAAGGATCTATCCCCTGGCTAGGTGCACCGGTGACATGCATCCGGGGGACGGCGTGTCTCGGGGGGCGGGCCTGGTACTTATGCCCCTGCCACCATGCCACCATGGGAGCAACCTCTTTGCCGGTCGTTCTGCCATGCCTGCCGCGCTGCACCCACCCGATCCTCGTACCCAGCAGCAGGGCAGGCGGCCTACAACCTGAATGTTTTAATGTGTCTTTTGTGTTGCAGGCGGAGTTACAGGGCGATCTGGAGGCAGACGGGTAAAGTAAGGGTACCTCTGTGGCAGACTGGTACAGTAAGGGTACCTCTGCCTGGCACTGTAAGGGTGCCTGAGCCAAGGACCTGGAGCCGCAGGGAGGTTCCGCGAAAACCGCGAAGCGTGCGAGCTGCAAAGATTGTGTACCATGTAAATCACAGAACTGTATTTTATGCGGATAGCTCTTGGTTACTGCTTTTGTCACTGAGATCCTTTTGTTACTTGTACTTTATAATTTACAATCCTAATGTAGCACAGGGGTATACGAATGTCACCAAAGCGCGGCATGCAAAGTGCTGCAAGGTTAAGGTTAGAGCGTTATGTTTTTTATTAGCCTAACGATGTAAAAATGTTTGTTTGGGTAGAAATCGATTCTTATTAGTAATGTCAACCCACCCACTCCAGGCCAAGCACTCTTAAAAGATCCTGGCTACTAGAATGAATGACATGTGATTCCTACACCTTGTAATCCTCATTGCGTTATGTAAAATTTCCTGTAGATTGAGTAACACAAGATTCACTATTTTGGTATGATGTGTGTGATGTAAAGTGCTGACACTCTAAACTGGTATGCGCAATGCTACAAAACAAACTAAATCCTTGTGAGAGAAGGGCTTTGAAGAGATAAGGGGCACTGTTGGTAGGTGGTAGTGAGGTAACCCATGTAGAAGGAGGTCATGGGGGTGGCGCCAAAAAAAGTTTGTTGCACTGGATGCCAGCAGTACTAAAGCTCGCCCTGATGAAAAAACATTGATCCAATTCTGGGTTAGTGCAGCTCCTTGGAGCCTTAAAGTAGCAGTGTACTTAAGAAATTAAAGTGCTTAATTTGAGCCCATGGTTGCCAGTGGTTGTCACCTGCACTTATTCTTGGGGATCAACAGTTATTTTTCTTCATGAGACATTTGCAGAGAGCAAGAGAGGAAAAACATGCAAAGTGGAAATACAGAGGGAAAGAAAGGAGGAAAACCGTCACAATGGGAGAAAGCAGGAACCTGCAAGAGTGATATTAATGGAAAGGAAGAGACTAGTACTGGATAAATGAAAAATTATGTGGGCTGAGGACCTTGCAGGACAGCCCCTGCAGCTTTTACTGCTCATTTTCAACCAGGGTACATAATAGTGGTCTAAGTGCATCACCTAAATCGCTCAAACTTCTAGGCCTAGGATATGCTTGGAAAGAGGGGTGATAGGACATTATTTTTTCTTTCTCTGTGTTACTAGACAGGCTAACTGTTGTTTCTTGAAAATAATGTATTTTGACTGTTTTGCTATGAGGGTTAATATTAGCCCATTAGCTGTAAAATGCATTTTTATCTGAAAGGCTATTCCTGCCCTCTCACACACTGGGCTGTTTAAGGATTGCCAGTGCTTAATTTGTGAAAGAAAGAATGCAATGTCCGAAGCTCTGCTCAGAATCCTGTGGCTGGTGCAATTAAACATCACCATGCCAAATATCCTTAATCCACGTGTCCCTTTTTCTCAATCTTGCAGGTTCCTGTTTCTCCCTTAGTGCCGTTTTTTGTCGTTTTTCTCTTTCTCTGTCTTTGCGAACTGTGTGTTTTCCTTCTCTTGTGCTAGGTAAATCTGAGATGGAAAAATATGTGCTGGTGGCCCCCACCAGCAACTATCGGCTCAAATTACCCCACTGGTAATTGCATGCAAAAAGGTAGAAAGCTAGAAACGAAACTTTATTTTGCATTTCACAACTTAGGGGGTCACTGAAAATGATGGGCAGAAAGCTTCCATACAAAACCGACTCAGAATCGGGACCAACCGACTCACGGTGACTAAACACTGTTTGGTCAGATTCCAATTGTTTCCTATGGGTTCAACTTCAGAATCGAGTTGCAGACCGATTGTGCCTGAGGCTGCCTCCCGCATCGTCGGCTCGTCCATCATCGTTGGCATCGTCCGTTCCGGAACACAGGATACCTCAATGGTGACATTGAGGTAGGTGCCGCCATTCCTGAATCTAATGGTTTCCTGTTTGTGTCTGTCACCTTATCTCGCTTCGTTGGCTGCATGAAGGGAGGCCTTGCCATATGGGAGTGGTGGCCAGGGGCCATCTCTGGGATTTTTTTGACAGCCTTGATTGTGTGCCAGGCTTGCAGCATGCAGAGGTGTCGGGCCAGAGATTTGAATGACTATCGTGCTGTGCACCGCTCGGCCCCGGGAGGAATCATCACTGTGCGGCATGCAGAGCAAGGTGGAGGGATCTGAATACTTTACTGTTGCAGTGCCGTTCCAGAGCCCAGGACGTAAGTGTGTGGTGATGGGGTACCGTGCTTGTCGGTGCCCCTGCTGGCTTTGAAGGCGAGCAGCAACAGCTCTTTGAATCCGCAGTAGACTCCTTTCAGGCCCGAGTGAAACTAGCAGCAGAGCATAGTGTTATCCAGGGGTATTTGGCGGCGGTAGGATGCTCATGATGCTGATTACCCCCCGTCTTTTCCACGTACGATAATGGTACACATTCGGTAAATGACCCCTCTCCTCTATTTGACAATTGTGACTGTGGAGGCTGGTTCACTACCTGAGAAACATAATTGGAAAACCCAACCTGGCCTTGCCACTTCTGGGCTCTCCCGAATGGCTATTGATGGTCAGACATTTTGTCATGTTAAACGGCTTCTTCCCTCAAAATGGCAGACAGCCTTTACTAGTGTTGGAAACTGACAAAGACTGGTCTTAACCCAGCCTTAGAGATAGAAGAAGGATGGGTGCTACCTCTTCCACACCTAACTAAACATAGTTAAAGAACAAGAACTACCCTGACACACAGGCTAAATCTCTCCTCTTGCTGTGGCTATCCCTCGGTTTTAAATTACTCTAAATACCAATCGCATCATCTGGCCTGTATTTATTGTGCTACGGCAATTAAATGTTCTAAAAAAAAACATTTTGTATTCTTTAAGGCCTGCACTTGATTGATGTGTGTTCTCTGGCGCTTGATTTATATGGCCTACAACTTATGACCACAATCATATGCCATATATTAGGTTGATTGACTGATTACATAACGCAATCATGTGAACCTCATTCTCCTACCCTACACATCTCCTCGCATCTCGAACAGTGAGGGATTTAAGGACAGCATTAGACCCATGCTTAGTAAAATATGGCAAATATGCCTTCAAAATAAACTATCCCCTGAATCATACCAAGGTTGCGGCTAAGAAGTATAAGCAAAGACAGCTAAAGGCCCACCCTGAAACCCTAATCTCTGACCCATACTTCTGCATAAAATAAGGTGAAATCACATGTGACCTCATCCTCTATACGAAAAGAAGGGCACTCTGTAGGAAAGCCTTACTCTATTTTCTCCATATCTCTCCATCCAGGAAAACTACCCATGGCTCAAGATTCTCGGTAACCCCCTCTTGAGCCTACAAAGCAGAAGCCACCATCTCCAGCTATAATAATGGAACAATACTTATCCCAGCCTCAGACCACAACCTAGAGCTATTCGAAAATATTTTCCCCATTATCAGAAAAACTGCAACCTCGAACATCCCCTCCTCCTCTAAAGACAGCTATAAACAGTCTCACAATAGACATTCACCTTCAAAGCGGCCCGAGTCAATCCCAATTGCTTGCAACACCACATCCCCACCCCACTCCAAGGGCTAACACTGACGAACCACATAACCAAGGTAACTATTTACCTACCCTGACCACATTGCCCTCCCTTCCTCCGCTGCAGCCCACTGAAGCCCCAATGACTAATCCCTTCATCACAGACCTCAAACATTCTCTGACCATTCCTCCTTCACCTCACCCTATCTCCCTATGAGCTAATCGAAAGCCTGCTGACCCACTGGATCCCTCATCGCGACTCACCTGTCCCCCTGGTCATCAGCAATACGTCCACATGGATGGGTTCACCCCATTAAATCTTATCTCTTCACCAACCGATCTCCCAATACACCAAGATCTTAACACTAAGGATAATCCCCTATCCTCATTGACTACTAGTCTACCCTACCTGTCCAACAAAGAATCCAACCCTCCAGCTCCCTCTCTCCCCTTACTTCAAGCCAACTCTCCATCCGGGCACACTCTACTAGTGAACAGGATGGATGAGATCGTACAAATGCCACATCAACTATACATCTTACCACTAAGGCAAATACATTGAAGGGACAAGTAAGAATATCTGTGTGACCTTACCTGTCTGTGAACTATGCAACTCTCCCCCTTCATTTCTTCCTGCTCTCCCCATACTCTTCCGATCTGCTGGAGGCTTGTATACCCCAAGGCAGAGTTGGAGAACATGTTCCTCACCCAACACATCCTCAAGACCTTGTAGATTTGTGGATTCAAACTCATTATCGGCGGAAGATATTGAGTGACTGCCGCTTTCATAAAACCCTCAAAATCACGATGGAATGGTCAACCAGAGTTAAATCAAATCGATCTCTGCAAAACTCCACAGAGAATTACAACCCAATCACAGAATGATAAACAAGCATAACCTCAAGAGAATTACACTTACACAAAACTCTAAGGATATCCCTATTTCCATTTTTAAATGCATTCTTCTCAGTTGCAGATTGGTGGTTAGACATGCTGTGGACCTCACTGATGTTATCATAGCACAAGATGTAGACCTTTTGATCTTGACAGAAACTTGGGTAAATGAGCCCTCAGGACTTTCTAATTCCTCCTAATTACAATATCATCAGATTAGATAAACTGATCAGAGTAGGGGTTAGCATCGCTTGTATTTACTGTAACAGCCTTACAGTTAAACAGTTACAGTCCCCTGCCCTCTCATCATGTGAATATCTTTGCATCAAAATAGTCAACAACAATAATCCCCATGCAAATTACTCAGGTTCTATCATTCACCTGGCGACAATCTCACCTTCTTAGAACAAATGATAGACACCACCTCAACAAACATGGGTCAACATGGCACTCAAATCTTTCTTGGGTACTGTGATACGGTCCCGCTATCATCCCCGCCAGGACTGGGCCCTTCCAAACACATACTGCTATCTTGTTCGCCAGGTGGAAGCCCCCTCTGACGTTTTTCTGAGTCGAGAAGGAGTCCCGGAACAGTAACCATGACGAGCAGACCCCCGCCCCTCTCTGTTTTGCAGGAACCAATCGGAAGCCCACATCAACAGGAAGCACTTCCCTCTGGCCCCGGAAGTCCCACCCCGTGGCAGAGCCAGAACAAGTGAAAAGTGAACGTGGAGAACAGAACGCCGTCGGAGTATTGTGGCAGGACACTCGGACTGGAGCGAAAGAACGAGAGCAGGCGAACGACGACGAAGACGCGTGGACCGAAGATTGGTGGAGTCCTCAGGAGGTGGCTGAAGAGTGGCCGCAACTCACTGGAGAGTTGCACCGGACCGTGTGAGTACCCTGTTACATACCCCTTTAGAGCTCGCTTGGGGCTCACTGTGTATATACTGTAGATAACTCCCAAGGCACAAGTGACTCGTTACCTGCACTGCAAATCTTGAACAGCACCTTCACTGTGTAAAAAGCCCTGCCCGCTCACGACCCTAATAGACACTCTTACTTCGTACCGTTCCTTTTCTCTCCAACCCCAATACCTCCCTTCCTCAAGATCTCCTTTCCATCCCTCACTACCCGGGTGACTGTGAAAAGATACAGTTCCTCCTTAAACCTCAAACCGGACTAACGGTCCCCTTTTCTTTTCTCTTATTGCCCTCCGAGGAACCTCCCCGACAGCGACCCGTCACTGGACTCCTGAGATCAGAAGACGGACCCAAGACCCGAAGAAGACCCGGATATATTCCCCTTGGAACCCTTTTCGTGTGACTTCTTTTTCTGCCTTGTGTGAAATAAAACACCAGCATAGCCCACTATATCCGGCCTCCTTGCCTGCTTTTCCAGCCTGAAGCCCGCCCACAATCACATCTGGTGTCAGAAGTGGGATCTGCTGGAAGCATGGAGGCCGTCGTGAAAAGAATGGCGGAATCCCAGGAATAGTTGGGAAAGATGATGGAACAATTTCTGAAGACCGCAGAGGACGATAGGGGTCAGTTACACGATGTCCTAAAAGGACAAGGGGTTGTACACGAACAAGCCACGGGGAAATTAACTGACGCCCTTGGACAGCAGAGGCCAATGACCATTCTCCCTTCCGTGGTCCTGCAGAAGTACGTATCGGGGGATGACCCGGATTACTTCTTCACCAACTTCGAAAGACTAGCCCAAGCCGCCAATTGGCCTGCAGAACGATGGGGCCAATACCTGGGGCCCCTCTTAACCGGCGACTTGCAAGCTGCTTATCAACAGGCCAACATACAGGGCAACAACCCCTTTGCAGATATAAAGAAGTGTATTTTGGAGCGTCTCGGAATAGACGACGATACCTACAGGATGAAGTTGAGACAGGCCAAGGAAGGGCCCCAAGAAAATCCTAAGGTCCTCTCCTTTAGGATCAAGGATCTCGCGAATAGGTGGCTTAGACCAGAAGCCTCCTCGAAGGAAGATATTCTGGGAAAAATCTACCTGGAACAGTTCCTGAATTCCCTACACCCGGCCACTCAGCGTTGGGTGAGACAACACTCCCACCTTACATTGGACACAGCTGTCGAAATAGCCTGTGCCTTTAGCCGAGCACAGGAACTCCAGCGCAGCAAGGAGGAACATCCTCATAAGCCCCACAACGTGACAGCCACTCGCCCATCCCGACCGCTCTTACCCCGAAGACCAGAACCCCCTCTTCTCTTACCCCCGCCTGTCCTACACCGGCCCCCTAATCCCGGACCCCAGTGCTACAACTGTGGCGGTTTTGGACACATAGCTCGTGTATTCCCCCAGAAGGAAGAACCAATGGAGATTGGCCTTGTACGGAACTATGTCTGCACCACTCCGGGGGCTGCACCCCCTCCATTTCACTGTCCTGTGTCGATAGACGGACAAAACGTCTTAGCCCTAGCCGACACCGGGTGCCGTCAAAGTGTTCTCAGACCTCAAGACCTGACCCTCCCTGTGGGCCCCCCTACCGGAACGGTAGCCATCCAATGCGTTCATGGGGATACCAAACGTTATCCGACAACCCAGGTGCGAGTACAACACCCCGGGGACCAAGGAACCAACCTTACGGCCGGTCTTGTGCCGGCACTACCAGAACAAGTTATTTTAGGGAGTGACTACTCAGGACTGCCTATGCTCCTCCAGGACACCACTGACTCTCTGGCCCAGTGGTGGAAAGAGGCCCCTTATGCCCAGGCCCTGTCCTACCCGAATACTGAACCCAAACCTCACAAGCCCAAAAGCCAGAGGAGAAAGGTAAAGAAAGAACATAGCAGTGCCTATCTCACGATTGTTGAGGAACACCCATGGCAGACAGACCAGGAATTCAGGGCGGCACAACAAGAGGATCCAGTCCTACAAGAAGCATGGGGAAGGGCCCTAGAAAACGAGGATCCCTTGCAAGTATGTCCCTACTTTTTAAAGAAAAATGGGTTGTTATACCGAAAAGGGGGGCCACAACAGAACCCACAGTTGTTGATCCCTGGTCCTTTCCAAGATAAAGTCCTCTTCCTAGCACACAGCCACCTTTTAGGGGGTCATTTTGGTGATGAGAAAACCAGTCAGGCCGTCCTTGAAGTTTTACTGTCCAGGCGGGCACCAACGGGTCAAAACCTACTGCCGCGAATGCCCGGTATGTCAAAAACATAGTCGATACCGACCACCTAGGGTACCACTACAGCCCCTCCCCATCATCGACATCCCGTTTAGCAGAGTAGGGATGGACATCATTGGACCCCTCTTGCCCTCACTAAGCGGGTGTCACTACGCTTTAGTCATAGTAGATTATGCCACTCGCTTCCCTGAAGCCGTACCCTTACGTCAACCGACTGCTCAAAACATCGCCTAAGCCGTTATCTCTATCTTTTCCCGGGTAGGGTTTCCCCGGGAGATCCTGACTGATCAGGGCACGCCTTTTGTTTCATCACTCATGAAACAAGTCTGTTCCCAATTAAGGATAAAACAAATTAGGACGTCCGCGTACCATCCGCAAACTGATGGATTGGTTGAGCGCTATAACGCTACATTAAAGCAAACCTTAAAAAAGTTATTGGGTATAGAAGCAAAACGGTGGGAAGAAATGTTACCACTGGCCGTATTCGCTATCCGGTGTAAGACTCAGAGCAGCACTGGCTATTCCCCATACGAGTTGCTGTATGGTCGCCCTCCTCGTACCTTATTAGACATGGCACAGGAAGCCTGGGAAGCGGAACCAGACCGCACTCGACCACTCCCAGAGTACATAGACAACTTGAAAACCCACTGTCGGTGATTAGGGACATAGTCAGACAGAATCTAGAGAACGCTCAAACAGCTCAAAAGAAACAGTACGATAAGGGCACGAGACCACGTGTCTTCCCCATCGGGGGATCTGGTCCTCCTGATGATGCCCTCTTCCGACCAGAAACTCCTGGGACAATGGCAAGGACCATATGTTATCCGAAGACAGGTGACCCCAGTTACCTATGAGGTCGAACTGGACCCCACTAGAGGTACCTCCCAGATATATCATGTAAATCTCCTGAAAAAGTGGGAAGGTCCCCGTCATGTTCTGTCCACATCCAGGCTGACACATCCTTTTCCTTTTGACCCCTGCCTTGATCCCGAGTTGACCATGGTACAAACCCGGGAGCTTTGTGAAGCCCTTTTTCCCGTGCAAGGGGTCTTCTCCTCCTTGCCTGGCCGGACCATGATTACTGAACATGCCATAGAGACAGAACCAGGGAAGGTTGTCCGACTGCGGCACTACAGGGTCCCAGAGGCTCGCCGGACAGTCATACTAAAAGAGATAGAGGAAATGCAAAGGATGGGGATCATAGAACCCTCAGTAAGCGATTGGAATTCCCCTATTGTCCTTGTACCAAAACCTGACGGGTCTGTCAGGTTCTGCATAGACTTTCGAGAGGTCAATAAGGTATCCTCTATTGACACCTACCCATTACCTCGTGTTGACGAGATGGTCGAAAGGATAGGCAAGGCCAAATACATCTCCACCCTAGATCTCTGCAAAGGTTACTGGCAGATACCCATCAGGGAACAGGATAAAAAGAAAACCGCCTTCTCCACACCTGATGGATTGTACCAGTTCATAGTCATGTCTTTTGGGCTTCACGGCGCCCGCTACTTTTCAGCGGGCCATGAACCATGTCTTGCTGCCCCACTCTCTATATGCAGGAGCCTGCTTAGATGACATTATCATTTACAGTGATAGCTGGGCTCAACATCTAGTGTATCTTTTCAATGTCGTCTCCTCCCTAGGGTCCTTTGGTTTTTCCATCAACCCTGCCAAAACCACCCTGGCAGCACAGACCTTCAAATACTTGGGCTATCTCTTGGGCAAGGGCCTGATAAGACCCCAGAAAACCAAAACAGAAGCCATCCAGTCCCTTCCCTTTCCTCAGACGAAAAAAGACCTCCGAGCCTTTTTGGGATTCCTGGGCTATTATCGCAGGTTTGTTCCCAACTTTTCACAGAGAGCAGCTCCTCTTACAGACCTCCTGAAGAAAACCACCCAAACAGAGGCAGCCTTGAAAAACCCCACTCCCTTGTAATGGCAGGCCTTTACAGACCGAAAGAATGCCCTGACCTCCGACCCTGTCCTGGTAAGCCCTGACTATTCATTACCCTTCATTTTGCAGACGGATGCGTAAGACCAGGGCTTGGGAGCGGTCCATCCGAAAAAGACAAACTAGGGAACGAAAAACCTATCCTTTATCTCAGCAGAAAATTATTCCCCAGAGAAAAGAACTACGCCGTGGTGGGAAAAGAAGCACTTGCAATCAAGTGGGCTATCGAAAGCCTATGTTATTACTTGGAATGTCGAGACTTTACCATCTACACAGACCATGCCCCTTTGGAGTGGATGGCCTGGAACAAAGGAAATAACGACCGGGTCCTCCGTTGGTTCCTATCCCTCCAACCCTTCCATTTCAGAACGGAACACCGAAAGGGATCGGACCAGAGCAATGCTGATTTCCTTTCCCGCTATCCCTCGTCCCCAACCTGTACAGGAAGGACAGCTAGGGGAAGGGGATGTGATACGGTCCCGCTATCATCCCCGCCAGGACTTGGCCCTTCCAAACACACACCGCTATCTTGTTCGCCAGGTGGAAGCCCTCTCGGACATTTTTCTGAGTCGAGAAGGAGTCCCGGAACAGTAACCATGACTAGCAGACCCCCGCCCCTCTCTGTTTTGCAGGAACCAATCGGAAGCCGACATCAACAGGAAGCCCTTCCCTCTGGCCCCGGAAGTCCCACCCCCGTGGCAGAGCCAGAACAAGTGAAAAGCGCACGTGGAGAACAGAACGCCGTCGGAGCATCGTGGCAGGACGCTCGGACTGGAGCGAAAGAACGAGAGCAGGCGAACTACGACGAAGACGCGTCGACCGAAGATTGGTAGAGTCCTCAGGAGGTGGCTGAAAAGAGGCCGCAACTCACTGGAGAGTTGCAGTGGACCGTGTGAGTACCCTGTTACATACCCCTTTAGAGCTCGCTAGGGGCTCACTGTGTATATACTGTAGATAACTCCCAAGGCACGAGTGACGCGTTACCTGCACTGTAAATCTTGAACAGCACCTTCACTGTGTAAAAAGCCCTGCCCGCTCTCGACCCTAATAGACACTCTTACTTCGTACCGTTCCTTTTCTCTCCAACCCCAATACCTCCCTTCCTCACGATCTCCTTTCCATCCCTCACTACCCGGGTGACAGTGAAAAGATACAGTTCCTCCTTAAAGCTCAAACCGGACTAACGGTCCCCTTTTCTTTTCTCTTATTGCCCTCCGAGGAACCTTCCCGACAGCGGACCCGTCACTGGACTCCTGAGATCGGAAGACGGACCCAAGACCCGAAGAAGACCCGGATATATTCCCCTTGGAACCCTTTTCGTGTGACTTGTTTTTCTGCCTTGTGTGAAATAAAACACCAGAATAGCCCACTATATCCGGCCTCCTTGCCTGCTTTTCCAGCCTGCAGCCCGCCCACAATCACATCTACTTTAATCTCCACTGAAGTGACCTGAATGACCCTATAGTCAACAGTCTTAAATCCTTTCTTACAGATCTTAATTGGGTACAAATTTGTGATACCCCCACACACAACAAAGGGGAGATCTTGGATCTTATCATCGCTAAAGATAACTCTACCCAATTGGAATCTATTGTCCCTTGTGATTGGACTGACCATCATGAGGTCATCTTCCACATCACTATTCCCTTGAGAACCACTACCACACAAGTACACAAACTGACAATCTTGAAAAGAAACATGAAAAACATCAATCTCACTAAATTTACATCACTCAGCAATAATATCCTAGTACCCCCTGAAAATTTGGTTGATGTACAAGAGCTCATGGATGACTACAATAGCTCCATGAAAAATATTATTGATGCAACTGCATCCTTTCAACTACAAAAGACTACCCACAAAAGTCTCACAACCATGGGACAACAAAAACTTCAATACTGAAAGACGCAACCTCAGATTAGCAGAGCAAAGGAGAAGAGCCTCTCTAATTTTGGAACACCTCATACAGCTAAGACCTCTCAGGAATATTTATCACAAAGCATTACGAATCCAAAAACTAATTTCTTCAGACACCAACTCAATCAAGCCAAAAATTGCCCAAAAAACTGTTTGATCTGGTCAAACAGCAATCTAAATGCCTATCTAATCTCACCCCAAATGGTCCCAGTCTTCTGCCCAACAGTGAAGAATGTGCGTGCTTCTTCCTGGAAAATACTTATACCCTGATAGCTGACCATCAGAATCCACGACAACAAATTAATCAATCACCAAATTGCAGAATTGCCTCTGATACAGTTGTTCTCACACACCAGTAGGCTTGCATCCTCAAAAACAATCCTCTTGGAGTTTGTTCAAAACAATTGGGCAAAACATAATTCTTAGCATGCTTTCAGACTAAAAACCCTTGAATCACTTTAGTGATTCCCTTCCCTCCATCCTCCTCAATTATATCAAAATGTTGATTCTCCCACTCTTGACTAGGATTGTAAAAGCCTCACTAAGTCAGGGTAAAATATCGGACTGCCTAAAAGCCAGACAGGTCACTCCTTTTTTAAAAACAGCAATGGCTGATCCAACCAACCTTGACAATTTTCACCCCATTTCCAACATCCTGACACAGGCCAAAGTTATTGAATAATGTGTTCATGTCCAACTATACAATCATATTGACCAATTTAACCTCTTTGACCGGCACCAATCTGGTTTTCGCTCAGGCCCCAGCACAGAGTTGGCCTTGACACATATAGTGGATGATGCTCTAATACTGGATTGAAAGGAATCATTCCTACTAATCTTCTTGGACCTCTCCTCTGCCTTTGACTCTATAAAGCATGATTACCTTCTTGACTCACAAGAGCATGGGATGGGAATATCAGGGTCCGTCTTAAATTGGCTCACCTTGTTTCTGCAAAACAGAACGCAAAAAGTCAAGGTAAATCAGAAATTGGGGAGAGGAGTTTGCCTAACGGCTCGGGCGGTGGACCTTGAATCTGGGGAACTTGGTTTGAGTCTCAGTAATGACGCTGAACATCCTGTGATTCGGAGTAAATCACTTAATCTCCCCGTGCCTAACAAAAATGAATGTGTCCTCATGTAATGCAACAAAGCGATCTGATACACGATTCGAGTCAAGTTTGAGCTATATAAAAAAAAATCTATCTCTTTCTAACACTTGGGGTACCACAAGGCTCCTCCCTTTCCCCCACTATCTTCAACGTATTCATGGAACCACTAACTGAAATGCTAACGGCTTCCAACATTCACTATCATCTTTACGCTGATGACATCCAACTGTACTTGAAAATGTAATCTCCTGAAGACATCTGATCTCTCAATCCCATTCTTCAAACACCGAAAATTGGCTCTCACGCAACCACCTCAAACAACACTCAAAAAATTGAATCGCTCCTGATCGCCTCACCCAACCAGATGCACAAAATGAGCGATTGGATGAAGCATTTACAGCTTTCAATTGCTCACCACAAATCATTGAATCAGCCAAATCACTAGGAATAATCATGGACAAAAATCCTAATATGAGGGAGCATATTAGTGCCACCACCGAAGGAGTAAACCTACAACTGAGTATACTACAAAAACTAAAACCTTTCCTCCCCGAAATTGACTTCAAGCTGGACGTGCACGTACTCGTAATCCCTAAATTAAAATATGGAAGTGCTACTCTGACTGGCCTGCCTAGAGCCACAACAGCCCGTTAAAGACCTCAATCAACTAGGCGGCAGGACTTATCATGGGGTCAAAAAGGTACAATCACTACGCTTATGACTTGAAATCCTTCAACTACCTCCCTTACGAAGCAAGAATTCAACAAAAAATTGCATGCATGACTAACAAAGCTCTACATTTCAACACCCCAACCTATCTCACCAACAAGCTTGAGCTAAATGGAGATGCTAGATCCACCAAAAGCCCCTCCACCCTCCTGCTAATGCCACAACTTTTCAACAAGAAGAAAACCTACAGCAGATCTTTCTTGGGCATTGCTCCCAGAATTTGATACTCCCATCCCCCTGATATAAGACTGACTCCCTCCATTACCTCCTTCAAGAAAAAAATAAAACTCTTGTTAATGAACCAATTCTTGGTATAGATCATCAATTCTCTACCCCTTTGTTATTTGTTTCTTTGACACTGTATGTACTTTTACTATGCGGAATGATTTGTATGTCATTGTCTCTTCATCTTGTAAAGCGCTCTGACACCCGCATGGGTCAAGTTCGAACTATATAAAACTTTTCAAATAAATAAATACATAAATATGGGAGCTCGTGTTACGCCCGACAACCGGCCATAACTCCTATGGGGTAATGGGTGTGTGTAAAACCTTGTACCCTGTGGCGGGCACCTGACGTTGCAGAATTTTACAGGGGGGAACTTTAGGTACCCCCTCGGCCCCCAATCGGAGGCTGTAGGATGAAAGGGGCCCTACTGGGGGCCCCCAAAGACTCTTTCCGCCAGCCTTTTTGTGTCAGACAGGCCGAGGCGGAAAGGCTGTTGGAAATCGACATTATAATCCAGAGGACGTTGTCCATAAGGGTTTACGATGCAGTTCCGACTGACACAAATATTCCGAGAGCCGTTCGGAACCGATTTGGAATGACCACGTGGTTTACCTTCCATCCACGAACATCGTGATCGGGCGGGTCCAATGAAAACCGACCGAGTCGGTCGGAAGGGCTCTGACACGGTTGAGGAGATTCTGACTGTCGGGCGGAGGCTTTACACCCGACATCCTAATCGGCCCCTTAGTGCTTTGGCACTGCAACATAGGATACTATCATCTGTTTTTGTTTTTTGGCCAACAGCATGTTGCATTGTTGTGCTTGTTATTTTGTTTTTAACAGCGTCTTTCATTAGGGGTTTACAATCCCAGCATGCACAGAGCTGTTGGCTAAAATGGCAGAATTGGTTAGAGGTGTTATACATAACATGGAATCCTTTCTCAGATATGTTCTAAAATTTTACAGTCACCTACTCCATTTCAAAAAGTGCTTTTTTGAATGTACAAACAAAAGTAAACTCTGCTCACATATTACTCACCTCATGCATTAAAATTAGCATTGACATTTTGACGCATTTTTAATTATGTGTAGTTGAAAATTCTATACTGACTTTCACAACACAATGAAGGTACAACGTAGACCACAGCAGCGTAACTTTCCATAGCCTAAATTAATAACAATAGGTGACAGAAGTAACATTCCACAATTTTCTCACACATGCAGGTCAGGCAGAACACAGGTAGCTAGCAAAGAGTGAGATGCATTAAAGAACTGTTGAATGATTTCCATATACAGACATACAAATTCTTGTAAGATACAACCAAACCTCTTATGAAATCACCATACATTCATGTACTCATATGGGATGAAAGTTCACCTACCTAGCGTAGTATACTTCATAAGTTGGTTCCATATTTCAAGAGTACCACTGTTCACTGGTTGTATTGTCTTCTAGTTATAGGTTCCCTATTTTGAGTGAAGTTATGTTATCTATGTTTTTAGCTATCTAATTTTGATATAACATTTTTAAATTGTATATAGTGTTTTTATGATATCTACAGACACCCATCCTAGAGCGTGTGCATTAATTCTGCAAAGACTTTCTATGAATTGCTTGTAGAAGTTGGGTATATTTGTTTTATATGTAAGTTTTTTGCTTGTATGACCTAATAAGTCGAATAAAGCTTTTTGGATTGGATTGGTTATCTATGTTGACATTTATGTTCTCCTTTTGTTAAACTGTCAGATCTATTTTAAGTCGTCTGTGGGATAGCTAAAAATGTGTTTTTACTGATGGCTGCCTACCACAAGATTAAACACAGGAGAGCTGAACAATGGACCTTACCTCTCTTTTTTCATTGACATGTTTAAGTGCTCAAATATTGCCCCTGGGGAGACAGGAGTTATCCCAAGGAATACAGGTATCTCAGATTGTATATAGGCCTTGAAGATGGCCACAACGTGCTGTTGGTGAGGCTGTCAACATGTGCAGCATGCTTCATATTGTGTGTCACACTGCAAAATCACACTTCCAGCTGAAGTGTGGGCAGTGGGAGTGAATATGCCTTGAGACCATGAACCATGCTCTCAACACCAAAAGATCTCCTGCCTCCAATTTGGAGAAATCTATGATTTTTCCGATCACTCCCGTCACCAAGAGATGGGACTGTTGGTTCCCTCTTGACTGGTGCTCGAACATGGTATCTAGGGATACATATCCATACAGATACTTAGACTGAACTATGGTCCCGCGTTGCATAATCTAGAAGAGCAAGTCGAAAGATGGCTTTGCCTCCCTCTCTCACTGACAGTGGCGAGTCGCCTTGATCAAATGATCGTCCTCCCTCGGTTTTTATACTTGTTCAAAAATATTCTGATTCTGCTTCCTAACAGCTTTATTCTTAAACTTCAGTCCCATTTGATTTGCTTAACTAGGGGTGGCAGGAATCCCAGGGTCAGCTGGGACGCTATGACATTGCCTTATGCCAGGGGAGGATTTGGGGTTTCAAACTTTCACATATATTACCTGGTAGCGCAGTGCAGCTTTGCACACTCCTGGTACCATCCGGATGCTAGATTGCCCTACTCAAGACCTGAGGCTGATCTGGTGTTGCCTACAAAACTTCGCACAGTATTACCTCAGGGCATTCCAAGAGACCCTAGAGACATTCAAACCATTTCCACGACCAGCTGGGCCTAGCCGAAATTGGTTAGAATCTCAACCGCAAATACACTATATTCCTCTGAAATTCCGGTTTTGAATCATGCATGGATCCCCAACATTACTGAAAAAATAGTGCAGGGGACTCTAACCAAATTTACAATCAGCAAGATCTGTGACCTATTGCCAGACGTCCATGTCTTTGACGGAGACGAGGAGGATAGATTTAGTGATGCTACGTTTATGGACAAATTCATCCTTCGACGGGTGCAAAGCGCACTTAGGGCTACTTTTACAGAACTTCCCTTGGCACCTGCCGACTTCGGCCCGTTAACCACTGTATTTTCTTCCCTGTGTAGTGCCCGACTTGTTTCGAAAATATATAGTTCATGCATGACCCTAGTTCCTGGAAAGGACACCAAGATCAGGGAGGCTTGGAAAAAGGGATTTGGGGCATACTATTCCAGACACACACTGGGACCTTAGCTGTGCACAAATTAAAGGAGTTTCCTTAAACAGTAGACACCTGTTATTACACTTTAAATTCTTATAGAGGGTCTACATGTCCCCAGAAAAAATACACACTGTCAATGCTAGCAGGCCACATGCATGTTTAAAGTGTGGCGCACCACACGCAACTTTGCACATTTAGTTTGGAACTGCATAAAGATTGGGGCATATTGGCATTCGATTTGCGCTGAAATAGCTAAGTTGATTAATGGGGATATGGCTCTCTCACCGGAGTCTGCATTATTGGGCTGTGTACTAAGCTTCCCTAAGCCCATTCCTAAATTTACTGAAGTGGCCTTCCTGATTGCCAAGCAGGAAAGTGCCCTTAAATGAGGCTGCAAGGCCCCTCCCACGACCAAGGCCTGGCTCCAGAGTTTAGCCTACTATAACACGACTAGTGATCTGTACGCTGACACCATACCTGCAGCGTTGCGTCCAAAGGATATTTGGGGCCCCTTGAAAGTCTATTTAGTGGACATGAACACCACCCCCACGTCACAACCCCCAGATGGTCTGGTCCCCCCCTGGTGACACACTACAGGGTGGGCATACGCCTCTCATATGCACCCATTGTTATGTATATTTCATCTTAGGGGGGAAAACTCGACCTTCTCAGATTACAGATGATTATTGTGGGGTAGGAAAGCATTGTCTGGGTGTTCTGCTTACATAGGTAGGCAGTTATCGATACAAAGCCGGTTGGAGGGTGGGGGAGACAATCTCGAGGAAATGTATTCGATGTTCATTGTATGATTCAACGTGGAGTTACCCACTGCGGTGCGGCAGTGTACTACATATGTGAATGCTGTGACTTTGTATTATGGGAATGAAAAATAAAGTTTTTAAAAAAAAGAAAGGATCTGCTGCCTCTCTAGCTGAGCCAATAGGGCAGTGGTGGTGATGCAGCCCTGTCTGTGTTGTATCCTGCGTGGAAGACCAGCACTGTGGTGAACAGCTCTTCCCTCAGCCTGGACCTCCTACCCTGCTGCAAGTGTTGCTGACTGTAAATTTACTTATCAATGAGGTATAACATTTTACATAAAATAGTGTATTTTTGGATTGTTTCACTTTAAGACCTCAGATTATTTCAATGGATTGAGTGGCCTTTATTAGAATTTGTGAACCACGCCATGTATGTGGTGATAATTTAACGAATGCCTCAAAAGGCAAGTCAGTTGTCTTGTTTCTCCTATATATGTCTTTATTTTTTATAGGTGGAGCAATATTATCTTCTATTAAACCATAGACAAGAGAGATTGAATACAGTGGGCATCCTGAAGTTAATTATTCCAAGGTGCTCTCAGATGTGATACCATGGAAAAATAAGCATATACACCTATATTGTCACAGGCATACTGTAATACAGATGTAACGCATACCAATTCTGGTCTGGGACAAAGAGGGAACTTCCTAATAGGGGTAATAGTCCTCAGTCTTCAGTACAGTAGGAAAACACACAATGATATACTGTACCCATATGTAAGCTCTACTATCAGATATGAAGCTGGGCGGAGTTGCCTATGGATGGACAAACATTTTTTTATTTTTTTTAAAACACTCACCCACTCGATCAGTGGCATGCTTCATATCATTGGTTCCCATCCAGGTTCCTATAAATCAAGATGAGGTTGATTATATTCTAGGGAGCACTTATGAGATTGTTGGATGGGATCCTTATATGAAAATACTTTTAGAGATTTACTTCAATGTTGGGCAACCTAGGTAATATTAAAATATGAGAATGGGTGAGAACGAGAATTATTGCCCTTGCACCTCAAATGGTGTTGACATGTTTCAGCCTTTGAAGATGCCCTCTCTGGGTACTAGGTTTTCATCAGTAAAATGTCTTGGGTTTGGTCTAGAAAAGCCTCTTAGGAGGTACACCTCTGGGGTAAAAGCCATTTCTCTATTTAGAGTTAGTCCCAAATGTTGAGTAATATATGACCAATAAGCCCCCATTGGAGGACAGGTCCAGACCAAGTCAAATAAAACTTCAGTGGGTGCATTATAACCAGGGCAGGTCCCTGGGCCTCTGCCATATGTTTCAGGTATATTCCAAGGTGTGAGGTATGTCTATTGTGTATAATCGAACTGAATAAACTTTAGTCTAAGATTCCTAGATACCTTCTAGAGAAATGCCAGTATCCTATCCCATTCACTCACTTCAAATATGTGCCCTTGATTCTCCTGCTGCCTTGCCTTAATCCTACCCAAGTCTTTATGTACCTTCTTATTTAATGCCTTATAAAATCAGGTCACCAGACAACATCCAGCTCCCATCTTTACTAATAACTTCAAATCCCAAGTCGTTGGGTTTCTTCAGTGCCTGCTCCCATACGTTCTTGAATGCCAGGGTTGGGCCTCATATGTTAAGAATTGTCCAGGTGGCAATTCATATTCTTTAATGAAGGCATTTAGGGAGATAATGGTCACTGCCTAATAGCATGCCCCAACTATCATGACCCCCACTTCAGTTCAGTGTGTAAGCTGGTGCTCACTGAAGAAAGTAAGCAAACGCAACTAATGGCAGTGCAGGGGCATATGGGAGATATCTTGATGTCTTCTAAGACATCTCTTCCAGCATTTTATCCCTGCAGACAGAAATAACATATGCTGCCAGTTTTAATTTTAGCCTCTATTAGAAGCACTATTAAAGTGCACTAATTAGGTTTGTTCCTCACCCAGCCCATCTCCTTCGTATTCACCCCATCCAGCCACATCGCAACCCATTATAGCTGTACCGCCACGTAGTACATTCCATAATCTAGCTTCCCAGGCCACCCTCCGAAATTGGTCTCCTACATACTTCTACAGAAACACGTTGACAGCCAGTCTATGCTCAGTGAGTGCAACTGCTTGAACATAAAACCAGCGGCCCACAATCGTAAAATAATAAAATAATATAATAATCTGTGCAGCATGACCATTTTAGTCAAGGTCAGATGTGCCATATTCTGCAGGCGTAGGAAACTAGGAATCTCCAGAAGGCCATTCTAAACTTAAGTAATCCTAACAGCCCCCCCCCAATTTCCTTTTCTAAGGTCAGCAATGTCATGATAAATTTGTACCCCAAAGTATTTAAAGGTATGAGGGGCACAACCAAGTCCCGGTTCACCAGCTCCCGGTGACCTTCCCATTGCTGACACTGGAAAAACACGTTTTAGATTTATTATTCTTAAACCTAAAGATTAACCCAATTTCCAAGAACAGTTGCATCATTGGTGGCAGATCCATCTCCCCATTTTTGATGTGGGAGTAGGACATCTGCATTTAAGGATATGACATGCACATCCGTTCCAACAGTCTATCCCTCTCCCAACCTCTGTCCTACACATCGCACCTAATGGTTTAATCACATGTGGGAATAGGAGGGGATAGTGGGGAAACCTTTGATGTGTGCCCCTAAACAAGGTACTGCTGGAAAATATAATGTCCAGTCCTCACCCTAGCTGTTGGATTAGTGTAAGCCCAACCTCAACATGACTGCCTCTAGATAGTGCCACTGGATAGTGTCAAAGACTGTCTCCAGGTCAATGGAAATCACTATCGCACCAGAGTTAGATTCAGCCTTAGGCTCATGTAACACCCCATACAATCTTCAGAGATTAAGAGACGTGCTGTTTCCCTGCATAAACCTGTTTTGATATGCATGTACCAAGATGTTAAGACAGGGATACAATCTAATGGTCAGCACTTTGCTAAAGATTTTTAAATCAATATTGAGCATGGAGAGAGGCCTCCACGAGGACCCCAACATTTTCCTCAGGCTAGGTCCTCAATAGCCCTCCTTATCTATGCGGCAGAAATGTGACCGTCTAAACTCTTCATCTCCATGGGACTCAGAGCCCAAAGGAGCTCTGTCCAGGAAGGCATTTACCTCCCTGATCAGCACCTTCTTGGAGGCCCCATAAAGTTGTACATAAAACCTAAATAAGGTATAGGTAATATCTTGTTGATGGTACACAGACAAAATATCGAGTTTTAAATTTCGATATACAATTATATCGAAGTTTAAATATCGATGGGACAAAATATCGAAGGTAAGTAATATCGACAGTCTTAATATCGATATTAGTATGATATCAGTAATATCGAAGTTTTAAATATCGATGTCAATAATATCGAAATAAATAACTTCGATGTTACTAATATCAATTTTTAAATAAATTTAGTGTATATTATATTGTATTTATTATGTTTTAATATTTATTTTTAATGTAATTTAATTAAATATTGTCTTTTACTACTGTAGCGGGTTGTGGGTTTATAGGGGAATAGGGTGGGAAGTAATTTAATTATGTTAAATTAATTATTATTAGTAGGAATTATTAATTAATTAATTGAGAATTAATTTTTAATTAATTTTAATTAATTGATTAATTGATAAATATGTTCTGTAGCGGGTTATGGGTTTATAGGGGAATAGGGTGGGAAGTAATTTAATAATAATTAATTAATATATGTTTGTACATATTTTAATTAATAATTAATTGGTAATTAATTTATATTAATTAGTTAATTAATTAATATAATTTTGTACATATTTTTAATTATTAATTAGTTGGTAATTAATTAATATTAATTAGTTAATTACATTAATTAGAGTAATTTTTTTATATATAATATTTTGTTATTCTTAATTAATTAATTGGGAAAAATAATACTAAATATTAAATTAAATTAATTACAGCTAATGTGCTAATATATTTACTTTATTGTTATTGTTAATTAATAATTATTTGGTAATTAAATAATATTAATTAATTTTGGGTAAAGGAGTATTTTTAGGGTTCAGGGTCAGTTTTCAGTTCTTGGGTAAAGGGGTATTTTTAGGGTTCAGGGTCAGTTTTCAGTTTTTGGGTAAAGGGGTATTTTTAGGGTTCAGGGTCAGTTTTCAGTTTTTGGGTAAAGGGGTATTTTTAGGGTTCAGGGTCAGTTTTCAGTTCTTGGGTAAAGGGGTATTTTTAGGGTTCAGGGTCAGTTTTCAGTTTTTGGGTAAAGGGGTATTTTTAGGGTTCAGGGTCAGTTTTCAGTTTTTGGGTAAAGGGGTATTTTTAGGGTTCAGGGTCAGTTTTCAGTTCTTGGGTAAAGGGGTATTTTTAGGGTTCAGGGTCAGTTTTCAGTTTTTGGGTGAAGGGGTATTTTTAGGGTTCAGGGTCAGTTTTCAGTTTTTGGGTAAAGGGGTATTTTTAGGGTGCAGGGTCAGTTTTGGGTTTTTGGGGTACAGGGATATTTTTAGGGTTCAGGGTCAGTTTTGGGTTTTTGGGGTACAGGGATATTTTTAGGGTTCAGGGTCAGTTTTGGGTTTTTGGGGAACAGGCGTACAGGGTAAAAATATTTTTTTTTTACATTAAATCAATTAAATGAAATTAAAAAAAAGAAAATTACATTAAATTATTAAGTGTTTTATTTATTTTAAATGTATATGTATTAGTTTTAATTTTGTTTTAATATTTTTATTTAATATTTGTAAAATTATATGTATTTTAAAATTATTTTTACATTATTATTAATACATTTAAAAAAACGATATTTTTAATTTCGATATTTTTGTACTACGATATTATTTTTTTGATATTTTTGTACTTACCTTTACGAAGATATGACTCCGATATTTTTGATGTCGATATTTTTGTGCCGATATTTTTGTATTTCGATATTCTGTCTGTCGATATTATGTCAGACATTCCTTGTTGATAGTGCACAAACTGACTTGTGTCATTATTTGCATAATCAGAGCCCCACTACTTCGCTTTTAATTCTCCTTCATGTATTCTGGCGATATATTTTTTATAATTGGGACACCATAGCTTCTCAATAATCCATGCATATTGTTCATCACACTCCAAGCCTTGTCTTCCAAACAGGGTTTTAGAGTGACTCTAATTCCAATATAGGGTTTTGTTGAGGTTAATCAACTCGGTATCTAGCTCTTTCTGAATACCTACTGTCTTACCTATGCAGTGACACCGCACCACTACCTTAAATTTCAGAGGGCAGGTGTAGGGTAGTATAAGGAAATTCCTCTTTTTGCATTTTCACCCCCTTATTTTTGGACTGATGCTGCTGGTTTTTCGACTCTGAGAGTGCACTGAGGCCTGCTACCAGACTTCAGTGCCAGTGCTCTTAACCCTTAACAAACGTATGTCGAATTGGCTCTATGGAATTGTATAGTATTAACTTACTTATAAGTCCCTGGTATATGGTACCCAGGTCATGTAAGGAGAGTGTCCACACAGGGCTGCAGCCACGGTTGTGCCACCCTGACTGTGACGAAGAACAAAATGGCTCCCGGCCTGCCATTGCAGACTGGAAGGACAGTATGTACACTGCTAGTTTGACTTTGCCATTAAAACCAATGGCAAAGCCACCACTCCCTTAACATTATATATAAGATCCCCCTAAGGGAGGCCTATGAAGTCCTATGTCAGGAAGCTGTATGCTACTAAGTGTTGGAACCGGAGGTCTCTGGTTGGCACAGGTATGCACTTGTGATAAGCAAGGACCCTCAGCTCCACGTGAGGGCAAGGGAACTACTCCTTCGAATAACCCCTGCTCACCCTCTAGGTAGTGTGGCGTGAGCAGACAGGGCTAATCCTCAGGGCGATAGTAAGTTAAGCATTCATGATCACACACACAGTAAACCCACTGACCCACCACAAATGAACACCAGTCGTATGATCGTATCAAAAATACGTATACTTTATATAAAAGATAGATTCAAGCAGGATTATCACAAGACCAAATAACGTTTAGTAAATTGAGGTCACCAGAGTACAATAGGCAAACTTAGTCTTTCAGTGTTCGTTGTTTAGCAAGGTACGATGACAGGGAAATAAGAACGTTGCGGACCCTGGATCCGATATGAACTCGAGACGGAGTTCAAGTGTACCTTGCTGGTGGAAGTCCGAGGCGTTTCAGGTGCGGCTACTTGTGAGGGTGGACCTTGAACGATGCTGACGGTTCTCCAGAGGATCTCTCCGGCTCAATCCCCCTCGAGGAGCGAGGTGTAGCAGCTAGACTGTGGAGGGTTGCGGCGATCCGGGATCGGTGCAGCTCACGGTGCGAGGCGCCGTTCAGGCCTGCGGGACGTACTACTTCTTAGCACGCCGGGTCATGATTCGTGGATCTGTGAGGGGTGTTGAGTTCTCGGGCAGACGGGTGCAGCACCAGGCTTCCGGTACCACGGTACGGGGAGGCCTTTCTTAAGGTGCGGCACGGGCCTTGGTATGCAGGAGCGCAAAGCGAGATAGTCTGGTACGTTGCGACGTACGGACCGTCTGAGGCTATGAGATGCTCTCCGTGCAGTTTCCGGCTGGAGAAGATGAGAGGTGCGAAGCTCGCTCAGTAAGCGGCGAGGTGACAGGAGAGCAGGCGGCCCGGCACTGAGGCGGAGAGCGGCTCAGGGATGAGGGGGGCTCTCTACGGCGGGGCGACCAAGCTCCGAGCTGTCACGGCCTGGGAGAGGGCGAAGGCACTAGAGTCACAACTCTGGCGAGGGAATAAGAACTGAGGTCCAACAGCAGACGGGCACAAGCAGATAGAACCCAACTGTCCTGGGGTTCCGTTCAGGGGGCAAGCTCTCGATCAAGCCCTTGGAGATCGTTTCAGGCACAAGTCTACAAAGTCCTATCTGGTCCTTTCCTCTCCGTTCTCAGCAAGGCACCATTGCAGGCCAGTCTTACAGGATACAGACTGGTTTCCGTCCTTCAGCTTCTCTTGGTCCTTCTAGTCAGGCAGAGGTTCGTCGTGGTCAAAACTGGATCTGATTTGTAAGGAGCGGAGCTCCTATATTTATACTGCATTTCTTTTGTCTTTGCAGGCCAGGGGGCCTGAGCCTGGTTCAACCCGGTTCTTAAGTACTTTGTTGACAGGACGCTGCCGTCTTCTATCAGGGTGCAGGGCAGAGACATCAGACGCTCCGCAGGAGGTGGAGCCAGCATTGTGGTGGTGGAGCACAACCCTTCAGAGTCAAGGACTACTCCGCCCACCCATCCTGGTGTAAGCATCTCATTCACCACCTTGAGCACCCGACTATCCCCCGGGAATCTCCCAGCCCTGTCACTCACACAAACCCAGACAGCAGATACACATCCTGGCAGAGGCGGGCTGAACAGTTAGGCGAGCAAAGGCTAACTTTCTAAAAGTAGCATTTGCAAACACAGGATATTAAAATAAACCTTACTAAAGGAAGTATTTTATTATTCTGAGTTCAGGCATACTAAACTCGACTTGCTACCGTGTTCCCTGAGCCTGCCGGGACTATAGTGCGTAGTAGCTCCGACAGCTCTTCTGGCCTAAGAGAACTGGTAGCCCTTCAATAGTGAAGAACGAGAAAGGGCGGTAATTCACTATTAAGTCATGCCACACTCTAGGCTTGTCCTACCTTACGCTTACAATGCACCCTGCCCGTAGGCCTACCATAGGGGTGACTGATATGAAGGTGAGGGAAGGTTCTGGGACTGGTAAGTGTGGACACTTGCACAGTCAGCGTGACAGTACGGGACTGTACGCAGGGTCAGCAATGGCGGACCCGAGACATATCTTACGAGGCCGCTTCTGTGAGTGGCGCAACCAGCGCTGCAGGCCCACTAGCAGCATTTGTATCTACAAGCCCCGGCACGCCTCGTGCACTTTACTGGGGACTAACAGTAAACCAAATAATCCAATCGTGGAAATCAATTACACATCCACTTTACATTGGGAGCACTTGCACTGTGGCACAGATTGGCCGTGGCGCAGTGCCCTGAGCATCGAACACCAGTAAAACATCGGAGGCACATCAGCAAAAAGTGGAAGGGAAACTCAGGCCAAGGTGCCAGGTCTAACACTAAGTCAAATATAAATCTGTTATATGTCTTAACAGCAACTCCTCAAAATTAATGTTTTGCTGGGCAGCCGTTAGTATCCACATTGGGTAACACAGGGTTACCAGCTGGCTCCCCAGGCTGACTAACTTCTGAATGGGGCAAACACAAGGAGATGATGGATGGAGTGCTGAAACTTTTCGAACACTCACACCCAGTCACAGATCTGGGTTGAATCCACCATCATTCTTTAGCTCACTACACCACCCCAGTTCAGACACAGCTATATACAAAGCACTCTTGACCCTGTGCCTCATGGGTACAGTTCAGCCCAAACTGCCAAGCCATGTCTTCCCTGGACCGGAAACAAGCATCCTGGGACTGGTTTTGGGTTAACACCCCTCATCGGCCAGGCTAGCTTGAATCCAGTGGAAAAGTGAGCAAGGGACCCACTCATGGGCATACCCTGCCAACTTAGGGCGAACAAAGCAAACACAAGGAGATGATGGATGGAGTGCTGAAACTTTTCTAACACTCACACCCAAGGGTATGTAGCCCAGAGGTAGCCACACCTCTAGGGTGGGCTACCAAGCTTCAGGCAGCTGAGGGGATCCCAAAATTGTGATTGTGGCTATAGTGGTGCACTGTGGGATAGAAAGATGCCACACTTTGCAGGAAACACCTCCCTAGGAGGATCCAGTATTCTATTGGCTGATGTCTGTATGATCCCCTCAGGGCACTATATTGGGATAAATATGGCATCACTGGCATGCTGCTTGCCAGATCACTCTTGACTTGAAGAAAGAACCAAAGAAGGACTGCGCTGCTGACCTTGAAACTACACAGAGAGAGGCTGCAGCATCAAGTGGACTGCATCTATGGTGCCCCCTGTTAATCCCTGCACCTTGTGGCAGGCACCTTGAGGTGCCTTCCACGTGGTGCAGGGATTAACAGAATCTCTAATTTCTTAATGGGAGCTTGTGTTACGGCCGGTTTATGGCCACAGTATAAGCTTCCATAGAGAAATGGGAGTATGCGACCGCACCATGTGCGTTTGCATTGTAATACTGAGGTCTGTACCGCCGACTGGAGGTCGGTCGGTCCAGAATCCACGATGATGTTGGTCGGAGGCAACTCTGACCAACATCATAATCAGGGCCTTAATGTTTACAAATTATTGCTGTGTTTCTTTCTTGTTGTGTGACGTTCTTATTTTGTAGTTTGGTGTTATATGTTTTACACATTGTTCCTTTGCTCAGCCCTTCTGCTCCAAGCCATAGCTGCTCAGGGTTGAGCTCAATGTTTACAAATGAGGCTCACTGGACCCAATACAATGTTTGCTAGTGTTTTACACGATAAGACCCCACAGCCATATCATATAATGTACCCAAAACCTCACAGGTAGCATCAGCAGAAGATGTTCCCATCACAGGACAGGTACAAATTGGACAACAGCAGGGCAAGCTATACTTCCTTACCGAACAGGGGCAGTATGGGAGTAGAAAATCGAGCCTCCATCTCTCAAAAAAGGGCAATATGCTCAGTCTCACAATTCTGGCAGAACAGACATAGCAGGGAAAATTAGTCCAAGCTTTCATCACTCATAGAACATGCACAGTTAAGGGATGAGTGATGTGTAAGTTTCAGATAGATCTCTGAGGAACAGTGCTTAACTCACTGAGAAATGTGTAAGTGGATGAGTGAGTAAATATGTGAGTTCTGATACTATTCTTACTTAGTTACTATTCAAAGTCAGTATCCTGAAAGTCCTGATGCTGACGTTTGGAGGCTTACTGTTTATATTGATTGTTTGGTATTTCATGTATTGAGAAGTAGCTGTTACCTAGGAAGGCATTTTTGGGGGAATAGCTTAACCACCAACCTAATTAACTATGTTCTTGACAGGCACATAGGTGCTAAACTCTTCAAAAAGGTTTTGACTGTGTCCACCCCAGTCTCTGAGCAATCCTAGTCATGGTGCTGGCACTGTTCAAAACTTTTAGGTCTGCCATTGATGAGGTTGATTGAAGACTATGAAGACATTTAATACCACCACCACAACCTTCTGAGCAGAGATTAGGGCACTAACACTTGTTTATTTATAAACTAAGCATTAAAATAGGAATGCCTATGGCTTCTGCTGTCAAAATTTGATCCTACCTGGTTTTAATTAAATAAATCCCAAATCTAGGTAAGCTTGTAGTCTCTGTAAAATTGATATCATAAAATTTAATTGTCTCATGTTTTATGAGTTTCTGGAGCATGCACACAGAGGTATTTGATGTGTATGAATGTCACAAATAACAGATGATAGTGATGGGCATGCCATTTTTCCATCTATCCTTCCTAGCCCCATATACTGACATGCAAGGCCCCCGTCTGTTATGTGGGCCTGAAGGGAAACATTTACGGTATCTCTTCATACTTTCATATTAGGGATCTGGAAGCAGTCATGTAGGACATCTCGCCACCTTATCCTCCTAAAGCTTCTTTGATACTGCCATGCAGAGTGTGTCTATATTCATTCAAGAGACCTGGACAGATATGCAGAGTATCTGTCCCATTTTATATACGTATCTGCATTGTAGCTCTCCAACAGCCTTAAGGGCTCTGGATACAAACATTTATAAGATTTGTACATCATATTAAGAGCCTCAGATATTGAAAAGTACAACATCTTTCCATTCATCCATCCTAGCATCCCATGACACTAAAATGTAGATAAAGTATTCCATCCATTGAATCTTTTAGCAATATATCCTTCCATCCATCTATCTAGCCATCCATTCATCCATCCATCCATACATACATGGAGTACTGAATACACCAGGCATGGGATCTACCATTCCATTGTTGGGGCCCATGAACATTGACATTGGTCATGACTATATACATCCAAGGAACCTCGTGCCACTTATATATAGGGAATTGCTATATCTTAAGGCCATTAAACGTTACTCTCATGCCAAAGCATGCAGACTTGGGCAATCTCTCCCAAACCATTACCTTTATTGCAACTTAGGCTATTGTACTATATGCTTGCATTACCTCTCGATCTGAGGGTCCTCTGGTCTCGGTGGAGATGGTCTTCATTGTGTAGGAGCTGCGATTAATGTCAGGAGCTGAGGCACATGCAAATAAAAGTGAGAAAAAGGGGTTGAGGAGAACAATTCAAAAGAAAGAGAGAAGTAGCATATCTGAAAATGAATTGTGCATTCTCAGAGAGAACATATTTCAGGTACATTCTGAAATAAGATAAGTGATGTCCCTAAACCATTTCTATGCAAGGGAAAGTTACATACTTGCTTGGCAGAGTGAGGGGTGGGTCACAGGCAAATCTCCATGTCAGACTCATTAATCGCAGTAATCACGAAGCACTCTGCCTTGCCCTAAAGCACTACAAGTCTTTTTCATCTTGTTTGGAATGCAAGATTGGTGTAGGGTGATTATCTGACAGTACAATTAGCCTTTTTATCACCACTAGAGATCATTAGACAGGACCCAGTCATTATAAGTTCAAACCCCTGCCCTGAGTAAGGGTTATGACACTTGATTTCATTGATCCTGAAGAAACACCACAGATTCCTCCTGGACCACGAAGGCGTGAAACATGTCGACCTCCTAAGCACCTTACACAAGTTTGCCACACTTTATAAAATTGTCTTGACAATCTACACAAATCTGTTTTTAACCCTCCCAAGGCGATCCCTGATTAAATATATCTCCCGGTACCTCTTAGGTAGTTTTAAAGCACTTTTTTTACAACACTCATTTCAGAGTCCCCACACACCCGCAAGCAATCATGGCTAAAATAAAAGATCTCTGTTAAAGAGCTCTCTCATGGGGCCCAAAGGGAAGTGCAGCACCGGCCCCACGAGGAGCTGAGCCTGATGATGAAGCATGGCACCCACATGTGATGGCAATACCTGCCAATAAAGAAGACCATCTCACTTTGTATAAACGCTAATCAGACATCTTCTGTATAGGAACAGCTACTCCCTTTGTTTGTCTCGCCCTCTCTCTCTCTCTCTCTTCGAAGATCACCTCACTTTTTTTAAACTTCAACCAGATATCTTCTGTATAGGAACAGCCACCCCGTGCAGACACGCTAATGCTGGGTGTTCCTTGCAGCTGAACTTGTGGCCGTTTGTGGCTCACCTGGGAACGTTTTCCCTTTTGTGCTCCTGCGCACCTCACAGTCCCATGACTCAGTCGTCCTTGCTTCCCCTTTGTGGCAGCGCACTAAGTCTCTGCCCGCACCTCCGCCCATTACGCTGAGCGTGTGTGCCCGCTCCCAAATTGTCTGGCCTCACAGTCTTCAAATGCGGCACAGCCGAACTTTTCCCTTTTGTGCTCCTGCGCACCTCATAGTCCCGTGACTCAGTCGTCCTTGCTTCCCCTTTGTGGCAGCGCACTAAGTCTCTGCCCGCACCTCCGCCCGATTACGTTGAGCGGGTGTGCCCGCTCCCAAATTGTCTGGCCTCACAGTCTGCAAATGCGGCACAGCCGTCCTGCCGTGCACATTGTGCCCGGTGTCTTCTGTTTGGCCTCGTACTTTCACGCACTTCAACAACACGGCGTGTACTTTCACACACTTCAACAACACAGCGTGGTGCACTGAGACGCCACACGCTGCATCAACTACATCCGACGGCGTACTCAGACGCCACTCATTTTCAACGTGACAGAACACTATTCTCACGCTTCAAACGTAATACAATGCTGAACGCACACGCCCATCTCGGAGGTGGCGCTACATCCAACGGACTACTTTGTCCCACAACGTGCTTTGTCCCTTCCAAACTACACTTTGCGCTGGTGTATAGCCTATATCCATCTGCTTTGCCTCACCTTTCCAATGCTGTATGCAGTGTTCCGGTTGGCGCAGTGGTTCCGGAGCTTACCCGCCTCAAACGTTTGGTCTCTTTCTTTACATTATCAGTATGGATATACTTTTCCGCCGAGCATTAAACAATGCACCGATGCACTCCCTCCAACGAAATCACCACTCTGAATGTATTGCAAGTAGGATTAATTTATTTCATTCTAGCATAGTGAGCCAAGAAAGAAAAACCCAACACATTTCAGCGAACGAATCGCCTTGCTCACCGTGAACAAGACGATCCGTTGGAGGGAGTGCATCGGCGCATTTTTTAATGCTCGGCGGAAAAGTATGTAGATTCAGGGCGACCTCAGGCCCTGTGATATATATATATTCAACAGGGTTTCCCCAGAGGGGAGAGTGGAGTCGCAGAAAGAAACAGGCAATAATCGTTCATCTGGTGCAATTTTTCAATTTAATTCATCAATCCATCGGGGGTCATAAAACAATATAGCAACCAACGCGTTTCGACAGCGTCCGCTGTCTTGATCACGGTCAGTGTACTGTGTGTAGCTCAACAGTTATATGGAACCAACAAACAACATAATTAGACACGCCCCCTTGTCACATGTTACATGACTTGCATGCTTGGAATTCTGGGACTCGTAGTTTAGTCTTGTTTTAGTGTATATAATACTTATTCAAGATGACCAGTTATGAGGGCATTGTGATTATGGTAATTGCTAAGTGATTGGCAGATTGGTTGGGGTGATCTATTCATTAATAGTCCCCCTCTGCCGATGTTGGTTCTATAACCGGTTTTGTCTCAGGGAGTATAGCCCTCCAGTGGGCATAGTATTCGCAATTTGACATTTTAATTGATAATTAAACAACCAGGGTATAGCCCTCCAGTGGGCATTTCTACATGGGCATGATATTCGCAATTCAACATGTTAATTAAACAAACAATTGAGCAAAGTATAGCCCTCCAGTGGGCCTTTCTACATGTCATCATCTATTGCTACTAATTATGTACTTTCCTGAGTGAGCTCAAAACAAGGGTGAAAACTGGTGGGGAATGAAAAATTAATAAAACTGGGACAAATCTCATTAAAATATGGTACATGACAGGCGGGAATTTTCGGAAGTCAATTTAGTCCATTTATAAGTGTATGTAAAGCTCCTCCGATTGATTTAACCCTAATGGGGTCATGGTTCTGAAACCAAGGATATGTTTAGATTCCTTGCGTCGTAGCTGTTTTTCATTGTGTCCTCCTCTGGGTGATGGATTCAGTGTCTCAATGCCCCAGAAACGCAATTGCTTCCAGTCTCCATTATGATCTGACTCCATGTGTTTAGCAACTGCGTTGCTTCTGTCTTTATGCACAGTTGCACGGACATGCTCAAGGATACGTTTTTTTAATTCGCAAATTGTGCTTCCGATATACCTTAGTTTACACGGGCATTCAATCATGTATACCGTGTATCTGCTGTTACAAGTTATACATTCATTGATTTTCCAGATTTTTTTGTCAGGCATAGTTATTTCCTGGGTGGGTTTGGCAATTTCACAGGCTTTACAATGGTAGCACTTCACGAATCCCTTTGTTTGTAGCCAATTTTTCTTTTTCACTGTTGACTGGAAATGGCTGTGAACCAATTGGTCCTGGAGGTTTTTGGCCCTCCTGTAAGTCACTGTCAGGTGTTTACCCATCCTTTTGCCTATAATAGGGTCCAGCTGTAGAATCTTCCAATTTTTCTTCAAGATTTGATTTAGTTGTTTTGTTTCCCTACTGTACGTTGTGATTAGCCTGATTGGCTCCTCCTCCATTTGAGTGGGGATTTCCTTTGGTTTTAGGCTGTCCGGTCTTGAGGTCTTATTTGCTCTTTCCCAACAGTGTCTTATTGTATGTTGATTGTATTGTCTCTTTTGGAAACGCATTGCAGAGTTTTTACTTTGTTTTTGCCATTCCCCTTCTTCGCTGCAGATTCTTCTAAGTCGAAGGAATTCCCCGTAGGGGATACTTGATATTAGGGACTGCTGGTGGAAACTGGTGGCTTCTAGTGTGGCGTTTGTGGCTGTACTTTTTCGATGCAAGGTGGTCTCCATTTTATTGTTTTTGATATATACTTCAGTGTCCAAAAAGATTGCTTTATTTGGACTGATGTTGTGAGTAAATGTTATGCCGGGTGTACTCGAGTTCAGTATTTCAAAATACTCAAGAAATTTTTCCTCCCCACCGTTCCATATCAAAAACAAGTCATCGATAAATCTCTTCCAGATTATGATGTGCTGCGTGAATGTTTGTAATTTTGCATTCCAGGCCACTGTCCCTTCCCACCATCCCATGGCAGTGCAGGCGTAATTTGGGCTAAAGGAGAAACCCATAGCTGCTCCGTTTTTTTGCCTGTATACAGAGTCCCCAAACAAGAAGATGTTGTTATGTAACAGATATTGAATCATCTCCGTCAGCATGTTGTTATGATTCAGGTAATGTATGTTGCGTTCCTTAAAGACATGTTTGCAAGCATTTAGACCCATCTCGTTATCAATGTTTGTATATAATGAAATCACATCCAGTGTGATCATTATGAATTCCGGCTGCCAAGTTATGAGCTTGAGGTTACACAAAAAGTCGGTGGTGTCCCTGATGTAGGATTTCAGCTGTTTTACATGAGGATTTAGAAAAAAGTCAATAAAGTTAGACAGCGGTTCCAGGAAGGAACCATTTGCCGACACTATAGGTCTCCCTGGTGGCTTCGTGGCATTTTTGTGGATCTTGGGTAGGAAATATATTGTTGCTGTTTTTGGGAAGTCGACAGTTAAGTATTTTTTCTCATCTGAGTCTAGTAATGATGCATTTTCCCATTGTCTTATTTTTCCATCCAAAACCCTCTTTGTGTCATCTGTTGGATTTCTGTCCAGTTTCTCATAATAGTGTGGGTTATTCAATTGGGTCAAGGCTTCCTCAATGTATAATTGGCGATCCCATAGGACGATGTTCCCGCCCTTATCGGCCATTTTTATTTCAAAATTTGAGTTGGTTTTGAGTAATGCCAGAGCCCGTCTTTCACTTTTAGAGAGATTATCATTGTTGTTGGTTTTAATGTTGATTGTATATAGGTCATGAATGACCGCCTCCTGGAATAAGTCTATTTTGTTGCCCGGTGTAAGTTGGGGGTAGAATTTGGATTTAGCTTTTAAGCCACTAGTGCCTGCTCCCAGTTGTGTTATGGCTGACTCCAGATGGATATCCGTGCCCTCTTCCGCATTTAAGTTTAGTACCGTTAGGTATGCTTCAGATTCCTTGGCCAATAAAGTAGATATTGGTTTGGGTTGATTTTTCGGTATTTTGGGTTTGTTTTCCCTTTCCGTGAAGAATTTTGCCAGCTTGATTTTTCGGATATACAAGTATAGGTCAATCCGTGTCTGAGCTATATCTATGTGTGCGGTAGGGCAAAAGTTTATTCCCTTCTTTAGTAAAGAAGTTTCAGCGTCTGAGATTTCCGTTCCCGAGAGGTTGATTATTTGCAATTCCTCATTCATTTCCCCCTCTTTTGTTTCATCAGTCTGGTTTCTGTGGCAACTTTTTCGTTTGTAGTGGTTTCGCCTGCGGCCCCTCCTGGTGTGGGTTTTGAGAATCTTGGTTGCCATGTTCTTCCTCTTCCCCTTGCTCGGCCACGTGTATTTCTTTGCGCCCCGTGGCTGTATTCCCATTGTCGTTGCGACAGGACTAGGCGCATATCCCCTAAAAAAACTTTTTGTTGGGGGTCCAGATTGGCTTCTTCCTCACTGAGGTCAGCTGATGTTAGTGATGCCATGCTGGATGATGAACTCGCTAGATTTGTTCTTGGTGGTCTAAAGGGGTCGTATTTTCTGGCGTATGTAAATATGCGACCTTGTGCATAATCGTTGGCATCCCTTTCAAATTTGGTTTGCTTTCTTATTCTCACTTCCTCCTCATGTTTTTCTATTTGTTTGTTTAGGTCCTCTTTAAATTTGGTCATTTCGGTATTGAGTTTTAAGCCTTCAAGTTCTGTTTCCAGTGCTCTTAATTCCTCTTTTACCTTTTCCAGTGCTACCTCAATGTGTTTTACCAGTATTTTTATCAGACCTAATGAGGAGTTTATAGTGTGTTCCCCCCACTCCTGGAGTAGGTCATTTGTTACATCCTGTTGGCTCGGCATTATCAATATGCGTAAACCACGGGGCACTCTTTCAACTTCCAGGTATTTTTGTAAAGAGATCAGTTCCCATGATTTATTTATCTCTTTTTTGTTCAATTTTTCCCAAAGACGTAGTTTTTCCTTCGTGTCGTTTTTTCCTTGGTCCTTATTACTTTCAATAGGCTTATTTGTGTTGCTTTTGTCAAACATAGTAGTGATTAGTTCCTTCCTTTTAGCTTCCCGCCTGTCCATGATTCCTTTCTCCTTTGTTTAGATCCCCCTATAGTGGATACACAGTAATTCAACTTTGTTTGTAGAAGAACGAGCCTGTTTCTGCTCAAGCGTTTCCTGTTTATTGCTCTTGCCCACAGTTTTTGATACCTGACTCCTTCGTCAGCATACAGTAGCAGTCTCAGAGATATCGGGCAATTTAATTAAACAGTTCTGAAAGCTCGAGCACCAGATAGCCGGTTTACGCTTCAGTGTGTCTCATGAATTCAGTTGCATTTTACCAAACATACCAGCGGCACAGGTTTAATCAGCGTACTCCAGCAACCGGACACTTCTTACCTTGGAGTCATCCCTCCGCGGCTGAAGCTCGGATGCCTTCTTCCGCCGATCGCGCGGTGCCGGGTGAGTCACTGCGTTAAGGATTTCCAATTACCGGCGAGCACCTCGGGGGACAATCCATGCACAACACTTGGCTCCCTTTTCCCTCCGTTAGGCGCTGCTTGGTTCTGGTCGCGTTACTCCTGCGGTCGAGCCAGACCGCTATGAATTCAACAGGGTTTCCCCAGAGGGGAGAGTGGAGTCGCAGAAAGAAACAGGCAATAATCGTTCATCTGGTGCAATTTTTCAATTTAATTCATCAATCCATCGGGGGTCATAAAACAATATAGCAACCAACGCGTTTCGACAGCGTCCGCTGTCTTGATCACGGTCAGTGTACTGTGTGTAGCTCAACAGTTATATGGAACCAACAAACAACATAATTAGACACGCCCCCTTGTCACATGTTACATGACTTGCATGCTTGGAATTCTGGGACTCGTAGTTTAGTCTTGTTTTAGTGTATATAATACTTATTCAAGATGACCAGTTATGAGGGCATTGTGATTATGGTAATTGCTAAGTGACTGGCAGATTGGTTGGGGTGATCTATTCATTAATAGTCCCCCTCTGCCGATGTTGGTTCTATAACCGGTTTTGTCTCAGGGAGTATAGCCCTCCAGTGGGCATAGTATTCGCAATTTGACAATACTTTGCTCAATTGTTTGTTTAATTAACATGTTGAATTGCGAATATCATGCCCATGTAGAAATGCCCACTGGAGGGCTATACCCTGGTTGTTTAATTATCAATTAAAATGTCAAATTGCGAATACTATGCCCACTGGAGGGCTATACTCCCTGAGACAAAACCGGATTTTAACTATGCGTGCGGTAGAGTACGGCAGGAACTCAGATCAGGAACTGCATTACTACCTGGGTGAATAAATTGGAATATTATACTGACAATTTAAAGCATTTCTTAGATAGATGTGTTAAGCACAACTGAATTGTATAAAATGATTTTACCATCACACATCTAAATGAACCCTCTCACTATAGGTTTAAACATAATGTATTAATATGCTAAGATTGTCAATGTCACACAACTTTCTAATATGAAACAATTATTACTGTGCAAATAGATTATGGATGAACTTATAATCAGGATGACATTTACCTTGTTTGGGACATTGGTTCACATGCGTGGCAGTATTGTATCTTGTGTCTTGGTGTTACAAAACAGCTATTGCAATTAAGTAGTTGTTTGATCACAAATTCCCTTCACAACTACATGGGAAGGGAATTTGTGATCAAACAACTACTTAATTGCAATAGCTGTTTTGTAGTCTACATGATTAAATGCATTTGTGGCAGTTTCTACATAGGTAGCACCATAAGAATGCTAAAGGATAGGATTTTTGAACATGTAAGAGCCATCAAACACCAAGACACAAGATACAATACTGCCACGCATGTGAACCAATGTCCCAAACAAGGTAAATACAAAACAATTAGCTTCTGCGCAATAGATCAGGTGAAAAATGATCCGAGAGGAGGTAATAGGGAATTGGCCTTGAGACGCAGGGAAGCGTCATGGATTTTAACTATGCGTGCGGTAGAGTACGGCATGAACTCAGATCAGGAACTGCATTACTACCTGGGTGAATAAATTGGAATATTATACTGACAATTTAAAGCATTTCTTAGATAGATGTGTTAAGCACAACTGAATTGTATAAAATGATTTTACCATCACACATCTAAATGTACCCTCTCACTATAGGTTTAAACATAATGTATTAATATGCTAAGATTGTCAATGTCACACAACTTTCTAATATGAAACAATTATTACTGTGCAAATAGATTATGGATGAACTTATAATCAGGATGACTTCCAAAATACGGATGACCGCGCGCTACACGGAAGGGATTCTGCCGCCCCGGGACTCCACAATATTGGGAGGTAAGGACAGCACACGCTATGGGTCCGTCAGGCACAGCCTGATTACAATTGCGACTGAGTTATTCTAAATAGGAATCAGACTAACGCGAGCCTGTATTTTGATTTGGCAGCGGGAAGCGACTTCACTCCATTAATAACACTGGAGGAAGGACACTACTATTGTGTATGTATATATCCGGAATCATACCAATATTACCGATATACGGAGAACATTAAGAGTTACCGTTCTGAAGGTAAGCTCCATACCTCACATTGGCAAGACGTAAACCAAATAAATGTTGCCTCAATAGACTGGACTAGTATAAAATATATTTGTTCTTGTAATTTTAGCGTCCGCATTAACACAGACCAAGATCCAACAAGAAAGGATTGCCCACGCCACATAAGGCTGGGCCGGAAATATAACCAGCCAGAAGGTATGTCCTTTATTACTGGCACGGTTCGAGAATATAATATTGGTATAAATGTGAGATATTATGTGGACCAGGCAGGGAACTCAATATCCTTTATAAATTGGTCATTTTAGGCACATAAGTCCAGAAGAAATTGATATCAGGTAAGCCTGAGTACTCATTTACTCAGCATCTTACTGACTGAGAGCACCTATTCTAATACACGAACTGGAATGATTTAAATGACCCGGCACCATTAATCACGAAAATACTCACAAATCAGGTTGACGATAACTGGGGTGAGCACAAATCAATTGACTTTATTCTATCTTAGCACAATATATGCTAGTGGAACTATCACGAACTGTGGGGTTTTTCTCCTTTCCTTTCATCGCTCTAATTTGAGATCTCTCCAGCCGTTTCTCTATGGGAGATGACCTATACTCCCATACCCCCCTCTTTTCCTCCCCCAATGTATGGCATTATATTGCATGAAAATATACATGACTAATGTAATCTCCTACTTGCTTTCATGTATATGAGATGACCTAATGTATATTTGATGATCATGAGATAATTGTATCTCGCAACTCCAATATATCTTTTGTATTGTATCTTTTCCCAGCCCTGATGAAGTCGTGGGTTTCCGCCCAAGCGACGAAACACGTGTTGGCTGGACTGAGGGAAAGCCTTTGAGATTAAAAGAACCTTAATTGACTTCATTTGCGTAATTGTGGAATTTCATAAACTATACTATAAGCCCTTTTTGAATCTTTTTTGTTGGTGTGATAGGTTCTGTACTGAAACCTGAATGTATTTAGCCAAAAACCTGAGCACACAATCATATGCAAGCATTGTTTTCATAAATTATTTCAAAACATTCATGGTTAATCTTGGTTGTTGTTTTTTTCTTTCTTCATTTAGCCAACACGTGTTTCGTCATGTAAGGACTAACACCACCATTCTGGTTGCCATCTAGGTAAGTACATTTTTATTGTTTGGTCAATTAAAACCTTGACAATATAGACACGTATAAAAAATAGAAGTTAAAACAATAAAAAGGAAACAGTCACATCACATCAATGAAAAAGTTAAAACAAAGAAAATGGTAGGATTTCATTATTCAACACATTTTTTACCACATTATTGATCCTCAACTGAGGTCAGTCCTAATAACGAACTTTTGTGTGCCTGTGCAAAAACTTTGAGAAATTTACAGTTTAATAGTGTGTCCGATGGATTTAAACATGCTATTATTGCAGCTCTACAGGACCTGATGCCTCTATCTTTAAAAGTGCGTCTGAGAAGAGTGGCTTGAGCATTATGGAGTTGATTGCATATACGAATTACATGAATGAAGTCTTCTTTATGATAACCGCAGTCGCCTTGATGTTGGCCCTTTGTATACCCATAGAGGCTGATCCGCTATTGTTGGTAATTTTCTGAAGCGTATAGCCATTAATTGTTTTTTCAAGTGAACAGAAAATGCTGTGTTCATAAAATGGGCTGGTGCAAGTGCCTTTTAATTGTTGATCCCCATCCAGGCATGCGACCTTGTCCAGAAAATGTTTTTGTCTATTAGTAGTGAGTGAGTTTTTGCTACTTTATTTATTGTTCGTTTAAAGGACTGGTATGGCAGGTTTTTATTCCATAAATCATTTGTACAGGTTATAGACAAGGATTTATTTAGATATTGATTATAGGGGGATTTTCTGTTATCTTCTAATTCTGTCCAGAGGGCTTTATTAATTGGTGATGTGGTTGCATTCTGTTTCAGCTGGTACCAAAGCTTTACAGTGGCATACATTCTCCCTATGTTTTCATTTCATTCTGGTTGCAGTGTGCTTACACAACACAGCCTCACTGAAGCTGTAACATAGTGTTGTTCTTAGGTCACATTATGTGATGTTACCATGTGGAAACCCATGCCAAGCAGTTCTTAAAACAATTAAATAATCATTTGTTTGTCGGAATGATAACTTCATTATTTTATACATACAGCATTGTTCCAACTCATGGAAATTAGTGAGATTGGGCTTGTCAAGAATCTAAAGTCCCACTAAGCGTATTTATTTTTTGTGATTCTATTCATGAAATTGATTCTCGAAAGTGGTGGTATTTTCAAATTCCACCTACCTTCTTCATTTATTGTCAACTCGAAATATTCAGCCTGTATTATATATATATTGCAAAAATATCAGCAACTCTGATATAGCATCTATGATACAAAACTGCACGTAGTAACTCCCCTTGTTAATATAAACCTACCTGGCTGCCGGTTCTACTTCTGTCCTGGTGCAGTTCTAGTTGGGTTTGGAACTCTTAGTTTGTTGTTCGTCTGTAAATATTCTCACCTAATTATAGCTTTCATTTATTATGCCATTTAAGTTAAAATCACCTCAAATGGTGTTTATGAATCAATTCTTACCCGTCTTGATCGTTTTATCTAAATTTGTGTAACTGTCCACTTTTTGTCTTCTCCTTAATGTGCTCCCATATCAGGTAATGTACATATATAAAGTGAAAGTAACAGGGAAAATTCCGCCGTTAATTTGTGGGTTTACTATATTGCCTTGCTAATCCTGTTGTTGGTGCTTATTAGTTTTCATTTCTTACCTGCAGGCGAGTATGCATGCAAAGTTCCGATTGTCGTCCTGTATTCTTAAACATGGGAGTGCACCTGTGACCTCCCTCTCCATTTACCAGCACCCTCAGCGTGAGTGTAAGGAGAAGACAAAAAGTGGACAGTTAAGCAAATTTAGATAAAACGATCAAGACGGGTTAAAATTGATTCATGAATACCTTGTCTATCAATCAATCAAATAATCAATGAGGGGATTCTACAGCACGCTACTCACCCATGAGGGTCTAAAGGCACTGGGGGGAGGGAGGTGAGCAGCTCCATTCAGTGGAAGAGCCAGGACTTGATTGTCTTCTTGAAGATGTTCAGAGAGGGGGACCGTATAATGTAGATCGGGAGCTCATTCCAGGTCTTGGCCGCAATGTAGGAGAAGGCTTTTCCACTTGCTTTGGCTCTGCAGATGCCTGGAGTGTTGGTGAGGGCGAGGTCGGCGGATCGGAGATTTCTCTTGGGTACGTGGAAAGAGATTCTCTCATTGGGGTATTGGGGTCCGGTGTTGTGGAGGCATTTATAGGTGTGGGTGAGTACCTTGAAAGTTATTCTCTTCTCAATGGGGAGCCAGAGGAGGTTCTGAAGGTGTTGGGTGATTTGTTTGTGTTGAGGGATGTCAAGGACGAGTCTGGCTGTGGTGTTCTGTATTGACTGGAGTTTGCGGAGCAGAGACTTGTTGATCCCGGCGTAGAGGTCATTGCCGTAGTCCAGTCTGCTGGTTATGAGTGCATGGGTGACGGTCTTTATCGATTCGGGGGGCATCCATTTACAGATCTTTTGGAATATGCGGAGGGTGTTGAAGCAGCTGGAGGTGACAATGTTGACCTGTCGGGTCATGGAGAGGGAGGAGTCGAGTACGATGCTGAGGTTTCGGGCATGGTCCATGGGGGTGGGAGGGTTGCTGAGGGCGGTGGGTCACCAGGTGCTGTCCCATGCTGAGGGGAAGGGTCCGAGGATGAGGACTTCTGTCTTGTCTGAGTTGAGCTTCAGGCAGCTGCTGCTTATAAAGGATGTGACGTCCTTCCTTCCTTCCTTCCTGGAAGTTGAGTTGGTGGTGATGGGGTCCTTGGTGAGGGAGAGGATGAGCAGGGTGTCATCAGCATAGGATACTATGTTGAGTCTGTGCTGTCTGACAATGGCGGTGAGGGGGGCCATGTAGACGTTGAAGAGCGTGGGACTGAGTGACGATCCTTGGGGTACTCCACGGTTGATTTCCGTGGGTTCGGAGAGAAAGGATCGTCTTTGGGTTCTGCTGGTGAGGAAGGAGTGGACCCAGTCAAGGCCCGTTCCCCGTATGTCGGAGTTGTGGAGTCTAGCGGTGAATGTGCGGTGGGAGACGGTGTTGAATGCTGCAGAGAGGTCGGGTAGGATCATAGCCACAGTGTACCCTTGGTCGAGTAGGGTGCGAATGTCGTCTGTGGCAGCAAGTAGGGCGGGTCTCGGTGCTGTGGTTGCTGCAGAATCCGGATTGGAAGGGGTCGAGGATGGCCTTTTCTTCGATGAATTTTGTTAGTTGGGCATTGACGGTCTTCTACGTGACTTTGGCCATGAAGGGGAGGAGGGAGATGGGTCAGTCGTTTTTGAGGTCCGTGGGATCTGCTGAGGGTTTTTTGAGAAGGGGTATGACTTCTGAGTGTTTCCAGCCATCGGGAAAGATGCCAGTCTTGAAGGTGGCATTGATGGTGTGTCGTAGTTCCGGGATTGTGGCGGCTCTGTGGAAGATGTGCGGGGAACATGGATCCGTGGGAGCTCCTAAGTGGATGCCATTCATGGTTGAGGTGGTGTCTTTGGTGGTGACTAGGGTCCAGGAGGAGTTGGTGGGCTGGATGGGGATGCTGGAGTGAGAGGTGGGTTCGGAGTCAGGTGACTGTTTGTTGAAGTTGTCATTGTAGTGAAGACAGGGCTCTGCTTGAACACATTGCTAAGTTAGCATAACCTTATTAGAAATGTAAACGCCATTTTGCCACTTTGCAGCTTTTGCACACAACACTAAATGTAAATGATGTTGTAAGTTAAACTGCTTGATTTTCCTCGCATGAGAACGGTCTGTTTTTCACATCCCTAAATTTACACCGCGACCTTAGTCTGTACACTGCGTGAGAGTTCTTCAAGTTCATAATAACAATGTATGCTGTAATTCAGGTTGATCGGCCCACACTCTAGACAGAACACGCACACAGCTGCAACCAACTGAAATTCTAGTGCCTTTAATATTGCACTGCATGCATGATTTGAGCACTTGGGGAAAAAACCTTTCCAGAGACAGGGAACTTTGCTGATCCTGAGATATGATTCACCTCTGCTGATCTTGGAGGTATGGGGTTCCCCATTCAGGCCTAAGAGACCGTCTATTGTTATAAAACCTAGTTCCTAGCAGGGGAGGGTGGTTCACAAGGTGCTATATTGTAACATGATTTCTCCCTTTGTGTTTTATGGAATTGTAGCAATGCTGATTGTATTATTTCCAACCATATGCCTGCTTATGTTAGCCAAAATACTGCATATTAGAGTACGTAGTTAAAAATAAACATTTTAAACTTTTCTGTGTCTCTGATTACTCACGTTGTGGACTGGTATGAGAATAAAAACGAAAGAGTGTTCTTGATTCCCACCATTTCTGAGAGTACCCTAAGTCACTTGTTCTGTGTTGTCTAATCATTAATAGCTTTGCTAAAGGACGGAGAGCTAATGAGACACTGATGCTAGTCGGATAGGGGTCCTGGGTACTGAGGTGAGTTTTTTGGTACACCACAATTCACTGAGCTCCTGGTTTCCTGTGCATAGTTCTGTGCATGAGCAAAATCCCCGCAACATCATAGAGGCCCTTGATTTTTAGATGGAAATAGGAAATAAGCTTGTTGCAGAGGGCCTGGAATGGGGTGATGTCCGTGGTTTCGCTGGGGAGCTTGGTGAATTCCTGGATCACGCTGAAAAGTTCCTTGGAGTTGGTGGAATTGGTGAGGATCTTGTTCAGGATGAAGGTCTTTTTGGTGAATCTGATGCATTGGCGGTATTCAGCAATGGCGTTCTTGTAGGTGGTGCGGTCTTCTGGCGGTTTGCTATTTCTCAAGTTCTTCTCAAGACGTCTGCAGATGTGTCTGGATTCTTGTAGGTCGGTGGTGAACCAGTTGGCCTTCCTGAGGTGGTGTCTGTTGAGGTTACACAGGGCTGCGGGCTCATCTGCGCAGTTGGAGATCCGTCTGTGAAGTTCTTTAGCTGCGAGGTTGGCATAAGTCAAGGTGGTGGGGGCATCGCGGTTAAGGGTGGAGTTGAGCTGCTCGTCAGTGACTTTGCTCCGGTTTCTTTGTGGAGGGCGGGGGTAGGTTTGGGCGGTGTAGGTCTGTTGATGAGGAAGTGTACGCAGTGGTGGTCTGTCCATGGGGATTGCATGGTGTGGCTGAAGTGGTTGTTGTTTCCTCCTGCAAAGATGGGGTCGAGGGTATGTCCTGCCTTGTGGGTAGACGTGGTGATGAGCTGTTTCAGTCCAATGTTGGCGAGGTTGTCCAGGAGGGTGGAGGAGTTGGAGTCACTGGGGTTGTCGAGGTGGAAGTTTAGGTCTCCGATGAATATGTAGTCCTGTACCTGGCCTGGCAGTTTGGGCTGGACTGTTCCCGTTGGGCGCAGGGTCAAGACTGATTTGCATATGGCTGGGTCCAAACTGGAATGGCATGGAGAGCAACTGGAATGGCATGGAGAGCAAAAAAACGATGGATTCAGGCCCAGATCTCTGTACTGGGGTGAATGTATGACATTGTTCTGCATTCTGTCCATCAATTGTTGTTTTTGCATTTGTCACCCCGAGTGGGACGGTTTTATGCCCAGACGTGGGTCCCGTGCTCTCCATGCCACTGAAGTCAAGCTATCCTGGCTGATGAGGGCTGAAACCCCGAAACCGTTCCTAGGATACTTGTTTCCAGTCGAGGGAGGGCCTGGCTTGGCAGTTTGAGCTGGACTGTTCCCATGAGGCACAGCGTCAAGACTGATTCGCATATGGCTGGGTTCAAACTGGAATGGCATTGTAGCAAACAAATGATGGATTTAGGCCCAGATCTCTTTACTGGGGTGAATGTATGACATTGTTCTGCATTCTGTCCATCAACTTTTGTTTCTGCAGTAGTCACTTGTCATGAAACTCTTTCATTGCTGACTCTTTGGGACTATAACTTGGGGAAAGGCAGAAACCCTTGAGGGCCAACCACTCCCATTCTCTCAGCTGGAAATGGATGATTTATACCTGTTTCCTAAAGAACGCAGTTCTCTGGCCCAAGACATGACCCATAATTGCCAACGTTTTGTGCCATGTAATGTTCTCATACATTAGCTCTGCATTTATTTATTTATTTATTTGTGTTTTCATATATCACTAACTGGAGCTAGTAGAGTATCACAGCACTTTACAATTGTTAAGAAAGTTGTGAGTTGAGGCAGAACATTCAATATAGAAGAGTTGTTTGGAGAAAGAAGGAAACAGCTCTTTCAAAGACTCTTCAGTGGTCTGATACAGTCATATAGGATGATCATAATTTTGGTGGGCTAAGGATGGAGTAACTGAATAGATAGGAAGTGTTTGAGTTCTTTGTTGAATGAGGCATGAGGGATTTGGTTCTTATGGCTGGTGGGATGGAATTGGATCAGGGTCCTCAGAGAAAATGAGTTGGCATTGAAAGAAGGCGCCGCCATGGTGGCTCCTCTGAAGGCACTCGAACCTTGCTGAGAAGACCCAATGGTGCATGCAGCTGACCAACAAACTTTGAGGTTTTCAATGGCAAACTGCCAAAGCAGGAGTTTTGAAACCACAGAAGTTTTCTCCCATGGAGTGGGGGGGGGGGGGGGGGGGGGGGGGGTTCATTATTTATTTATTTTCACCGTCTGGACAGTCTGATGTACTTACACCAACAGCCCCAATTTTGTCAGGCCATTGGTGTAGTGTTTTAACTAGCAGAGCTAGTGGGGCACTGCCAACATGACAATACTCCTATTTATAAATAAAGTGGGTGCACGGTCAGTTGGCGCACAGTGTTAGTGGTGGAGTACCTTGTCTGACAGTCTCTAAATCAAGCCCCAAATCAGATAATATCTCTATGGAAAAGTGATCTGGTCTCTCTTGATGGGCAGACCCCTCATGATTCTGACACTAGGGGTTTTCGGACATAAATAAAGATTAAAAAGTGAAGACATTTTGTATTTACCAAAGAGTGAACTCACCAGTGGTCTTGATTTGAATGAAGGCAGATGATGGTGAAGAGTTGAGTAATCTATAGGGAAAAATGACCGGACATGAGTGGTTATATAAAACATACTGGTATGTGGGTGAAGGAATCTGGACCCAGGTGGCGTGACATGTACTCGTTGTTAGTTCCTCCACATGAGTATACCCATCATAGGTTCACTCAGTGATACTCATCAGATCTTATACTCTTACATACTTCACCACGCCCTCTAGCAGTCTGTCACAAGGATTGATTAACCCACTTGCACCAACATATGCACCTAGGTGGCCTGGCATCCACTCCCTGTTAGCCCTCCACATAAGTATAACCATGATAGGTTCCCCCAGTGAAACTCATCTGATCCTACTCTTTTATATTTCACCACGTGTAATGGCAGTCTGTCACAAAGATTGATCAACCCACCTACATCAATGTGAACCCGTGTTCACTTCCCTGCCCACAGACCACCTTTACCAACATGTGTTCATTTATTATCATCCCTGAGAATGTGCACTTTCACCCTCGCACAAACTTACTAATAGGTGCACTGGAACATTATATCATCTTGCAACGATTGCCACCATTAACCAAACCGGACTTCAATTAGCCCTGGTTGGAGTTCGTGGAGTTGCACTACGCGTAGGAACACAAAGTGCAAAAAAACCTCTTTTACACTACTTGGAGCTCCGCGAGCGGCGGAGTACAGTAGAAAAATGCTGTTTGCTGTGATTGCACAGTGTCGGTTGCTTGTCCGCACTGTGCAATCATTGAGAGCAGCACCATGCACTGTGCAAGCTTACCTTTTCTGCCGCTCAAATAGATTTATACTCGAGCGGCAGCTTTCGCAACGCGAACAGGCAGTTTCTCAACGCGAGTGGTCGTGAGCATACACGACCACTTGCAATGAAAAACCGGACACCCCCCCGCGTTGAAAAAATTCCGGGGAGGTTTATTTTCCATGTTCGCACTTGCGAACTTGATATTGGCAATCGCAAACGAGGAAAAATCTCCCGGGAGGGGGATTTTTTCCGCTCGCCAACTTGACGTTGGTGAACGCGAGCAAGGAAAAAAATTTTGCTCCGCTGCGTGAAGCTGAATTTTTCAGAACTCCGCGAGCTCCTCGTAACACGGAGTGCGGGAAACTCCACAAAAACGGCGAGCAGAGTGGAGTTCACCACCCAGGGTTGACTTCAATAACAAGATGCAAAACCACAATATTTGAACCGGCAATCTCTGGCTAAGTAACAGTAGTACCTTCTACTGTGCTACTGCTAGTGTTGTGTGCCTTAGAATCTGAGTCCCACTGAATCAGTGCTGGGTATCCAAAAGACCGTTTACATTAGCACCCTAGCCCTTGGCTCCCATTTTTCACTGAGAGCCTTCTCTTACGCTGACCAAGTTTTACTTCCCTGCCAACACCCAACACCCTAGTACACACCAGAAAGTACACGTGCATCATTGACATTTATGTCCACACTTAGTGTACAATCAAAGGGATCAAACTACAGAGAAAATTCTAAAATGCTAGGAAACAACCTCTCTGTCATGAGGAGGATAGCGTCATACTCTACATCTGACCACACCAAAAGCACCCATTCCTCCTTCCACAAGCATTCATATCTCCACTGCACCCTTTGGCTACCAACACATAGATTTACCTGATCTCCTCACCCTCCAGGAGCTTGCGATACGTTGCAATCTCGATATCTAGAGCCATTTTAACATTGAGCAGATCTTGGTATTCTTGGAGGCGACAGGCCACATCTTCTTTCAGGAGTCGAACAGCATGCTCCTGCTGTTCTATAGTTTGTTGGTAGATACTGATGTCTTTGTAAAATTGGTCTTCCATCTCCTTCATCCGACGCTGGTGATCCTCATTCTATCAAAGGAAACAAAAGAAATGATCTGAAGTAAGAGCAGTATACTGGTCATAGTGACTCCGTAAACGGTCATGTTCATATTCCGAGTGTTCACAGTCCTGAACCACAAGTGAAAATGAATTTGAGACATGTCTGAGATGCTATCCATTTCCATATGGTTTCTCTGTTATGTGGCTCCATCAGCAATGTATTGCTGTGGGTCTTATGTTCTTACAATGCATTCGGTAAAAGTGGTTGCAACTTGCGCAACAACTTTTACTGATTGCATTGTTTTTTTGTGCAGCTACATGTGTTCAAACATGTTGGTTCACAAAATTGCAATTCATAGGGGGTTGCAATCTGACCTGCCTCATTAATATGCATGAGGTAGGTTGTAAATTGTGAGCCACTATGAAGCACTGCCATCCGAGTGATGGTGCCTCCTGGGTTCTGCAGACCACCATGTCTGCAACTGCTTTTGAAGAAAGCATTTTTTTTAAGTAGCCTATTATCCTTAAAGGAAAACAGGAGGCATTTAAAAAAAGAAAAATGTCAAAAATATTTTTCTACCAAAAAGTAGTCGTCACAGGGACCACTGTCTGCTCCTAAAAATGTATTTTTGCAACATTGACAAAGGAGAAGGGGTCCCAAAAGGACCCCTTCCCATTTGCAGGAGGGTTAACACCTACTTTGCGGTGTCAGTAACCTATCAATGGATTGCAGTGGCAATTGGGGTCACAAACCATTGATACATACAATAAATAAACACAAATTGGAAAGGAAGCACTAAACATGCTCATTTTAATATGCAATTTGGTATGTAGTCGCAAACCTATTTTGCGATTCAGTAACAAGTTACCAAATCACAATGTGGGTTTTGAACATACCCAATAGCTATTTTGGCATTGGAAAGGCTCCGATTTTGCCTATCAAAGTCTTGGAGACTGCAAACTAGCTTTGAGCGTAATTTTCATATTCCTTATGTTGTGTTGTTACTGCAAAGAGCAGCTCTTCTCTTTCTATGACTTGGTGTTTATTAACATTAAATCTGCTGAGTGGTGATGAAAAACCTGCATGGAGCATTTTGAAAATTAGTGGCGCACTGTTAGGCCTCCACCATTAGTGTCCTATTAAAACCCCTGTTTTGGGACAGAGTAATCTGTTGCATGTTAAAGGCGCATACCCCTGCCATGAGTGCCCCACTGCACTGTTGTCTGGGTCAATAATGCTGACTTTTTTGTCATAGGCAGACACAGATCATACATGTGCACCATGTTATATGCCTGTCTCATGGAATGCAGTCATATTGGTCTGGGCACACAAAGTGCTATTCTTATAGTGGTGGAAGACTACTGCCTTCAGCAGGAGTTAAGCAATACGGGCATGGTGCTGGCAGAATACAGTGTAGTGATCAGTAGTAGTGAACAGGGCCTTTTTACCCCGTAGAACTGGATGAAGGCCTACAGGTTCATTCACCTTTTAAAAAGTTTCTCTGTTCTGTTCTTATCTCACCCTTGGCCTACATCAGGTAGATGTAGAGTGATGCACGGTACAGGAGTAGTATAGTTATTCTGTGTTGGTCAAATGTGTGCCTGGGAAGGGTACCATACAGGGATGGAGCAATACTGTAGAGTGCATGTTTGGTTAGTAAATGTACTAGTTGTATTTCTGTCCGAGAGGAATACCTTGCATGAGAGATGTAGTGCTGTGCAGTGAATGTTAGTTGGGTGTATGTGGGCTAGCATGAAGTACACTGCATGAAGGGTTAAGGGTGAAGTGTTGTTCAGCACGCACATAGTGAGTATTTGTGCTGGAAGTGTGTTTTTTTTTAAAATAAGCCCCCACTGGGTGAATATAAGAAAGCTTCATTACTGAATAGTGTATAAAGACTGACTGTGTGAAGGCAGGCTGAGTGTGTGTGCTGAAAGCATGCGTACATGTAAAGGTACAATGCATGGAGGAACACTGCAGGACAGAAAGTGTGCTGTGAGTGTACATTGGGTAAATGTGCCTGCAAAGGTGCATTATATCATGGAGTACCCTGGGCTAAATTTTGGGAAGCCCAGACCTGCCTGGTGAACACATGAGGACAAGAGTACCCCCCCCCCCCCGAGAGATCTGAGTATTGCTGCCTTCCCTTGAGCTGGATTTGGACACACTGAAAGGAAAAGGAAGATACTCCTGTTGCATTTCAAAAAGATCTTTGCTTCAGTGATAGATCACAAGGAAGAGACTTGGACACATCTCAGGAAGGGAGATTGGGATTGATAAAGGAACCTTCAAGAGTAGAGCTGGGTGCCTGGGATTAACCTTTTGATGCACATATTACTTTGGCTGGCATCCAGGTGTGAGCTCTGGTCAGTATCATGAACTGTGTTGTGGGTCAATCAGCTTCAAAGTCATGCTTGCTGTGATAGACTTCTTTCATGAGGGAAGAAGAACAAGAGAAGTATTTAAAGGCTCAGATTCAAATTCACATTTAGTGTCTGGAAAAGGATTATAAGAAAGGGAGGTTGAGTTCCCAAACATTTGCCATGTGTCAAGCAGCCAAACGAGCTGTGTGAGTAGAAGAAGCTATGCAAGACTTCTGCATGTGACCAGGACATGGGGAAATGCCTGCTTGTCTCTCTTCTGGGTGAGGGGACATTACCCAGGACACCACGATCACCTGCCCTGGAGCCAGTAGACCCATAGCCTGCCTGCTTGCCAAGACCAGTGTGCCCTGTGAGGGAGAGGAGAGTGTTGGAGGGAGCGAGGTCCAGTGGAGAACCCTGCACTAGGATTCTCTGAGCGAGGTTTGAGGCTGTGCACTGATTGGGCCATTGCCTGTGTGCAATATCGACTCTGGGACTCTTGTATGCCAGGAGAGGGCTGCATTATTAAGAGGCATATTAGAAACACTGGGTGGGAAGTACAAAGCAGCACCATGGGGACCAAATATGCCAGAGGGGAGTCACTAGTTAACTGAGTTTGGGTCAGGTGTGCAGGGCTTGCAAATGCAGAAATCGATGACTCAGTATGCCAAGAGGGTCCACCATAGTGAGGACAATTGCATAAGGAGGGTCTGCTCCTGGATTGTGATTAATGCTGCAACCCCGTATGCCAGGAGGGGCTGTCGGTTCCACTTTGGCCAGGGTTCGGATCAGAGGAGAACTGCTGTGACCAGCAGGTTGAGCCAGCATGCTGTTATCTGCACTTGGCAAAGTCCCCGAAGTTAATGAGACACTGCTGAGGACATCACACCCTCGTTGGAGCTTCGGTTTGGAGCCAGAGGACCACACCAGCGCACCTAGCCCCTCTTCTGGGGGAAGAGCAGCTTTCATTTTGTGTTCGCCCTGCAGGAACAGTTCCAATCACTGGAAACTGACTGGCAGCGCTGCTTAACAGAAAGAACCTGCGATGCCTGGTGCTGGTGTGTTCCCCACGAGTGGCCCAACTTCGCCATACAGGATTCAGACTTGGGACCGCCTATTGAGGGGACACTCGCTGCTCTTCTGAGCACTATACCACTGGAGCAGGTAAGACTAAAACCAGCCCTTTGGGGCCCTAGGGAACTTGCTGCAAATGGTGCTGCAGCACTATAGACACTATTGTGTTGTTTTTTTCTGTAACATACCTTTACATGTGCAGAGTTATAATTAAAATACTTATTTTTTCTTTAACATGGGCATTGGACTGGACATTGATTTATTATGTGCACTGTTTGCATTTTGAGTTTCACTGCCCTGTTTATACACCCACCGCCCCCCCCCGAGGGAGACTTGACTGATTGACCACAGCTACCTCTGAGAGCCAAGTGCAGAAGGTATACTTGGTGCATTTGCTCACAACCCACAGTAGGCCTGGTGCTGTTGCGTTCGCCGCTAGTGGCCCAATTTCGCCGTCCAGGATTCTGACTTGGGACCGCCTGCGTAGAGGACACTCACTGTATTGCTGAACACTGCCATACCGCTGGACCAGGTACGACCAAAACTGGCCCTTTGGGGCCCTAGGGAACTTGCTGCAAACGGTACAGCAGTACCTTAGACATTAGTGTGTTATTATTTCTTATTGTAACATACCTTTACATATTTAGAGTTATAATTAAAATACTTATTTTTTCTTTAACATGAGTATTGGACTGCACATTGATTTATTGTGTGCATTGTTTGCATTTTTAGTTATGAGTCATGTTTACTGACCTGCGTCTACACCCACCACCCCCCCCCCGAGGGAGCCTTGACTGATTGAACACAGCTACCACTGAGAGCCAAGTGCAGAAGGTATGCTTGGCCCAGTTGCTCAGGACCCATAGTAGGCCGGGCGCCCAGACAGCAGGAGTAAGAGGCCTGAACTACCACAATTGGACCCAGCATCCTCTTTAGGCCCAAGGCCCTGACTTCCTGTTATTTCCTCACCTCGGAGTTGCCAATACTGGTGGTCCCGGTGTTTCTGGAGTGTAGAAATAACAGGAATGACAAGTTGTTCAGGCATAATATGCAAAAGAGGGTGCTTTCGCTCTGATAGTCACATTTCTGGTCTGTCATCTCCCTACCCGTGTTTAAAAACAAAACTTGCCATCTGAATGGGCTTGGTAAGTCTTGCTACCATGCCCATAGTGT